>NC_088643.1:5918494-6518494 GCF_964019385.1 Sycon ciliatum
TCGTTACTCACACTTCCTGTGAATCCACACAGGCGGGTGGGACGCAGCCCTCACTGTACCCACACACTTCACGTACAAACTAGCACGCGGGGAGCCCCAAGTCATAAAATATTAACTGGTTTTGAGGGAAAGAGACAAAAGGGAAAAGTCTGAAGAAAAACTCGACTGTCACCACCAGGACTCGAACCAGGGACCCTCGCTTGTAGCCAGCGATGCTCTAACCACTGAGCTATGGTGTAGTCGTCATCCAAGCAGAGACCGTTCAACGTTTTCTTCAGACTTCGTAACTCACACTTCCCGTGAATCCACACAGGCGGGTGGGACGCAGCCCTCACTGTACCCACACACTTCACGTACAAACTAGCACGCGGGGAGCCCCAAGTCATAAAATATTAACTGGTTTTGAGGGAAAGAGACAAACGGGAAAAGTCTGAAGAAAAAATCGACTGATATAATAATAATAATAATAATAATAATGTCTCACCGTCCAGGAGCGACACTGACTCACGCTGCTATCTGGTGCTCACGAGGTGTTTGTCGCGCTGAAAACGGAGCGTCTCTGTAAGTTTGTATCCCTGGTGATGGTCGTGCCTGGAGAGCACTATATAAGTGGTGCTCTTCAGGCACAATCTTCCTCAGCCTACTCAAGCTCAACTGATGAGGGGTGAATTCCCCGAAACACTGTGTATTGAGCAGGGAGTGGTGCTTTCTTGCAGGTTTGCCACGTCGAAGGTTCGATGGACTTCTCGTGTGCTCTGGATGGCAGTCGTGAGTCAGTCAAGTGTCAAGTAAAGTCGGCGGAATAGCGCGAGCTCCGGTGTGGGGAGCAAACCCTTTTCTTACAAATCATCGCCGAGGTCGCAACCACTACTTCGTACTGTTGTGCCCAGCGCGGGCTTGCGACTAGTTGGTTTGGAGGTGACAGCGTTGCGAATGACCGAGGGTCCTCGACGTCTGTCTCACCGTCCAGGAGCGACACTGACTCACGCTGCTATTTGGTGCTCACGAGGTGTTTGTCGCGCTGAAAACGGAGCGTCTCTGTAAGTTTGTATCCCTGGTGATGGTCGTGCCTGGAGAGCACTATATAAGTGGTGCTCTTCAGGCACAATCTTCCTCAGCCTACTCAAGCTCAACTGATGAGGGGTGAATTCCCCGAAACACTGTGTATTGAGCAGGGAGTGGTGCTTTCTTGCAGGTTTGCCGAGTCGAAGGTTCGATGGACTTCTCGTGTGCTCTGGATGGCAGTCGTGAGTCAGTCAAGTGTCAAGTAAAGTCGGCGGAATAGCGCGAGCTCCGGTGTGGGGAGCAAACCCTTTTCTTACAAATCATCGCCGAGGTCGCAACCACTACTTCGTAATAATAATAATAATAATAATAATATTAACTGGTTTGAGGGAAAGAGACAAACGGGAAAAGTCTGAAGAAAAAATTGACTGTCACCACCAGGACTCGAACCAGGGACCCTCGCTTGTAGCCAGCGATGCTCTAACCACTGAGCTATGGTGTAGTCGTCATCCCAGCAGAGGCCGTTCAATATTAACCGCGGATTCGACATCAGATGGGAGATCAAGGATAGAGCACCTTCGTACAGTAACATCAGCAAGAAGTGTGGCCTATGCTTAACCGAAAAGTTCCACATCCTGAAAGCTTCAAAAGCTACCTCCCTAAACAAGAGAAGTGAGCTGGTATCTAAATGCCCTCACCAGCGCAAGTTTCTGCTGGCCACCCCTATTACATAGACAGCTATGACCGCTGCGGGGTTTTTGACGCGTGATTGCAGGGGTTTGTGTGCGCTTAGATTTGTCATACGAACGCAGATGCCTGTGTATACGTGTGGACATGTGTCTATAGGTGTGTGCATATGCGTGTGTGCGTGTGTTTGTGCGTGTGCGAGTTAGGGTGTTGTGGGTGGGTGGGTGTCCTGTGTGTGCGTGCGCCCGTGTGCAAGTTAGGGTGTTGTGGGTGAGTGTATGTGTGTGTTAGTGTGTGCGTGTATGTGTGTATGTGTGTATGTGTGTGTGGGTGTTACTATGTGTGTGCGTGTTAGTATGTGTGTGTGTGTGTGTGTGTGTGTGTGTGTGGTGTGTGAGCGACATTAAGCGCGTACTTGTTAGTGCTAGACCTGCGCCTACTGCATCTGCCTCTGAAATAGCCCGTCCCTGTATACATTCTCGCGATTACTCCTCTCGCTATCGTATTATCACACCTCTCTCCACTTAGATATACCAGCGCTGCCTCCTATTCCATTATCGTTGTCTGATGATTGGTTCAGCCATGAAACTCGGAGTCACAACGGAATAAATTTGCCAAGGTTTTCATTGTGTGCCTTTGTGTACGCCGCTCTGCCTGAATCAGGCATTGAGCACTCTTGCAGAACCAAAGCATATTGCCTCTGTAATAATAATAATAATAATTTATTAACTGGCTTGAGGGAAAGAGACAAACGGGAAAAGTCTGAAGAAAAAATTGACTGTCAATAATAATAATAATAATAATAAGTTTGTCTCTTTCCCTCAAACCAGTCAATATTTTATGACTTGGGGCTCCCCGCGTACTAGTTTGTACGTGAAGTGTGTGGGTTACAGTGAGGGCTGCGTCCCACCCGCCTGTTTGGATTCACAGGAAGTGTGAGTTACGAAGTCTGAAGAAAATGTTGAACGGCCTCTGCTGGGATGACGACTACACCATAGCTCAGTGGTTAGAGCATCGCTGGCTACAAGCGAGGGTCCCTGGTTCGAGTCCTGGTGGTGACAGTCAATTTTTTCTTCAGACTTTTCCCGTTTGTCTCTTTCCCTCAAACCAGTCAATAATAATAATAATAATAATATTAACTGGTTTGAGGGAAAGATATAATAATAATAATTTTTTCTTCAGACTTTTCCCGTTTGTCTCTTTCCCTCAAACCAGTTAATATTTTATGACTTGGGGCTCCCCGCGTGCTAGTTTGTACGTGAAGTGTGTGGGTTACAGTGAGGGCTGCGTCCCACCCGCCTGTGTGGATTCACAGGAAGTGTGAGTTACGAAGTCTGAAGAAAATGTTGAACGGCCTCTGCTGGGATGACGACTACACCATAGCTCAGTGGTTAGAGCATCGCTGGCTACAAGCGAGGGTCCCTGGTTCGAGTCCTGGTGGTGACAGTCAATTTTTTTCTTCAGACTTTTCCCGTTTGTCTCTTTCCCTCAAACCAGTTAAAATAATAATAATAATAATTTAGGAATGGGTTTGCTCCCACACTGGAGCTCCAGTGCTCCAGTGTGGGAGCAAACCCATTCCTAAACAAAATCATCGCCGAAGTCGCAACCTCTATTTAATAATAATAATAATAATAATATATACTGGTTTGAGGGAAAGAGACAAACGGGAAAAGTCTGAAGAAAAAATTGACTGTCACCACCAGGACTCGAACCAGGGACCCTCGCTTGTAGCCAGCGATGCTCTAACCACTGAGCTATGGTGTAGTCGTCATCCCAGCAGAGACCGTTCAACGTTTTCTTCAGACTTCGTAACTCACACTTCCTGTGAATCCACACATTATAATAATAATAATAATAATAATAATAATAATAATAATAATAATAATAATAATAATAATAATAATAATAATAATAATAATAATAATAATAATAATAATAATAATAATAATAATAATAATAATAATAATAATAATAATAATAAGCTATTGGGCGCGTGTTGATGGTATCCTGGACATGCAGCTCTCGTTTTCCTGTTTCAGATCCCAGACAATGCGTCCTGAAACGGAAGGCTTTCTCATTGCTTGCCAGGATCAGGTGATTGCCACGAGAAACAATATGCGCCATATCCACAAGAGGCATGATGTCGTGGACCTCTGTCGTGTATGTGGTGCGCCCGGAGAAAATATGGACCACATCATCGCCTGCTGTCCAGCCCTGGCACGGACTGCATACATTGCCCGGCATAACTTTGTGGTCCAGGCCCTGCATCGTGCGCTGTGTAAGCAGCATGGGTTACCCAGCAGTAAGCAGCTGGTGCAGGTCACAAGTTCTGCCAGTTGCAAGCTTATGTGGGAGATTTCCATTCCCACAGATCGAGTAATAAAAGCGAACAGACCAGGCCTGGTGCTGGTTCTGGATGATCGGGCACTGCTCTTGGACGTCAGTGTCCCATTGGACCACAGGGTCAATGAGAAGGTGCAGGAGAAGATCAGCAAATACCTGCCCTTGGCAGCAGAGCTGAGGAGGATCTGGAACAAAAAGATAACTATTGTTCCAGTTATCATTGGTGCTCTGGGTGGTGTGTCAGGAACGAGCCGCAGCCACATCTTAAGCCTTGGGCTCCACGCGTCCGTGATCCAGCGGCTGCAGCAATGTGCTATTCTGGGCACCCTGAGAATTGTGCGGTCGGTGACTGGTCATGGATGGGAGAGTGGCATGGTCGGAACGGTCGGTTGACCTTATGTTAGCCTGCCCGTAATGTCTCGTTGTGTCTCAGTCTGTGTGTTTTATGATTGTGGTGCATCATGTGCTGTGTGAAGAGCCGAGAGGCGTGAATTTCTGCCATATGCCCCCAGTCATGTATTGTCTTTCTCTGCATATGCCGTTTTATCTCGTCTGAGTTTGTGTTGCTTGGAGTGTCCCATGTGCAGCATGCTTGGTGTTTACTACTTGAGTAGTTCTGTTATACATGACTGTGATTTTTTGTGAGTATCGAAGTTGGTATACTTGAATTTTCTCTCATGAAGTTTATCAAAATTTGGTTCAGGATTTTCTTTTATCTTCATTGATTGGTGCTTCACCCTTGGGTCATATGGATCCCGGTGCTGTGCTTCATGCCTCCTTTCAAGCTTTCTTTTTCTGCTTTGGGAGTGAATAAAGTCGTCATAATAATAATAATAATAATACGAAGTAGTGGTTGCGACTTCGGCGATGATTTGTAAGAAAGGGTTTGCTCCCCACACCGGAGCTCGCGCAATTCCGCCGACTTTACTTGACACTTGACTGACTCACGACTGCCATCCAGAGCACACGAGAAGTCCATCGAGCCTTCGACTCGGCAAACCTGCAAGAAAGCACCACTCCCTGCTCCCTGTCTGTCTCACCGTCCAGGAGCGACACTGACTCACGCTGCTATCTGGTGTTCACAAGGTGTTTGTCGCGCTGGAAACGGAGCGTCTCTGTAAGTTTGTATCCCTGGTGATGTTTGTGCCTGGAGAGCACTATATAAGTGGTGCTCTTCAGGCACAATCTTCCTCAGCCTACTCAAGCTCAACTGATGAGGGGTGAATTCCCCGAAACACTGTGTATTGAGCAGGGAGTGGTGCTTTCTTGCAGGTTTGCCGAGTCGAAGGCTCGATGGACTTCTCGTGTGCTCTGGATGGCAGTCGTGAGTCAGTCAAGTGTCAAGTAAAGTCGGCGGAATTGCGCGAGCTCCGGTGTGGGGAGCAAACCCTTTCTTACAAATCATCGCCGAAGTCGCAACCACTACTTCGTACTGTTGTGCCCAGCGCGGGCTTGCGACTAGTTGGTTTGGCGGTGACAGCGTTGCGAATGACCGAGGGTCCTCGACGTCTGTCTCACCGTCCAGGAGCGACACTGACTCACGCTGCTATCTGGTGTTCACAAGGTGTTTGTCGCGCTGGAAACGGAGCGTCTCTGTAAGTTTGTATCCCTGGTGATGTTTGTGCCTGGAGAGCACTATATAAGTGGTGCTCTTCAGGCACAATCTTCCTCAGCCTACTCAAGCTCAACTGATGAGGGGTGAATTCCCCGAAACACTGTGTATTGAGCAGGGAGTGGTGCTTTCTTGCAGGTTTGCCGAGTCGAAGGCTCGATGGACTTCTCGTGTGCTCTGGATGGCAGTCGTGAGTCAGTCAAGTGTCAAGTAAAGTCGGCGGAATTGCGCGAGCTCCGGTGTGGGGAGCAAACCCTTTCTTAATAATAATAATAATAATAATAATAATAATAATAATAATAATAATAATAATAATAGCTATAAAGAGAACAAATTCTGCTGTCATCGCCACACTACAACAAAATAATGAAGGTTTACCAAAATCGATTTTCTTGTCACAATCATCAGTGGAAAGCCGTGACTGAAGAATAACCATGCCAAATCAATAATATATATATATTTAATAAATGTGTTACGAGAACAAAACAAAGTGCTAAAAATAGAATGAGGGAAGGTGAGACAATAGAAGTAAAGTGAGAGCTAAGTGCAACAGGGGTGAGGAACTAATTGCAACGCTAGAACTGTGTAGTTAGACAAACAATCATGCTGTGCACCTACGAAAACAATCTTAACGCAACTACATGTTTCTTCTGATCAGGCTTATGCAAACGAATACAAACAGCCTCAAGTACTTTCAACTGACTAGCGTTACGTGCACGACAAAGAACAGAAAAACTAAAATCATCATACACCTGCAGACACTTAGGGTGAGACAACAGATGAAGAAAAACGGCAGACTTCTTACGATCACAATCACCATCCAATTCCTCGTCTCCACCAACCGCAACCTCGTCCCCCGTCTCATCTTCCAACTCGTCCTCAGTGTCGTCCTCCGTGTCATTCTCCTCATCACCACCGATCGGTCCCAGGCTCCCTTCACGTTGCTGAACCTCTGTTCGTTGACTCCTCCTTTGATCTGAACGCACGTATCAAGCAGCACGTCCCACTGCACATGCTGACTGGCTCGGCACGGGCACTGCGACCCAAACGCGGCAGGCCACCTAAGAACCCTCGACCAGAGCCATCGTTAGCACAATTGCCGTCGACGGCAATAGTGCCTCCATTACCCGTATCGAGAGCCGTGGAGATGGATAATGTGCACATTGTCACTAACGTTATAACACAATGCACCATAACAACACAAGAAAGTACACCACAACAACATCCAGCTCAAGACCAAAGTGGACGCTGCGGCGAGGTGATCATGGTGGTGCCCCCATCGCCATCGTTGCCGTTGCCTCCCCCAGAACCGCCACCTGCATCTGCCATCGGCAGTGCTGGGGCTGAGTCTGTGGTGTCGCTGGCACGGGCAAATATGGATGAGGTAAGCACTGAACATGAACTAGAAGAAAGAAAGCTGAAGGAAACGGAATTCAACAGAGAAAACAACACGATCAACATTCAAAGACCTAGACGATCAACGGCTAATTATTCAATGAATTATTACAGTACTGGATGTCAAGCACCGGCGAAGACACTGGGAACAGAAGATTTGGCAACAACAGGAACAACAACAATGGTAACAAATTACCATCAAGATCAAAGGAGGAGTCAACGAACAGAGGTTCAGCAACGTGAAGCGAGCCTGGGACCGATCGGTGGTGATGAGGAGAATGACACGGAGGAGTTACTCTTAACTCGTATCCATATGTCCTTTTCTCTTCTACATTTATTTATGGCTCAACATCCGAGTTTCATATTGCACACCTGATGAGCCGTCACGAACCATACGGCGAAACGTACGACGTGTGAAACAACTTGTTTTGTAGTCAACTAGTCCATCACAATGTCATGCATGAGGAGTACTGTAGGAGTTTGGCTTTCGGCTTGTACAATTCGTTTTCGCAAAGCTTCCCTTTCTTTACTTATCTTTGATATTTATGACCCACCCAAGTTGGGTGGTGTGCTGCTTTGCTGCTTCGAATTGTAGTTAGACCGCTTTGTCAAATATCGTACTGGTCTCGTCATCGTCCAGTAACAATCGACATTCTTTGTTCCGTTGGGACTGTAGCTTTTGCTCGTTTTCGTTGCGCTTGCCTTCCCCTCTTTGGTCTTTCCATAACCTTGAACCTTCCAAGTTGGAAGGCTGTCGGTTAGCGCTACGGAGATGTGTTGAAGCTAGGTGTCAGGACGTCGAATGTTTCAGTACTCTGTCAGTTTTGTGCCTAGTTATTGCACTTTCTGACTGTATAAAGTATCATGTTACAGTGATGGAGAGTTACTCTTAACTCGTATCCATATGTCCTTTTCTCTTCTACAATAATAATAATAATAATTAATAATTCTTCGTCTCCGTCTCGTCTCCGTCTCCGTCGCCATCGGGACGTGGAGAGTCGACGCCAGGAGGGTCGCTGCCCTCCTCGGGACGTGGAGAGTCGGCGCCAGAGGGGTCGCTGCCCTCCTCGGGGGTGTCCTCCCCGTCGGCGCTGGCTGCGGCGACCCGAGCACGATAATAATAATATTATAGCGATGCCGCTATGCCGCCATGCTGCACGTGCGGAAAGGCCTCGACCTGTTCAGGCTGCAAATGCGCCAAAGCTGGACGTCAATGTACTAACTGCTCCGCCAATCGCCATGGAACGTGTCGTAACTCCTGTCGCTCAACGTCGTCACAGACGGCCGGCAGCGCTGCTGCCGCCTCTCATCTGGCTTTCTCTTCATCGTGCCCAGTACCCTCCGCCGTGAATACTCGAAATTCAAGAACTCGAAATTCGAATGTTCAAGGAGTGTCTCAAATATCGGCCTCCTCTTCCTGCCACGATGGTCGCGGAAACCCTTCTACCACGTCCTCACAACCCAGCGGTGCTGCCGCGGAGACGTCTGTTTCATCCTCATGCCCCGCTGCGGCTTCTGGCTCAGGCACTCAAACTCCCCAGGTTCGAAACTCCCAAGAGAATTCTCAGCCGCCTTCCGGTACGCACAGCACTGGGGATGCGCACGCCCTGGACTACTCTGCCATTTCATCTCAGGACATTGACCTGCTTGCGAACTTGGACGCCTCTCAGCCACCTGATCGACTCCCTGACGCTGCACCAGCCCTAAACTGCCAGCCGTTCACCTGGGCTTCCGTCCCATCATCGCAGTTTGAGCAAGCCCTGGAGCACGCGAGAGAAGTTGTCGTCAACTGGCGTCGCAACATTTTTGCAATACCATCTGGAAAAGCAGGCTGTGCGTTCTTGGAGGAGCAGGCTCGTCTCCTGCAACTCCTGTCCCCTGACACACCTCAGGAACGCATTGCTCTGAAAGCTGCTATGGTGTTTCCGCCGCTTCTCCTGCAGAAACCTTTCCGGACATCAAAGGCTGCTGATCATGTCCGCTGCTTGCAGCGTCGACTCCAACTATGGAAAGATGGTGATATCACTTCCCTGCTCCACGAGGGTCGGCAGATCCAAGACCACCTACCATCTGGTCCTCTCCAGCGGTCTGATGACGCAGCGGTGAAAGGCTTTACCCGTCTCATGCTCGCGGGCAAAGTGAAAGCAGCAATTCGTTGCCTGCACACCTCAGGCAGGGGGGGGCGTCCTTCCCTTGCAGGCTGACTGCGGTGGTGGCCAGTCCACCATAGATATTCTGAAAGCCAAACACCCATCACCGGACTTGGATGGCCCCTCATCCGATGTACTGCTACAGGGTCCGTGCCGCCCAACGCATCCCGTGCTGTTCGAACCGGTGAATGCTGCATTTGTCCGGGCTACCTCCCTTTCCCTGTCTGGTGCGGCAGGGGTGTCTGGGCTGGATGCAGATGCCTGGCGGAGGATGTGTTGTTCATTTGGAAGATCTTCTACGGGCCTATGCAACGCTGTAGCCATGCTGACGAAGCGCCTCGCCACCTCTCCTGTCGACTCGGGTGCTTTGGCGCCGCTGCTGGCTGGGAGGCTTGTGCCCCTGGATAAGAATCCTGGTGTGCGCCCGATCGGCATTGGGGAGACCCTCCGTCGCCTCATTGCCAAGGTGGTCCTCCGCATCACGCGTCAGGACATTGTTGAGGCCGCGGGGGCACTTCAAACCTGTGCTGGGCAGGAGGGTGGGGCGGAGGCCGCTGCACATGCCCTGTGTCGCCACTTTGACAGCAGCAACACAGAGGGAGCACTCCTGGTCGATGCTACCAACGCGTTCAACTCCCTGAACCGTGCAGCTATGCTCCACAACATCCACCTACTATGTCCATCAATAGCAACAATTTCGAAAAACTTTTACCGCAGCACAGTACCTCTCCACGTCAGCGGTACGGTCATCTGGTCTGCTGAAGGCACCACGCAAGGCTGCCCACTAGCCATGCCCCTCTACGCTATTGCCATTACGCCACTCGTCACTACCCTCGCCACCGCCCTTATGGACGACTCTCCAGCTGGCACGGTGCATGACCGCGAATCGCCTGAGAGACCAGCCGGCGTCGGTGCGTCCGCTGCTCGACCGGACGCCTCGACCATCCAGCTATGGTATGCCGATGACGCGGGAGCCGCTGGCCTGCTGCGGCACCTTCGCACCTGGTTGGACCAGATCTGTCAACTTGGCCCAGCATTCGGCTACTATCCAAGCGCTGCCAAGACTTGGCTGGTTGTCAAGCCCGAGCATCTCGATGCTGCCAACGCTGCATTCGCCGACACCGATGTCCACATCACCACGGAGGGCCGCCCCTACCTGGGTGCTCCTCTGGGCTCGGAAGCCTTCAAGACAACATTTTGCAATGCTCGAGTGGAGGCTTGGGCATCTGAGATGCGTGAGCTGGCGAACGTGGCCGAGGCCGAGCCCCAAGCCGTGTATGCCGCACTGGTCTTTGGGTACCGTCACCGCTGGACATTCCTGATGCGCGTGTCGAGCTGTGCACCAGACGTCTTCGAGCCTCTCGAGTCCTCTCTTCGCTCCGTCTTGTTGCCAGCTCTATTGGGTGTGCCAGTCGTCCCTGCCCCTCTACGCAGCCTTCTTGCTCTGCCTGTGCGTCATGGTGGCCTTGCAGTGCTCAATCCAGTTGAGGCTGCCCCGCAACAGCGGACAGCATCTCTGTCCATCACGAGCAGTCTCCAGCAACTTATCGCGGACCAGTCCTCCCTCTACAGCGTGGACCCAGCAGCCATTTGCGCCGCCAAGGCTGCTGCCAAGCAAGCCCAGTCTGTGACAACCAAGACCGTCCTGCAGACAGCTGGTCCAGAGGCCCTACCACCGATGCTTCTGGAGCACCTCCAGGCCAAGGGAACAGGTGCATGGCTGACCTGTCTTCCTGTTCGCGAGCATGGATACTCCCTCGACCGGCGGTCCTTCGTTGATGCCCTATGCATTCGGTATGGCCTCACCATCCACGGTTCACCTACCGAGTGTCCATGCGGCCGGCCGTTCACCATCGACCACGCAATGATCTGCAAGTTGGGCGGCTATCCCATCCACCGGCACAACCATGTCCGCAACTACCTGGGCCAACTTCTTTCTCAAGTGTCTGAGGATGTGCAGCTGGAGCCACCGCTGCAACCTCTACCGACGGTCCGCACGTTTGACCATGGTCCTGCCCTGCTCACTGCGGACGACGCCAGACCGGACATCAAGGCCAGGGGGTTTTGGTCGGTACAGACTGATGGATTTTTTGATGTAAGGGTGTTCTATCCCAACGCACAGTCGTGCCGATCTCGCCCGCTGGCTGAGGTGTTCCAATGGCACGAGCGTCAGAAGCAGTCGGCATACGGTGCCCGGATCCGGGAAGTTGAGCACGCGTCGTTCACCCCGATCGTCCTGTCTTCCGCTGGTGCCCTGGCGAAGGAGGCCACCCGGTTCCTGAAGCTGCTCGGAACGAAGCTCTCCACCAAGCTCTCGCAGCCTTATCCCCTCGTGATGGGAAAGCTGCGGACGGACCTGGCTTTCAGCCTTGTCCGCGACTCCGTCCTGATGGTTCGTGGGAGTCGCCGTGCATTCCGTGCACCTGGTCTGGCGGCGGATGTGGATGCTGTTTCTGTGGAGGCCCGCATTCCCGCCACTACGTGACGCTAAGTCCTCCTGGGGTTTGCCGCTCTCCGGTCCTCTTCCATCCCGTTCTCCCCTCTTTTTTGGGGATTCTTTGTACTTCGTCTTTCTTGTTTTTCTTGTTCCTTTGTTTTTTGTAGGACAGATTTTTGGTGTACTGATTTCGGTCGTTGTTGTGTCTGACTCTATTCCCAATATCTAATTCTGTGGTTGGTTTTCCAACTCATTGGGTTTTGTAGTTTCCATCATGAGTTTGATTCCATCGTGAGTTTGATTCCATCGTGAGTTTTGATTCTATTTGCTATTTTTCGTTCCATTTTTGAGCTCATATTATATTTTCCTGATTTCTTCTCCAGTATATTTTGTATTGCATTTTAATACATTGTGTTAATTTTTGCCCGTAAAAGAGGCTTGCACTTCTCATAAAAGGATTGACTAGTAATATAATTATAAATAATAATAATAATTTCAAAGGATCAGTCGGGGAAGTGAACTGCCTGAAAAGAGAAAAAAACGCCAGACCCACCAGGACTCGAACCTGGGACCCTGCTTGTCATGAGCAATGCTCTAACCACTGAGCTATGGGACCAGGCTGAACCTAGAAGGCGCTGACAAGTTTTTCACTCCAAAGGCAGCTCACAACACGTGCCACACATACTGATGGCACTTGGGTCTTTTTCCCTCCCCCAGGGGACCAACCACGGTCAGTTTCTGGAAACTACCAGAGGTGAAAGAAAGTGATTAAATTTGGACAGGATTGGGAGAACTTCAATTTCAAAGGATCAGTCGGGGAAGTGAACTGCCTGAAAAAAGAAAAAAATCGCCAGACCCACCAGGACTCGAACCTGGGACCCTGCTTGTCATGAGCAATGCTCTAACCACTGAGCTATGGGACCAGGCTGAACCTAGAAGGCGCTGACAAGTTTTTCACTCCAAAGGCAGCTCACAACACGTGCCACACATACTGATGGCACTTGGGTCTTTTTCCCTCCCCCAGGGGACCAACCACGGTCAGTTTCTGGAAACTACCAGAGGTGAAAGAAAGTGATTAAATTTGGAAAGGATTGGGAGAACTTCAATTTCATAGGATCAGTCGGGGAAGTGAACTGCCTGAAAAGAGAAAAAAATCGCCAGACCCACCAGGACTCGAACCTGGGACCCTGCTTGTCATGAGCAATGCTCTAACCACTGAGCTATGGGACCAGGCTGAACCTAGAAGGCGCTGACAAGTTTTTCACTCCAAAGGCAGCTCACAACACGTGCCACACATACTGATGGCACTTGAGTCTTTTTCCCTCCCCCAGGGGACCAACCACGGTCAGTTTCTGGAAACTACCAGAGGTGAAAGAAAGTGATTAAATTTGGACAGGATTGGGAGAACTTCAATTTCAAAGGATCAGTCGGGGAAGTGAACTGCCTGAAAAAAGAAAAAAATCGCCAGACCCACCAGGACTCGAACCTGGGACCCTGCTTGTCATGAGCAATGCTCTAACCACTGAGCTATGGGACCAGGCTGAACCTAGAAGGCGCTGACAAGTTTTTCACTCCAAAGGCAGCTCACAACACGTGCCACACATACTGATGGCACTTGGGTCTTTTTCCCTCCCCCAGGGGACCAACCACGGTCAGTTTCTGGAAACTACCAGAGGTGAAAGAAAGTGATTAAATTTGGAAAGGATTGGGAGAACTTCAATTTCATAGGATCAGTCGGGGAAGTGAACTGCCTGAAAAGAGAAAAAATCGCCAGACCCACCAGGACTCGAACCTGGGACCCTGCTTGTCATGAGCAATGCTCTAACCACTGAGCTATGGGACCAGGCTGAACCTAGAAGGCGCTGACAAGTTTTTCACTCCAAAGCTTCTCTTTTCAGGCAGTTCACTTCCCCGACTGATCCTTTGAAATTGAAGTTCTCCCAATCCTTTCCAAATAATAATAATAATAATAATAAGCTGTTTGTCAGCGCATTCATAAGCCGAATTTGTGTGTCCAGAAAGATAGTGTTATTACCCTAAAATTGTTCAAATAGTGTTCTCCTGTGTAGTGTGGCAACGTTGTTGCCTCTTGTGCCTAAATGTGTTTGTCACCTTCTTGTTTATTATTGTTATTATTATCATTCGTTCTCACTTTTTTGTTTTTGTTTTTGTTGCTGATACACACTTGTCACGCTTAGTTCTTACTTGTATACCCTTGTTTTCTGCACACTTTTGTGAGAAATCGCACCTCGATATTCCAGTGCTGTCATTGTTACATGTCACCCAACCTTGATTGCTATATTATTTCCTTTGTTCTAATAATAATAATAATAATAATAATAATAATAATAATAATAACCCCCCTCGGGGACGGTTCAGCTTTTTGGAGCTCTGGTAGTCATCCGCCTCTGAGAGCGCTACCCGCTCCAATTCCTTTGAGTTTACCCTCATCCCTTTACTAGTAGCCGTTTCATCATTTTTGTGAAGTAGGTCTCAGCAAAGAGAAGGTCTAGTCTTGTTTTTTAGTGAACTGGTGTATGCCACCTCGCAGGAAATGGTCTGGTTCCGACAACCGTATTGCCTTGGAGTGCCATTTTCTGGCTGTATGGCCACAGAAGGCGGGTCACCGGAAGCGTCAACTTGACCTATGGATACAGCGTCGACCGGATGATATTATCTCGGAGCAGAACTTGGCTGGTCAAATTTCGCTTATTATCAAAAAATACCTTACATCGGTGGAGCAGGAGGAGATAGCCCGTCAGTTGGTGCAGCGTGGCGAGTTGCCTGTTGAGTTCATGACGCACTTTGGCTGTGTGGTCCAGTTGCCTGCTACGACTAGTCAGGGTCCTGAATCTTTCAGTGCGTCTTCCACCGGCGCTGTTTCCCTGGATTCGGCTGCTGGGTTACCTGATGGTCCTGGCGCCTGTTTCACTGACACTGACAGCGAACCGCCAGCCTCTCTTGCACGTGATCATGTAGAATATTCCGCCTGCACCGATTCCGTTGACTCTGGTCCCAGTGTGCTAGTAAACGATGGCCTTGACACGTGCGCCGGCGTTCCACCGAGCTTGCTCCGTGTGTTTGCTGCTGGGCCTCTGCCTTCATGTACTGAGTACTCCAGCACTGCGGGTGATGATGCATCATGTATTGAATCTGTCTATGCACACTCTGTGGGTAGTCCAGTGGCCTTCGTGCGTCCACAGGCTGTTTATGGCCTGGCAGGACCTCAGCCACCTGTGGAGGGCGACTTTGCTCCCAGTGGATCAACGCCTACTGTGGATGGACCGGCTGTTGGAGTGCCTGAAACAGAGCAAAGTCACTGCACAAGGGAGACGCCTTGTTCGCCTTGTAGTAATTCCAACCCTGATAAGCTTGGAGGCATTCTAACCAATCTCAGTGAATCTGATATTCTGGGCCCTGGTGGTTTGAGTATGGATCTGGAGTGGTCAATCAGGCACCTCTGCATCAATCGCAAAATAACCACACCTGGTGACGTTGCCAGACCTCTGAGCGGTGTTTTAGTTGGAGTACAGAGCTTGCAGTTGACAGGTCGGCCAAGACTCACTGTCCCCAGAAAGGTCCCTAGCCGTGCACTTTCCAGCAATGTTGCCTTGGTCAACGGTGGCATGAGACTGTTCCTGTCGGGTTTACCCCTACCTCTGTCTTTGGAATTCGCCAATCAGCTCACCTCTGCAGCGGCGGTGCTGGTCTTGGTGGTGTCTGGTGTTGCACCTTGCCGTTTGAGTGGTGGTGATCATGGGAGGGAGACTGCGCCAGGCTGGTTGTTGCGGATACAACGCAAAATTGAGAATGTGAGGAAAGACGTGTCGCGCCTCACAAGTTTCATCCAAGCTGGAAACCCAAGATTGTTCACCAGATATCCTGTCAAGAGCAGTGATGAGGCCGCGGCTCTACTCGAAAGCAAGAAAATGGAGCTGCTGGCGCTTTCCGCCAGAATCAGACGGTATAAGGATAACATCAAGAGAAAACAACAGAATCAGGTATTCAGAGAGAACGAGCACCAGTTCTACCGCTCTCTGGGGACACAGGAGGCTGACTGCAGTGACCAGACGCGGCCTGGTATGGGGGCGTTGCATGATTTTGGTCAGGCATCTGGTCCGAGCCATTTGCGGTGAGCAGACATGGATGGATTGAACGGGAGGCTCTTGCCTATCAAGATGTCCAGCCACAAGAGGATGCAGTCATAACGCCGGAGTTGTTCCAACTGGCAGTTGGAAGGATGCCTCACTGGCGTGCTGCTGGGCCTGACAACATCAGACCATTCTGGTTGAAGAAGTTTAGTGCACTGCATCCTGCCTTGCTTCGCATATTCCAGCAGCTGTTGGATTCGGAAGTCGTGCCACCGCCCTGGTTCTCCCTTGGTGCAACCGTACTCCTACCGAAGAAAGGTGATCTGTCGAAACCCCAGAACTGGAGACCTATAACCTGCCTGCCTTCTATGTATAAACTTTTCAAATCTGTAGTATCGGAGCTTATGTGGTCTCACATCACCGCTAACAGTCTGCTGGCCCCGGAACAGGTCGGATGTGCACGTGGCCGAGGAGGATGCACAGATCAGTTGTTGATCAACAACATGATTATTGAAGATGCCAAATGCCACCAGCGCTCCCTCAGTATGGCATGGCTAGACTTCCGAAAGGCCTTCGATAGCCTTTCCCAAGAGTGGATCTGGGAAATTGCTACCATCTACAAGTTCGATCCTAGGATCATCCGCACACTCCAAACGCTGTCGGAGCAATGGAGCACACAACTGTGCCTTAGCAGCGGGGTCAGCGAGCCAATATCCATCCGACGGGGTATCTTCCAGGGTGATTCTCTGTCTCCCCTGCTGTTCTGCATCGGTCTCAACCCAATCTCAAACGAATTAGCAAGAAGCGGCATAGGATATCGTTGTGGACCCACGCGTGATTCCCTGTTGTCGCATCTATGGTAACTGGATGACGTCAAGCTATTTGCCGCTAGCAGTACTGGACTGGACTCCTTGATCAACATTGTGGAGTGCGTTGGTGGGGCGGTTGGCATGCAACTATCTCCCACTAAGTGCTCGAAGATTGTCTGCCCGGCCGCTAAGCCAACCCAGGATGCAGAGCCTTCGTCAACCTTGCTAACAGAGTCGATCATTCATCCTCTGCAAGATGGCGCGGCGTACCTCTACCTTGGCCTGCGGGAATTCCTGGGAATCGAGGCTGGTGAAGTTAAACAATCTGCCATCGCTGAGTTCCGTCGCCGTCTTCGCTTGATCACGGATGCTTCACTATGTGCACCAAACCTCATCAGAGCAATCAACACCTACGTTCTGCCAGTGGTGTCCTATGGCCTTGGCACAGTCGTTCCTTGGACTGCGGATGAGCTCCGCTCGCTGGACAGGACAGTGAGGAAGGCTCTGACTGCTAGCAGGGCCCACCACCCACGTGCCTCAATCCTTCGCCTATATCTACCGCGGAGTGAGGGAGGTCGTGGCCTAGTATGCATCGTAGATCTCCATGACCGTACTTGCATCCGGCTCGCTCAGTACCTGAAGGATCGGGAAGATGTCCCTGCCCTGGCCGCTGTTCTCCAGCACCATGAATCACGTCCCTCTAGAAAATCAATACCAAAGCTGGCAAATACTGTCCTGCAGCGCCTTCGCCTGGCGAGCCTGGACACCGCTAACAAAGAGACTGTTAAACAGGCCCTCAATGACAACCGCCGCCGTGAACTTCGAGCGATGCCTCTTCATGGTCGCTATTGGGCGCGTGTTGAGGGCATCCTGGACATGCAGCTCTCGTTTTCCTGTTTCAGATCCCAAACAATGCGTCCTGAAACGGAAGGCTTTCTCATTGCTTGCCAGGATCAGGTGATTGCCACGAGAAACAATATGCGCCATATCCACAAGAGGCATGATTTCGTGGACCTCTGTCGTGTATGTGGTGCACCCGGAGAAAATATGGACCACATCATCGCCTGCTGTCCAGCCCTGGCACGGACTGCATACATTGCCCGGCATAACTTTGTGGTCCAGGCCCTATATCGTGCGCTGTGTAAGCAGCATGGATTACCCAGCAGTAAGCAGCTGGTGCAGGTCACAAGTTCTGCCAGTTGCAAGCTGATGTGGCAGATTTCCATTCCCACAGATCGAGTAATAAAAGCGAACAGACCAGACCTGGTGCTGGTTCTGGATGATCGGGCACTGCTCTTGGACGTCAGTGTCCCATTGGACCACAGGGTCAATGAGAAGGTGCAGGAGAAGATCAGCAAATACCTGCCCTTGGCAGCAGAGCTGAGGAGGATCTGGAACAAAAAGATAACTATTGTTCCAGTTATCATTGGTGCTCTGGGTGGTGTGTCAGGAACGAGCCGCAGCCACATCTTAAGCCTTGGGCTCCACGCGTCCGTGATCCAGCGGCTGCAGCAATGTGCTATTCTGGGCACCCTGAGAATTGTGCGGTCGGTGACTGGTCATGGATGGGAGAGTGGCATGGTCGGAACGGTCGGTTGACCTTATGTTAGCCTGCCCGTAATGTCTCGATGTGTCTCAGTCTGTGTGTTTCATGATTGTGGTGCATCATGTGCTGTGTGACGAGCCGAGAGGCGTGAATTTCTGCCATATGCCCCCAGTCATGTATTGTCTTTCTCTGCATATGCCGTTTTATCTCGTATGAGTTTGTCTTGCTTGGAGTGTCCCATGTGCAGCATGCTTGGTGTTTACTACTTGAGTAGTTCTGTTATACATGACTGTGTGATTTTATGTAAGTATCGAAGTTGGTATACTTGAATTTTTCTCTCATGAAGTTTATCAAAATTTGGTTCAGGATTTTCTTTTATCTTCATTGATTGGTGCTTCACCCTTGGGTCATATGGATCCCGGTGCTGTGCTTCATGCCTCCTTTCAAGCTTTCTTTTTCTGCTTTGGGAGTGAATAAAGTCGTCATAATAATAATACGAAGTAGTGGTTGCGACTTCGGCGATGATTTGTAAGAAAGGGTTTGCTCCCCACACCGGAGCTCGCGCTATTCCGCCGACTTTACTTGACACTTGACTGACTCACGACTGCCATCCAGAGCACACGAGAAGTCCATCGAACCTTTGACTCGGCAAACCTGCAAGAAAGCACCACTCCCTGCTCAATACACAGTGTTTCGGGGAATTCACCCCTCATCAGTTGAGCTTGAGTAGGCTGAGGAAGATTGTGCCTGAAGAGCACCACTTATATAGTGCTCTCCAGGTACAAACATCACCAGGGATACAAACTTACAGAGACGCTCCGCTTCCAGCGCGATAAACACCTCGTGAACACCAGATAGCAGCGTGAGTCAGTGTCGCTCCTGGACGGTGAGACGGTGAGACCGTCCAGGAGCGACACTGACTCACGCTGCTATCTGGTGTTCACGAGGTGTTTATCGCGCTGGAAGCGGAGCGTCTCTGTAAGTTTGTATCCCTGGTGATGTTTGTACCTGGAGAGCACTATATAAGTGGTGCTCTTCAGGCACAATCTTCCTCAGCCTACTCAAGCTCAACTGATGAGGGGTGAATTCCCCGAAACACTGTGTATTGAGCAGGGAGTGGTGCTTTCTTGCAGGTTTGCCGAGTCAAAGGTTCGATGGACTTCTCGTGTGCTCTGGATGGCAGTCGTGAGTCAGTCAAGTGTCAAGTAAAGTCGGCGGAATAGCGCGAGCTCCGGTGTGGGGAGCAAACCCTTTCTTATAATAATAATATTAATAATAATAATAATAGACCTCTACCTGGCGTCACCAGTCACCAGCTACGTACCAAAAGTGGCGGAGTACTTGTGGACATGAGCTAGGCATTCGATAAAGTACGGCACCAGCTCATGATCCAAGATTTGTTTGTCTTTGGTGTATCGGCGACTACGCTGCGTTATTGTGCAGGCTCCTTCCGGATATTTTGTTGAAAATGGATGTCTGCGGATAAGCGAGGTCTGACTGAACGCTGTGCCTCTCTAACGCAGCAAAACGTCTGGCGATAGCTGACCATTGGTTTCCGCCGCGAAACTTTGGAACACCCTGCCACGGGAGCTCACCTCCATCGGTCGCCCAAAGTCGATAAACATATTGCTGAAAGTGTTCTTCCATGGTTCATTGAGCATAACATTGTTATAAAATGTTCTATTTTTTGTGCACAGTACCCTCAGTTCCGATGCTATTCACTGATGAGCGGAACACGAAAATCGATTTTGAATAACATAAAAATCCTTAAAAATTCCATGAACTCGTTGTTTGGCCATGTCTGCATCTATTATACTCCTAATTGCATTATTATTATTATGACGACTTTATTCACTCCCAAAGCAGAAAAAGAAAGCTTGAAAGGAGGCATGAAGCACAGCACCGGGATCCATATGACCCAAGGGTGAAGCACCAATCAATGAAGATAAAAGAAAATCCTGAACCAAATTTTGATAAACTTCATGAGAGAAAAATTCAAGTATACCAACTTCGATACTCACATAAAATCACAGTCATGTATAACAGAACTACTCAAGTAGTAAACACCAAGCATGCTGCACATGGGACACTCCAAGCAAGACAAACTCAGACGAGATAAAACGGCATATGCAGAGAAAGACAATACATGACTGGGGGCATATGGCAGAAATTCACGCCTCTCGGCTCGTCACACAGCACATGATGCACCACAATCATAAAACACACAGACTGAGACATAACGAGACATTACGGGCAGGCTAACATAAGGTAAACAGACCGTTCCGACCATGCCGCTCTCCCATCCATGACCAGTCACCGACCGCACAATTCTCAGGGTGCCCAGAATAGCACATTGCTGCAGCCGCTGGATCACGGACGCGTGGAGCCCAAGGCTTAAGATGTGGCTGCGGCTCGTTCCTGACACACCACCCAGAGCACCAATGATAACTGGAACAATAGTTATCGTTTTGTTCCAAATCCTCCTCAGCTCTGCTGCCAAGGGCAGGTATTTGCTGATCTTCTCCTGCACCTTCTCATTGACCCTGTGGTCCAATGGGACACTGACGTCCACGAGCAGTGCCCGATCATCCAGAACCAGCACCAGGTCTGGTCTGTTCGCTTTTATTACTCGATCTGTGGGAATGGAAATCTCCCACATCAGCTTGCAACTGGCAGAACTTGTGAGCTGCACCAGCTGCTTACTGCTGGGTAACCCATGCTGCTTACACAGCGCACGATGCAGGGCCTGGACCACAAAGTTATGCCGGGCAATGTATGCAGTCCGTGCCAGGGCTGGACAGCAGGCGATGATGTGGTCCATATTTTCTCCGGGTGCACCACATACACGACAGAGGTCCACGACATCATGCCTCTTGTGGATATGGCGCATATTGTTTCTCGTGGCAATCACCTGATCCTGGCAAGCAATGAGAAAGCCTTCCGTTTCAGGACGCATTGTCTGGGATCTGAAACAGGAAAACGAGAGCTGCATGTCCAGGATACCATCAACACGCGCCCAATAGCGACCATGAAGAGGCATCGCTTATTATTATTATTATTATTATTATTATTAAGAAATGGTTTGCTCCCCACACCGGAGCTCGCGCTATTCCGCCGACTTTACTTGACACTTGACTGACTCACGACTGCCATCCAGAGCACACGAGAAGTCCATCGAACCTTCGACTCGGCAAACCTGCAAGAAAGCACCACTCCCTGCTCAATACACAGTGTTTCGGGGAATTCACCCCTCATCAGTTGAGCTTGAGTAGGCTGAGGAAGATTGTGCCTGAAGAGCACCACTTATATAGTGCTCTCCAGGCACAAACATCATCAGGGATACAAACTTACAGAGACGCTCCGTTTCAAGCGCGACAAACACCTCGTGAACACCAGATAGCAGCGTGAGTCAGTGTCGCTCCTGGACGGTGAGACAGACGTCGAGGACCCTCGGTCATTCGCAACGCTGTCACCTCCAAACCAACTAGTCGCAAGCCCGCGCTGGGCACAACAGTACGAAGTAGTGGTTGCGACTTCGGCGATGATTTGTAAGAAATGGTTTGCTCCCCACACCGGAGCTCGCGCTATTCCGCCGACTTTACTTGACACTTGACTGACTCACGACTGCCATCCGGAGCACACAAGAAGTCCATCGAACCTTCGACTCGGCAAACCTGTTATTATTATTATTATTAAGCTCAACTGATGAGGAGTGAATTCCCCGAAACACTGTGTATTGAGCAGGGAGTGGTGCTTTCTTGCAGGTTTGCCGAGTCGAAGGTTCGATGGACTTCTCGTGTGCTCTGGATGGCAGTCGTGAGTCAGTCAAGTGTCAAGTAAAGTCGGCGGAATAGCGCGAGCTCCGGTGTGGGGAGCAAACCTTTCTTCTTCTTCTTCTTCTTATTATTATTATTATTAAAAGTAGAAAGGAAAAGGACATATGGAAACGAGTTAAGAGTAACTCTCCACCACTGTAACTAGATACTATATACAGTCAGAAAGTGCAACAACTAGGCACAAAACTGACAGAGTACTGAGACATTCGACGTCCTGACACCTAGCTTCAACACATCTCTGTCTCAGTACTCTTTCAGTTTTGTGCCTAGTTGTTGCACTTTCTGACTGTATATAGTATCTAGTTACAGTGGTGGAGAGTTACTCTTAACTCGTTTCCATATGTCCTTTTCCTTTCTACTTTTATTATTGGCTCAATACCCGAGTTTCAAATTATTATTATTATTATTATTATTATGACGACTTTATTCACTCCCAAAGCAGAAAAAGAAAGCTTGAAAGGAGGCATGAAGCACAGCACCGGGATCCATATGACCCAAGGGTGAAGCACCAATCAATGAAGATAAAAGAAAATCCTGAACAAAATTTTGATAAACTTAACGAGAGAAAAATTCAACTATACCAACTTCGATACTCACATAAAATCACACAGTCATTTATAACAGAACTACTCAAGTAGTAAACACCAAGCATGCCGCACATGGGACACTCCAAGCAAGACGAACTCAGATGAGATAAAACGGCATATGCAGAGAAAGACAATACATGACTGGGGGCATATGGCAGAAATTCACGCCTCTCGGCTCGTCACACAGCACATGATGCACCACAATCATGAAACACACAGACTGAGACACATCGAGACATTACGGGCAGGCTAACATAAGGTCAACCGACCGTTCCGGCCATGCCACTCTCCCATCCATGACCAGTCACCGACCGCACAATTCTCAGGGTGCCCAGAACAGCACATTGCTGCAGCCGCTGGATCACGGACGCGTGGAGCCCAAGGCTTAAGATGTGGCTGCGGCTCGTTCCTGACACACCACCCAGAGCACCAATGATAACTGGAACAATAGTTATCTTTTTGTTCCAGATCCTCCTCAGCTCTGCTGCCAAGGGCAGGTATTTGCTGATCTTCTCCTGCACCTTCTCATTGACCCTGTGGTCCAACGGGACACTGACGTCCAAGAGCAGTGCCCGATCATCCAGAACCAGCACCAGGTCTGGTCTGTTCGCTTTTATTACTCGATCTGTGGGAATGGAAATCTCCCACATAAGCTTGCAACTGGCAGAACTTGTTACCTGTACCAGCTGCTTACTGCTAGGTAATCCATGCTGCTTACACAGCGCACGATGCAGGGCCTGGACCACAAAGTTATGCCGGGCGATGTATGCAGTCCGTGCCAGGGCTGAACAGCAGGCGATGATGTGGTCCATATTTTCTCCAGGTGCACCACATACACGACAGAGGTCCACGACATCATGCCTCTTGTGGATATGGCGCATATTGTTTCTCGTGGCAATCACCTGATCCTGGCAAGCAATGAGAAAGCCTTCCGTTTCAGGACGCATTGTCTGGGATCTGAAACAGGAAAACGAGAGCTGCATGTCCAGGATGCCATCAACACGCGCCCAATAGCGACCATGAAGTGGCATCGCTCGAAGTTCACGGCGGCGGTTGTCATTGAGGGCCTGTTTAACAGTCTCTTTGTTTGCGGTGTCCAGGCTCGCCAGGCGAAGGCGCTGCAGGACAGTATTTGCCAGCTTTGGTATTGATTTTCTAGAGGGACGTGATTCATGGTGCTGGAGAACAGCGGCCAGGGCAGGGACATCTTCCCGATCCTTCAGGTACTGAGCAAGCCGGATGCAAGTACGGTCGTGGAGATCTACGATGCATACTAGGCCACGACCTCCCTCACTCCGCGGTAGATATAGGCGACGGATTGAGGCACGTGGGTGGTGGGCCCTGCTAGCAGTCAGAGCCTTCCTCACTGTCATGTCCAGCGAGCGGAGCTCATCCGCTGTCCAAGGAACGACTGTGCCAAGGCCATAGGACACCACTGGCAGAACGTAGGTGTTGATTGCTCTGATGAGGTTTGGTGCACATAGTGAAGCATCCGTGATCAAGCGAAGACGACGACGGAACTCAGCGATGGCAGATTGTTTAACTTCACCAGCCTCGATTCCCAGGAATTCCCGCAAGCCAAGGTAGAGGTACGCCGCGCCTTCTTGCAGAGGATGAATGATCGACTCTGTTAGCAAGGTTGACGAAGGCTCTGCATCCTGGGTTGGCTTAGCGGCCGGGCAGACAATCTTCGAGCACTTAGTGGGAGATAGTTGCATGCCAACCGCCCCACCAACGCACTCCACAATGTTGATCAAGGAGTTCAGTCCAGTACTGCTAGCGGCAAATAGCTTGACGTCATCCATGTACCATAGATGCGACAACAGGGAATCACGCGTGGGTCCACAACGATATCCTATGCCGCTTCTTGCTAATTCGTTTGAGATTGGATTGAGACCGATGCAGAACAGCAGGGGAGACAGAGAATCACCCTGGAAGATACCCCGTCGGATGGATATTGGTTCGCTGACACCGCTGCTAAGGCACAGTCGTGTGCTCCATTGCTCCGACAGCGTTTGGAGTGTGCGGATGATCCTAGGATCGAACTTGTAGATGGTAGCAATTTCCCAGATCCACTCTTGGGAAAGGCTATCGAAGGCCTTTCGGAAGTCTAGCCATGCCATACTGAGGGAGCGCTGGTGGCATTTGGCATCTTCAATAATCATGTTGTTGATCAACAACTGATCTGTGCATCCTCCTCGGCCACGTGCACATCCGACCTGTTCCGGGGCCAGCAGACTGTTAGCGGTGATGTGAGACCACATAAGCTCCGATACTACAGATGTGAAAAGTTTATACATAGAAGGCAGGCAGGTTATAGGTCTCCAGTTCTGGGGTTTTGACAGATCACCTTTCTTCGGTAGGAGTACGGTTGCACCAAGGGAGAACCAGGGCGGTGGCACGACTTCCGAATCCAACAGCTGCTGGAATATGCGAAGCAAGGCAGGATGCAGTGCACTAAACTTCTTCAACCAGAATGGTCTGATGTTGTCAGGCCCACAAGCACGCCAGTGAGGCATCCTTCCAACTGCCAGTTGGAACAACTCCGGCGTTATGACTGCATCCTCTTGTGGCTGGACATCTTGATAGGCAAGAGCCTCCCGTTCAATCCATCCATGTCTGCTCACCGCAAATGGCTCGGACCAGATGCCTGACCAAAAATCATGCAACGCCCCCATACCAGGCCGAGTCTGGTCACTGCAGTCAGCCTCCTGTGTCCCCAGAGAGCGATAGAACTGGCGCTCGTTCTCTCTGAATACCTGATTCTGTTGTTTTCTCTTGATGTTATCCTTATACCGTCTGATTCTGGCGGAAAGCGCCAGCAGCCCCATTTTCTTGCTTTCGAGTAGAGCCGCAGCCTCATCACTGCTCTTGACAGGATATCTGGTGAACAATCTTGGGTTTCCAGCTTGGATGAAACTTGTGAGGCGCGACACGTCTTTCCTCACATTCTCAATTTTGCGTTGTATCCGCAACAACCAGCCTGGCGCAGTCTCCCTCCCATGATCACCACCACTCAAACGGCAAGGTGCAACACCAGACACCACCAAGACCAGCACCGCCGCTGCATAGGTGAGCTGATTGGCGAATTCCAAAGACAGAAGCAGGGGTAAACCCAACAGGAACAGTCTCATGCCACTGTTGACCAAGGCCACATTGCTGGAAAGTGCACGGCTAGGGACCTTTCTGGGGACAATGAGTTTTGGCCGACCTGTCAACTGCAAGCTCTGTACTCCAACTAAAACACCGCTCAGAGGTCTGGCAACGTCACCAGGCGTGGTTATTTTGCGATTGATGCAGAGGTGCCTGATTGACCACTCCAGATCCATACTCAAACCACCAGGGCCCAGAATACCAGATTCACTGAGATTGGTTAGAATGCCTCCAAGCTTATCAGGGTTGGAATTACTACAAGGCGAACAAGGCGTCTCCCTTGTGCAGTGACTTTGCTCTGTTTCAGGCACTCCAACAGCCGGTCCATCCACAGTAGGCGTTGATCCACTGGGAGCAAAGTCGCCCTCCACAGGTGGCTGAGGCCCTGCCAGGCCATAAACAGCCTGTGGACGCACGCAGGCCTCTGGACTACCCACAGAGTGTGCATAGACAGATTCAATACATGATGCATCATCACCCGCAGTGCTGGAGTACTCAGTACATGAAGGCAGAGGCCCAGCAGCAAACACACGGAGTAAGCTCGGTGGAACGCCGGCGCACGTGTCAAGGCCATCGCTTACTACTACTACACTGAGACCAGAGTCAACAGAATCGGTGCACGTGCAGGCGGAATATTCTACATGATCACGTGCAAGAGAGGCTGGCGGTTCGCTGTCAGGGTCAGTGAAACAGGCGCCAGGACCATCAGGTAACCCAGCAGCCGAATCCAGGGAAACAGCGCCGGTGGAAGACGCACTGACAGATTCAGGACCTTGACTAGTCGTAGCAGGCAACTGGACCACACAGCCAAAGCGCGTCATGAACTCAACAGGCAACTCGCCACACTGCACCAACTGACGGGCTATCTCCTCCTGCTCCACCGATGTAAGGTATTTTTTGATAATTAGCGAAATTTGACCAGCCAAGTTCTGCTCCGAGATAATATCATCCGGTCGACGCTGTATCCATAGGTCAAGTTGACGCTTCCGGTGACCCGCCTTCTGTGGCCATACAGCCAGAAAATGGCACTCCAAGGCAATACGGTTGTCGGAACCAGACCATTTCCTGCGAGGTGGCATACACCAGTTCACTAAAAAACAAGACTAGACCTTCTCTTTGCTGAGACCTACTTCACAAAAATGATGAAACGGCTACTAGTAAAGGGATGAGGGTAAACTCAAAGGAATTGGAGCGGGTAGCGCGCTCAGAGGCGGATGGCTACCGGAGCTCCAAAAAGCTGAACCGTCCCCGAGGGGGGTTAATTTATTATTATTATTATTATTATGAAGTGCAAGCCTCTTTTACGGGCAAAAATTAACACAATGTATTAAAATGCAATACAACATACACTGGAGAAGAAATCAGGAAAATAAAATATGAGCTCAAAAATGGAACGAAAAATAGCAAATAGAATCAAAACTCACGATGGAATCAAACTCACGATGGAATCAAACTCATGATGGAAACTACAACCCAATGAGTTGGAAAACCAACCACAGAATTAGATATTGGGAATAGAGTCAGACACAACAACAACCGAAATCAGTACACCAAACATCTGTCCTACAAGAAACAAAGGAACAAGAAAAACAAGAAAGACGAAGTACAAAGAATCCCCAAAAAAGAGGGGAGAACGGGATGAAAGAGGACCGGAGAGCGGCAAACCCCAGGAGGACTTAGCGTCACGTAGTGGCGGGAATGCGGGCCTCCACAGAAACAGCATCCACATCCGCCGCCAGACCAGGTGCACGGAATGCACGGCGACTCCCACGAACCATCAGGACGGAGTCGCGGACAAGGCTGAACATTATTATTATTATTATTATTATGGAGTTGGCTTTATTTCACTCACGTTGTCATGACATGAGGTAAGAACCCCATCACCGGGCCAAAAGAGACCAAGGGTAATGAGAGAAAAAAATAGATAAATGGCCAACGCAATGGAGACCGAAGCAAAAAGGATTGTAAAAACCAAAGCAAAGATATTGAAAGCCGACGCAGAAACTGAGAGACGGACAGAAATAAGCAGAACGATGGAGGAGGCCAGGACATGTTCGAATACAAAAAGAGTAATCACAAAAATGGACTACCAGTACAGGAATAGACCTGTAGAAATAGAGGAAGAGATGAATGCCGGACATACTCAAATGGCAAGAGAAAAATCAGGCTGTGAGGGCCGTCATATTGCACATTCATGGATGTCAAAGCAAATGCAGTATTGGAGGTTTATACGGACTAGCTCTACCCGTAACATGAGGAGCCTAATGCCGAATGCCAAGAACCGACTTGACGATGTTCAGCGTGCCCAGGATAGCACATTGCTGAGCCCTTTCAATGCGCAGAGTGCCTGCCAATGCCAACACAAAGTGTGAGAGGGACACACCAGTCAGTCCACCAAGCGCCCCAACAACCAGGGGCACAACGCGGACATCATCCACATGCCAGATGCGCCGCAGCTCTTGGCAAAGGGGAGCGTACTTTTTATTTTTTCGGCGATTTTTGTGGGCACATTCTGGTCCAATGGAACACTAACATCCATCAGCAGCACCTGTGTGCTGGACCGCAACACCAGGTCTGGACGGTTGTGGCGCACTTGCGTATCCGTTGGGATATTGAATGTCAAGATTTTCCGTGACAGGCACAAGATGATGCTTCAGCGGGTTGCTTCCCGGCCGACCCAGACCATGCCGCTTGCATAGTGCCCAATGCACCAACTTGACGAGCGTGTCATGCCGTTCGATATACAGTGTTTTGGCTAGAGCTGGGCAACAGGCCACAATGTGATCAACTGTTTCTCCGCGAGTGCCGCAAACTCGACAAATGTCCACAACGTCTCCCCGTCCAATGACCGTGACCTGATAGTGCCTGGTCGCAATGGCCTGATCCTGTACAGCCAGCAAGAGTCCCTCTGTCGCAGGCCTGATCGTTGGCGATTTCAGCCAGCGAAAACTCAAGCCCAGGTTCAAGCCAGCATCAGAAGCTCGTCTCCAGAACTGGCCATGGAGAGGCTTACCTTGGATAACGGCCAGGCACCGGAGAGCAACGGCCTTCTTGACAATGACTTTTGTGGCAGTCTCCAAGTCGGGTAGGTCAAGTTCACCCAGAAGTCTGGAGGCTTGACGTGTAACTGATTTTATTATTATCTCTCCTTTATTCACTTCTTTCGAAGGCGATAAGCCAGACCCACCGGGAAATATTTCCATGGATGGGACAGCAAAAAGAAAGTGAAAAAACAAACAAAAATAAATAAATAAATAAAACCTAAAAACCAAAGGGACAAGAAACAGTTGAAGGAAGAGGAAAAAAGGAAAGAAACTCAATCCGAACTCCAACATCAAAACAATAATAAAGAATTTGCAGCGACAGGCAAAATATATCAACCAATGAAGGGAGTAACAAAGGAAATATCAGTCTTTATCAGTCGTTATTCAAGTCTCTTAGCTATTGAACATGCAAACGCAGCAGAGGTGCATCTACATGTTAAGGATAGTTCTTAGTATTTTAATCGAACCTTGTATAGCCTCCTGTTGCACAATAGCCAGGTCTCCTCCCTGCACAGTCCGAAGGCATTGAGGAGTCTCCCTCACCAAGTCTCCCAGGGCACCGACAACCACAGGGACCACGTCAACCTGGGTGAGGGACCAAATCCTCGAAATCTCCCGCTTCAAATCATAATATTTCGAGCGCTTTTCAGCCATTTTCTTATTGATGTTGTTCTCACCAGGAACGCTGATGTCTATAATGTAGGCGATGCGCTCCTTGTCATCAACAAGGAGCAGATCGGGCCTGTTTGCTGATAGTTTCAGGTCAGTTTGGACCGAATACTCCCAATAGAGCCGATACCGATCACTTTTGACCAATGCCTTGAGCTGGTGGTCGAATCGTGAAGCACCAGTAGGTAGATCTCGTGCTCTACACATTTCGAAGTGCACATACTTTACTATCCGGTTATGACGTTCGATGTAACTGGTCCGAGCAAGAACTGGGCAGGCACTGACAATGTGGTCAATTGTTTCTAAGCTGCCCTTGCAAAGCCTGCAATTGGCATCAGTTCGAGCAATTGACTTCATTATGGCGTATTGGTAATTTTTCGTTTTGAGGGATTGGTCTTGTGCTGCCATAATCATGCCTTCAGTTGAAGGTTTCAGTGTCCTTGATTTCAACCACATGAAGGTAAGCTCCTTATCTAGGTGATTCTCCTCCAATCGGCTCCAATATCTCCCATGCAGCGGCATAGTGGAAAGTGTTTTGGATTTTCGCTCAGCGCACGCTTGTTTAATGGTATGCTTATTGGGTAAAGCTGGTCCAGCTGCTGGCAGATCCAAACTCGACAGGAACTTAGCGGCCTTTGCAGTTATCGAGTGGCTTTTTGTTGTAGGTTTTTGTTGATGATACTGATAAAGCAGGCTTATTCTGTCTATTGGGCTGGTACTCATGTAGCGGGCCAGGCCACACATGCTCCGGCCGTGCATATCCTCACAAGAGACCAAGCCCCGGCCTCCATCTCCCCTCTTCATGTAGAGCCTGTTGACTGAGGCTTTGGGGTGGTGAAATCCAGACGCAGTCAAGGCTGATCTTGTCGCTCGATCTGTGGTCTTGATTTCAGCCTCGGTCCAATTTACGATTCCATAACTATATGTCATAACCGGCAGAGCATACGTATTGATGGCCTTGATCATGTTTCGCGCATTCAATCCACTGTTAAGAAGCAAATACAATCTCTTTTTGTATTCTGCAGTGAGTTGCGTCTTGAGCTGCGGGTGAGGTATCATGGCTGCTTCCACTACTCCAAGGTACTTGTATGTTTCATTGAGTCGTAGCGACTCTGCAATGGTCTCATCGCCAACCTGGATAGAGCTTCCTTCATCTGGTTTTCCTCTCCTGACGTGCAGCACGGCACACTTGGCCGGGTTGAGATTCATGCCGATGTCATCACCAACGCCACACACGGTAGACACGAGGGTAGTCACATCCTTTGTAGTTTTCCCGTAGAGTTTAATGTCGTCCATGTACCAAGAGTGATTGATAGTCAACTCGGCGTCTCTGCAGCTGACTCTGTATCCCAAAGGCAATCGGTTGAGCTCAAAACTGATTGGGTTTAGCGCCAGGCAAAACAGTAACGGGGATAATGTGTCACCTTGAAATATGCCTCTTCTTATAGAAATGTTGCCGGTAGTGACCCTGCATCTTCCCTGGTCGCATATGTGCATTGTCGTTCTCCAGTTCTGCATGCTACGGGCGATAGTTGTGACCAAAGACGGGTGGAATCGATACATCGTCAAAGCATGTAGAATCCATTCATGCGACACACTATCAAACGCCTTTTTGAAGTCCAGGTATGCCATGACCAGATTTCGCCCTTTCTTATGGGCATCCTCCAGAATCATCTTATCCACCATCAGGTGCTCCTTGCAACCAAGACCAGCTGCTGCACAACCGCGCTGCTCCGTTGCAAGTATTTCATGTTGATTGATGTGCTGCCACATAATCTTCGATATGGCGGCGGTAAAGAGCTTGTACTGTATCGGAAGACACGTAATTGGTCTATAATCTTTGGGCATTGCCGAAGGTGGAGAAGTCTTAGGAAGGAGAGTAGTAGCGCCAGACGTCAACCATCCCGGAATGTCACTGTGGCCATCTATCACCCTCTGGAAGGCTCTCCGAAGGTAAGAGTGCAGGCTTGTCAGCCTCTTCCACCAGTATCCATGCAACTTGTCATGGCCCGGAGCCCTCCACAAGGCTAGTTTGCGCAGGCAGTCAGCCAGGATGTCCTGGGTGATAACTGCGCTACTCTGCACAGGGACGTGTTCTTCATAATATTCTGCTTGCCTTACATACCACTCACCAGCGGTGAACGGCGCAGGTGTAGACAGAAGATCACTCCAGAATTCGGTGGCTTCACCCGCCTCTGGAAATTGCGGCGTCTCCAATCGATTTGAAGCACCACTAACAGAGTGTGCAGGCTCCCGAAGCGTCCGGTAGAAAGCACGCTCATTCATTTGGAACATTTTGTTGGCTTTCTTGGTCTTTTCATTTTCTCGGTATCGACGCATCCTGGCTGCTAGCGCAAGAAGTCGATCTTTCTTTCCCTGTAGCTTCATTTCCAACTCGTCTGTGTTTCCGACTTCAACTTCATATCTCCTCCAGAAGTCATGATGTTTCTCCGATGGATATCGTAGCATGCTGGTGAGTCGGGAAACATCCGAGCGGAGTTGATCGATTTCCTTTGTCAATCGGATCTGCCACTGCGGCGGATGGTCCTTGTCACTTCCGTTTTGCTTGGCATTGCCAGTCGGATGATTCTGACTGCCTTGGATAGTCGATATGCAAACGCAAGCACCAGCATACACGAGGCAATTGATCTCATGGAGCGACGCCTCACCATCAGGAAATAGCCGGCGACACACAAGCTTGAGCTGAGAGTTGACCATGGCGGTAACACTGTATAATAATTTATTTTGTACATGCTTTTTTGTTGGATTAGGGAGGCATTGTCGCTGTGCCATGTCGGCCACGACCTCAGCACGATACCTCCCCTCCAACGCCTCCGTTACATCACTAATCTCCTTGGACAGCAGCTCATCTTCCAGGTTGTACTGCTCAGCATCAGTGTTGGTGGCGTTTTCTACAGTCGGTAGATTGGGTTCAACACCACACGCCACATCATCACTGTCATCACTGTCATCACTAGTACTAGGTAACGCACATGTACACGTACCATGGGGTGAACTGCTTCCACATGCACAAGCGCACACAGCCCGGCCACGCGGTGTCATGTCAGCAGCAGTAGTCGCACCAGCAGCAGCAGCAACTGTACTAGCTGCAGTAGTACTAGCAGTACTAGTACTAGTACCAGTACTCGCAGTAGCAGAAGCACCAGCACCACCGCAGCACCCCGCCAGGCCACGGTCGCCTAGCGCTCCAGTCACCATGGCTTCCTCACATAGCGCATCCCGAGACGCCTCTGGACTGGTCTCCGTCCTTGCTGGTTCTTCTGCCCTGCACTGCTGACGAATGGCCTCGACATCGGCGGAGGAGAGTCGTCCGCTCTTCCGAATTTCTCGCAACTGGTTGGCCAAATTTACCTCGCTTACCTGTCTCTCCAGGCCCCTGCCACACCAAGCATCGTGCATCCGTCTCATGTACCCACGAGACTGGACACCTCCAGGCGTCGCAATTGCGTAGCACTCAGCCAACACTCTCACTTCCTCCTCCGACCAGCGCTTTTTCCGGGCCCCCTGGCCCCCATTTCCATCCATTATTGAAATAAGTATTACAATGAACAAAACGTTCAATTTTCTGAGCGGACGAGCCATTGAGCCACGCTAAGGAAGCTCTGCTCGTCAGAGCTCAGAAAGTGCAACCGTTCACATCGTTAGGAAAATTTATTATTATTATTATTAAGTAGTGGTTGCGACTTCGGCGATGATGATTTGTAAGAAAGGGTTTGCTCCCCACACCGGAGCTCGCGCTATTCCGCCGATATTACTTGACACTTGACTGACTCACGACTGCCATCCAGAGCACACGAGAAGTCCATCGAACCTTCGACTCGGCAAACCTGCAAGAAAGCACCACTCCCTGCTCAATACACAGTGTTTCGGGGAATTCACCCCTCATCAGTTGAGCTTGAGTAGGCTGAGAAAGATTGTGCCTGAAGAGCACCACTTATATAGTGCTCTCCAGGTACAAACATCACCAGGGATACAAACTTACAGAGACGCTCCGCTTCCAGCGCAATAAACACCTCGTGAACACCAGATAGCAGCGTGAGTCAGGGTCGCTCCTGGACGGTGAGACCAGACGTTGAGGACCCTCGGTCATTCGCAACGCTGTCACCTCCAAACCAACTAGTCGCAAGCCCGCGCTGGGCACAACAGTACGAAGTAGTGGTTGCGACTTCGGCGATGATGATTTGTAAGAAAGGGTTTGCTCCCCACACCGGAGCTCGCGCTATTCCGCCGATATTACTTGACACTTGACTGACTCACGACTGCCATCCAGAGCACACGAGAAGTCCATCGAACCTTCGACTCGGCAAACCTGCAAGAAAGCACCACTCCCTGCTCAATACACAGTGTTTCGGGGAATTCACCCCTCATCAGTTGAGCTTGAGTAGGCTGAGGAAGATTGTGCCTGAAGAGCACCACTTATATAGTGCTCTCCAGGTACAAACATCACCAGGGATACAAACTTACAGAGACGCTCCGCTTCCAGCGCGATAAACACCTCGTGAACACCAGATAGCAGCGTGAGTCAGTGTCGCTTCTGGACGGTGAGACCAGACGTTGAGGACCCTCGGTCATTCGCAACGCTGTCACCTCCAAACCAACTAGTCGCAAGCCCGCTCTGGGCACAACAGTACGAAGTAGTGGTTGCGACTTCGGCGATGATGATTTGTAAGAAAGGGTTTGCTCCCCACACCGGAGCTCGCGCTATTCCGCCGATATTACTTGACACTTGACTGACTCACGACTGCCATCCAGAGCACACGAGAAGTCCATCGAACCTTCGACTCGGCAAACCTGCAAGAAAGCACCACTCCCTGCTCAATACACAGTGTTTCGGGGAATTCACGCAAACCCTTTCTTACAAATCATCATCGCCGAAGTCGCAACCACTACTTCGTACTGTTGTGCCCAGCGCGGGCTTGCGACTAGTTGGTTTGGAGGTGACAGCGTTGCGAATGACCGAGGGTCCTCAACGTCTGGTCTCACCGTCCAGGAGCGACACTGACTCACGCTGCTATCTGGTGTTCACGAGGTGTTTATCGCGCTGGAAGCGGAGCGTCTCTGTAAGTTTGTATCCCTGGTGATGTTTGTACCTGGAGAGCACTATATAAGTGGTGCTCTTCAGGCACAATCTTCCTCAGCCTACTCAAGCTCAACTGATGAGGGGTGAATTCCCCGAAACACTGTGTATTGAGCAGGGAGTGGTGCTTTCTTGCAGGTTTGCCGAGTCGAAGGTTCGATGGACTTCTCGTGTGCTCTGGATGGCAGTCGTGAGTCAGTCAAGTGTCAAGTAATATCGGCGGAATAGCGCGAGCTCCGGTGTGGGGAGCAAACCCTTTATTACAAATTATTATTATTATTATTACAGAGGCAATATGCTTTGGTTCTGCAAGAGTGCTCAATGCCTGATTCAGGCAGAGCGGCGTACACAAAGGCACACAATGAAAACCTTGGCAAATTTATTCCGTTGTGACTCCGAGTTTCATGGCTGGAATACACCAAGAGCCTCCTGAGGCGAGTCGAGGAGGTCATAAAACGAATGCGTTGGAAAGCTCTCTTCACCCTGAAAGGCGCTAACGAAGATAGCGCCAAGAAGACGTACGGCTTCAAAACCGTGAACTGCCCACCCCAGATTGAAGAACTCAAGGCATTCGAGAACGCAATGTATAATATGGTTGAGCATATTACGTTCCGCCGGGCTTCTAACCAGCTTCAAGAGCAGATGAAGAACGATGTGAAGAAGATCAAAGAGTGTGATGATATAGTGGTACCAGCGGACAAGACAAGAAACTTGTACCGAGTATCAGCTCCGCAGTATGAAAAGCTGCTACATGACAACGTGACGAAGCAGTACAAACTCGCCCCAGACACCGACTACACGGCGATTAATGCCGAAGCCCGCGATATAGCTGCCGATCTGCACCTGGATGACCGAATGGAATGTCTGGCCAAGGCACAAGCGTTCGTCACATTAAAGGACCATAAAGCCGACTTCCATGACAAGCTGCAATGCAGACTTATTAACCCCGCCAAGTCCGAAATAGGCGTCGTAAGCAAATCCATACTGGATGGTGTTATCGGCCCCATGCGGAGCAGCGTATGTGAGAATCTGTGGCAGAACACGCAAGCGGTCATCGAGTGGTTCAAGGGCATTGAAGACAAGCCGCGGTACACCTTCGTCGTGTTCGACATCGTCGAGTTTTACCCCAGCATAACGAAAGACCTTCTGCTGGATGCCCTGTCGTACGCCGGGACGCACGTTCCAATGTCCAAGAAGGACATTGAGACGATACTGCACGCACGGAAGTCATTGTTGTTCGACGGCGGCAAAGCATGGATGAAGAAGGAGAAGGACGGGTCATTCGACGTAACAATGGGGTCGTACGACGGCGCAGAAGCCTGCGAGCTTGTTGGGGCTTTAATCCTCAGCAAACTCCGTCCACTCCTGGGCGACAAGTGCGTGGGTCTTTACCGTGACGACGGACTAGCGATAATGAAGGACGCCACGGGTCATGATGCCGACCGCACGCGCAAACAGATCATACAGATATTCCAAGCACACGGCTTAAAAATAACAATCGAAACCAACAAGAAGATCGTCGACTACTTGGATGTGACCCTGAATCTCGCCACCGGAACATTCCAACCATACAGGAAACCGAATAGTACACCCCTATACGTCGATGTGCGGTCCTGTCACCCACCGCAGGTGCTGAGACAAATACCCATTGGCATCAACAAGAGGCTGCAACGTATCTCATGCAATGAGGAAGTGTTCAACGATGCTAAAACGTTATACGAGGACGCACTGGCCTCAAGTGGCCACCCGAAAACCATGACATACAAGGATGAACCGAGCAACAAGAAGAAAAAAGCGAAGAAAGGGCGCAGCCGCGACGTCATCTGGTTTAACCCGCCGTACAGTACCACGGTCAAAACCAACGTTGGCGCAAAGTTTCTATACCTCGTCAAGAAACACTTCCCTGAAGGTTCGGCGCTACACAAGGTGTTTAACAAGAACACAACAAAAGTAAGCTACAGCTGTATGAAGAACGTAGCGTCGATTATCAAAGGGCACAATGCTGCAAAACGTCACTCGCGACCGCCAGTTGTGCCATGCAATTGTCGGGTCAAGGCGTCGTGCCCCTTCAACGGTGATTGCCAGTCTTCCGACGTCGTGTACGAGGCGCATGTAGCATCCAACGAAGTCAAGACCTACGTCGGCATGACTGCTACCACATTCAAGCAGCGCTACAACAAACACACTTCGGACTTCCGCCATGAAAAGTACGCCGCATCGACTAAGTTGTCCAAGCACATCTGGGATCTGAAAAACGAGAACCGCGGATTCGACATCAGATGGGAGATCAAGGATAGAGCACCTTCGTACAGTAACATCAGCAAGAAGTGTGGCCTATGCTTAACCGAAAAGTTCCACATCCTGAAAGCTTCAAAAGCTACCTCCCTAAACAAGAGAAGTGAGCTGGTATCTAAATGCCCTCACCAGCGCAAGTTTCTGCTGGCCACCCCTATTACATAGACAGCTAAGACCGCTGCGGGTTTTTTGACGCGTGATTGCAGGAGTTTGTGTGCGCTTAGATTTGTCATACGAACGCAGATGCCTGTGTTTACGTGTGGACATGTGTCTATAGGTGTGTGTAGATGCGTGTGTGCGTGTGTTTGTGCGTGTGCGAGTTAGGGTGTTGTGGGTGGGTGGGTGTCCTGTGTGTGCGTGCGCCCGTGTGCAAGTTAGGGTGTTGTGGGTGGGTGTATGTGTGTGTTAGTGTATGCGTGTATGTGTGTATGTGTGTGTGGGTGTTACTATGTGTGTGCGTGTTAGTATGTGTGTGTGTGTGTGTGTGTGGTGTGTGAGCGACATTAAGCGCGTACTTGTTAGTGCTAGCCCTGCGCCTACTGCATCTGCCTCTGAAATAGCCCGTCCCTGTATACATTCACGCGATTACTCCTCTCGCTATCATATTATCACACCTCTCTCCACTTAGATATACCAGCGCTGCCTCCTATTCCATTATCGTTGTCTGATGATTGGTTCAGCCATGAAACTCGGAGTCACAACGGAATAAATTTGCCAAGGTTTTCATTGTGTGCCTTTGTATTATTATTATTATTATTATTATTATTCAAAGGATCAGTCGGGGAAGTGAACTGCCTGAAAAGAGAAAAAAACGCCAGACCCACCAGGACTCGAACCTGGGACCCTGCTTGTCATGAGCAATGCTCTAACCACTGAGCTATGGGACCAGGCTGAACCTAGAAGGCGCTGACAAGTTTTTCACTCCAAAGGCAGCTCACAACACGTGCCACACATACTGATGGCACTTGGGTCTTTTTCCCTCCCCCAGGGGACCAACCACGGTCAGTTTCTGGAAACTACCAGAGGTGAAAGAAAGTGATTAAATTTGGACAGGATTGGGAGAACTTCAATTTCAAAGGATCAGTCGGGGAAGTGAACTGCCTGAAAAGAGAAAAAAACGCCAGACCCACCAGGACTTTTTTTCTCTTTTTTCTCTTTTCAGGCAGTTCACTTCCCCGACTGATCCTTTGAATTTGAAGTTCTCCCAATCCTTTCCAAATTTAATCACTTTCTTTCACCTCTGGTAGTTTCCAGAAACTGACCGTGGTTGGTCCCCTGGGGGAGGGAAAAAGACCCAAGTGCCATCAGTATGTGTGGCACGTGTTGTGAGCTGCCTTTGGAGTGAAAAACTTGTCAGCGCCTTCTAGGTTCAGCCTGGTCCCATAGCTCAGTGGTTAGAGCATTGCTCATGACAAGCAGGGTCCCAGGTTCGAGTCCTGGTGGGTCTGGCGTTTTTTTCTCTTTTCAGGCAGTTCACTTCCCCGACTGATCCTTTGAATTTGAAGTTCTCCCAATCCTTTCCAAATTATTATTATTATTATTATTTTAAAACGAAGGTAAGTTATGGGTCGCAAATATCCACGCAAACACACATCCAGTCATAATAAGGCACTTGTCATAAGTATCCGAACGTTTTCGGTCCCTTCTCATCAAGGATTATACATGGAATGGCTCAAGCTGGAAAGACTAAAACTTATATAGCGTAAAGATAATTAGATAACAACACTCGTGACAATGTGGAAAATTATCAAGTTTAGCACGACACAAAACTCGAAGGAAAATAATAATAGTGACAACAACATAGTGAGCAAATTAAGTTACATTGTTACCACCTCGACGAGGAGTAACACCAAACAATTGTAGCGACAACACATTTTCTTTCTGTACGCAAAGTTCAGGATCTAATTTACGGATATACAAAGCTTCTAACACAGCCAAATGTAACCCACATCTACCACGTGACAATATTGAGAAAACATTATCACTGTACAACTCACGACAATTGGTACGGGATGACAGATGTTGCTTGATTGACGAAGTGCGATTCTTAGCTCCATTGGGTGTTGTCTCCTCCAATGTCCCGTCATCTCGCCTCTTCGTGGCATCACCACTATCTGTCTCTTCGCTTTTCCGCGGCCTTCCACGTTTCTTGACACTAACCGTTGGGTGCGCGATACCCGGTGTCCTTTCCGTTACGTCTCCTCCATTGCGGATTTCTATTGAGCTTCTTACTCCAACTTGTCCGGTGTCCGATATTGAGGTTAGTTTTCGTGGTCTACCACGTTTTCGAAAAGAAAATGTGTTGTCGCTACAATTGTTTGGTGTTACTCCTCGTCGAGGTGGTAACAATGTAACTTAATTTGCTCACTATGTTGTTGTCACTATTATTATTTTCCTTCGAGTTTTGTGTCGTGCTAAACTTGATAATTTTCCACATTGTCACGAGTGTTGTTATCTAATTAACTTTACGCTATATAAGTTTTAGTCTTTCCAGCTTGAGCCATTCCCTGTATAATCCTTGATGAGAAGGGACCGAAAACGTTCGGATACTTATGACAAGTGCCTTATTATGACTGGATGTGTGTTTGCGTGGATATTTGCGACCCATAACTTACCTTCGTTTTAAAGTATTATCCGCCTCCGACCTCTTTTAAAAAATTATTATTATTATTATTATTTACCCTTTATTATTATTATTATTATTAATGTTGAACGGCCTCTGCTGGGATGACGACTACACCATAGCTCAGTGGTTAGAGCAACGCTGGCTACAAGCGAAGGTCCCTGGTTCGAGTCCTGGTGGTGACAGTCAATTTTTTCTTCAGACTTTTCCCGTTTGTCTCTTTCCCTCAAACCAGTTAATATTTTATGACTTGGGGCTCCCCGCGTGCTAGTTTGTACGTGAAGTGTGTGGGTTACAGTGAGGGCTGCGTCCCACCCGCCTGTGTGGATTCATAGGAAGTGTGAGTTATGAAGTCTGAAGAAAATGTTGAACGGCCTCTGCTGGGATGACGACTACACCATAGCTCAGTGGTTAGAGCAACGCTGGCTACAAGCGAAGGTCCCTGGTTCGAGTCCTGGTGGTGACAGTCAATTTTTTCTTCAGACTTTTCCCGTTTGTCTCTTTCCCTCAAACCAGTTAATATTTTATGACTTGGGGCTCCCCGCGTGCTAGTTTGTACGTGAAGTGTGTGGGTTACAGTGAGGGCTGCGTCCCACCCGCCTGTGTGGATTCATAGGAAGTGTGAGTTATGAAGTCTGAAGAAAATGTTGAACGGCCTCTGCTGGGATGACGACTACACCATAGCTCAGTGGTTAGAGCAACGCTGGCTACAAGCGAGGGTCCCTGGTTCGAGTCCTGGTGGTGACAGTCAATTTTTTCTTCAGACTTTTCCCGTTTGTCTCTTTCCCTCAAACCAGTTAATATTTTATGACTTGGGGCTCCCCGCGTGCTAGTTTGTACGTGAAGTGTGTGGGTTACAGTGAGGGCTGCGTCCCACCCGCCTGTGTGGATTCATAGGAAGTGTGAGTTATGAAGTCTGAAGAAAATGTTGAACGGCCTCTGCTGGGATGACGACTACACCATAGCTCAGTGGTTAGAGCAACGCTGGCTACAAGCGAAGGTCCCTGGTTCGAGTCCTGGTGGTGACAGTCAATTTTTTCTTCAGACTTTTCCCGTTTGTCTCTTTCCCTCAAACCAGTTAATATTATTATTATTATTATTATTATTTTAAAACGAAGGTAAGTTATGGGTCGCAAATATCCACGCAAACACACATCCAGTCATAATAAGGCACTTGTCATAAGTATCCGAACGTTTTCGGTCCCTTCTCATCAAGGATTATACAGGGAATGGCTCAAGCTGGAAAGACTAAAACTTATATAGCGTAAAGATAATTAGATAACAACACTCGTGACAAGGTGGAAAATTATCAAGTTTAGCACGACACAAAACTCGAAGGAAAATAATAATAGTGACAACAACATAGTGAGCAAATTAAGTTACATTGTTACCACCTCGACGAGGTGTATATTATTATTATTATTATTATTATTTCCCGTTTGTCTCTTTCCCTCAAACTAGTGAAGATTTTATGACTTGGGGCTCCCCGCGTGCTAGAGTGTACGTGAAGTGTGTGGGTACAGTGAGGGCTGCGTCCCACCCGCCTTTGTGGATTCACAGGAAGTGTGAGTTACGAAGTCTGAAGAAAATGTTGAACAGTCTCTGCTGGGATGACGACTACACCATAGCTCAGTGGTTAGAGCATCGCTAGCTACAAGCGAGGGTCCCTGGTTCGAGTCCTGGTGGTGACAGTCAATTTTTTCTTCAGACTTTTCCCGTTTGTCTCTTTCCCTCAAACTAGTGAAGATTATTATTATTATTATTATTATTAGGAGAAAGGGAAAAGGACATATGGAAACGAGTTAAGAGTAACTCTCCACCACTGTAACTAGATACTATATACAGTCAGAAAGTGCAACAACTAGGCACAAAACTGACAGAGTACTGAGACATTCGACGTCCTGACACCTAGCTTCAACACATCTCCGTAGCGCTAACCGACAGCCTTCCAACTTGGAAGGTTCGAGGTTATGGAAAGACCAAAGAGGGGAAGGCAAGCGCAACGAAAACGAGCACAAGTTGGGTGGTGTGCTGCTTTGCTGCTTCGAATTGTAGTTAGACCGCTTTGTCAAATCGCCTACTGGTCTCGTCATCGTCCAGTGACAATCGACATTCTTTGTTCCGTTGGGACTGTAGCTTGTGCTCGTTTTCGTTGCGCTTGCCTTCCCCTCTTTGGTCTTTCCATAACCTCGAACCTTCCAAGTTGGAAGGCTGTCGGTTAGCGCTACGGAGATGTGTTGAAGCTAGGTGTCAGGACGTCGAATGTCTCAGTACTCTGTCAGTTTTGTGCCTAGTTGTTGCACTTTCTGACTGTATATAGTATCTAGTTACAGTGGTGGAGAGTTACTCTTAACTCGTTTCCATATGTCCTTTTCCCTTTCTCCTTTTATTATTGGCTCAATACCCGAGTTTCAAATTATTATTATTATTATTTTAATAACGAAGGTACGTGTTGGGTCGTAAGTATCCACGCAAACACACATCCAGTCAAAATAAGGCACTTGTCAAAGTATCCGAACGTTTTCGGTCCCTTCTCATCAAGGATTATACAGGGAATGGCTCAAGTTGGAAAGACTAAAACTTATACTTCAAGTATAGCGTAAAGATATGAGATAACAAAACTCGTGACAAGGTGGGAAATTATCAAGTTCAGCACGACACAAAACTCGAAGGAAATAATAATAGTGACAAGAACATAAACAGTGGATTAATTAAATACAGTAAGAAGGTGGTAAAACAGCGCAAAAAAAAAAAAAGAAAGAAAGAAGATAGCTAAAGTAAACAGCGAAAATTGCAATAATGACACAAAGGTGCAAATGCGAGAAAACTCAATAAGCGCGACATGTAGTGCGACAACAAGAGACAACCACTGGACATACATGTAACTAACGAGGTTTTGACGACCTACCTATCGTCAAAACCTCGTTAGTTACATGTATGTCCAGTGGTTGTCTCTTGTTGTCGCACTACATGTCGCGCTTATTGAGTTTTCTCGCATTTGCACCTTTGTGTCATGATTGCATATTGTCACGTGGTAGATGTGCGTTGCATCTGGCTGTGTTAGAAGCTTTGTATATCCGTAAGTTAGATCCTGAACTTTGCGTACAGAAAGAAAATGGGTTGTCGCTACAATTGTTTGGTGTTACTCCTCGTCGCGGTGTTAATTTGCTCACTATGTTCTTGTCACTATTATCATTTCCTTCGAGTTTTGTGTCGTGCTGAACTTGATAATTTCCCACCTTGTCACGAGTTTTGTTATCTCATATCTTTACGCTATACTTGAAGTATAAGTTTTAGTCTTTCCAACTTGAGCCATTCCCTGTATAATCCTTGATGAGAAGGGACCGAAAACGTTCGGATACTTTGACAAGTGCCTTATTTTGACTGTATGTGTGTTTGCGTGGATACTTACGACCCAACACGTACCCTCGTTATTAAAGTATTATCAGCCTCCGACTTCTTGTAAAATTATTATTATTATTATTATTTGAAACTCGGGTATTGAGCCAATAATAAAAGTAGAAAGGAAAAGGACATATGGAAACGAGTTAGGAGTAACTCTCCACCACTGTAACTAGATACTATATACAGTCAGAAAGTGCAACAACTAGGCACAAAACTGACAGAGTACTGAGACATTCGACGTCCTGACACCTTTTCCTTTCTACTATTATTATTATTATTATTATTATTAAGAAAAGGGTTTGCTCCCCACACCGGAGCTCGCGCTATTCCGCCGACTTTACTTGACACTTGACTGACTCACGACTGCCATCCAGAGCACACGAGAAGTCCATCGAACCTTCGACTCGGCAAACCTGCAAGAAAGCACCACTCCCTGCTCAATACACAGTGTTTCGGGGAATTCACCCCTCATCAGTTGAGCTTGAGTAGGCTGAGGAAGATTGTGCCTGAAGAGCACCACTTATATAGTGCTCTCCAGGCACGACCATCACCAGGGATACAAACTTACAGAGACGCTCCGTTTTCAGCGCGACAAACACCTCGTGAGCACCAGATAGCAGCGTGAGTCAGTGTCGCTCCTGGACGGTGAGACAGACGTCGAGGACCCTCGGTCTTTCGCAACGCTGTCACCTCCAAACCAACTAGTCGCAAGCCCGCGCTGGGCACAACAGTACGAAGTAGTGGTTGCGACCTCGGCGATGATTTGTAAGAAAAGGGTTTGCTCCCCACACCGGAGCTCGCGCTATTCCGCCGACTTTACTTGACACTTGACTGACTCACGACTGCCATCCAGAGCACACGAGAAGTCCATCGAACCTTCGACTCGGCAAACCTGCAAGAAAGCACCACTCCCTGCTCAATACACAGTGTTTCGGGGAATTCACCCCTCATCAGTTGAGCTTGAGTAGGCTGAGGAAGATTGTGCCTGAAGAGCACCACTTATATAGTGCTCTCCAGGCACGACCATCACCAGGGATACAAACTTACAGAGACGCTCCGTTTTCAGCGCGACAAACACCTCGTGAGCACCAGATAGCAGCGTGAGTCAGTGTCGCTCCTGGACGGTGAGACAGACGTCGAGGACCCTCGGTCATTCGCAACGCTGTCACCTCCAAACCAACTAGTCGCAAGCCCGCGCTGGGCACAACAGTACGAAGTAGTGGTTGCGACCTCGGCGATGATTTGTAAGAAAAGGGTTTGCTCCCCACACCGGAGCTCGCGCTATTCCGCCGACTTTACTTGACACTTGACTGACTCACGACTGCCATCCAGAGCACACGAGAAGTCCATCGAACCTTCGACTCGGCAAACCTGCAAGAAAGCACCACTCCCTGCTCAATACACAGTGTTTCGGGGAATTCACCCCTCATCAGTTGAGCTTGAGTAGGCTGAGGAAGATTGTGCCTGAAGAGCACCACTTATATAGTGCTCTCCAGGCACGACCATCACCAGGGATACAAACTTACAGAGACGCTCCGTTTTCAGCGCGACAAACACCTCGTGAGCACCAGATAGCAGCGTGAGTCAGTGTCGCTCCTGGACGGTGAGACAGACGTCGAGGACCCTCGGTCATTCGCAACGCTGTCACCTCCAAACCAACTAGTCGCAAGCCCGCGCTGGGCACAACAGTACGAAGTAGTGGTTGCGACCTCGGCGATGATTTGTAAGAAAAGGGTTTGCTCCCCACACCGGAGCTCGCGCTATTCCGCCGACTTTACTTGACACTTGACTGACTCACGACTGCCATCCAGAGCACACGAGAAGTCCATCGAACCTTCGACTCGGCAAACCTGCAAGAAAGCACCACTCCCTGCTCAATACACAGTGTTTCGGGGAATTCACCCCTCATCAGTTGAGCTTGAGTAGGCTGAGGAAGATTGTGCCTGAAGAGCACCACTTATATAGTGCTCTCCAGGCACGACCATCACCAGGGATACAAACTTACAGAGACGCTCCGTTTTCAGCGCGACAAACACCTCGTGAGCACCAGATAGCAGCGTGAGTCAGTGTCGCTCCTGGACGGTGAGACAGACGTCGAGGACCCTCGGTCATTCGCAACGCTGTCACCTCCAAACCAACTAGTCGCAAGCCCGCGCTGGGCACAACAGTACGAAGTAGTGGTTGCGACCTCGGCGATGATTTGTAAGAAAAGGGTTTGCTCCCCACACCGGAGCTCGCGCTATTCCGCCGACTTTACTTGACACTTGACGTCTGTCTCACCGTCCAGGAGCGACACTGACTCACGCTGCTATCTGGTGCTCACGAGGTGTTTGTCGCGCTGAAAACGGAGCGTCTCTCTAAGTTTGTATCCCTGGTGATGGTCGTGCCTGGAGAGCACTATATAAGTGGTGCTCTTCAGGCACAATCTTCCTCAGCCTACTCAAGCTCAACTGATGAGGGGTGAATTCCCCGAAACACTGTGTATTGAGCAGGGAGTGGTGCTTTCTTGCAGGTTTGCCGAGTCGAAGGTTCGATGGACTTCTCGTGTGCTCTGGATGGCAGTCGTGAGTCAGTCAAGTGTCAAGTAAAGTCGGCGGAATAGCGCGAGCTCCGGTGTGGGGAGCAAACCCTTTTCTTACAAATCATCGCCGAGGTCGCAACCACTACTTCGTATTATTATTATTATTATTATTATTGTTATTATTATTATTATTATCAAAACACATGCGGAATAGTATGGCTGGGGTATATGCTTGACCCTTGCTTACTATAGTACATGTCAGTGAAATTCCAAATTCATCCATAAAAGGCATTTCTGAACGCATTTTGTCCATATTATGAATGTTTTGTCCACATTTTCTTCAGAATATTTGAATTATATGCTGGCTTCATTCCAATATTGCCTTTGTCGCTCAATAATTATGCCATAGGCCTTGACACTTTATGCTAGCATTATTTTTCGCATAATTCCTACCAAAATCGAATAATCGCTTAATTCGAGGCGAATTGCATACGAATCGCAAAAAAATTGGAATAATCCGCCTGTTCGCATCAAATTCCATACAGTTGTACATGTTTTACCAGTACAAGTACAAGTAGATGCACCAGGAAGGCGTAGGTTTACGACTCCCTTGATAACATGTCCAGTCCACTACAATCAGTGACCAGGGTTTGTTTGTTTGTTTGTTTCTTTTATTTGAATTCGTTTAGAGCACAGGCAATTCTGCCTTCTCACCGGAGGAAAAACCTCCGGTTCCTGCTAAGAACGAATATAATATATTATTATGAGAGAAGGAAATATTAAAAAGAATCATAACATGATAATTCCAAAGCACAAAGTATGTATATAATTCAAATGGGTGTGTGTATGTGTAAGCATGCAGTGAAGAAAACACCGAGAAAACATGCAGTAATGTTTAGGGATGCCGAGCAAGGTGGTTACAAATTACAATTAATTCTGTTCAGAGCCAGTTTAAAGGCAACCGCCGCACTGTGGAGGCGAATATCGCTGGGAAGGGCATTCCAAAGAGTGCTTCCCATAAATGTCAATGACTGACGACCGGAAGGTCCAGAAAGGAAAGGCACTTGCAGTAGCCGCTGCTCCTGTCCTCGAGTAATTCGGCGATCATCCCGGGATGCTTGGCCTGTGTTAGCCATCAACTGAAAGTAGGTGCAGAAAAGAGGACTTGCAAGATCATGTAGGCAACGGAAAACAAAAAACAAAACCTTGTAGTTAAAAATGTGAGTTAGGGATCGAATAGATAAGCGCACGAGGAGGGGGGCTGTGGATGCACGGCTGGAGAGTCGGAAAATTGCACGAATTCCGGATTTGCTGGATTTGATTAAACGACTCTGCAGCTGCTGTGTCAGCGACGGGAAGAATGCATTGGATGCGTACGTTAGTCGTGCTTGCACAATGCCAATGTACCAAAGTCTGCGGGCTCTTATGGGCAGAGATCGCCCATGGCGCCATAGCTGGCTGATGGTGACTGACGCCTTCTGCACAACACTGGAGACATGTGGCTGCCAGGATAGCTGGTCATCAATGGTTACGCCAAGGTATTTGGCAGTGGAGGTAATAGTTAAGGCTTGATCCTTACATTTCACGACTGGTATGTCGCCAGTGAGTCCCCGAGGTTGAATTACCATGACTTGGGTTTTGCCGGTATTCAGCAGAAGTCCAATTTCGGAGAGCCAGTCAGACAGACGTGTCACAGCCGTAGTCAACGTATTGCAAACAGTGTCCAGATCTGAATCAGAATAATCTAGGATGATGTCGTCCGCGAACTCCTGATGAACAACAATGCAAGGTATGACGTCGGAAATGTCACTCGTGTAAAGGACAAAGAGAAGCGGCCCAAGAACACTGCCTTGGGGCACACCTCTTGAGCATGGGACTGCATCAGAGAGAGCCTCACACACCTTGACACGCTGAGTACGACCAGACAGATAGCTAGCCAACCATAACAATACTCTGCCATTGACTCCCAGGGTGAATAGTTTATCAATCAGACGTTGATGTTGGACACGGTCAAACGCTTTTGACATGTCAACCATCACAATACCTGTGTATTTTCGCTCTTGTTTGGCCGACAGCCAACGGTTGGCGGCTAGAACTAATGCATTTTCGGTAGAGTGCATTTTCCTGTAGGCAAACTGACTGCTAGGTAATATGCTATGTTGCGTGAGGTATGCTGTGAGTTGCTTCTTTACAAAGAACTCCAAAATCCGGGACAGAATAGGGAGCAATGACACTGGTCTATAGTTAGTAGGGGATGTTGCATCGCCACTCTTGAACAGTGGACTAATGTGTGATGTTTTAAAACACACTGCCACAGTACCTGATGTCAAGGATGCATTGACTAGGGTGGTAAATGGAGGTGCCAGAACATCTGAACACTGCTGCAGTACAATTCCAGGAATGTTGTCACTCCCAGATGCTTTGTGAGGACTCACAGTTTGCAAGCATTGTGCAACATCAGACACGCTTACCGGCTGAAATGTTGAGAAGCTAGATGCAGAGGCTGGACCATGTGGTATATGCAGCTCAGGTGGCCGCATAGGGTCATGCACAATGTCTCCAAACAATTTACTGAGTGACTCAAGCGGCGCTTCAGGTTCTTTCCGTGTCTTCTGTCGGCCTATGACATCATTCATGACAGCCCAAAGTTGCCGTTGATCTGATGTATCACATCTCTTAGTGAAGTACAAGTTGCGCAGACTCCTGTCCAACTTCCGTGCTTTGGAGCGAGCTGATCGGTGTGCTTCTTGAAGGTTCTGATCGGTTTTGTCTCGGAGCCAGAGACGATGCGCCCGGTTCCGTTCACGAACACTTGCCACTAACTTCTCTGTAATCCAGGGGCAAGGACGTCGAGATTTGCGGCGCCGTTCCCGAAGTGGAGCATGTTTGTCTAGAGTGGTCTGGATTCCCGCAGTGAGTGACGACGCAAGCACATCCACACAGACAGAGTCACAGGTAGTTAGCGTCTTCTCCAGGTCACATGTAAACATATTCCAATCCACTTTGTGCAAACAGCGAGTCTTGCGCAGATGCTGTCCCTTCAAGTGGTGACTTGCTGAAATTGGCAGCCTGGCAAGTATTGCAGAGTGGTCACTGATATCCAAATGTATGGTCTCGCAAACACCCTGGATCGGGGTGGTAGACAAGAATAGATCCAGTAGTGTGGCAGTACTGCTGGTTACTCGGGTAGGAGATGTGACGTAGTTGCGAAGGTTAAACTGGTTGAGTACATGATGCAAAGGAGTCACAGCATGGGCATCATTAAAGTTTACGTTAAAGTCTCCTACTAGCACAGTTGTGGTCTGCGGTCCACTGCAGGCAGTCTCTAGGTTTGACTCCAGCCCATCCCAGTAGCCCGCAGATTCACTAGGTGGTCGATAGCAGCAGCCCAGTAAGACCGTCTCATTGCCTGGTCGACCTGGGGCTAGAATCTCCAGCCACAGCATCTCCAGCTCACACTCGAGGTCACGTCTTCGACGGACTTGCAAGGACGTATGACAGTAGAAGGCAACACCGCCTCCTTGCCTTCCTTCCCGATCTTTGCGGAACACACTGAAATGAGGAATGTTTACTTCTCCGTCTGTTACATCGGCTGACAGCCAAGTTTCCGCAACGCCTAGGATGTGTACTCCACGGGTTGAGATAAAGTCTTCAATTTCTGCTACTTTTCTCCTAAGGCTACAGACATTTAAGAAAGCTACACTGGTCATGATCTAATACGATATGGTGAGTTCGCCAACGGTCATATGCCGGTCGTTGCTCTCATTGTTACCCATGTCCTCCTGTTCTATGTCCGAGTCGGTCAGTAGCTCATTTCCTGAAAAGTCAACAAGTTTTTTTGGCACTCTGAAGGTTTTCCGTCCCTTGGCCACCATAAAGCCTCCCTTGTCATCTGGAGGGCAGTGAGCAGTTCCCAGCTCCTTGTTAAGCTGGTCTGGTTTGGCTGATTCCTGACTAGGTGAAGAAACTTGAGGTGTCCCAGTTTCAGGTGCTGAAGCTGTACTGCTTGCTGACTGGCTTGTACTCACTGTTGGTTCTGAATTGACGGTCGTAGCTAGGTTCTACCTGGATGCAGACCTGGAAAAAGGAGGGAAAGAGGAATGGCGGATGGCAAAGTCGGTTGGATCGAGAACTGGTACTGCCGAGTACATCAAACACCGAATGGTTCTGAAGGAGGGGGCTAATCTTCTCGCAGAAAAGGGGGAAAAGGGGAGAAAAAGGGGGAAAAAGAGGGGGAAAAGAAGAGCGGGAAATTGAAAAAGAGGGGGTAAAGAATGGCGGGAAAAGGAAAAAGAGGGGGAAAAGGATGGCGGGAAGCATCCACCGTTTGAATGTGCATACATCTAAAGTGAGGCTATTTCCAGGCTGTGCACAAGCCGGTACACGTCCACCACGGCCTCTCGCAGCCTCCTCCTCTTCCTCCCCCCCCCCATCACACACAATGTGCCGATTATCCTAATGTCAACTATCCAAATGATTAATTATCCAAAATAATTGCTTGCATTTAATTGAGGGGTAGAAGATGAGTTTCAAAGTTAGTGATTTTCGTCGCTCGGGGCGCCATTGAAGCGATTCACAAGATGTATTAAAACAGGTTTGAGTCAAAATGTGTAATAATAGTGTCATTAATTTAGAGGAGCATGAGTGCACCTAGTTCCTGTTTCACTGCTGAAGAGAACGAAAATGATGAAAACATGCTGGAATATGCATGATTTAGATAGATGTGTGACTGCTCTCTTATCCGAACATTCTTCTCATCTGAACCCTCTGGAGACAGCCCGCGTCCCGAGGGGTGGGGATAATTGGCACTCTCCTGTACATCAAATTCTATTCTTAAATTATATACATATTGTAGAGCTCTTTCTGCTGCCGGGAATGAGAAAACACATCCCAGGTAAGGATACGCCCCTCAAGGAAACACAGCTGGTGGATTCCAACAGTCAGGGGCGTCGCACACGGTACGGTCACTACGGTATTGACCGTACCACTTTTTGCCCCAGATACCCGTGAGTCAACAAAATACACTGATCTGGGATCTAAAATTCCAAAATTTTCGGCTCAGCCACCACTCCCCCACGAGTCAATTGTACTTCAGATGGCTGACCGTACCACACTAAAATACCTTCCGACGCCCCTGACAGTAGTGTGAAACTCATACACAATCAATTAGAAATACTTTGGAGAATAAACCTTTGTTGGTGAAACAAAGTTGGGCGAGAGTATGATGTTCAAGTAAAACGATACTAAAGTGCCGTAACGTGAAGAAAGGAACGTAGTGCACAAGTTAATGAAGATAAATTCACATGCAGAACACAATATGCCCAGATGTGGAAATTTAAGTCAAGATTAGCAGAATATACACACATGCAAACACACACACACACACACACAAGCGTGTGCACACAGACGCAAACACACACACAGACGCAAACACACACACATATGCACACACACACACACACACACACACACACACACACTTGTACTTGCTCACTGCCAAAACTGGTCACGTGGGTCTCCCCGGGAGAGGGGAGAGAGACTCAAAAGGAATCTTGGAAAGATGACTCAATTGGCCATTGAACCACCCAACGGCCGACACCCCCTGAAATCCCCAAACTATGGTGGACTTGAAATGATCCCACTTATGGGCTCACCACACCTCAGTAAGTAGGTGAGGACAAGGTGCAGAAAAAGGATTGACGGCATCAGGGTATCCGTCCCGGGATCCAACTGCAGGTACCCCTGCCCCCAGTGAAGGTAATACTTGGTACTAGTGTGGGTGGCTAAATCAGAGTGGATCTGATAAACGCTTCACTAGCACCATTGATTACACAAGAGTTTATCTAGCCAGAAGTAGTCCATGGTTAACAGGTATGTATACTTCAAATAGAAAGTATATGAACCCTGAAACCAACAAAGGTGGTAGGTACAACAATACACCTTCAAGCAGCCGAGCCCGTTGGCAACAGGCCCAACACTATCTGGCATAAGTGTACCCACCAACCGAACTAGCTGGCACACACACACGCACGCACGCGCGCGCACACACGCACACACACACACACACACACACACACACACACACACACACACACTGTTGGCTGCTATAATGCGATGGCAGCCTAGACAGAGGAAACAAAGTTTACACAAGCAAATTCCTACTCTTTTTCTTTCTTTGTCTTCTTCTTCTTCCTCATATTCAATTCAAGGCAGGCTCTTCTATTTTTTTTGCTTCGGCCAACCTCGTTTTGGGATCTGACCCAATTTATTGGGGCAGTACAGGTACCCTGAACCTGAGAGTGTCCTTCTGATGTCATCGCTCTCCTACATTTTCTGCACGTCTATATTACTCTTTCTACGAGGACAGCAGAAGGACAGAAACAAAGACATCCACACCATTTTTAAGACTGCATCTTCCAAAGAACACATCAAAAAGCAAATTCTACACGCCAAGCATCGGTTCACGCCGTAACAAATCTCCACGCCATGAAAAATTCGATCGAATGCCTGGTGGGAGATGCTTTTTAAAAGGCTTGCATACATTTTTCACAAAAGACATTGTTGTGGCTGCCACCGGATTCGTACAAGAATATGTCAACTTCTAATCAAGGACTGTAATGAGTTCTGCCTTACGTATTAGAGGGGAAGTCTGCTGAATTTTTTTAATTTCAGGACCCGTAGAGTTTGGGGCGCTGAGTCGAATGTTCTTTTCCGAGGAGGCTGCGGTCCATGGTTCGTCAGATACGCCCAATCGAAAATGAGCGAAAGCGAGCACGCAGTCTACCTGATCCAGGTGATAAGGTCACAGTGTGCAGCCAGGTAGCCACACCATCTATTTGTGTGCAAAATGGCCAATATTCGAAACGCGTTCGATTTGAGAACCATCTGTCGCAGCTTCTTCGGACCAAGAGCATTCGACTCACTGTTACAAGCCCTACGTACCCTATGATTTTCAGCTCGGCAAGATTTGAGGATACCCCGTTTTTAGCCGTTTCCGATTTGGACTTTTTACATCCGCTGGCTTCTGCGTGCATGCCATAGTCAACAAACATACGGAACACTACACTACAGTACTGCCGGGCACCGAAGAACGGGGTCAGGGTTCTAGCCTAGCCCGTTCTTATTTTTGGCGAACACAGCAGTTTCGTTCATATTCGATGGTACAGTCTTACATGTACATTTATGCAGAGTTATACGTCTGAGTGTACATCATATTCATATTGTACATTACGTTTCTACTTAGACCGTTCTTAAAAAATAGCGAAATCATAGCCTGGCCGTTCATCGGCGGACCGTTCTTCGGCGCCCGGCAGTACTGTAGTAGTAGTAGTACATGACTACACCCGCACTGCTGTGCTAGCGCTACGCGAGTCGTGTGGTAGATCTAAATGTACAAGAGACTAGTCAATACACGGACGTGTCATGTACTGCACCCGGTATGTAGTTAGAGAAGGTGTGCTCCTCCGGGCCAGTGATTGTGCTTTGAGAAAGAAATATTTTAGTTTTCCGCTTGGAATAGTCCAGTCTCATTTATGCTACAACGATGAGTCCACAACCGTGACAAGCGACAAAACCGCGAACAGCTCCCGGACCTAAAACGTTCAGATCCCGAAGTGTTGTGATCCTTGAATCGAAGAGTCGTGTCCGTGGTTCCAAGAACCTGCATTGTATATCCAATCGAGCAGCGTCTGAGCTATGTTTGCACCAAAAATCGTGAAATTTTCCACTGTATCATGGAAATGCCACACCCTACAGTCCCGCTGTTACCATATTTTACCGGTATAAGTCGACTTATTGAATTGAATTCAGTGCAAACAGGAATTTCGGATAATTGACCGTTTGGACTGTTGACATTCGGATAATCGGCATTCTACTGTAATCCTAGTGCATGCAATGAAACATACTTGACTGTTGGGAGTCTTGCTGCGTCAGTGCGAATTGGCAGTTAATGCTAGAAGCTGCAGTGAACAACATCACAAATAGAAAATAAAGAAAAGCAAATACAACTGAACTTTGATACTGGAAATTACAGATCTGCTGCCCGCATCCACATGTCCATATTCTACATGTGCGATTGATCCTGCAAGATCTTCACTGCCCGTCTAATTGAGGATGGCACCCCAAATAGAGCGGACCGCTTCTAAACCAATCAAAGACCCAGGTTGTTATACTCCAGCAACCGGGCAAAGACCTGTCACCCACCCATGACCCATCAGCCCATCTCCTTATGCTCACATTTTGGTGTAGTAGTTGAGCACCTGTCCTTCCTTCATCAAGTGGATATCCTAAGCATGTGACTTACCGCTGGTATATCTCTGCACTTCCATCTTGACTGGTTGTCAAGTCCCTTTCCGGAGAGGTAGAGTGGATGGTAGGGTCAGTGCAGTCCTGGCCACGCCATGAGAAAGAAGACATTTTCCCATCAGGAGAAGGCCAACATCCTCCCTCTGGGTAGTGCCTTGATACCTGCAGTGCAGTGCAGTAACATTAAACTGCAATTGAAACTGTCTCCATGCCATTGTTAAGCCCAGTTCACATTCGACGGGGCGCAACGGGACGCGACATAAGGATCGACGGGAAACGCCGGGACGGTCACCCCGTCACGGACTGTGCCTTATGACTCGCACCATTCGCTGTTGAACATCGCAAAGACTGGAGCATGTCGTGTCGTACGAATTGTACAAGATTTTACAGCTCACCCCAGCCGTCACAGGCCCTTACGTCCCGTACCGTCAGCGTTGCGTCGAAAGAGAACTAGGCTTTAGAAAGATTACGTGTTGGTATGTGCTCCTAATTACACACAAATATACAAAAGGTATATAAAGAGAAAGCATGATCCACCCCATCATTGACACCAACAGCCCGGCACAAGAGCAGCAGCACCTGCATTCTATTAACCCAAAGTTCATCTGCGAATATACTCACAGAGTCGTCTCCTTTACTGTGCCCGACCTTGGAAGAAAACAACACAGCAACGTAGTGTTGGTTTCGGTGAGGGCTTCTACGTTCACATGAACACACAGAAAAGCACAATATATTTCCAAACAGACGCCAACTAGTATAACCAAACAGCAACGACAACACCACAAAGACCTAACAGTCTCTTGAGCACAAAGTGTCTGGGATAAAAAAAAGAGCAGAAGTTCACCATCGACACTGGTATTATAAAACTTTCTACAACTGCTGCAGAGGCAGCAGCAGGGTTCTAGTGCCCGGACCCAAAGCTCATCTGAGAATTTTCGCCATTGATACAAAGCAACGACCATGGTAGCAGCAGAGAGTAACAGCAGCAGCCGTTTGAGCAGCAGTATCAGCAGTCTCCAGCTTCAAGGGATTGACCTAGCAAATTTTACAGTAACATGAAAAGTGCAACTGCACTCTTTCCGGCACCAAATATGCCATGCTGTCCCCCGCTGCAAAATAGAGGACAACTCTCAACTGTCGCCAACACCTTGGCCCAGAGGGAGTCTTTCCTTCGACATTCGCCCCGGCCAAAGAAGGTCAAAACCCAAGTGGTGTAATCATGTATCTGCTTCTCCTATCGAGACACTGGCAAGGCTTGTATAGGCATGATAAATTGATAATACTGTATGCATATAACAAAGGCAAACGCACAAACTCACGTCCATGCACATGTGCACGGACGGTGTCGTTGGCGTACACACACACACACACACACACACACGCGCGCGCCCACGCCCACGCATGCACAGGACAAAGGCATGTGCAAAGGAGCATGCTCATAAAAGCACAGGACAGGCACACGACTGATCTACGGATGTATCACGACATTGAAGGGACGGAGCTTGCAGCAAGCCTTCACCCTCTGGAGATTCCTGAAATACATAAATACATGTCAGCAGTAAATAGTTGCAGCATAAACATTTCCACGGGGACTGTGCAGCTTCACTAACCTTAACTTCAGTCTCCCCAGAATGCAGCAATCAGACAACGGCTACGAACAGGTGCAGGAAATTTGAACAACTGTTTCAAAAGCAGTCCTCCAAGCCTTCTGCACCAACAGGTGATTCAGTTCGTGCTCTTATACCATCCTGGCAGTAGAGACATTTTCTAATAACACGAAGAGCACAATCATCAAGGTGGGCAAATCCTCAAGAGAGAGTGCACCCTAACTTACACTACAAATCATTTACTGGACACTACTGGACAGAGCGTCCAGTCCATTCAGTCCAGGGGAGAAGAGGCAAAGGCATAGGGCTCCTGAGAAGATGAAAGGGCAACACATTATCATTACTACATTAATTTTATTATTGGGGGCAGACGTCTTCTCTGTAAAATATGAGGACGAAAGGCACATCAGTACTCACATCCCTGCTCATATCACTGCTCATCCCTGTCCTATACGAGGGCAATGCATTTAGGCCTGAAACAAGTATACAGATAACTCGCAAACCGATCGTTTTAAGAGCGCAATCGATAATCGTTAGTGTTCAAAGCGAATGCAAACGATTTTTTATGCATGCATACCAGTGGCAGAATTCTAGCCCTTGCACTCCATCCAATTGTGGATACGAGTGCAATCGTGTACTTTCAAGCGCAGTAATATTGATGCGTGGCTATGAAAGAGATCGGGAGTCAAGACGGTATCTTTTCGATTGATTCGTTGCGGAAGTTGGTGATAAGAGCTTCAAGCCAAAGGGTGACGACAAGCCTGATTCTTCGTTCTAGAAACAACAACATGAACTCCTCTAGTTCATATTGATAACGCCTAGTTCAAATTCGACGGGACGCGGCGTAAGGATCGATGGGAAGCGACAGGACGGTCTGACGGCGTCCAATGTGAACACCAGGAACGGGAACGCAACCATACTACCGTACGGATCGGGAAGCGACGGGAAGTGTTGGATCAGTTCAACTTTTCATACCGTAGACGGGCATAGACGGAGACGCAAGCGTACAAAACGGCTGCATTTTGAGTGAGAACAGGAGGCGGCGTCGTGCGCCATCCACTCCCGATTCGTACTGGGAAATTTTTAGGATTTCGAACACTGCGCTTCCCATGATAACTCGCAGAATGGCTAACACGACTTGAGTTGAATTTTAGCAAGATAATATCTCATGTCACTTATGGTATTTAGGGATAGTTTAGGAGAATGACAGATGAACTGTTTTATCAGTTCCTAGGGCTACTATTCGAATGGCACAACTTTCAGGGCTACTTTTTTGTCTCCATGAAAAACTGGTATTGTGAATTTGATTTCGCTTCATTCAAGGAGAAATAATTGAAAAGAAGTCCCGAAAAACAAGAAATTAGGTCCGAAAGTCACCCCGTCACGGACTGTGCCTTATGACTCGCGCCGTTCGCTGGAGAACATCGCAACGACTGCAGCATGTCGTGTCGTACGAATCGTAAAAGATTTTACAGCTCACCCCAGCCGTCCCGACAGGCCCTTACGTCCTGTACCGTCAGTGTTACGTCGAATGTGAACTAGGCTTTAGACCAGTCAGATGTCTACAGGTGTCGACACAATTGCCTGAAATGTTTACAGAATACCAAACACTGAGCGGTAGCCTGGGTATATTTAGAGTGTTTGACTGGTGGCCACAGCTAATGTAGCAAAGGCATCATGGAATTTCTTCATAGTCTTGTGTTCGAGGTGCACGACTACAGCCGGAAAGAATCTATAATTATGAACCAACAATTATAATTGATCTCAATGTCTCAGTACTCATACTCCTTGTCAGTTTTGTGCTAGATTGTGCACGTCTGACTATTCGAAATCTGGTTTAGTTGGTGGACTCGATTGCATAACTTGTGCCCACATTTTTCTATGTTACAATGATATTCATCGCTAAAGAGATTGGTTGATCGCTTGGAGTTATTGAATGATCGTTTCAGCCCTAATTTATTTTCACCCTGGCCACAGCACTAGGCGAAATTCTCTGACACGGCCTTTACCTGCATCCACTGCTCTTTCGCATCACGACGAAGGACATGCAGGGGTTCTCTCTGAGCAGAGGAAAGTAGCCATCGCCACCACCACCATCACCATTCACCGACAATACTAGAGAGACTATTTTCCCCGTCGTGGGTACTTCCAATAAAGTAATTCCACTTACATAGGTACCGTCAGCGGCGCCACCATGTTCCCAACAGTGTATTCCTATCGTGGGTACTTCCACGGGCAATAAATTCGGCTCGTGCTGTCACTCGCAAGCCATCAAATTCCTATACCTCCCTTGCGCGAATTGCCTCTGCAAACAAAATTATTTCAATGATTGGATTAATTCAGTTCTTTTCGCTCGTGCACGTCACGCCGGGTGCACTGCGCGCGGCCCATCTCCGCCCGTACATTGTTTCATCTTGTTTCATCTTGTTTCATTCGCGGCCCATCTACGCCCGTACTTCGAGTTTCATTTGGTTTCATCTTGTTTCATCTTGTTTCATTTTGTTTCATTTCGTTTCATCTCGGCCCCATCTGCGCCCGTACATTGGCGTTTCATCTTGTTTCATCTTGTTTCATCTCGTTTCATCTTGTTTCATGTGTTTCATCTGGGGGGAAGACGCGCCTGTCAACCTTCTGGCATATTTGGATTTTTTTGGATTTTTATTTATAGTGGTGACTATAACAGACAATTGCCTAATAACAATAGACCCACTCGAGGGAAAGATGCAAAAAGATATGAATAATTAATATAATAGACTACCGGTATTGGATAGGTGATCATGTTCGCATTTTGCATAGCTGAAAGTCATAATTACTAGCGTGAAAAAGCAAGGCATTGGGGTAACAGTTTCTTAAAACGGGCGGAGTTATCCACACAGCGAGCTAGAGGGTGCAAATTATTCCACAGCTTAGCACATTGGAAGGAAGCGCCATGACGGGCAAAGGCAGTTCTGAGCATGGGCAACTTAAGAGTGCGTGATACAAGGCTGCGCGTTGCAAGACCATTATTTAAACGCTCGAACATTTGACTTAATGTGACACTACAGCGGCCTTCCAAACAGCGCCACGTCAGATACAGTAATTTCTTGCAATACATGGTTGCCAAACGATCTAGACCAATTCTCGCAAATAAAGGGCTTGATGGGCTACAAAAACCAGTATCGTACACTGAACGCAAAGCTCGCTTTAGCATTCGTTCAAGCCTACCTAACTGGGTTAAGGAAAGGCCAGCAGAAAAACAATTTGATGCATATAGAAAATCTGGCAACACTAGGCACTTTACGAAGGTTTCTCGGCAAGTCAGCGGAATATTGTGTCGATTTCGGAACAGAATACCAATTTTACTGGCTAGTTTGGAGACCATAGAATCAACTTGAGTGCTCCAAGAAAGATCCTGGTCCAAATGTATTCCAAGGTACTTTGCACATGTCACTTGCTTGAGCTGCACTCCATGGCAGTAGACTGCAAATTGGTGGTCAGTAATATGTGGCGTAGACAGGAAGAGCACTTGTGTCTTCCGAGCATTTAGAATTAAATTGCGGTTTGACAGCCAGGTACTAATGGCTGAGACAGCTGAAGACAGGGAGTTGCTAAGCGCATTCTTCTGCGTACCGCAAACATACAATAGAATATCGTCAGCAAATTGAATAACTTTCACACAAAACTCGGAGACAATGGACTGGATCGAACGAACATAGAGTACAAAAAGCAGCGGACCAAGAACAGAGCCCTGGGGAACGCCACACATGCAGGGGAAAGGAGGGCTATAGTTCTCAGCAATGTGCACTATTTGGCGACGATTGGACAAATAGTCGGCAAACCAAACTAATGCTGAACCAGATATGCCAAGCTCAAACAAATCATTAATGAGCACTTGGTGCCTGACCTTGTCAAATGCTTTGGACATATCCACGAGCACAGCACCAGTAATTTGTCCGGCATCGCGAGCGCGAACAAACGTGTCCGCATCGCAGACATTTGGCCAGATGAAGCCTTCTACAGTCTTAGGAGGTGTTAGTGGACATAATCATTATAGCGTAGTTTCTTGGTCCCTTTTCTTTTTGTATTGATACATTCGTATAATATTACCTGAAGCCGAAGTGAATATGGGCGAATATTCACTAGTATACAAGCCGAGGCGAAGCCGAGGTTTGTATAACTACAAGTGAATACTCGCCCATATTCACGAGGCTGAAGGTAATATTAGACTTATACTGCTCCATATTCACCCTATCGTCCCTAAAGCCCAACAAACGAGTCGCGTTTGTCATACATGTACGTGTACGCAGAAGTAACGTAAGTCGTTGCTGCTTCAGTATCGTAAACCGACTGGCGTGTTCTTGCCTGAATCGGAGGGCGGCGTATTCAGAATCTTGTTCAATCGATCGTGTACACGTACTGGTGCATGTGGCATGGGAGGTGACGACCTAGGAGAACACGCTCGCGCCAATCACCATGAAGAACACACTCGTGCTTGACGGGAGCCAATCATCGTCCGTTTCGATGCGAAGATTTGACCAATCCGCGATCATTGTGCCAATTCTACGCTAACGTCCGTGAACAGGGCTGTTCTGAGTACAAACGAAATTCCTGGCTTGCCGCTTGATCCGCAATCATCGTGCCATTGACATGTTGAGCGTCCAAAACCTTGTTTGCTCGCTGGAACGCTCCGTCTGTGAAGATGCTCACTGTTGGTTGATGACTTGCCAGAACCTGGCCACATGAGGATCCGCTGGATATCCAGCGGCAATGGAAAGCAAGGAATTTCGCTTGTACTCAGAAAAGTCCTGTTTACGGAAGTTAGCGTAGAAATTTTCTAGGGCACTCGACAGCTCCGGTGCGCTGACTCAATAGGAATCAATAATGATAATAATAATTTTAATATGGCAATAAGTAGGACGAGCTGAAGCGACATGTGGACTACTTTATTAAAATGTAAGCGATGGAGACGATGCAAGAAACAACCTAAAGGGTAAGGAAAAATACATGTAAGAAGAAAAACTTTACTTGAAGTAGGTTGTTTCTTGCATCGTCTCCATCGCTTACATTGTTAATAAAGTAGTCCACATGTCGCTTCAGCTCGTCCTACTTATTGCCATATTAAAATTATTGTCTCCTCGTCGAATTTTAGATAATAATAATAATAATAATAGAACAGGTCGCATGTCTCCCAAATAATGGGTTCCACGCATCTGTCAACTGTCTCATCATGAAATAGATTGCAGCGGGAAGAATAGCATACGAAAAAATACCATATACAGGTTCTAGCACATGACAAGTACATGCCATTTTTTTACACCGATGTACATTTGTCAATGCAGTCCAGCCATAGCTGGACTCAAGCGCAGCACCAAGTACTGCTCTCTTTACAGTAAATATCGAAAAGTGGTGAATGTAAGCGGCGAATATTCAGCAATATTCACCACTTACATGTATGCAGATGGCCAATTGGATGTTAAGGTACCCTGTCAAAAGGCCTTAGGCCTGTGGGGATTTCCCTATCAAAAATTTAACAAAGATGGTTGCTCCAACGAGGAGCACACGCTTCTTGCCGAACTTGACACTTGACTGACTTACAACTGCCATCCGGAGCACACGAGGAGCACGTCGCACCTTCCGCTCGGCAAACCTGAAAGAAAGCACCACTCCCTGCTTAATACACAGTGTTTCGGGGAATTCACCCCTCATCAGTTGAGCTTGAGTAGGCTGAGGAAGATTGTGCCTGAAAAGCACCACTATTATACTGCTCTCCAGGCCAAACCATCACCAGGGATACAAACTTACAGAGACGCTTTGTTTCCAGCGCGACAAACACCTCGTGAAGCCCCAGGTAGCAGCGTGAGTCAGAGTCGCTCATGGAGTTGTGCTAAACAGACGTTGAGAGCCAGTATAGCTATACACAACGCTGTCACATCCAACAACTAGTCGCACGTCCGCGAGAGGGACAACAATACGAACTTAGAAGTTGCGACTTGGGCTGTAATAGTCATGAAGATGGTTGCTCCAACGAGGAGCACACGCTTCTTGCCGAACTTGACTGACTCACGACTGCCATCCGGAGCACACGAGGAGCACGTCGCACCTTCCGCTCGGCAAACCTGAAAGAAAGCACCACTCCCTCGTGGCTCACGAGTGCTGACTGACTCACGAGTCGTGAGTCAGTCAGCAGTCGTGAGTCAGTCAAGTGTCAAGTTCGGCAAGAAGCGTGTGCATGATACTATGACTATTACCGCCGAAGTCGCAACTTCTAAGTTCGAAAAATTTAATAATAATAATAATATAGCAATCAAGGTAGGGTGACACGATACAATGACAGCACTGGAATATCGAGGTGCGATTTCTCACAAAAGTGTGCAGAAAACAAGGGTATACAAGTAAGAACTAAGCGTGACAAGTGTGTATCAGCAACAAAAACAAAAAGTGAGAACGAATGATAATAATAACAATAATAAACAAGAAGGTGACAAAACACATTTAGGCACAAGTGGCAACAACGTTGCCACACTACACAAAAGAACATTATTTGAACAATTTTAGGGTAATAACACTATCTTTCTGGACACACAAATTCGGCTTATGAATGCGCTGACAAACAGCTTCCAAAACTTGTAACTGCAAAAGATAACCATGACGAGCACGGCACAAAACAGAAAAACAGGAATCAGATGGGACAAATCGACCGCCGCGGGTGCTCCCCGCCAGGGGAGCACCCGCAGCGGTCTGCATGTGCGCGGCCCCTGCAGTTGGTCCAGCTGCCGGCCTTGCAGTGCTGAAAAGAATGTGCAGTACAGCATGTCACATAGTATCGCAGCCTGGACAAATAGGCGCTGGGAAGTCCTAGTTATGTGCTCACCTACACCACGATGCACCAATCTTCTGAGCTACTTTGGCAACACCTTTGTCCACTTGAGACTCCCATGGGCTGAGCCAGTTGTTGAGGGCTGCACCAAGGTGGACGGCAATGACCGCTGATGGCAAGGCAATCCATAACACACAGTCACTAGGGCATCGTCAACATGGCGCTGAGGCTGGATCAATAAAATCAACCTTTAGGCTGTCGCGGAGTTGACAACGAGGCCACTGTCTCGAAGCTAGTCAGTCAGCCTGGTCACCGCCATTGACGAACCAGTCGCCACCGCCAGCAGTGGCGGTAGGTCGTGACAAGTGTGGTGCAATATTGTCAGCAAATTCAGTACTTAGGATAAGATGAGTGACAAAGGGAACGTTGTGTTTGATAATATTGAAGTGAACAGGGATGATCACAAACCCTGCGCGTACTCCACCGTGAGTTACAAGAAAATTCCGGACTGGACGACAATCAAACGCCAACCTGCTACATCCAACCAGGCAGATACTATTACGATAGCTGCCAAACCAGGTCAATGCCGACCTACTGCATAATGTCAATGTCAAACAGATCCTGCAGGAGAAGACTAGGGTGTTGGCGTCCAGTCACTGAGTGTACAGACACCAGTCACATTTCCTGTGTCTTTTGCAGCATACAGGCTGAGACACATCACTGTAGAGTCCACTACTGCATGAGTTATATTTGTACAACACATGGCAGGCGTACACGGTGTGCCTCGCAGGACTGCGAGGTGCTGCAGAAGACCAGGTTCGACCTTTCTGGACCGCCATTCATCGACGGTGGGCTACACGATGCTGGAGGAAATAGATTCCAGTGAAAACCCAAGATTCCTTTCCTCCTGGACGCTCCGACGTGTTGTGATATCTGCCAGGTGGGCAGTAACTAGTATTTTCATCGCTACAGCGAGGACGACGCCGATCGGCAAACTCTCGCTCCCAGCCATCACCAGCCTCTCAAAACCATCACTTGGCATCCCCCAGAGGTACAGGAGAAAGCCAAAACAGCTCACAACAAACAAAAGCTAAGGACGATGGAAAGAGAGCATGTCAAAAAGAAGACGAACAGTATGAAGTTCAAATGGTTTTGAACACTCGTTCCACCAACTATACCACTTTTAATAAATCGTGACGCCATTTTGTTTTAACATGAATATCGCGGATTCGGGCATCCGGATACGAAAAAGCCGAAGTCACGCAAAAAAAGTACATGCACTGCGCAGCCCCGGCCGCGGCCCCGTGTTCACCCTGATGTCAGTTTGACTGTACCACACAGTCTAGTCCTGCACTCAGAGTTGTCCCGCTGATTTCATTCAGGTCATCAGATTTCCATCAGTGAGGCATCACTGAACTAAACTGGGCTTTCGTCATTCACACACACACACCTGTTCTTGTGTTTTGAAAGCAATGGATGCGAAGGTCGAGGACCGCGCCGCAAAGCGCAAGGATCTGTTGCCTTCGCTGGTGAAAGCTAAAAAGAAGTTGCTGGAACAGGCCGAAGAGTCGGGAGTTCAGCTGAGCGGCGGCCTCGCTTCTGATGATCACATTTCGCTCGAACAGATATTCGTGGATTTGGCCTTTGTGTCTGAAAAGGAATTGAAAAGAGACTTTGATGAAGCGTTCTCGACGTACACCGAGAGCCGTGAACATGCAGTGCAATTTAGCAAAGCCGATCGAATTGAATTGAAGAACCTGTTTCGTGCCGCAGGTTCGAGTGTTGACTCCGTTTCTCATGCAGCAGGAAAATCAGCACCAGCAGCAGCAGCTACAGCGACCAAGTCGAGAAATCTCTGTGGCAAGGTGTTACGGAATGTACTGGCGTACGGATCTGCTGGTAGTGGCAAGACCACAGTGTTTCTGCTCATGGTTCTATACCTGTGGAGCAGAGGCGAACTGTGGCAGGAGGAATTCGATCTGGTCGTGGGACTGGAGGTTCGTGAAAAGGAGGTGAGAGCTGCCACTAGTCTTGTTGAGCTGTTGGCTGTGAAACTGGACACCCTGGGCTTTTCCCAGACTGAGATATTGGAGCTGGCAAGCTACTTCGAAGATTCTCCAAGCCGTCTATGTGTCGTCATGGACGGCTTGGACGAATGTGATTTCGCCAGCTGCAGTAAGTTCATGAGACATTTGCTGAAACGTGAGGGCATGGTGAAGACACACGTGATCGTCACAAGCCGTCCATGCCAGGATGCATATCAACTATCGCAGTGTGGCAAATATCAGCAGAAGATCCAAGTACTGGGTTTCTCACCGGAGAACGTGAGGGAGTATGCAGAGAAAGTTCTCGGTACACAGCGAGCTGAAATTCTGCTGGCCGAGCTGCAGAGCAAGCCAGATGTGTCATGTCTTATGGCAACTCCCATGTTTGCAGCCCTAATATGTGAGCTTTTCAAGAGCAGCAATGCCGTGTGGAAGTGCAGCGCATCCTTGTACGAATCGTTACTGCGTCGAGTCGTAGAGCGTGCTGGTGGTGCGGTTTGCGAGTCGATTTCACTGGCACCTAGCAAAGTGGTCCAGTCGCTACAGGAACTGGGGCGTTTTGCGTTTCGCATGCTGCTGGTGAAAAGGATGGTGTTCGACACGTCCGACATCATCAACTCCCACTTGAGGAAGGATGCAATGAGCTTGGGTCTTCTGCAAACATGCCAGGGCACAATGTCTACGGACGCTCGGCAATACCGCTTCTGCCATCTGTCACTGCAGGAGTTCCTGGCGGCATGGTATCAGGCAGAATGCGTGGTGCAAGAAAGACATCACGCCATTGCACTGGTACAGCGACTGGGCGCGTACGATGGCCATATGGCAATGTTCTGGAAGTTTCTCATTGCTCTATGCCCGGAAGACGTGTCTCTGACCATCATGGAGGAGCTATGGTGTGTGCAGTGTGCGGATCCCATACCACTGGATCCTAGCGGTGAGGCCGACGAATTCACCCAACATGCAAACAGATTGGCCAGCAACGGGCGAGAGGAGTGGGCTTTCTGCGCGACTACGGAGGCTACCAAACATGCTGCTACTGCAGCTAGACGTGCTGCCGCCGCCGCTAAGCTAGCCGAGGACATGCACGACGACTCAAGTGTCCTGACCGGTGAGATGGAGATGGCGAAGGTCCACGGCAGGCTTTGCAAGATATTGAAGGCTGAGCACATGAGAGTCCTCGCCGACATTCTCCTCATTCCTCGGCATAACTGTGGCAAGGGCCATGGTGAGCAACTTGTGCGCCGTTCCATGCCCATCAGCCGAGAGCCCGCAGACGCGATATTCCTAAAGACTCTTCTGACGGTGTGGATGGAGAACGGCAGTGTTGCAAATGGCACTGTGTTGCTGGAAGCGCTATCCCAGGTGGATGACGAGCTGGCGCGGCCGTGCGAGAGTCTCCTTCATCCCGCTGCTATGCTGCTGAATCATGAATCCCTGCAAGCTGCTCCTTCTGGCATTGTAAGTGTAGCTGATGCTGCCCCTGTTTTTTTGGATTCTCCTATCCATAGGTTGTTTGTTCATCTTTTGGTGGCATATAACGAGCATGCAGAGTATCACGGTGTGTCCTGCAACTGGACACACCCTTTCTTTCGTGCTATGCTTTCATCAAAGCTCATTTTCTATTGCATTTCTCTTTCTTCTCATGAATGGGTTGCTCTCGGTTCTTTACTGCATGGCTATACATGTAGTGATTTGGAGGAAGTCCACCTCGGCAGTTGTAGTATTGTCGATGAGTCATTTCACAGCATATCAGCAGGCTTACAGAGGTGTAGCAGTGTACGTGTGCTAAGGCTATGGGGGAATGCTATTCGTGATGGTCAGGTATTGTCCTCCGTGATTTCAGCCATATCTGCTAGTCTTGTGGATGTGGGTGTCAGTAGTAACCCTGTTGGTGTGAGTGGTTTTGTGTCGGTGTGCCGTGCACTCAGTCAGTGTAAGAATGTACACGATGTCCATGTCGAGTACATGTATAGAGATGGTGCTGCACCGTTGTCTGTACTGTGTGATATGTTGGAGCAATGTACACAGCTGAAAAAGTTGGGGGTGGTTGGTAATGTGTTAGTGGGTAGTGAGGATGACGAGTTGAGATTCATTGAAGCAGTGAAGGTGTGTACACAGTTACGTGTACTGTATGTGCGTGGCTGTGGCTTGAGTAAGAATGTTTGTTCTCAACTTGTCATGGTATTCACAGAGAGGGAGTGTCGCAATGGCTTGGATTGTGTGTGATTATGTAGACTGGATTGTTGAGTGTAATATTGTGACAATGTATGTTGTGTTGTAATTTGATCACACAGTCATGTAAACTCAGTAAATTGTTGTAAATTCTTGAGACAATGTAAAGTTTCGTAGTGTTTTGTTCCCCTGCACACCCCCTACCCCTAAACCCTGACCATCAATAGGTGTTTTTGCCTGCTTTTCTTCTTGTACATATTACGTTTGCTTGCTGCTTACATCTGTAATGTTGAGGACTGTTGTGCATAGATTTCTGATGCTGTCATGCCTATACTAATATCTGCTGCTACTGTTACCCGGTGTTGTTTTTCCTCATTGATTTATGAACTGCTAGTAATTTCTATTTGTGTTTGCAGTGATGTAATTGTGTTTATTTTCTGTCATAATTGGATTTAAAAGACGTTGCTATGATGGTTATGTGTGTGTACGTGTGTGCATGTGGGTGTGTGCACTTGTGTGCACCATGCTGTGTTCGTACACCAGCTATATCACATTATGTGTATGTGCTTACTTGTGCCTGCGTGTGCGTGCGTGCGTTCATGCACTCCTTTGGTTGTGTGCGCCTGTGTGTGCTTTTAAAAGCGCAAGTTCGCGCCCACACATTGTTAGCATGTGTGGGCGTGTGTGTGTGGATGCTGGAGCTCTTAGACTTTCTTCGTGTTGTTGTATGCCCCGTGGACTTTGTGTTAATGTCTTTCTGTGTGTGTGTGTGTGTGGGTGGGTGTGTATGTGTGTGTGTCGCACCCTGGAGATCGTGCTCGCCACAAATGTGTGGTTGAGCGGGCCAAGCCGATTGCTGAACAGCACGGGGCTTGCCACTGTGGGGGTTGTGGGCGAAGGTGTTGCAGCAAGGGTGGTCTAGCTGTTCACCGCTGTTCCTCTCCTCAGCCTCCCCAGCCCTGTCAAGTCGATGTATAGTATGCCTGCTGTGCTGCGCACTGTGCTGTATGTGCCCGTTGCTTTCGGACTGCGAACGGTCGCAGTCGTCACCACTGCTCGAGGACTGGTCCCCGCCCGACTGCCCAGCAGCGTAATTCGTTCGCTCAACTTTAGCAGGTGGGCAACCGTTGAAATGTTGCGGCGCTACATGCAACCCCCATGGAGGGATTCGAGTGCATGACCTCCCAGTTCATCTTGTGCGTACAGCGATGGGGTCTGACCGTCAGCATTAAAACGACGAAGTGCATGGCGGTAGGTCAACCAACATCAGTTTATCTGGTTCAACTCCTTGGTTACAGTACGATAGACAAGGTGGACGAGTTGTGGTGCCTTCTCTGATGTTGAAACGGTGGATGTGGACCTCGCTGCTCGCTTGGCCCAGGCTGTGCGAACTTCTCAGGTTTTTCAGTGCGCAAGTCTCTGGGTCCGCGCCAAGCGGCTTGTGTACCGTGCTATTGCCCTTCCTGTTCTCCTCTACGATGCTGACACATGGCCCATCAAGTTGGGTCATATTCGCCTACTCAACACCTTTCACCATCAGTGTATTCTCACAATATTCGGCATCTCTCATTGTGAACAGAGGGAGGTGAGGTTGCCGTCGACATGGCCGAGTGAGCTGGTTGGGGATGGACGTCGACATCGGTGAGTGAGCTGGCGGGGTGGACGTCGACATCGCTGAGTGAGCTGGCGGGGGTGGACGTTGACATCGCTGAGTGAGCTGGCGGGGTGGACGTTGACATCGCTGAGTGAGCTGGCGGGGTGGACGTCGACATCGCTGAGTGAGCTGGCGGGGTGGACGTCGACATCGCTGAGTGAGCTGGCGGGGGTGGACGTCGACATCGCTGAGTGAGCTGGCGGGGGTGGACGTCGACATCGCTGAGTGAGCTGGCGGGGGTGGACGTCGACATCGCTGAGTGAGCTGGCGGGGGTGGACGTCGACATCGCTGAGTGAGCTGGCGGGGTGGACGTCAACATCGCTGAGTGAGCTGGCGGGGGTGGACGTCGACATCGCTGAGTGAGCTGGCGGGGGTGGACGTCGACATCGCTGAGTGAGCTGGCGGGGGTGGACGTCGACATCGCTGAGTGAGCTGGCGGGGGTGGACGTCGACATCGCTGAGTGAGCTGGCGGGGTGGACGTCGACATCGCTGAGTGAGCTGGCGGGGGTGGACGTCGACATCGCTGAGTGAGCTGGCGGGGGTGGACGTCGACATCGCTGAGTGAGCTGGCGGGGGTGGACGTCGACATCGCTGAGTGAGCTGGCGGGGGTGGACGTCGACATCGCTGAGTGAGCTGGCGGGGTGGACGTCGACATCGCTGAGTGAGCTGGCGGGGGTGGACGTCGACATCGCTGAGTGAGCTGGCGGGGGTGGACGTCGACATCGCTGAGTGAGCTGGCGGGGGTGGACGTCGACATCGCTGAGTGAGCTGGCGGGGGTGGACGTCGACATCGCTGAGTGAGCTGGCGGGGTGGACGTTGACATGGTCGATGTTATCAGGAAGGACGATGATGACCATACCAACAACATGTCCCACAGGGACCGACCAGACTGGAAACCCACATGCGTATCGTTAATGAGTGACCTGACCGTAGGACGACAATCACGCATCAAACGAGCATTACCATCGGGAAGTCTAATAATGGATGTGTACGATATGTATTTCGTCCTTGTCTGCTGGATGATGATCTTGGTGTGTTGGCATGTTGCTTGCATGCTAGGATAGAGTCTTGTGGATAGTCATTGTCTTGTCGTAATGTCTACATTTTCTTTTAACCCATCTCTTTCCCAATGCTGGTTGTTGCGTTGCTGTTTGCGCCTCGGAACTGCTCCAGGGTAACGGACCGCTTCACCCCAATGTCAGCGATGATCCGTACGATAGATGGACGCTACACCAACAGGGTTTAATGAACAACGTGTGCCCACTGCACAACACCATTCACCCCAGAGAATGGACAAATCAAGGCTGGCCGTCTCTCTCTCTCTCTCTCTCTCTCTCTCTCTCTCTCTCTCTCTCTCTCTCTCTCTCTCTCTCTCTCTCTCTCTCTTTCTCTCAGTCTTTCCCTCGGACACTCTCTTGATATTTCAATTCAGTTTTCGTAATCTATTTTATTTTTCATCCATGATAGTTCTACGTCGTCAAGAATGACTTACAAAGCATTTATCTCTCGCTTCTGGATGCTGTGCAATCTGTTTATGATAGAGATGCGTGGCTCGAAATTGTCAACAGATGCGTTGACCTCATGCAATGAGTGATATGCGAACTGTCATTATTATTAATATTTTATTATCATTATTAGTTCATTTGTTGGTCGTAGTGGCAATCCTTGTCAATCTCGTGTCGTTGTCTGGATGTAATATGTACTTTCCCTCAGTCGTCTCTTGACTTAGTGATGAGAAATTACTGCAGTACAGCATAGCGTTCTCGGAATGAATGAATGGAGTGTTGTTATCACTAGACGTTATAGTTTGTTTGCAAGTACGTGTATAACTAGGACAGTGGTGTTACTGCCAGCCTGCAACACTTTGTGACAAGATGATCCATCGAGATGTCAGAGAATCTTAGAGCAGCAGTGTCAAATGTCATGTGCAAACAAGATGCCTACGTGTGGTACAAGAGAATGTAGGTACATGTAGTAATTAATTCATTCCCGTAGCTATGCAGAAGACGTTACTCCAGTAACGTCTGGCGCTAGCCAGGGTCCACACAGCTTTAAAGGGGAAGTGCATCGATTTTTCGAGTAGGGTCCAGAAGAAAGACAATTTGATATCGGTTCGAATGGCATATCTCTCGCTTCCATACGATAAGCCAAACTTGCCAAATCGCCAATTGTATGCTCACGTTGCCATAGCGACCAGAGCAGTGATGACGTATGAAAGGCTTAGCTCCTCCACAGAGAAGGTCGATCACTGCGGAAATTGGTCATTTTTCAATTGTCTTATTGTATTCACGATGTGAAAGAAGTGCTGTGTTCAATGCTGTTAGTGTCGTGAACTATTTATCGCCCTTCTCATGCATTTCCCTAGGCTGACTGCGCCTAGGAAATGGTTTCCTCCAGGACAAGATGCTTGGAATTCGCCATCTCTCCTGAGACATTTTTTGCAAACTTTCAAACCTACGACATTATTTCATTCGTCAATCTCCACCACCCGTCGTCTCACCTGGCTTCAGAAGATGTTACGAGAGATAGCAGAGTCGCCAGGAAGCATCACATTCATCTTCAGGAAGTGGAAAGAGCAAACGGCATGGTCCTTGGTTGGGGGAAATGCTGAACGTCTGATTTGTCCCAACCAAGATTTCAGCATTTTGTTCGTCACTATTTTCGCTTGTCTGCTGGTGTCTCCGCACTCCAGCTTTCTCCTGTCGGTGTCACGTCCCAGTACACAACCGAGAGGACTACTAACAAACAGTTCACTGCACTAACAGCATTGAACACAGCCCTTCTTTCACTTCGTGAATACAATAAACCAATTGAAAATGACCAAATTCTGCAGTGATCGACCTTCTCTGTGGTGGAGCTAAGCCTTTCGTACGTCATCACTGCGCTGGTCGCTATGGCAACGTGAGCATACAATTGGCGATTTGGCAAGTTTGGCTTATCGTATGGGAGCGAGAGATATGCCATTCGAACCGACATCAAATTGTCTTTCTTCTGGACCATACTCGAAAAATCGATGCACTTCCCCTTTAATTTGGTGTTTGTTTACAGGGTCCACACAGCTTTAATTCCCGTAGCTATGCAGAAGACGTTACTTCAGTAACGTCTGGCGCTAGCCAGGGTCCACACAGCTTTAATTTGGTGTTTGTTTGTTTGTTTGTTTGTTTGTTTGTGTCACGCCTGTCGCTATCCCGTATCTGTACCGTATTGTACCGTACCAGCAAAGACAGCTGGCTACTATATGTTTATTTGTTTGTGCCATCGACATGCCTGGCGCTATCCCCTACCTGTCCCGTACCATCAAGAGTACGGTACCATCAAGAGAATGAGTATATATGTGAAGTGTATCGGGGGAATGCATTCAGTGCAGTAACATTTTGTGTGGATTTGTGTGCGAGGCCGAGAACCCACTAGCAGGCTGGCTGGTCCGCCTGTCGACCAGCCCGGGGATCACATGTAAGCTGATAGCATAATAATTATAACGTATCAGATTGAGTAATTAAAACGTACATACAGTCATGTAGATCTATAGCAGGGAGTCATATTATGTAAACGACTCCCAGCTGTATGGGGAGATTTTCTGAAAAAAAAATACGAAGTAGGGAGACGAGTGAATGCAATCAGAAAATCTCCCCATACAGCAGGGAGTCATATTATGTAAACGACTCCCTGCTGTATGGGGAGATTTTCTGAAAAAAATACGAAGCAGGGAGACGAGTAAATGCAATCAGAATGGATGTTAGTTGCCGTCAGTATAATAATAAGAAGAAGAACGCCCGTGATCGGCAGAGTCAGCGCCGGTCCCAAGAAACGTCAGGACAGACATCCCGTCGACTCCAGAACGCCCGTGATCGGCAGAGTCAGCGCCGGTCCCATAGCTATGCAGAAGGCGTTACTTGTACTTCAGTAGACACCCTTAGGGCGCGTTCAGACTGGCGTAAAAAACAAGCGGAATGGGAAAGTTGTCAAGGTGAATCGCTCACGTGACGTTCCCGCCAGCGGAAACACGGAAAAGGTTTCCCACCACTCTGCAGGCCAGTGGAATGCAGATTCCGGCGGCACGCGGGAGCACTTTTGATATCCTCTATCGTCTGCATTGATCTGACTGTGTGCATGCTTTTGAGTTTTTTGGAATTTTGACTTCTGCCAGCTCCGTGTTGTTACGTCTTCCATCATGCCGAAGTCTTTATTTGATGCTGCAATGGAGAGAGAGCTCATGGAGCTCTACGTTGTGATCTTTGCGGGATCTGCAGGCAAAACATTGACTGCAAATGAAAAGCACACTTTGATCGCAGAGCGGATGAATGCGAAAGGCAAATCCCTCGGCTGGGCCACACTGAATGCAACAAACATAGACAACAAGCTTGACGGATTGAGGAGGAAGGGGAAGAAGATGTACAAAACGTTCCGGAGTAAGACAAGGACCGGTGCTCCAGTCGAAGATGATTTTGACTTGAAGGTAATTCAATTGAAAGAGATGATGATAATTATAATAATTATTATTATGAAATGATACTTCACTCAGACCATAATACGATGTGCATTCAACTAATCGAAATCTCTTTGATGTGTAGAGTAATTCCAATCCAACATGCACCATTGCATTGTATCGTTGGGAACTGCAGATACTTTATATGCTGGCTCGAATGGGAGTATCGTATAAAATCACATGCCAACTTAAAATCTCCATTTGCCTGTGCATCTGTGCGTCTCTCTCTCTCTCTCTCTCTCTCTCTCTCTCTCTCTCTCTCTCTCTCTCTCTCTCTCTCTCTCTCTCTCTCACCCTCTCTCTCTCTCTCCTCCCATTTCCTCCACTGCACAGGCTGCATACAAAGAGTGGGGTAATTTCCAACTGTACCACTCGTTGTTTTTCAAAAACCAGTCGCTCGGTCCTGGAGGGAACAACGAGGACACTGTTTCCGTGAGCCCAGCTACGGACGAACCACCTGCATCCCCAACAGTGGCAACACTATCAGAAGAACCAACCGAGGCATCAACGACCAGTGTTGCTGGTGCCGCATCCGTCGCATCATCTCCCGTTAATCATTCTCGCCGCCGCCGCCGATCGTCGGACTCCGAGTCCGAGGTTGCTAGTCAGCTTGAGCCTGGCCGGAAGCCTGCCCGAAAAACAACCCGCAAGCGGGAGGATCATAATCCTTCTATGATAGATGCCGTTCTCGAATCGCAGGAGCGCCAGATACAAGCCGATCAGGAAAGAGCACGGCAGAACGAGGAGTTTCAGGAGCGCATGGAGGCACACCGACAAGAGAATGAGGATCGGCGAGAAAGAGAAAGAAGGGAAGAGGATGATCGGCGTGCCAGGGAGAGACGGGAGGAGGACGACCGACGTGAGCGAGAAAAGCGAGAGTATGATGAAAAGAAGACAAGGGAAGAGAGGGAGTACCAGGAGAAACGAGAAGAGGCCAGAGAAGCGAAAGCCTCCGAAGTGCGGATGGATGAGAAGACATTCAATGCCCAACTTCTCCAAAGCCTGTTGCGGAAGTAAGACGAACTCAATAGCTCCGTCATCTCTCCCGCCCCCCCCCCCCCCCCCCAATCTCTTGTCTCGCTCAGTGTACAAGTAGCATGTTATGTAGAAATTGATTCCATACATTCCCTCAAGCTCAACCAATTGTGTTCAATTGTGCATATGTACAAGCATGTTTTTTTTTAGTTTGATTTTCGAAATACGCGGAAGTAGTGCGTCATCTACTTTCAGCATTGGCCGTGATGATTGAATTATCATTCTGCAACTTCACTTTGTTGTGAAAATTAATCATCATGCATGAATGTGAAATTGAAAGAATACAATTGTCTGGGAATTGCATGCAGACAGTGTGCTCGAGGGATGATGCAGCTGTCATTGTGATTGCCTGCTCACTGTTGACTAGCTCAAAGTCATCCTCACACTATCATAAAGTTTGTGCAATGGTGTAGCGGACATCACCTCCACCCATCAGCTCGTGCACTGGCGCTTGTGGAAGCGGCGGACCAACACGGACATAGTTGCCTTCTTCCACGGTCCAAGTGGAATTGTATTCACAATTAGCACGCTGGCACACATTGTGCAGAGCAGCACAAACTAAGCTTACGTCCTTCATGAAGCCAGGGTCTCTGATATAGTTGTCGGTGAGAATGTGCCACCTGCCTTTCAGGAATCCGAATGCATTCTCGATCTTCTGACGCGTAGATGTCAGTGCACGGTTGAATCGTATGTGATGCGGCACTGTTGGCCGATCATAGCACTTGAGAAGCTGCTGTTCTAGGGGGAAAGCACTGTCGCCGATCAGGTACGGCTTGACCGTCACACCATCGAGGTCTTCCGCGTACTCGCTGAGCCACTCTCCTGAAGTAATCAGCCGGCGAAGTGAGCTTTCGCGGTACGTGAACGCGTCGCCAACACATCCAGCTCTGCCAACATCCACAAACGTAAACTGGCAACGGTGGTCACAAACGGCGAGCATAATAATTGCTATAAAGTTCTTATAGCACCAGTAGGTATCACCCCACAGGGCTGGCTTTTTGATGTGGACGAATGTGCCATCAATAGCTCCAGCGCACAGACGCAAGTTTGCCAGGTCTTCAAAGCCAGTCATGACTGTTTGCAGCTCGTTCCCAGAAGGGAACTTGATACATTTCGAGACCAGGGTGGTCTTCACCACTGCGATAGTGTCGTGAACGATTTGGTGGGCAGTAGATGCTCCTATGCAGTACACCTGTGCAAGCTGGTCAAATGTGAGGGCATGGGCCAGCCAATGCAATGTGATGGCAAACCTCTTCTCTGGTGCTACAGGTGAACGCAAATGGGTGACCTGGCATCGAAGGTGTTCTTGGACTTGTCCTAGCACGTACTGAAATGTGCGACAGTCAAACCGGTACGTTCTCAGGTATCTCTCATCCAGATAGTCGTCTGCCTCACCTGGAATGCGATAATTATCTGCCACTCTGTGCCACAGTTGCACTTTCTCCTCCCAAAATCCAGGACGACCTCGATGGATGGACCACCACCGCCTCTCTCTCCTACAAGCTGCCACCTCTTCTGCGGCAAGCAGTGGCAAAAGGACAGATTGCCTCCTCCAACGAGAGCAGCTGCCAGGCATAGGTGGCTGGATGTCACGAGGTAAACATCGCCTCCTTGTGTGCTGGGTTCCACCTGAAGACAATCTACACGACGCTGTTGTCGTTCTAGATCGCAGGCCGACAGGAGTATCTACATGATCACCTCGCCCTTGCAAGACCACCCAAGCACCAAACACTCCGGACATCGTATTCTTTCCGTCGACAAGCACAAGGAAAAGCACAATGATCCAGTATCTCAACAGACTGAATTAGTTTATTTTGATGTCCAACTCAACTTGAACTGTGAGTCAAAATCACATTTTTCCAATGTCGATTGATTATGTAAAAAAGCTTGTCAAAGTCTGTAAAAGTATGACATGTACTCGCCATTCCAGCGGGATACACGTGCAGTGTGACTGTGATTCCTGGGATTACGCTGCAGCATTCCGGCGGCTGTTCACGGTAGTCTGAACGCGCCCTTAGCAAACAACGGTAACGCTATTTTTTACGGTACTCGTACCTTGATCACCCAAATAGCGTTGAAGCTGCAGCGTATAAACGTTATGGGGGCTGATTTATCGTTGTGACCAACGGTACGTGTTTTGGCCAAATATTGCATAGTCCGTACGCATTTCACCTTGTATCGCGTATATGGTGACAAAAATGGTTGTACCGCGCGAAATCGAAGCTACTCTCGTGGCAACAGCGTACTAAAAATAGCGTGCATCTTGCTAAAGGTCGAACCCAAATCACGGTATTTTCCCCCTTACGATAATACCGTTACAACATAACGTTTTTTGGTAAGGGTGTCTAGTATCTCATTGAAACGTTTTTGCAATACAATGATGTAGCTAATCAAAGGAAAAAGCATTTCCATCAGTTCTAACAACATGCACGATGAGCTAGGCAACAAAGCATAGCGCAGGGCCCTGAGCTTCCAAGCTCTCTCGTTTGGTGTTTGTTTGTTTGTTTGTTTGTTTGTGTCACGGCTGGAGCTATCCCGTATCTGTCCCGTATCTGTCCCGTATCTGTGACTACAAAGGCTCTACAGGATTGTACATAACAGCTGTCCACAATCTTTGCGGGCCCCTGTATCTGTCCCGTACAGTTACAATATTCGTCGTATTATGTATACGACTCCCTGAGGTAGAGGGAAATTTGGAAAGAAAAAGGGAGACGAGGAGGAAATTAAATTAGAATAGACGCCGAATAGGTGATAGGATGCGTCAGCATAAACATACTTTGGAAGAGAGATCCCGTCGTCTCCAAAATAAGCGTGAACGAGCGATTCAGCGCCGGTCACAGGAAACGTCGGAAGAGAGATCCCGTCGACTCCTCAACGCCCGTGATCGGCAGAGTCCGCCGGTTCCAGGCAACGTCAGGACAGACATCCCGTTGAGTCCAGAACGCCCGTGATCGGCAGAGTCTAAGCCGGTCCCAGGAAACGTCAGGACAGACATCCCGTCGAGTCCAGAACGCCCGTGATCGGCAGAGTCTAAGCCGGCCCCAGTAAACGTCAGGACAGACATCCCGTCGACACGCAGAAAAACTAAATCTGCAGCCTATTTTGCCGTCGGACAGGATACGTATTTTAGGAGACTGTAAAGTTATGTAATGTCCAAATTTCGACGTGAGCAGCAGGTCACTCGCGTTGATTTTTCGACGTGCGAGCCAAATAACGCGAGCTGAACTTTCGCATCGCAGACATCCCGTCGACGCGCAGAAAAACTAAATCTGCAGCCTCTTTTGCCGTCGGACAGGATACGTATTTTTGGAGACTGTAAATTTATGTAATGTGCTCCACAGGCAACCATGCATTCGGCGTCGTCATTGGCTCAACAGGTCAATGTACATGTATTACTACAAAAAGGCCAGAAAATCCGATTCCTGTATTAAAATCAACTAATTTTCGCTGGCGATTTAATTTCGCTGGTTTCGCCGCTTGGTACCAACCGGCCAAAGTAAATCGCAGGCCAAAGTTTGTCATAATTATTATTATTATTATTATTATTATTTCACAATCACGATGACATAGTGCCAATAAGCATGTGATGCGGGCGATTTTAACCAGCCATGGTGGGGACAACTGAGAAAAAGAAGGAGAAGAAAAATAGAAAAGAAAACAAAACAAAAGGAGTACTATAGGAACCTGGAGAGAGCAGTATGAAGATTAGGCTAGCAATGGAAAACAACGAATTCAATTCAATTCAACTTAGGCGCGGGCAGAATGGAACAAAATGCAGCGAAGGTGTCACGAGACTTTACCTTCTGCGGAAGCCGAGACCAATGAGAATAGGACTTGAACAGAGGGGATTTTAAAAGGATCGATGACCTGGCAAGTGGGAAATGGAGAGAACATCTAGTACGCGAGCTATTATTGAACCAGCTTAAATGCGCAAGTGCATGAGGAGGAGCAAGTTGAAGCTTAATACGGTGAATGAATTTGCATGCCGAGTGGGGAAAGCGTTCTCAGAGAGGGGAAGAGGAAGCCACAATGTATAGCGTCTGAGAGGAGGTCAGAGGGGGCATGCGAAATATTAATCGAAGTAATTTACGGTGGGTGACTTCTAACCGATGCATAAGAGCGGAGGATAGACCGGAGGACCAAACGAGAGAGCAGTAATCAAACAAAGGAAGAACATAAGAGTGATAAATTTGTATTCGACAACCATGGTGTAGATGGGAGATGTGAGGAGAAATGCAGCCTATCGCGGAGCAAACTCGCTTTTCAATATAGGTTACGTGCGAATCCCAGGACAAGTGTTCATCAAGAAATATACCAAGGTGTTTGTGATTTTTAACAATGTTGATAGCAATGGGATCATCAGGGAAAGTAAAAAGCCGAGTCGTAAGGAGGGTGAGGTCACTGGAGGGTCGTGGGGGGATACAAAGGATTGCCGTTTTCGACACATTGGGGCGGAGTTTCCACTTCGACATCCAGCGCACAACTTGATTAATGTGATACTGTAGCGAGTCGCAGGCTTGCAATAAGCCTGGCTCGGTTATATGGAGCGCTGTATCGTCCGCGTAGAGTGAGGTATGATCCAAACCCGCCAAATCATTAACGTATACGATGAACAATAGAGGCCCCAAGATAGAGCCCTGGGGCACTCCAGAGTGGACTGTTAGAGGGGCGGACAGGGCATGTCCAATTCGGACACTCTGTCGACGTTCAGTGAGATAGCTGGTGAGCCACTGCAGACACGTCCCGGCTACGCCAAACGCTGCTAACTTATGGAGGAGACCCCTTGTCCAGACAGTGTCAAATGCTTTGCTGAGGTCGAAAAAACATAGGAGGCTAAATTGCTTCTGATCCTTGCATTCATATAGCTTCTGCACAAGCCTCAGCAACTGCCAGGCGGTCGAATCGCCTCGCCGAAATCCAGACTGTGACGGGTCAAGGACCGGGTTCACATGTTGGTATAAGTGGCCAAATGCCACACGTTCACAGAGCTTTGAAATGGTGGAAAGGAGTGAAATCGGCCGGTAATTGGATGCAGACAGTTTACTGCCTTTATTCTTGTAAATAGGCACAACCACAGCTGCCTTCCAGACATCAGGGAAGATTCCGGTGGCGAAGGACTGGTTGAAAACTTGGCTGAGAGGGATAGCTATACTAGGAGACAGGGCTTTTAGCAGTTCATGGGATATGCCATCTGCACCTGCCGCCTTCTTGGGCTTTAGGCGACGGATGTGTTGGGCAATGGCGGTGGGAGTAGTGCTAAAAGAGGGTAGTGCTGGGAGCCCGTGGTGTGGAATACCAGGGAGAGACCATGCAGGATCATCCGGTGTTCCAAAGCTGATGAATTGGCGATTCAGAGCATTGGCAATCTGGGTAGGGTCGTTGTGTGCTGTGTTATTTTCATGGAGTTCAGTGATGATAGGGTTTCCAACAGGGGTCGGCGAACGAAGCTGCTTAACAAACTTGAACAAACTAGGGGTGGATGCAATAATGGATGAGGGGTTAGTGCTAATGGAGGACACATACTGGCGGTGAGCCTCTCTAGATAGGATTCGTGCTCTGTTACGTTCGCACTTGTAATGCTCGTGATTGCTAGGGGTAGGATACTTGCGATACAAGCTGTACGAGTCTCGCTTCCTCTTCAGCTGAGCTTTAACAGCACGTGTCAGCCACGGGGCACTTGGTGTACGTCGTCTAGGGGCTGAAGAGCGCGACCGGGTGGGTAGGAAAGCGGAGCATAGACTATGAAGGATGTCATAAAATGCTGGAGCAGTACGGTTTGGATCTCCAAGCTTCAACTGGAGAGCAGCATGCCAGTTCAAATTAGCAATGGATTCATTTAGAGCAACTAGGTGAGTGGGAAGAATGGAGGAGATGTCAAACTGACTGAAGTCAGGTATCTGGAAGGAATGGGAGGGCAGTGTAGTGTTGGGTGCAGGTGGTGATGCGGTACATGTCGGGATGCACAAACGGCCGAGAACAATTGTGTGGTCCGACTGACCGAGAGGGGCTGAGGGGCGCGGATCGCAGATGCTGGCTGCAGTGTCAGTGATCATCAGGTCCAGAGCAGCCTCATTGCCTTTGTGGGAGCGGTGGGTCGAGAATGTGACGTGTTGCTGCAAGGCAAACATGTCAAGAAGACATGAAAGGTAGTGGCCTGCAGTGTCTGTTGTTGTTCCATACCAGGTGGAACATTTAGCATTGAAATCTCCCATGATGAGGACTGGCGAGCCAGGGGTCCGTATTTTAGTCAAGCAGCTTTGAAACGAGGCGTAAAAGTTATCTATCACCGACGGATCGGTGGACGGTGGGCGGTAGACAGCCGCAATTTGGATGGGCTGCTGGCGCGTGGGGCAAGCAGAGGTTCCAGTGGATGGCGATATCTCTACCCAGGTAGCTTCGAATTGCGGAAGATGTAGGTCTGTACGGTGGGTAATAGGACCAAATGCACTTGATTTTACTAAGATAGCAACACCGCCATAGGCCAGGAAGTCGTTGGTGTTAATTTTATTCTCGGAGGTGGGTCGATCCCTTCGAAAACATTCATAGCCTGGGAAGGAGAGGGAAATTTGTGGACACAACCAGGTTTCAGTTATGCAAACAACAAGGGGACAGCTGGTCGTGAGAAAGTCGGATAGCTCAGCAGATTTGTTTCTAAGGGAACGTGCATTGATACAGGCTACGGGAAAGGAGGCTAGGGACGTTGAAGGATAGAAGGGTGTTGCGTTAGGGTCAAGTTGAGGTGTTGGTTTACTCATTGTTCAGATTCAGCCTGGTCAGTGTGGAACCTCCATTTCCGGATACTAATTTTGTCAGGCCAGAAACTAGGCCCTTGGATCTTGTCTACACAGTTCTCTCCCACAACCAGGTGGGCATAAGCTGTACCAAAGTACCGTGATTCTGAGATTGAGCAGTGAAAAACTTCGACATCTTTCTTTTTACACCACAGTTCAATTGAGGCAGCATCGCATCCAAGGTCTACATTGCCAAGGTAGAAAGCCGTGCGCTTCACCCGCTCCACGCCCTGAAGGTCAGTGCGTTTGGTACGGGCTGGCTCTTTTGTGAACTGGCTTGTGATAGTGCGTTTCAGTGGACTACCGGTAGTGTTGGTGTCGGCTTGTGCAGGGCGGCGGCGGTGTGGGTTTTGCCACCCACTAGGGAGGTTCTGCTCTACGTTTTGGGAACGCGACGCAAAGAATCACGCGAACTTTCTTCGCGTTCCCGTAACGTAAGAAATGCTGTTCTGCTCTACGTTTCACCTAGAGAAGTCACGTGGATTGTGTACTGGGAATTTCCCCTTCCATACTTGGCAGTTTTCTGCATGCAGTTGATCGATACCCAGCAAATCCGTACGCATTTTCTCTGCGTGTGCCACAACGTAGAGAACCCCATCTCCGCGTAGAAATCTGGAGCCAAAACACGCGAAGCCGTAGACTCTAACCCAGACACCTGCTCTCTACGTGATTTCTCTACGTTTCACGTATAGCAGAACCTCCCTATTGTCGCTTGTGCTTGTATCTTGCGTTTGACGTTTGGCGGGCAGGTCAGGTCTGGCCGTTGGAGTACTAGTACTACTTCTTGTAGTAGTACGGGTACTACCGTCCGTGCTGGTGTGTGTGCCTGTTGGTGAGGCAGCTTTCCTTGCAGTGCTACTGTACAATTTCTCTTGGTCAGTGCAAGCTGGGGACGCTACGGGTACGGGATTTGTGGACTGCATTCTCTCTACTACTCCCTTCAGTTGAGCAACTTCTACTTGCAAGGAGACAATGGCGTCTGTCTTGCTCGTTCGAAGACATTCTATTTCTGAAGCTATACCTTTTATAGTCTCGTTAAGGAGCTGAAAAGTGGAGAGCAGGTCGCTTACCATTTGGTCTGGTGACTTCCGTATTCCTAGTCCTTCCTTGCGAAGGGCAACAACCAAGTCTTGTCGGCCCATTGTCTCCGGGTTGGTCAGTCCTGTAGCTCGGGCAACTGTGAGCAGCTCCTCGTATGTCAGCAGAGCTAAGTCCATATCTTCGTTAGTCGCCATATTATTGAGTCATACATCAACACTAGAACAAATCAGTGTAGGTTGGGTCCTGCCGAAGGCAGCTACACCGGTGAAACAAACTCGACCGCGGAGCGCAAAAACTTGCATCCGCACTCTAGGGGTGCGATTATAGGCAAATGATGCATGATTGAGCAATGGATGCATGTGAGAGCAAAAATACCGATCAATTTCAAATTCGACGTGAAATTGCGCGTCACGTCGGAAATAACGTGCATCTTAACCCCTCTAATAGAGAGGTTTCTATTTCTCATCGGCCAAAATTTGTTGATTTACAGTATAAGGAGATAAAAAGAAAAGAAGGAGCAAACCAAAAGTAGATGATTATTCCCGTAGCTATGCAGAAGACGTTACTTCAGTAACGTCTGGCGCTAGCCAGGGTCCACACAGCTTTAATTCCCGTAGCTATGCAGAAGACGTTACTTCAGTAACGTCTGGCGCTAGCCAGGGTCCACACAGCTGTAATTTGGTGTTTGTTTGTTTGTTTGTTTGTGTTACGCCTGGCGCTATCCCGTATCTGTCCCGTACTGTACCGTACCAGCAAAGGCAGCTGGCCACAATATTTTTTGTTTGTTTGTGCCATCGACATGCCTGGCGCTATCCCGTACCTGTCCCGTACCATCAAGAGTACGGTACCATCAAGGGAATGAGGCTGCGTTTACACGGAGACGAAACGAAACGAAACGGAACGAAAACGGGCTGGCCTCGAATCGTTTTCAAACCGTTTACAGGAGTACGGCAAATCGTTTTGAACCGTTTACACGAAAACGGAAAACGGGCGATCAGGCTGGAGTTAGCACGTGCTGGCTTGGCGCAAGGGCGGGAAGTAACACGTTAGTTGGAGTTGGTACGTGCTGGTGGTCGCAAAGGTCAGGTATTTCCCGCGAAATATAGTCCCGCGCGAAATGGTTTCCATGACCGCGCTCCGTTTCCAATCGTTTTCACTGTTTTCACCGTTAAAGGTGAGTTCGAGGGTGCGAGTGCGTACGAGTGTGCGAGTGCGTGCATATGTGAAATCGTGAACCTAACAATACCTTTAGTAGTCTCGTCTTATATTGGATAAGCATAATAGGGAGTTGAATCAGTTGTTGTTGTTGTTGTTTTTTATTTGAATTCGCAATACTAAACGGCCAATAAGCCCAATTACATGGAAGCGAATAAAAGAATGCTAAGAATGAAGCATTGGGGTGGATGTTATTTCAAGTGGAAAATACTGATCCCAGGAGGTACTACAAATAGGTACAATGAAAATCTGAAAAGGCCATGGTACTGTCGTTTACCATGCTGGAAGCAGCTACATGGAGAAGGAAAAACAACAAAAAAGACGTTTTATCTCATGTATTAGACAAACAGAGCTAACAGGAAAAGATCGTTCGTTATATGCCTATACATACAGTCCGTGTGTGTGTGTGGGGGGGGGGGGGTGCATGTCACTGTTTCTCTTATTTTAAAAACGTTTATGGCCTGAGAATGTACGGGTACACGGCTGCTGCGAAATCGGCCACGGCTTTGCAGGAACGTACACTGGCTGGCAGAGTGTTCCACAGCGCAGGTCCACGGAAGAACGGTCGGCGAGTGCCTGTATTCGTCCTGGCCAGCGGGAGAATGAGCCCGGCGTTGGCTTGATGTCGAGTTGGGACCGTGGTTGCGGGCGTCAGCTGCTTTGAAAGCGCTGTACTACATTGGCCGTTCAGGCCGCGCCAGATGAGATCGAGGAGTCGGTGGTGTTGTGTCTCCTCGATTTTGCGGAGGGATATGCTCTCCCTTTGGTGGCTTACCGAAGATGTGGGTGGTAGGCTGAACACAGCGCAGATGGCACGGTTCTGAAGACGTTGGAGTTTCCCTAGAGCGAAAGCTGAGAGGGACGTGCTATAGGCCACACTTCCATATAATAGGTCGGGCATCACAACGGATTTTAGGTATTGGACCCTGGCCTTCTGGGAAAGGGATCGCCAGGCTCGCCATAAATGCTCCGACTTTCCTGTTCACCTTCGCTGTAACATCGTGGATATGGTGGTCCCAGGTCAGTTGCTCGGTGATGGTTAAACCCAAGTACTTGGCCGCAGTACAAGCAGGTAAGCGGGTCTGATGGCAATTTACAGCGATACTGGTTTGCGCATCCCTCCCACAGATGGACAGAACTTGACTTTTGCGTTCATTCAATATCAGGCCGCGGTTTTCGAGCCAGTCAGCCAGTTGGTGACCATGATGACATGCACCAGCTATTCTAAAGTCTACACATACGTAATGACGTATGATACAGTTATCTAGTGATCTACTGTGGCCGGCCGTGAAGCTAGTGTTGCCCAAGTCGGTGGGTACTACTACATGTACGACTAGACCTTTCCACATTGAATTTTGCATTTTTGGGGGTTGGAGAGAGGGGGGGGGGGGGTGAGGGAGGCATTCTGCTTGGACTGCGAGGATTTCCTTTCTGTTTCATGCCGAAAAACATATTTATGGGGCTACAGTCCATTCATATAAAAATGGGTCCTGGCTCTGGCGAGCTCCCGTATTTGGCGATTTTTCGTGATTTCATCGTACACAGTGCAGTGCTGCGAACTTTGAAATTTGAAAAAGGGTCCAAAAAGGGTGCCTGAACTGGGGTTCGAACCGCAGAATGCAGTGTTGCAGGCGGGGTCAAACGGCCTGGATTTTGATGGTTTTTCCCAATTCAGTGCTTTTGGGGCAAAACCTGGCCGAAATCCTATTCTTGCTATGGCTTGCTTTTTGGACAAAAAAACTTCAGAAACATAATTGGAAGTGGATTCCATATGGGATTGCAGAAAAAAATTCTAAAAAAACTCAACGTTTGACCCATTTATGGCCAAAAGCTAGAAGTTCATTTTTTTCTGAATGGACTGTAGACACATTGATTTTCTCCATGTCTAAACATTAAAACTAGGGCTGAAACGATTATACCGAATAATCGAGTACTCGTTTGATAACTCTAACGATCGAGCATTCGTTCAGATTCCCGATTACGATTATTTTGCGTTCTTTAAAGGGAAAGTATACCCAAAAATCAAATTTTCACCAGTTGTAGTCTTCTGGGTGCTGAGTCGAATAGTCGTGGTCCGAGGAAGCTGCGACGCTCCCTTCCTTCTTTTTTCCCACTCGAACCCGCGTACTTCCACCGAAACTGGGTGACTGCGCCCTACTAGATGGGGATTTGTATGCAAAATCTCACTAAAAGTGCTATGTCGTTCTTATAAAAGCACGGATGACTGCGATTGGCCCATATGTTGTAGTATTTTGGACGCTGAGTCGACTGGTTTGGGTTTGGTTTCCTCGGACCAAGACCATTCGACACAGCACCCCGAAGACTACAACTGGTGAAAAGTTGATTATAGGGTATACTTTCCCTTCAAATTTGTGTCCAGAAAGTACAGTAAACCCTCGTTTGGTGAAGTTTGAATCAGTTTTCCGCTGGGAGTATGCAGTTGCCAGGGGTATGGTTCATGTTCTGAGGTTAAATTGACTGGAAACAGAGTAATTTTTGCACAGAATTATGACACTATTTGTTAACGATTATAATCGATTACTCGATCGTTCAGATAAAGAGAAATCGATACTTGAAAATCCACGACCGTTTCAGCCCTAATTAAAACCCTTTAGTCAATGACAGACCGATTTGCTGCGGTTGTGCAAACAGAAATACCGGAACACCCGATCTCTCATTTCCCACAACTGCATACATTTCAAGTGAATATCTGCCCAGTGTTAGTGCTGATCGATGAAACGTTTTACCTGCGGGTTATTATAAAGCAGCCGAACCCTTTCCGTGCTGGCCCCTTTTACTCCAGCAAACTGCCTTTCCAGCGCACTGACTCTCCTGGTGTCGTTTTCGCGCACAGGTCCAAACGAATTTTTCTCTCAATTCAGTTTACGTTGATGGATTTTCATCATCCTGGGCTTGTTGAAAAGGTCAGGACCAAGCGAATCCATCCTGGTAGCTCTCAACTCAATATGCATAGCAGTGCAACTCCTACGTCATCTTGAAGCTACCTCACGATGCCTCGGAAAGGCACAGGAACTCGATCTCACATTCTTTTTCATTTCTTGCTCCAGGTCAGCCGATTTTCACGATTCAAACTGCGCTGCAAAGCTGAGATACATTTGCTTCCGCGGGTGTCCACTACGCATGCGCTGTGCCAAAGGGAAATCTCCTGGCATGCAACAGAAAACTGTGAATGCAGTAACAAAAAAATTCAGGGTCGCTCGGTGCCGTGAATTTTGTGTTCACACTGTCGCCGCTCGCGCTCGAGCTCCATCAATCTTTCTTCTATCGCAAAGAACTTTATATCGCTGGAAAGCTGAGCTCAATACCTTTCCAGCGTTAACGGTGTATCGATTGTCGAGATAGACTTATTTTTGCCGGAGTTACGAAAGTTTGTACACTGATATATCTATGCACTGCGATGTACTGCGCAAATCTCATGACGTCTATAGTATAGACGTCATTAGTCGTTTGGCGTGCAGCGTGCAATACCGTCTATAGACGTCATTAGAATGGAAAAGGAAAGAGCTTAAGGGTTAACCTTTTCCGTGTATAATGTGTAGTAATGACGTCTAGACTAGTCTATACACGTCATGCGCGCTGTACGGCAAACGACTAATGACGTCTATAGACGTCATGAGATTTGCGCAGTACATCGCAGTGCTTAGGCCCTCTGCAGACTACTGAAAAAGACTCTCGATCAGAACTCTGCGCACTCTCAAATGGAGCGCACAGTAAAAAACTCGGCGACGAAGAACGCTTCGTATCGACGCCCTGGACTGAACTCGGCACGTCCAACAAACGGAATAGTGTTCTCTGATATATTCCCTACGTGTTGGGTATAGTCGCGTTTACTTGGAAGCTCAGTGCATCACCACTTTCGATTTTGAGACTTGGCCAATGGACTACGCAGTACGTACATAGAACATCCAGTACAAAATCACATAAAACCTAAAAGGCAACATTTTTTCAAGCCTGCATTCAGACTACATATTTTACATGCAATACAGGCAACCCTACGTTATTGCGCAATGGACCTGCGATGTGTGCAAGCAGCCGGCAGTCGTACCCAGGTTCAAAGTCTGTACGTTTGTTCAACTACCTGGTGAGAAAGTACGATAAATGCAGGAAAGTTGCCTTGTACAGGGGTTCGCACCCTGCCTGAAAGGATTGGGCAGCTTTTTAGGCTTCCCGCCAGATTCTTGTTGTTGTCTCGGAAACTTCTACTGAAGTACTTTTGAAGTATGTAAATGTGACTTATAAAGTTATAGGCTGTTTTGTACCTAGTCTGAAGAGGGCCTAAGATCAGTGTACAAACATTCGTAACTCCGTCGAAAAATAAGTCTATCGCAACTTTGCTTTCATGCGAAAAAATTAAGTACCAACAACGGGAAAATGCAGCAAAATTAGTGGAAGCAAATGTTGAAGGAAGGTCCAACTTACCGTCTGTGGTAGTGAGAGTCTTCGATCCGTCTAGGTGAGCTTCTGCCGAGTATATGCAGCCTTGTAGCTCCACAAGAATTTGGCTTTCAGCTACGGCAACAGCTGTATTCACCTAGGTACTTTGTGAACACAACACCATCAGCAAATCTAGAGGAGAAGCGAAGGAATCTGTCCACTGGCAAAACAAACCTCGGATACTAGTACTACTAGTGCTAGACCATTGTAGTGTTAGCTAGCGCGACGGCGAACCAACTGAAGGATATAATAATTGTCGAAGGCTAGCTTTTATACATGTACATGTAGCTAGTCTTCGAACATTATGTGTGTCAGGTCGAATGCGAGCTTAAGATAGACCTTGACGGGTTATGCTAGCATAATTTTTCCCATAATTGCTTCCAAAATCGAATAGTCGCATAATTCGAGGCAAATTGCATACGAATCGCATAAATTGGAACAATCCGCCTGCTCGCATCAAATTCCACACAGTTGTACATGTTCTACAAGTACAAGTACAAGTTGATGCACGAGGAAGTCGTAGGGTTACGACTCCCTTTTAAAATAACATGTCCAGTCCACTCACAATCAGTGACGGTCGTAGCTAGGTCGGACGGTGCGTTGACCCCGTTGAACTTTTGCTACTACAGTACAGCGCCCTCTACAAAAAAATTCCCCTGTTATTTTGCACAGAACCATCATATACATTAGCAGCATATGTTTGTTGTTTGTATTCTTTATATGTGAGCATAATGCGGCATAATATGTATAACTTTTAGCATAAAAACTTTTAGCATAAAAGTAGCATAATTCTGCAATTTTTTCAGCAATGCGAAAAGCATAATTTCACGAAAATATTAGCATAAACCGTCAAGGCCTAGCTTGAGAGCACTGAGTGCACCCGCCTCATTACTATACGTGTACTGCTTCTTGCGCGCTCTGCATGAGAGTGGGAGTTTAATGACGTGAAATACACCTCACCCAACTGTGTAGGATTATGGTTCAGACAAGGCCCACGTCATCTAATTTTGCTCTAGTTATGTCACATGTACACCTGTACACGCACAGCATCAGCCGGCGGCATGAATTGAAGGTATACAAAGCAAGACACGTTTAGCCATAGCCTAGGGGTGGTGGTCGGGGATGTGGTGGACTCAGCTTGTGAGCTTGAGCTCCTTGCGCTTCAGCTCCGTGCGCTTCAGCTCCGCTACAGCTGACTTTATCGGTGTCACTTCTCACCACAGAATTGTGCTTGTTGAGATCTGCTTCCCTTGTGTACATAACACTGTCGTAAACAGGATGAGCTGAAAGGTCGGTTGGCGTTTCTGGTCTCCCTACAGACGTTCAAGACTGTAGTGAGTAAATAGTTTTTGAGGAGCGAGAGACAATTAATGTTTAGTCCTCGTCGGAGATGTTGTCCAAGGCAAGGACTTCGAATAATGGTGAATGCGCATGTGCGGCGCGATCTGATCATGACCGGCTAAAGATAAAGTACTCTGTCAGCCTAGCTCGGCAGTGCAGGGGTCTGCGGCAGTTTTTCGTTGTCAGCTCAGTTCGCATCTCATATTCGACTGCGGACAGGATATTTTTGACTGGACAACGACTACGAGATTATTAGTAGTCAGCTGCAGTTCAGTACTAACAAGGCAGGAATACTACACAGGTACGTGTACTTGAGTTCCAGTGTGATCAATCAAAATAATTAATGCGCTTTAATATATTCCAGGCTTCGTCTCTACAATGCCATTGTCCTACCAACACTGTTATACAACTGCGAAACCTGGGGACTGACAGAGGCTGCACTGGAGAAGCTGAACGCCTTCCATAGACGTCAACTACGGAACTTGTTCGGAATTAGGTATCCCGCCATCATCTCCAACAAAGACCTATAATGGCTATATTCCAGAGCACATACACAGCCACTTTCGCACACCGTTGCTGTCCGCCGTTTCCGGATGTTGGGTCATGTTCTGAGGATGCCCTAAGATGCCCCGCCACAGCAGGCAATGGACAACTACTTCCGTCGAGATGTCACCGGTGTGCGTGGATGCCCGAAATCGAACCTGGCCACGGCAGTCAAGGCAAGCACAGCTGCCAGAGACATGCCACTGAAGACCATGACTAATCTGAGTGGGCTCAGAATGCGCGCTTTGGACAAGCAATCATGGAGGGAACTCTCAGCCTGAGCTGGTTTTGCTCGCGGCTGCAGCGCACGGGGTAGTTAACCCAGGACAGAAGCGGACCAGGCATCATGACTTTGCACATCTATCGTTATGCTGCTTCATTACGCGACCTGTTTTATAATTTGGAAATTTGAGGCCACATGCCACGTACTGCTCTTTTCTCTCCGAAACTCAACACTTGCAAGCCAGATATGAAAGAAAGAAAAAATCATCAGTCACACCACCGGGACTCGAACCAGGGACCTTGCTATTCGCGAGCAATGCTCTAACCAACTGAGCTACAGTATGACTCTTATCCACAGTGATGGTAAATCTATCCTTCTTCGATCAATCAATATCTGGCTTGCAAGTGTTGAGTTTCGGAGAGAAAAGAGCAGTACGTGGCATGTGGCCTCAAATTTCCAAACACTTTGAAAATTCTCCGTGAAGTCCAAATTTGAAATTGCAATTTGTGTTTGCTCGCAGTGAACATAGTTTGATGCGCTCCCCATGATATCAAGCGAATGGCCGAGGGCCCTCTTGACTGGTGTGAGTTGCCAGTGTGATGCAAGCCAGATATTGATTGATCGAAGAAGGATAGATTTACCATCACTGTAGATAAGAGTCATACTGTAGCTCAGTTGGTTAGAGCATTGCTCGCGAATAGCAAGGCCCCTGGTTCGAGTCCCGGTGGTGTGACTGATGATTTTTTCTTTCTTTCATATCTGGCTTGCAAGTGTTGAGTTTCGGAGAGAAAAGAGCAGTACGTGGCATGTGGCCTCAAATTTCCAAACACTTTGTAAATTCTCCGTGAAGTCCAAATTTGAAATTGTTTTATTATTATTATTATTATTATTTTAATATGGCAATAAGTAGGACGAGCTGAAGCGACATGTGGACTACTTTATTAACAATGTAAGCGATGGAGACGATGCAAGAAACAACCTAAAGGGTAAGGAAAAATACATGTAAGAAGAAAAAGGGCAATGGAAAAAAAAATAGATGATTCGAACAAGTTTTCGTACAACACTCTTCAGGAATCACCGTTGTACTAAAGAACAAAATGAGAACAAAGGAAATAATATAGCAATCAAGGTAGGGTGACACGATACGATGACAGCACTGGAATATCGAGGTGCGAATTCTCACAAAAGTGTGCAGAAAACAAGGGTATACAAGTAAGAACTAAGCGTGACAAGTGTGTATCAGCAACAAAAACAAAAAAGTGAGAATGAATGATAATAATAACAATAATAAACAAGAAGGTGACAAAACACATTTAGGCACAAGTGGCAACAACGTTGCCACACTACACAACAGAACATTATTTGAACAATTTTAGGGTAATAACACTATCTTTCTGGACACACAAATTCGGTGCGCTGACAAACAGCTTCCAAAACTTGTAACTGCAAAAGATAACCATGACGAGCACGGCATAAAACAGAAAAACAGGAATCAGAATAAGTACGACAACAGTCAGTACAAGAAACTGATTGTATTCTGAAGACTTGTTATTACGAGACCTAAAATTGTTCACCCTTGTTTTCTGCACACTTTTGTGAGAATTCGCACCTCGATATTCCAGTGCTGTCATTGTATCGTGTCACCCTACCTTGATTGCTATATTATTTCCTTTGTTCTCATTTTGTTCTTTAGTACAACGGTGATTCCTGAAGAGTGTTGTACGAAAACTTGTTCGAATCATCTATTTTTTTCCATTGCCCTTTTTCTTCTTACATGTATTTTTCCTTACCCTTTAGGTTGTTTCTTGCATCGTCTCCATCGCTTACATTGTTAATAAAGTAGTCCACATGTCGCTTCAGCTCGTCCTACTTATTGCCATATTAGAATTATTGTCTCCTTGTCGAATTTTTTAATTATTATTATTATTAATATATACCTGGTGTACCATATACAGTCAACTTCGCTAATAACGACTGTGGATATAACAACAACTCGCGAATAACGACAGAATGTCCATGCCCAGAGCAAAGTCCAATCCAACTGTAATGCATAATGAGTAGGGCTGAAACGATTATACCGAATAATCGAGTACTCGTTTGATAACTCTAACGATCGAGCAATCGTTTAGATTACCGATTACGATTATTTTGCGTTTTTTTTTAATTTGTGTCAAGAAAGTACTGTTAACCCTCGTTTTGTGAAGTTTGAATCAGTTTCCGCTGGGAGTATGCAGTTGCCAGGGGTATGCATGGTTCATGTTCTGAGGTTAAAATAATTGACTTCAAAACTGCCATGTTTCGGAGCTACCCTTTCACTAATGCAGATTTGTTGGTATTATGAAGGCATAGTTTGTGGAAACAGAGTAATGTTTGCGCAGAACTATGACTCTATTTGCTAACGATTATAATCGATTACTCGATCGTTAAGCTAAAGAGTAATTGATACTTGAAAATCCACGATCGTTTCAGCCCTAATTTATTTAATGAGACTTCGGGTATAACGACACTTCGCGAATAAGGACACCTTTTTGATGCCTCGCCGAGCGTCGTTATAAGCGAAGTTGACTGTACGCGGGCCAAAGAAAGTGGAAACCTGAAACACGATCATGGCGATCGGGCAGGACTTTTCGCCTTCATCAAGTTTTCCAGGTACGCGTGCTCGAGTGTAGTCTAGTAGAAATGAAAATGTAGCCACCACGTCCCCGACTTCCACCTCTAAGACAACCTGAAAACAATTCTAAACCTACTTGTACTTCTTGTTGAGCAAAGAAAAAATGCAGTAGGTCTAGCCACCACGTCCCCGACCTCCATCCCTATGCTATGTGGTATCACGCTTAGCCTTAGGACCGGGTTCCACTGCGGCTCCGCTGCTCGTCATCCGCGGCTTGAAATGTCATCATTACCATCGTGACCGCGGCTCGAGCTGGAGCAGCGAGGCCGCGGCTCACCGCGAGCTTTCGCAACGATTCTTGATCAAAAACTGCGAGCCGGTGCACAAATCTATAATACACGTACTTGAAGTAATTGTTATTATTCTAGGGTTTGAGAGGCTATGACTAAGAGAAGGAGCCAATATTGCAATAATGACGTGGGCGCCTGCTGTGAGCCTCTCATCGTCTCGACTCCAGGACGACAACACTGCACTGCATAAAGAGCACACGTGACGTCGGTTTTCGGCCTCTTTGGCTTCGTCTACGTGGGGCTACTACATAGTCATTGGAGAATTTGTACACAATCATGGGACATGTACGTACACGTACTACATGTTGTAGGGGGTCCCGAAATTCAAGCTGAGTCGACTGCCTGATCACGGATCGTAGCTGCATTCGAGGGTATAGTGCCTGTTGGCTTGGTAGTGTTGCACACGTAAGAATAACGCGTTGTAGGATCAAGTCCAAGTCTTTAGCTGGCGTTTCCCAATAATAGGGACCTTTCGCATTTGCTACGAATCGAATGCGAAACGAAAGTTTGATTCGGCCCGTAATCGTTTCGTTGAAAACAGAATTCAGGTTTCGCAAGTCGTAATGCAAATGTGCATGGCAACTACGAATACGGCCGGTAGCTTGGCGTATGGGTGTGTTCGCGCACACGTGCATGGATCATGGAATCAAGGGAAAAAATGTGTACCTGGCAAAACATGTGTACCTGGCTAAATAAAATGTGTACCTGACGGATTCGGAGCGTGCCACGAATGAAGAGGCTTCCATTCGTGAAAACGAGCTCTCCGCGGCGACTCTGACGAATCCTCGAACCCAGGTGACGAATCAGCATTCGTTTCGTATCCGTACCCGTGGTGCGAAAGGTCCTTAATGACGTGGGCGCCAACTGCGAGCCTCTCATCGTCTCGACTCGATCAAGAGTCGAGACCGACAACATAGTAATTAATTATTAATGCATGAAGAGTACACGTGATGTCGGTCTTCGGCAGGCTTTGGCTTCATCTACGCGTAGTATACGTGGCCACGCTTTGGCTTCGTCTACGTCACTACTCACTAGTACGTGGCCAAGTAGACGAAGCGCAGCCAAAGTCAAAGCTAAAGGGGCCGAGGAACGACGTCGACATGACGTGTACGTGGGGCTACTGCATAGTCATTGTACGTAACGCGTTGTTCAATCAAGTCCAAGACACTGACTTAGTCTTTAGCTGGCGTGTCCCCATCGCATGGTCACTACCAACCGTGTGTAAAAATATAAGTGGTTGTGGATTCGCCCACATAATAGCATGGCTTTTGGCGCGTATATAAAGGGCTTTGACAGAGATTTATTTCAGTTGTAGCGAGTATCAGTAGCTAACACTAATACTAGTAGTTCCCGAGGCTTGCCTTCCTACTGAACAGATTTCAATTCTTCTCTAGATTTACTGATGGTGTTGCTGTCCCGCTGTAGCTAGGCGAATACACTGATTGTCGCAGTTGAAACTCAAATTCTCTGCTAACTAGTACGAGGCTGCTTGTATCACTGTATGCTGGATTGCTACTCGGCGCAGTTGCTTGGCCATTGTCCTTTGATAACTGCAGCTGCTTGGTTTCTAAAGCCAAGCAGCTGCAGTTGCAGTTATCAAAGGACAATGGCCAAGCAACTGCGCCGAGTAGCAATCCAGCATACAGTGATACAAGCAGGGAAGAAAGAAAAACACTGGAACAGGAAGAATCCCTTAGAATGCAGAATTCGGCAGAAGCTCAGCTAGACGGATCGAAGACTCTCACTACCACGGACGGTAAGGTGAACTTTTAAGACTTGAAAATCTGCTGACTAATTTTGCTGAATTATCCCGTTGTTCTCAGTTATTTTTGCGCACTAAAGCAAAGTTTCGTTGCGTTGCTTGTGTCGGGACTATCACACTAGGTTTTGTCGATCATCCTTAGCTCTAGCACTGCGTAGATGTTCACTTCAAATGCATGTGCAAGCATTTGTGGGATATGAATAAAAATGGTATGTTCAGTTTTCTGTGTGCACCCCCAAACTGGGCCAAAGCAATTTTGTCCGACAAGGCTTTATGGCCCAGTATCTGCAATACTGGACCTTAGTTAGGGCTATTCTTCACAAAATGACGTTTTTCTGCTTTTGTCATCTAGAGGTATCTAGTGATCAAAAGGCAAAGTATTAGACGGAACAAATCAATATCGATGACCCAGAAGCTTCTTAAACAAACATACATGTAGGTACATGTCAGGAAATACAACAATTTATCACAGCGTTTTCCACATCGAAATACATTGTGTTACAAAAGGCAGTGAATAAATCAGCCATCCAGTTGTTGTTGCACAACAACTCTCGGGCAACCTCTGGCGTAGAGCATGGATGGTCTTGATCCTCATCACTCCGCACCAATTAAAATTTCTTGAACACCATCCCAAGTCTGCTGAAAACTCACAGAAGCACAGAAGTGCAGAAGCCTGACCAACAAGTGTATTATTCGTCAGCCCACGTTTATTGTCTGCACAGGAGCCGGGGCGATATACAGCACATACACTGATCTGTGTGCCATGTGGTTCAGTTATGATAATCCAGAGCATATCCTGGTCGGTGCAGTCGGTGTCCAGCTGTCTATCTGGTAGGCCAGCCTTCACCCAGATTGCAATCCCACCACCATAGTAATAATTATTATGCTGTCCTGTCGCGCTATAGCACATTATCAGGTTTTGTTGTTGTTGTTGTTGTTGTTGTTGTTGTTGTTGTTGTTGTTGGTTGTGACGGTGGTGGTGGTGGTGATGGTTGTGATTTTTATTCAGTTAGAAAGCCCTGGCTGCATCAATGATGTGCATGCATGCACATGCCATGCAGGCTGTTTCCCGTGTGTCACGTGATCGTCGCCTTTGGAGTCGACCAATGACATTAGGGACCTTTCGCACCCCGCGTACGGATACGAAACGAAAGCTGATTCGTCACCTGGGTTCGAAGATTCGTCAGAGTCCCTGCGGAGAACTCGTTTTCACGAATGGAAGCCTCTTCATTCGTGGCACGCTCCGAATCCGTCAGGTACACATTTATTTGGATAGATACACATGTTTTGCAAGGTACACATTTTTCCCTTGATTCCATGATCCATGCACGTGTGCGTGTAAAAACCCGTAGGTCTACGCCAAACTACCGGCGCCCGCGGCCGTATTCGTAGTTGCCATGCACATTTGCATGACGACTCCCGAAACCTGAAATCTGTTTTCAACGAAACGATTACGAACCGAATCAAACTTTCGTTTCGCATTCGTTTCGTAGCAAATGCGAAAGGTTCCTGTTATCAAACTGCACCGGCTGGAAAGCGCGGTCCTGCCTGCTCAAAAGTCAAAGGTGATGGAACTGGATCAACCGCCCGTCGTCAAGTGACGACGGGTAGGAACCGATTCGACTTGACGATGGGCAGGAACGGATTCCAGTTGACTCAAGCCTCTTGTACGGGCAAAAATACAATCTTGATCAATAATAGAAATGAAACTAAAACCCAATAACAATTTTAAAATGTAAAGAATTCAAACAAATGAAAAGAACCCAAAGTTAAAGAAAAGAACCCAACCAGCTGCACACGGAGCGCACAAGAGGCAACAGCATAATAAATAAGTAAGCTTCCTCAAAAACCTATCCGTGAAACCATTAATTTAGACCGGAACTTGGACCTCCGACACATCTAGTGCAGCAGACGAAGCACCAGCCTCCAGAACTACGGGACGTGCGAACAGCTTCCTGCAGCCTCGAAGACACATAATACAAGACCTAAGTAGCGAGAAAGACAACTTACATCGAATATAGGCCACGACGTGACAATACTGCTCGGACTTCTTTGCTGCCAGAAGAGCGACCACCCTTGCGTATAATGCCGATGTCGCCTTCCCCATCCCTTCACTTGCCGCCATCGCCACTGGAACAATGCCTGCTCCACGTTCCTCACCCGTTCCTCAGAATGTCGTATTTTCTCCTCTCTCGTGGCGTTGGTACACAGTGGCACGTGGTGCAGATCGATTTGAGCGAGCATATGGGTGACCATGCATGATGAGTGTACGCTGCAGTACACTGGTACAGGTTCCTGCACCAGTACGAGGGCAGTACATACCGCGGAATCCAGCCCGCGCCGTGATACCGGCAAGGGCCGGCTGGATGAACAGCAGTCGAATATGAGTGACTGGAAGTGCAGGTTCCTGCACGAGTATGAGGGCAGTACCGCGGAATCCAGCGCGCGCGGTGATAGCGGCAGGGCTGGATGAACAGCGGTAGATCCTTCTTCCCAAACTGGTCGAGTTTGAGTGACTGGAACGTGTGCACCCAACTTCCCAAGCCAAAGTCTCTTTCAAGTCTTTGGGAAAGTTAATGAGCATGCATGCACGCGTTTTCCGTTGTCCTTGTATTTACGGAATACGCACCAAGTAGGTTCGTGAGCCAATGAACGCAGTGGATTCCGTTCCTGCCCGTCGTCAAGTGACGACGGGCAGGAACGGAATCCGTTATGAGGGAACACCTGCAAAGCTTCCATCCCACTGCTCCTGTGGCCATGAAATCAATGTGTTGGACTCGCTTTCATGTCCCCGTGGAGGTTTCCCGTCGATACGACATAACGCTAATCGGGACACAACTGCCCAGTTGTTGGATCAGGAGTGCTCGAAAGTCTCCACTGAACCTGTGTAGCAGCCGCCGACTGGTGAGCAGTTCTGAGTTGAGATATCGTACTGCTAATGTGGAGAACAATGCACGACTGGATGTGGCTGCCAGTGGTTTGTGCGGCAGTCGATTTGAGCGAACCCTTCTTGATGTTCGGGTGTTCAACCCATATGCTCGCTCAAATCGATCTGCACCACGTGCCACTGTGTACCAACGCCATGAGAGAGGAGAAAATACGACATTCTGAGGAACGGGTGAGGAACGTGGAGCAGGCATTGTTCCAGTGGCGATGGCGGCAAGTGAAGGGATGGGGAAGGCGACATCGGCATTATACGCAAGGGTGGTCGCACTTCTGGCAGCAAAGAAGTCCGAGCAGTATTGTCACGTCGTGGCCTATATTCGATGTAAGTTGTCTTTCTCGCTACTTAGGTCTTGTATTATGTGTCTTCGAGGCTGCAGGAAGCTGTTCGGACGTCCCGTAGTTCTGGAGGCTGGTGCTTCGTCTGCTGCACTAGTAGTAGTATTAGTAGTAGTATTTATTATAATTATTACTAGGGCAATCCCCACAGACTGTGAGTCTTTTTACAGGGTACCCTAGGTAAGTGCGTGAAATAGAGCTGAATGAAGAAAGCCCCAAGTGTGTGAAATAGAGTAAAGAAAAAAAGAAAACGGTGGCTGCATACTGTGCCATTATGTGTTGCAAAAGAGGCTGCGAAGAGTACTGTTGAACATTGCAAAGGAGGCTGCCTGGCGGCATGCTGCTGGAAGCGAATTCCACCAGTCAGCAGCCAGGTAAGGCAAAGCATAGAAACCGTACCGTGACGAAGCATTAGGCAGGGCTAAAGCCAGGGCGGATTGTCCCCTGGTCAAGGCATTGCCATTGGTATGGTTGCTATTTGATCTAAGTACAAAAAGCTCGGCAAGTAGAGGGCTGCGGCGGCCATGCACACATTTATAGACAAGGCAAAATATCTTTAGGCTATAACGGATGGCGACAGGAATAATTTTGTGGCGTTGACAAATGGTGGCGGTTGGGTGGCATGGTGGGTAGCCAAATGTTATCCTGAGGCTACGTTTGAAGCATCGAATGAGTGTGTTGTATAGGGTTGCTGATATCGTGTGAACGTAGCAGTTGCTGGCGTACTCCATGGTGGATTGGATAATGCTTAGGTAAAAGGAACGTTGTGCCTGGGTGGTGATGTGATGTCGTATTCTGCGGAATGCGGCCAGCTTACGGTTGACGTCAGCAACAACTTTCCCGACCTGCTCCTTGAAGGCAAGGTGCTGGTCGACTAGCACTCCAAGGTAACGGACACACTGGGAAGGGGATACTGGGAAGTTACCACAGATGACAGTGAAGGTAGGTGGAAATGGGGTTGTCTTCCGGCGGACGATTAATAGTTGAGTTTTTTCGGGGTTCAGTAGGAGGCCCAGTTCCGTGAGGTGTGATTTAACCGCATCGAAGCTCTCTGACAGTCGGCCCTGTATCGTGTTGATGCAGCTGCTCGATGTGTAGAGTCCTATATCGTCGGCGTAGAGTATGTTAGATGTGTGAGTTGGTGTGACGTCTGTTACGTGTCTTGTGTAGATTGTGAAAAGAACGGGGCCCAGGACAGAGCCTTGAGGTACCCCTCGACTACAGGTCACGGAGTCGCCGGATGTTTTTGTGGAGGGGTTCGTCACTATCTGTCGACGAGCGCTTAGATAGGAGGCGAACCAAGACAGTGCTGTGCCACAAATACCGCAGGAGTAGAGCTCGTTGATGAGTGGCTGGTGCTTGACCCGGTCGAACGCCTTGCTCATGTCCAAGAATAACACTCCGGTGTTCTGACCGTCATTAAGCGGTGTTGCCACTTTGATATAGCCAGTGAAAGTGCATCCTCTGTGGAATGATCAGAGCGGTAGGCGAACTGTTGGGGAGGAAGAATGTTGAGCTCTGGGTGGGTGTTGATATAGCGCTGCAGTTGATGAAGGACGATCTTTTCTAGAAGCTTGGATACGATGGGGAGTAGAGATATGGGGCGATAGTTAGAGGGACATTCTGGATTGCCTTTCTTGAAGAGGGGGAATACAGACGCTACTTTATATATGTCTGGAAAGGAACCGAGGGAGAGTGATTCGTTGAAAATGAGACAGAGGGGACCGGCTAGTTCTTCTGCACAGATCTTCAGAGGAAGGGGTGGGAGTTCGTCGGATCCGGTGGATTTGAAAGGGGAGATCTTCTTGAGGAGCTTGCAGACTTCAGTGGTAGTGACAGGGGTGAAATTTGCGAAACTGGTGAGCTGTCGGGGGCCTTGGGGGATTTGCAGGGAAGGGGGTCGCTCTGGGTCAGAGACGACCGATCCAAAGAAGTTGGTGAGGCTGGAAACGTCGGCTTTGAGAGGTGTTGGAGTGGTGTTCCGACCAAGGAGTTTGTTGAGCAGTTTCCATTGGCGGCGAGGATCATTTCGGCAGTCTGAGAACTCCCTTACTAAATATTGATTCTTTAGGCGTTTGTTAAGCAGCGTGCCTTCTCTTCTTGCTGCACGGTACAGTTGCAAGAGCTGGGTGTCAGTCGGGTTTCTCATAACCCCGCGGTGAAGATGTTTGCGACGGTGGAAGAGATTTGTTAGCGCTGGTGTACACCACGGGGATGGGTTAGGTTTCCGTGATTTCTGACTGCGACAGGGCCGTAGTGGACACAGCGTGTTTACGGCCAACAGGACGCTGTCGCGAAACGCTGATGCTGATTCATCCAGCGATTGGAAGGTGCCGCTCGTCGATTCGGCCACATTCTTTGCGATTTCGGTTTTCAGCATATCAGGGCTGATTGAAGACAGAGGTGGTCGGCGGATATGTCGTATCCCTGTAGTTGCGGGTGATGAAGCTCTACCAGGGGCGCTGTAGGAGAAAGTTACAAGGTGATGATCACTGACGTCTACTACGGGATGTACAGCTTGGTTCCAGATGAAAGCTCTGGAACTGCCTGGCGCACGACCTAGCAACTGTTGATCGACCAGTACAACGTCTAGACATGATTGGCTGGGGAATCGTGTGGGAGAGGAGATTATGTTCTCAAGGTGAAGTGAGCTGCAGAACTCTTTGAAATGGTGAAGGTGGGATGTGGGTGGTGTTCGCAGTGTGTCACAGTTTAGGTCACCCAGAACAATCATCGGTGCACGTGGGTTGTAGAGATGATCGGCGGTATCTGTAAGAAGCTGCCAAAAGCCCACAGTGTTGTTTGGGGGCCTGTAGACACAGGTCAGTGTAAGCTGGTCAGTTTTTGTGGTCTGCACCACAATGCACAAGACTTCAAGCTGGTTTGGATTTGGGAAGGTGATGGCAGTGACAGTGAGTGAGTGCCTGACATAAAAACATATTCCTCCACCTTGCTGGCTGGTCCTGTCAGATCTAAGTATAGAGTAGCCAGGTATTACAACTAGTGCATCGCTTATAGTGTTATTGAGCCAAGTTTCAGTAATGGCTAATACATCTAGGTTAAAATTATGCAAAACGTGGTGGACTTCTTCAACTTTGTTCCTGAGGCTGCAAATGTTGAGGGTTCCTACATTAAGGCTAGTGTGGGGTAACTTACAAGTGTTTGATGGAGGAGGAGGGGAGAGTGGTGGCTGCACGCCTGTGGCTGTAGACCGGTTAGAAGCTGCCCTTGCGTCTGCGGATCCGCTTGAGGAGGTTTTCGACCTCTTTCGCACTGGCTTCGTTAGCCCACGTGACCTGTGGGTCTGTGTCGTTGTTCTGGCATTCCGAGGTGGCACTATTACCTGGGCGAAAGGAGTTCTTTCCCCTCTTCACTGGAGTAAAGCCATCGTCTTCAGTGTCCGGTGATGGGTGTGTGGTTTTCCCCCTGGAGGTGGCCAGAGCAGTCGTCGGCGTGACTGGGGTGCAGGCGACTGTGTTGGCGGCTGGCGACGCTGCTGGCTTCGCTGGGGTCAAGCTTGTGTGCGGTACTGCGGCTGCGACCACCTCAGTGCTGGCAGGTGGTGCGCGTGCGGTTGAACTTTGCAGGGCTTGACTGTACGTGTTTGGTGGTGGTACCTCAGTGCTGGCGGGTGGTGCGCGTGCAGTTGGACTTTGCAGGGCTTGACTGTACGTGTTTGGTGGTGGTACAGCTACAACTACCTCCGTGCTGGCAGACGGGCCTTGACTGCACGCCTCCCCAGCTGGTGGCGGTGTGCATGTCGTGGATGTCTCAACTACCTCTGTGCTGCCAGGCGGGCCTTGACTGCACGCCTCCCCAGCTGGTGGTGGTGGGGCTCGCCCTGTACGGGGTGGTGCACGTGCGTTTATGCCCTTATTTGGGCATTGTGCTGCGAGGTGGTCAGGGTTGTTGCACACATTGCAAGTACGCACCTGGCCATCGTAGCGTACGCGTACAGTCAGCCCGCCCTGGGTTTTTATGACGGACGGGATGTGGGTGCCCTTGCTTAGCTTGAAGGTCAAATGTCGTATACCCGTAGCAACTCTCAAGCCAGATTTCGTGACAATGTGCCCATGCCGTACTCCCTGCGTGCCTGCGCATGTCCCGTACCCCGCCAAACCGACAATGAGATCTTGGTCAGAGACCCAGATTGGTGCATCCAAGACTCTGATTTCAACCAGGGGTTCCGTGAAAAAATGGACAAGAATGGCGGTTCCACTAGATGTGTCGGAGGTCCAAGTTCCGGTCTAAATTAATGGTTTCACGGATAGGTTTTTGAGGAAGCTTACTTATTTATTATGCTGTTGCCTCTTGTGCGCTCCGTGTGCAGCTGGTTGGGTTCTTTTCTTTAACTTTGGGTACTTTTCATTTGTTTGAATTCTTTACATTTTAAAATTGTTTTTGGGTTTTAGTTTCATTTCTATTATTGATCAAGATTGTATTTTTGCCCGTACAAGAGGCTTGAGTCAACTGGAATCCGTTCCTGCCCATCGTCAAATCGAATCGGTTCCTACCCGTCGTCACTTGACGACGGGCGGTTGATCCAGTTCCATCACCTTTGACTTTTGAGCAGGCAGGACCGCGCTTTCCAGCCGGTGCAGTTTGATAACAGGGACCTTTCGCATTTGCTACGAAACGAATGCGAAACGAAAGTTTGATTCGGCTCGTAATCGTTTCGTTGAAAACAGATTTCAGGTTTCGCGAGTCGTCATGCAAATGTGCATGGCAACTACGAATACGGCCGCGGGCGCCGGTAGTTTGGCGTAGACCTACGGGTTTTTACACGCACACGTGCATGGATCATGGCATCAAGGGAAAAATGTGTACCTTACAAAACATGTGTATCTATCCAAATAAATGTGTACCTGACGGATTCGGAGCGTGCCACGAATGAAGAGGCTTCCATTCGTGAAAACGAGTTCTCCGCAGGGACTCTGACGAATCCTCGAACCCAGGTGACGAATCAGCATTCGTTTCGTATCCGTACGCGGGGTGCGAAAGGTCCCTAATGTCATTGGTCGACTCCAAAGGCGACGATCACGTGACACACGGGAAACAGCCTGCATGGCATGTGCATGCATGCACATCATTGATGCAGCCAGGGCTTTCTAACTGAATCAAAATCACAACCATCACCACCACCACCGTCACAACCAACAACAACAACAACAACAACAACAACAACAACAACAACAACAACAACAACAACAACAACAACAACAACAACAAAACCTGATAATGTCCTATAGCGCGACAGGACAGCATAATAATTATTACTATGGTGGTGGGATTGCAATCTGGGTGAAGGCTGGCCTACCAGATAGACAGCTGGACACCGACTGCACCGACCAGGATATGCTCTGGATTATCATAACTGAACCACAGGGCACACAGATCAGTGTATGTGCTGTATATCGCCCCGGCTCCTGTGCAGACAATAAACGTGGGCTGACGAATAATACACTTGTTGGTCAGGCTTCTGCACTTCTGTGCTTCTGTGAGTTTTCAGCAGACTTGGGATGGTGTTCAAGAAATTTTAATTGGTGCGGAGTGATGAGGATCAAGACCATCCATGCTCTACGCCAGAGGTTGCCCGAGAGTTGTTGTGCAACAACAACTGGATGGCTGATTTATTCACTGCCTTTTGTAACACAATGTATTTCGATGTGGAAAACGCTGTGATAAATTGTTGTATTTCCTGACATGTACCTACATGTGTGTTTGTTTAAGAAGCTTCTGGGTCGTCGATATTGATTTGTTCCGTCTAATACTTTGCCTTTTGATCACTAGATACCTCTAGATGACAAAAGCAGAAAACGTCATTTTGTGAAAAATAGCCCTAACTAAGGTCCAGTATTGCAGATACTGGGCCATAAAGCCTTGTCGGACAAAATTGTTTTGGCCCAGTTTGGGGGTGCACACAGAAAACTGAACATACCATTTTTATTCATATCCCACAAATATTTGCACATGCATTTGAAGTGAACATCTACGCAGTGCTAGAGCTAGGGATGATCGACAAAACCTAGTGTGATAGTCCCGACACAAGCAACGCAACGAAACTTTGCTTTAGTGCGCAAAAATAACTGAGAACAACGGGATAATTCAGCAAAATTAGTAAGCAGATTTTCAAGCCTTAAAAGTTCACCTTACCGTCCGTGGTAGTGAGAGTCTTCGATCCGTCTAGGTGAGCTTCTGCCGAATTCTGCAGCCTCGTACTAGTTAGCAGAGAATTTGACTTTCGATATTCCAGTGCTGTCATTGTATCGTGTCACCCTACCTTGATTGCTATATTATTTCCTTTGTTCTCATTTTGTTCTTTAGTACAACGGTGATTCCTGAAGAGTGTTGTACGAAAACTTGTTCGAATCATCTATTTTTTTCCATTGCCCTTTTTCTTCTTACATGTATTTTTCCTTACCCTTTAGGTTGTTTCTTGCATCGGCTCCATCGCTTACATTGTTAATAAAGTAGTCCACATGTCGCTTCAGCGCGTCTTACTTATTGCCATATTAAAATTATTGTCTCCTCGTCGAATTTTTTTAATTATTATTATTATTAATATATACCTGGTGTACAATATACAGTCAACTTCGCTAATAACGACTGTCGATAGTAGAAAGTATTATGGGCACACCATATCACTGACGTCATCGATGACGTCATAGCGATTTAACCCTAAAAACCGGGGCGTTTTAACCCTATTTTTTTGCGATTTACGGTAAATTTTTGCGATTTAACCTAAAATCGGAGCGTTTTACACATGACGTCATCGATGACGTAATGCGATTTAACCCTAAAAACCGGGGTGTTTTAACCCTAATTTTTGCGATTTAACCCTAAATCTGTACGTTTAACCCTAAAAATCGCGGCATATTAACCCTAATAATCCCGGTAACCCTAACCCTATCACCATGACGATAACCCTAACCCTAGGGCTATCACCATGGCGATAACCCTAATATTCCTGACGATGATAACCCTAACCCTATCAACATGACGATAACCCTAACCTTAGGGCTATCACCATGGCGATAACCCTAATATTCCTGATAACCCTAACCCTATCACCCTGATGATAACCCTAACCCTAGGGCTATCACCATGACGATAGCCCTAATATTCCTGATAACCCTAACCCTAACCCTAGGGCTATCACCATGACCATAACCCTAATATTCCTGATAACCCTAACCCTAGGGCTATCACCATGACGATAACCCTAATATTCCGGATGATGATAACCCTAATAATCCTGGTAACCCTATCACCATGACGATAACCCTAACCCTAGGGCTATCACCATGGCGATAACCCTAATATTCCTGACGATGATAACCCTAACCCTATCAACATGACGATAACCCTAGGGCTATCACCATGGCGATAACCCTAATATTCATGATAACACCATAACCCTAATAATCCTGACACCATGGCCATAACCCTAATATTCCTGATAACACCATAACCCTAATAATCCTGACACCATGGCCATAACCCTAATATTCCTGATAACCCTATCACCATGACGATAGCCCTAATATTCCTGATAACCCTATCACCATGAAGATAACCCTAATATTCCTGATAACCCTATCACCATGAAGATAACCCTAATATTTCTGGTGACTATAAACCCAACAATAACCCTAATATTTCGAGAGACGATAACCCTAGTAGCCCTCGTAACCCTATCACCATAACAATCCTATTGCCATGTCAACTCTACTCTTTTTATGTGTGCAGGTACTACAGATCACAACGACAACAACAACACTCAGCAAGCCCTAATAATCATCTTATGTGTGTACAAGTCCTATATGCCCTATTAGCAAATCTTGTTGTTACGTACACAGATCCTATCGTTATTCATCTTATGTGTGTACAGGTCCTATATACCCTATTAGCAAATCTTGTTGTTATGTATACAGATCCTATCGTTATGCTAACACAATCACCATCGCAACCCCATCAACACTTTGATGACGACCGTAATCACCCAATCACCATCACATACGGGTCTACAGGTACTGGAGAGTTGTTGAAAAACATCCTCCCCCCGATTTACCTAACAGCAAGACTTAGTAAACTATTTTACTTACCTTGCACGAATTTATACAACAATTCAATCGGGGGGAGGATCATGCTCATCACCAGGTAAGATGCACATGTGCATTCACACGCGCAGATGTATGACGATAGTGTTGTAGCTGCAAACGACGAAAAATTACGAACAAATAAATCAAACGCTGCAAAATTACGAACAAATAAATATGTCTATATATGGAATCAGACTACGAGCAAGAATTGTGTACGATCCTAATCGGACAGACATGCAATGGCCGTCGATCACATACCTTGTACGAAGCAATGCTGCAAGGAGATGAAGAGGGATGTCCGTCTCTTGTCCGACTAAACGACTAGGCGAAAATAATTCCAGGACTACATGAAAAAAGGAACACTGTCACTACGAAATGATTTGAGGAAATGAAGATTGCTTCCATATACGTGCACACCACTTGCTCCGACGAGTTTGAAATTTTCAAGTTCGTACGCATCAAACCACAAAGCCAGGCAAAACGGGAGCCGCGTACCGGATACGCATCAAAAGCTCGCCCGAGCCCTCGCGTCTCACGTACGCGGGTCAAAAGGTTACGAGGAGTGCGTCGTACGCGCCCACACTATCTAAACTAAAGGGAGTAGTAAAAATGTTTATTTTACTCCTCGCTATGCTCAGAGTACACACAGCGTACTCCGATCAAGCAAAAGTTTCTGGATTCAACTAGAACCCACGACAGATTTGGACGCGTTCAAACAGAACGCGGACGAAGTACTCTAGATGCTTTTCCTTTTACTTGCTCATAATTTATTTTCCTTCGATGAAGAAAGGTGGAAGTAAGTTTGTTTAGTTGAAAGTACATTTAGCTACAAGATGTCCCAACCAAGCCGAGTGATGCGAATGTTCGAGTTCGAGCTCGAGCATAATGCGAGAATGCTCAGGAACTACGTCTGCCATCTTGGTGCTGGAGAGTACCAGGATGCTAGCGTTTTGTTGCAGCTGATGGACAGGAGCCTCAGTGAGCTGCTTCGCGATGACGTCCTCGAGTTTGGGAGATACAAAGTAGCTATTGTCCTTCAACTGCGCTTGTTGAAGCAGGATGGTGTCACCGGTGACAAGGTGTTCATCAGCTTCTTCGTGCGCACGCGAACCACCATCGTCCTGAATGATGATGATGTTCGTTACAAATTGGATAGTGCTGCAGCAGAGATCGATGCTCAAATCGATGAGTTTGTCCGGAATGGATCGGGGTGGATCGTGGATCACGTCGAAGCCGTCTATCTGGAATTGTCGAAATTTGAGCCGATGGGAGGTGGAACGTTCATCCAACTCCCCCAGCACATCAAGGCTAAGACAGCCTGCCTCAACATCATCAGCAACGACAATCGGTGTTTGCAGTGGGCTCTGCTGGCCGCAAAACATCACGAGGATGTCGGTGCAAACTACAATCGTGCAACGAAGTACGTTCCATACGTCGACGAGCTGAACTTTGCTGGCGTAGAGTTTCCAGCTAGTATGTGTGCCATCACGACGTTGGAGCAGAACAATGTCGATCTCGCCGTCAACGTTTTCGGCATATCGGATGATGGGAAGACTGTCGTTCCGCTTCGTCTGACCAGAAAAGGCGATCCTCAGGAAGCCATCAATCTGCTCCTGTTTTCTGGTCAAACTGAGGACGAACGTAACGTGCAGCACTGGGTGTTCATCAAGAACATGAGTCGTCTGGTACACAACAAAAGTCATCATTCGCGGAAGGTGTGCTACCGGTGTCTGAACGTGTTGAGTACTCAGACGGCTCTGGAGAGTCACCAGCTGCATTGTAAAGACCATCTCATCGCGCGGGCGGTGATGCCGCAGAAGGGTGAAAAGCTGCGTTTCACGCAGTACGAGAAGCAGCTTCGTGCACCGTATGTGATTTATGCTGATTTCGAGAGCATCATCACACCTCATGCTGAGCCTAAAAGCATTGGGGGGAAGACGAAGCAGCACTCGGAGCACATACCCTGTTCTGCCGCATACATCGTCGTGCGCAGTGATGGCACCGTGACGGATACGTTCCAGCATACGGGCGAAGATTCAGTAGAGCAGTTCCTGACCTCCCTGGAACTGCAGGAAGTCTCCATTCGTGAAGACTTGGAGAATCGTCGCCCTATGAACCTGACGCCTGATGAGGAGGCTGGTTTTCTCAGCGCCAGGGATTGCTGGATATGTAAACGTCGTCTCGGAGGGGATCGTGTGCGTGACCACGATCACATGACGGGTGCGTTTCGCGGAGCAGCGCACAACTCCTGTAATCTTCAGCTGCGCATCGTACCCGGCAAGGTGAACATCCCGGTGGTGTTCCACAATCTCAAGGGGTACGACGCGCATCACATCGTCAGTCATCTCGGTAAAACGAAGATTGACGAAGTGACGTACCAAGATGCTGGAGACAAGGAGCACACGGAGCAGCGCGGCTCCATCAACATCGTTCCGTCCAACACGGAAAAGTACATCGCTATGATGTGGCGGCAGTTCGTGTTCATCGACTCGTACGCTTTTCTCAGCACTTCGCTGGATAAGCTTGCGAAGGCAACACCTGGAGAAGCGTTCGTCCGCATGCGTGATCTGCATGGGGGGGATCCCGAGAAGACGGATCTTCTGCTTCGGAAAGGTGTATACCCGTACGAGTACATGGACTCGTTCAGCCGCTTCGACGAGGAGAGTCTCCCCCCACGGGAGAAGTTCTACTCGTCGCTGTCCGAGGCACACATCACCGATGACGAGTACCGTCACGCGCAAACCGTCTGGAGCAGGTTTGATTGTGTCACTCTGCGTGATTATCACGATCTTTACCTGAAGACGGACGTGTACTTGCTGGCGGATGTATTTGAGAACTTCCGCACCACCGCCATCGCCACGTACTCGCTAGATCCGGCCAACTACTACACGCTGCCCGGGTTTGCGTGGAGTGCGCTGCTCAAGGTGTCCGACGTCAGTCTGGACCTGCTGTCTGACGTGACGATGCACACCTTCATCGAGCACGGCATCCGCGGTGGAATCAGCATGAGTGTGCAGAGGTACGCCGAGGCTAACAACGATCTTATCCCAGACGGGTACGACCCCTCGAAGCCTATGACGTATCTGCAGTACGTCGATGCAAATAATCTGTACGGCTGGGCCATGCAGCAGCCCCTGCCCATCGGCGACTTCAAGTTCGTGGAGGACATCAGCGATGATCTCGTGGACGACATCGTCATGACGCACCCCCACGATTCGCCTGTGGGATATATCGTGGAGTGTGATCTCACGATTCCCGATGGTGTGCACGATGCGCTAAACGAGTATCCTCCTTGCCCCGAGAACATGTGCGTGACGGACGACATGCTGTCGCCGCATCAGCAGCAGCTGGCGCAACAGCTCGGCTTGGGCAAGCAGAAGGAGAAGAAGCTGATGCTCACTCTGCTGCCAAAAACCCGCTACGTGTGCCACTACGTAAATCTGCAGGCGTACGTGGCGCTTGGCGTGGAAGTGAGTGAAGTGCATCGCGTCCTCCAGTTCACGCAGCGTCCGTGGATGCGCTCGTACATCCAGCTGAACACCGATCTGCGTACGAATGCTGCATCGGAGTTTGAGAAAGATTTCTACAAACTCATGAACAATGCAGTGTTTGGCAAGACGATGGAGAACGTCCGGCGCCGCTTGAACCTGAAGCTTGTCCGCTCGGAAGAAGAGGTGGACAGGCTGCGGCGCGCCATCGTCAAGCCAACGTACAAGCGCAGTATCGTGTACGACAACGACCTGGTGGCGGTGGAGTTCTTCAAGTGTAAAGTTCACTTGAACAAACCTATCTACGTGGGTTTCTCCATCCTAGAGTTGTCGAAGGTGCTGATGTACAGCTTCTTCTACGACACTCTGAAGCCACGCTATGGTCAGAACGTACGGCTGTGTTACACGGACACCGACTCGTTCATCCTGCAGTACGCCACGGCCGACCTGTATGCGGACATGAGTGACATGATGGGTCAGTACGATACGTCCAACTATCCGACTGACCATCCTCTGCACTCCCTCGCAAACAAGAAAGTCGTCGGCAAGTTCAAGGATGAGCTGGGTGGACGCATCATGAGCGAGTTCGTGGGGCTTCGCTCAAAGATGTACGCGTACACCGGCGAAGAGTCAGCAAAGCGTGCGAAGGGCGTGAAGAAGTCCGTCGTGAACGATACTCTGCAGTTCTCGACGTACAAGGACTGCCTTCTACGCGATCAGCAGAGCATCGAGAGAGAGATGAATGTGCTGCGCAGCCGGAATCACCACATCTATGGCGAGACCATCCGCAAAGTGGCGCTATCACCGTTCGATAGCAAGAGGTACATCCTCGACGACGGTGTGAGCACACTTGCGTATGGCCATTATAAGATACCGGCATAACACATCTTAGCGTAGCGACAGACCATTCGCTCACTTCATGAAATACATAGTGTTCTCATAATATTTGATTTTCACAATATTTTATTCTTACGCAACCGATTAACTTCCGATTTTCTTAGCCATTCATCCACCTTGGCCGGATAGCCTTTGAAAGATACTAGAGATGTATTGCGCTTCGTTTTAATCACTTTGTTCAGTCTCAGTCCGGTTTCTTTAGCTCGTTGCAATTCATTTTCATAGAAACCGCCTGTAAGTTCCTCACCTTTTAGATCTTCCAACTGATACGTAACCGGATCTGTGAATAGAACCTTCCTGATCTGAAACACTTACTCACTCCAAAAATTGCATGCAACCTTAACCCTGTTGACGAGCATAATGATGCATGACGAAAGCAAGTAGAGTCTTTTATATCGACTCCTACGGCCAATGAACACTCGTCGGCTCTGCATTATAGACGGATGCAGACGGTGCATCGACGCCATTTCCCGAACATCATGGACCTGTGTGATCAATTTGATGCGCTCATCAATTACGTTCGACAGCCAAAGGGCTCTCCGGCACGTGATGATGGTTGCAATCACGTGACCGAGGCAGTGATAGATGGACACTACGTGTGCACGTCGTGTGCGCACGTGATCGATCAGCACGTCTACGCACCGGAGCATGATTTTCAAAAGCGGTGCATGCCAGAAAAAAGATGCTATCAATCTCGACAGCGCCTTCTAGGCGTCGACAGGCATCTGATTAGTTTTCTGAAGAAAACAAACATTGGTGACTTTCTCTCAGCTCACTTCAACCTTCATCCCCTGCAAGAAACGTTACATTCTCTGAAGAAATCCTGTTTGTACAAAAGTCTCAATTATGCTATTGCACTATCGTGTCTCCTATTCGATTGCAATTATATCGTTCAGAAGCGTTTACGCGCCTTCCTTCCACGCAGCAACGTTTCCTGGCTACGGTTTGCGCGAATGTTCAAACCCTTGCCGGTGAGATTTTCTCTCCTTTGGTGTCTTCATTTCATGGAGAGCTCGCGCCAGCTCACACCGCAACACGCGACGACCGCTCGTAGAAATCTACAAAACCTGAGCGACGGTGATGCTAAAATTCTAATCTCTATCGTCGGTGCCTATTGCTGGGAGACGTACCCTCTATCCCATCTGATCGACAACTTTCACTCACAGCATCAAGACTTGCAGTGTATCCTATACGACTATGCGAAAATCGCATGCGATCGACAGCCATCGGCACGACAGAGGCGCGTTCGAGCGTGCCCGAGGCACGTCCGGGCAGCCGGGCAGCCGGGAGCCAGGCAGCCAGCAGCTAGGCAGCCGGGGGGAGGGGGGGGGGGGCAGCAGCCGGGCAGCCCAGCCAGAATGGGGCCAGAATGTGCTTTAGAACGAGAAGTCGTTTCTTCTTCGGTATTCTGAACAACCCCTTTTTTTATTTATAGCTCTTATAGTGCTGGGTAACCCCGATGAAAATTGTAAGAGTAAGTGGCCCATGACTCGCACCGAGCGTACTCAAAATGTATATGAGGTTTATTTTATTATTTTTATTAATATTTATTATTTTTTTTGAATTGGCCAAAATTTGCGCTAGATTTTGGGGTGGTTTTCAGGCTAAAATTTAGGCTAAGTTTTAGGCCAAAAGTAAAGGAGTTTACAAAATAGACCGACTCATTCGAAATTAACTTTATTGCTTTCTACATCACAATAAGTTGAGTAGGTGTTCTTAGAACAATCTATGGCAAGAATTGGCCTCTGACACATGGTCAACAGTTTTTCATAAAGTTTGAAAGTCAGCGCAGATTTTAGGGTTAGGGTTAGGGTTAGGTTTAGGGTAAGGTTTAGGGTTAGGGTTTGGTTTAGGGTTAGGGTTAGGTTTAGGGTAAGGTTTAGGGTTAGGGGTAGAGTTAGGGTTAGGGTCCTGGCTGCCCAGCTGCCCGGCTGCCCGGCAGCCGGGCAGCGCGTGCCAGAGGCACGCCCGGGCGGCCAGGACCCTAACCCTAACTCTACCCCTAACCCTAAACCTTACCCTAAACCTAACCCTAACCCTAAACCAAACCCTAACCCTAAACCTTACCCTAAACCTAACCCTAACCCTAACCCTAAAATCTGCGCTGACTTTCAAACTTTATGAAAAACTGTTGACCATGTGTCAGAGGCCAATTCTTGCCATAGATTGTTCTAAGAACACCTACTCAACTTATTGTGATGTAGAAAGCAATAAAGTTAATTTCGAATGAGTCGGTCTATTTTGTAAACTCCTTTACTTTTGGCCTAAAACTTAGCCTAAATTTTAGCCTGAAAACCACCCCAAAATCTAGCGCAAATTTTGGCCAATTCAAAAAAAATAATAAATATTAATAAAAATAATAAAATAAACCTCATATACATTTTGAGTACGCTCGGTGCGAGTCATGGGCCACTTACTCTTACAATTTTCATCGGGGTTACCCAGCACTATAAGAGCTATAAATAAAAAAAGGGGTTGTTCAGAATACCGAAGAAGAAACGACTTCTCGTTCTAAAGCACATTCTGGCCCCATTCTGGCTGGGCTGCCCGGCTGCTGCCCCCCCCCCCCTCCCCCCGGCTGCCTGGCTGCTGGCTGCCTGGCTCCCGGCTGCCCGGCTGCCCGGACGTGCCTCGGGCACGCTCGAACGCGCCTCTGTCGTGCCGATGGCTGTCGATCGCATGCGATTTTCGCATAGTCGTATAGGATACACTGCAAGTCTTGATGCTGTGAGTAAAAGTTGTCGATCAGATGGGATAGAGGGTACGTCTCCCAGCAATAGGCACCGACGATAGAGATTAGAATTTTAGCATCACCGTCGCTCAGGTTTTGTAGATTTCTACGAGCGGTCGTCGCGTGTTGCGGTGTGAGCTGGCGCGAGCTCTCCATGAAATGAAGACACCAAAGGAGAGAAAATCTCACCGGCAAGGGTTTGAACATTCGCGCAAACCGTAGCCAGGAAACGTTGCTGCTTGGAAGGAAGGCGCGTAAACGCTTCTGAACGATATAATTGCAATCGAATAGGAGACACGATAGTGCAATAGCATAATTGAGACTTTTGTACAAACAGGATTTCTTCAGAGAATGTAACGTTTCTTGCAGGGGATGAAGGTTGAAGTGAGCTGAGAGAAAGTCACCAATGTTTGTTTTCTTCAGAAAACTAATCAGATGCCTGTCGACGCCTAGAAGGCGCTGTCGAGATTGATAGCATCTTTTTTCTGGCATGCACCGCTTTTGAAAATCATGCTCCGGTGCGTAGACGTGCTGATCGATCACGTGCGCACACGACGTGCACACGTAGTGTCCATCTATCACTGCCTCGGTCACGTGATTGCAACCATCATCACGTGCCGGAGAGCCCTTTGGCTGTCGAACGTAATTGATGAGCGCATCAAATTGATCACACAGGTCCATGATGTTCGGGAAATGGCGTCGATGCACCGTCTGCATCCGTCTATAATGCAGAGCCGACGAGTGTTCATTGGCCGTAGGAGTCGATATAAAAGACTCTGCTTGCTTTCGTCATGCATCATTATGCTCGTCAACAGGGTTAAGGTTGCATGCAATTTTTGGAGTGAGTAAGTGTTTCAGATCAGGAAGGTTCTATTCACAGATCCGGTTACGTATCAGTTGGAAGATCTAAAAGGTGAGGAACTTACAGGCGGTTTCTATGAAAATGAATTGCAACGAGCTAAAGAAACCGGACTGAGACTGAACAAAGTGATTAAAACGAAGCGCAATACATCTCTAGTATCTTTCAAAGGCTATCCGGCCAAGGTGGATGAATGGCTAAGAAAATCGGAAGTTAATCGGTTGCGTAAGAATAAAATATTGTGAAAATCAAATATTATGAGAACACTATGTATTTCATGAAGTGAGCGAATGGTCTGTCGCTACGCTAAGATGTGTTATGCCGGTATCTTATAATGGCCATACGCAAGTGTGCTCACACCGTCGTCGAGGATGTACCTCTTGCTATCGAACGGTGATAGCGCCACTTTGCGGATGGTCTCACCATAGATGTGGTGATTCCGGCTGCGCAGCACATTCATCTCTCTCTCGATGCTCTGCTGATCGCGTAGAAGGCAGTCCTTGTACGTCGAGAACTGCAGAGTATCGTTCACGACGGACTTCTTCACGCCCTTCTCACGCTTTGCTGACTCTTCGCCGGTGTACGCGTACATCTTTGAGCGAAGTCCCACGAACTCGCTCATGATGCGTCCACCCAGCTCATCCTTGAACTTGCCGACGACTTTCTTGTTTGCGAGGGAGTGCAGAGGATGGTCAGTCGGATAGTTGGACGTATCGTACTGACCCATCATGTCACTCATGTTCGCATACAGGTCGGCCGTGGCGTACTGCAGGATGAACGAGTCGGTGTCCGTGTAACACAGCCGTACGTTCTGACCATAGCGTGGCTTCAGAGTGTCGTAGAAGAAGCTGTACATCAGCACCTTCGACAACTCTAGGATGGAGAAACCCACGTAGATAGGTTTGTTCAAGTGAACTTTACACTTGAAGAACTCCACCGCCACCAGGTCGTTGTCGTACACGATACTGCGCTTGTACGTTGGCTTGACGATGGCGCGCCGCAGCCTGTCCACCTCTTCTTCCGAGCGGACAAGCTTCAGGTTCAAGCGGCGCCGGACGTTCTCCATCGTCTTGCCAAACACTGCATTGTTCATGAGTTTGTAGAAATCTTTCTCAAACTCCGATGCAGCATTCGTACGCAGATCGGTGTTCAGCTGGATGTACGAGCGCATCCACGGACGCTGCGTGAACTGGAGGACGCGATGCACTTCCACGCCAAGCGCCACGTACGCCTGCAGATTTACGTAGTGGCACACGTAGCGGGTTTTTGGCAGCAGAGTGAGCATCAGCTTCTTCTCCTTCTGCTTGCCCAAGCCGAGCTGTTGCGCCAGCTGCTGCTGATGCGGCGACAGCATGTCGTCCGTCACGCACATGTTCTCGGGGCAAGGAGGATACTCGTTTAGCGCATCGTGCACACCATCGGGAATCGTGAGATCACACTCCACGATATATCCCACAGGCGAATCGTGGGGGTGCGTCATGACGATGTCGTCCACGAGATCATCGCTGATGTCCTCCACGAACTTGAAGTCGCCGATGGGCAGGGGCTGCTGCATGGCCCAGCCGTACAGATTATTTGCATCGACGTACTGCAGATACGTCATAGGCTTCGAGGGGTCGTACCCGTCTGGGATAAGATCGTTGTTAGCCTCGGCGTACCTCTGCACACTCATGCTGATTCCACCGCGGATGCCGTGCTCGATGAAGGTGTGCATCGTCACGTCAGACAGCAGGTCCAGACTGACGTCGGACACCTTGAGCAGCGCACTCCACGCAAACCCGGGCAGCGTGTAGTAGTTGGCCGGATCTAGCGAGTACGTGGCGATGGCGGTGGTGCGGAAGTTCTCAAATACATCCGCCAGCAAGTACACGTCCGTCTTCAGGTAAAGATCGTGATAATCACGCAGAGTGACACAATCAAACCTGCTCCAGACGGTTTGCGCGTGACGGTACTCGTCATCGGTGATGTGTGCCTCGGACAGCGACGAGTAGAACTTCTCCCGTGGGGGGAGACTCTCCTCGTCGAAGCGGCTGAACGAGTCCATGTACTCGTACGGGTATACACCTTTCCGAAGCAGAAGATCCGTCTTCTCGGGATCCCCCCCATGCAGATCACGCATGCGGACGAACGCTTCTCCAGGTGTTGCCTTCGCAAGCTTATCCAGCGAAGTGCTGAGAAAAGCGTACGAGTCGATGAACACGAACTGCCGCCACATCATAGCGATGTACTTTTCCGTGTTGGACGGAACGATGTTGATGGAGCCGCGCTGCTCCGTGTGCTCCTTGTCTCCAGCATCTTGGTACGTCACTTCGTCAATCTTCGTTTTACCGAGATGACTGACGATGTGATGCGCGTCGTACCCCTTGAGATTGTGGAACACCACCGGGATGTTCACCTTGCCGGGTACGATGCGCAGCTGAAGATTACAGGAGTTGTGCGCTGCTCCGCGAAACGCACCCGTCATGTGATCGTGGTCACGCACACGATCCCCTCCGAGACGACGTTTACATATCCAGCAATCCCTGGCGCTGAGAAAACCAGCCTCCTCATCAGGCGTCAGGTTCATAGGGCGACGATTCTCCAAGTCTTCACGAATGGAGACTTCCTGCAGTTCCAGGGAGGTCAGGAACTGCTCTACTGAATCTTCGCCCGTATGCTGGAACGTATCCGTCACGGTGCCATCACTGCGCACGACGATGTATGCGGCAGAACAGGGTATGTGCTCCGAGTGCTGCTTCGTCTTCCCCCCAATGCTTTTAGGCTCAGCATGAGGTGTGATGATGCTCTCGAAATCAGCATAAATCACATACGGTGCACGAAGCTGCTTCTCGTACTGCGTGAAACGCAGCTTTTCACCCTTCTGCGGCATCACCGCCCGCGCGATGAGATGGTCTTTACAATGCAGCTGGTGACTCTCCAGAGCCGTCTGAGTACTCAACACGTTCAGACACCGGTAGCACACCTTCCGCGAATGATGACTTTTGTTGTGTACCAGACGACTCATGTTCTTGATGAACACCCAGTGCTGCACGTTACGTTCGTCCTCAGTTTGACCAGAAAACAGGAGCAGATTGATGGCTTCCTGAGGATCGCCTTTTCTGGTCAGACGAAGCGGAACGACAGTCTTCCCATCATCCGATATGCCGAAAACGTTGACGGCGAGATCGACATTGTTCTGCTCCAACGTCGTGATGGCACACATACTAGCTGGAAACTCTACGCCAGCAAAGTTCAGCTCGTCGACGTATGGAACGTACTTCGTTGCACGATTGTAGTTTGCACCGACATCCTCGTGATGTTTTGCGGCCAGCAGAGCCCACTGCAAACACCGATTGTCGTTGCTGATGATGTTGAGGCAGGCTGTCTTAGCCTTGATGTGCTGGGGGAGTTGGATGAACGTTCCCCCTCCCATCGGCTCAAATTTCGACAATTCCAGATAGACGGCTTCGACGTGATCCACGATCCACCCCGATCCATTCCGGACAAACTCATCGATTTGAGCATCGATCTCTGCTGCAGCACTATCCAATTTGTAACGAACATCATCATCATTCAGGACGATGGTGGTTCGCGTGCGCACGAAGAAGCTGATGAACACCTTGTCACCGGTGACACCATCCTGCTTCAACAAGCGCAGTTGAAGGACAATAGCTACTTTGTATCTCCCAAACTCGAGGACGTCATCGCGAAGCAGCTCACTGAGGCTCCTGTCCATCAGCTGCAACAAAACGCTAGCATCCTGGTACTCTCCAGCACCAAGATGGCAGACGTAGTTCCTGAGCATTCTCGCATTATGCTCGAGCTCGAACTCGAACATTCGCATCACTCGGCTTGGTTGGGACATCTTGTAGCTAAATGTACTTTCAACTAAACAAACTTACTTCCACCTTTCTTCATCGAAGGAAAATAAATTATGAGCAAGTAAAAGGAAAAGCATCTAGAGTACTTCGTCCGCGTTCTGTTTGAACGCGTCCAAATCTGTCGTGGGTTCTAGTTGAATCCAGAAACTTTTGCTTGATCGGAGTACGCTGTGTGTACTCTGAGCATAGCGAGGAGTAAAATAAACATTTTTACTACTCCCTTTAGTTTAGATAGTGTGGGCGCGTACGACGCACTCCTCGTAACCTTTTGACCCGCGTACGTGAGACGCGAGGGCTCGGGCGAGCTTTTGATGCGTATCCGGTACGCGGCTCCCGTTTTGCCTGGCTTTGTGGTTTGATGCGTACGAACTTGAAAATTTCAAACTCGTCGGAGCAAGTGGTGTGCACGTATATGGAAGCAATCTTCATTTCCTCAAATCATTTCGTAGTGACAGTGTTCCTTTTTTCATGTAGTCCTGGAATTATTTTCGCCTAGTCGTTTAGTCGGACAAGAGACGGACATCCCTCTTCATCTCCTTGCAGCATTGCTTCGTACAAGGTATGTGATCGTCGGCCATTGCATGTCTATCCGATTAGGATCGTACACAATTCTTGCTCGTAGTCTGATTCCATATATAGACATATTTATTTGTTCGTAATTTTGCAGCGTTTGATTTATTTGTTCGTAATTTTTCGTCGTTTGCAGCTACAACACTATCGTCATACATCTGCGCGTGTGAATGCACATGTGCATCTTACCTGGTGATGAGCATGATCCTCCCCCCGATTGAATTGTTGTATAAATTCGTGCAAGGTAAGTAAAATAGTTTACTAAGTCTTGCTGTTAGGTAAATCGGGGGGAGGATGTTTTTCAACAACTCTCCAGTACCTGTAGACCCGTATGTGATGGTGATTGGGTGATTACGGTCGTCATCAAAGTGTTGATGGGGGTTGCGATGGTGATTGTGTTAGCATAACGATAGGATCTGTATACATAACAACAAGATTTGCTAATAGGGTATATAGGACCTGTACACACATAAGATGAATAACGATAGGATCTGTGTACGTAACAACAAGATTTGCTAATAGGGCATATAGGACTTGTACACACATAAGATGATTATTAGGGTTTGCTGAGTGTTGTTGTTGTCGTTGTGATCTGTAGTCACGGCTGTCAAGAAGCGGCAACTTAGAAAGATGGCGTCGGTTCGAGATGGCATGGTAACCGCGCACGTGCCGTGGTCCGTGACTTGCTCATGTATGCACGCAAATGCAAGTCACAAACTCACAAAGATCGTCTTTGCATTTGGAGAAAATATCTTCGACTCTCTTTGGAGGTTGGCGAGGTTTGCCTAATCTTTACTTGATTGCGATGCCGGTATGTCCTCTCAATAATTAGAACAAAGAGAGCTGATGATCGCTTCATTGCTGAGCAGAAGTAACAATCAACTCTCCTCATGTCCTCTGTGCCAAAGGCAGACGACTGCAATTCCACAACGCTCATTTTACGATGATGGAAACAATAATCGTGTACTAGTGCACACTTGGACCATTTGGTCATCCCTATTCTAGCCGCTAGTCCGTCCAGCAAGCAGATATTGACTATTACGATAAGGACAACTGCGTGAACGAGGGCTCGCACAGCAAATTCAATTCACACGTGACTCCAGTCAAGAATTAGGGTCTTTACTCGAGAACTTCACAAATACAGGTCAAGGCACCCCACAAAACTGATAGATGGCACGAACGAAAGACAAATAGACTATACAAAGTGTCCCAAGTGATTGAAACAGCAGATCTACCAAATAAGACAGCTACATGTGCCTAAACAACGATTCCCATACAGTAGAGAGTAGTATCAGGCAGAATGAAAGCCTTGGAAGTGCACAAATACAGCCACGACCGCCACAAAAATTGGACGACCGCCACAAAAAAATTCTCATTGCTCTACCTCCTTGAAGGGTGAAAGTTACCAGTTATCCTATAGCGATGTCAGTTTATGCCTGTTGGAACCCCCCACAGCCCGCACGAAATACCTTTCAAATAATTCCAGGATGCAATTGCAGCTCCAGACAGGAGGAAGAAGAACACCGTGAAAAATAACGGCAACGATGCCCAAACTCTCGGGAAACGGCTGAAGTCTTCCTGAAGATGTTAACATTGAATAGCCATCGATTACCAGCGTGGTTTGGTGACTTTAGAACTGTTTTGAGACTTAGAACGAAGCGATATCTCAAATTTGATGGAATTGTTACCTGTCAAATGCGTGGGCGAGCAGGCCAGCTGACTGGTTATGCATGAAGATGCATGAGCATGCATTGATTTTTCATGGTTCACGTGCAGAAAACTAAGTTGCCGCGATCCAAGTGCAGCTAACAGCCGTGTAGTACCTGCACACATAAAAAGAGTAGAGTTGACATGGCAATAGGATTGTTATGGTGATAGGGTTACGAGGGCTACTAGGGTTATCGTCTCTCGAAATATTAGGGTTATTGTTGGGTTTATAGTCACCAGAAATATTAGGGTTATCTTCATGGTGATAGGGTTATCAGGAATATTAGGGTTATCTTCATGGTGATAGGGTTATCAGGAATATTAGGGCTATCGTCATGGTGATAGGGTTATCAGGAATATTAGGGTTATGGCCATGGTGTCAGGATTATTAGGGTTATGGTGTTATCAGGAATATTAGGGTTATGGCCATGGTGTCAGGATTATTAGGGTTATGGTGTTATCATGAATATTAGGGTTATCGCCATGGTGATAGCCCTAGGGTTATCGTCATGTTGATAGGGTTAGGGTTATCATCGTCAGGAATATTAGGGTTATCGCCATGGTGATAGCCCTAGGGTTAGGGTTATCGTCATGGTGATAGGGTTACCAGGATTATTAGGGTTATCATCATCCGGAATATTAGGGTTATCGTCATGGTGATAGCCCTAGGGTTAGGGTTATCAGGAATATTAGGGTTATGGTCATGGTGATAGCCCTAGGGTTAGGGTTAGGGTTATCAGGAATATTAGGGCTATCGTCATGGTGATAGCCCTAGGGTTAGGGTTATCATCAGGGTGATAGGGTTAGGGTTATCAGGAATATTAGGGTTATCGCCATGGTGATAGCCCTAAGGTTAGGGTTATCGTCATGTTGATAGGGTTAGGGTTATCATCGTCAGGAATATTAGGGTTATCGCCATGGTGATAGCCCTAGGGTTAGGGTTATCGTCATGGTGATAGGGTTAGGGTTACCGGGATTATTAGGGTTAATATGCCGCGATTTTTAGGGCTAAACGTACAGATTTAGGGTTATCAGGAATATTAGGGCTATCGTCATGGTGATAGGGTTATCAGGAATATTAGGGTTATGGCCATGGTGTCAGGATTATTAGGGTTATGGTGTTATCAGGAATATTAGGGTTATGGCCATGGTGTCAGGATTATTAGGGTTATGGTGTTATCATGAATATTAGGGTTATCGCCATGGTGATAGCCCTAGGGTTATCGTCATGTTGATAGGGTTAGGGTTATCATCGTCAGGAATATTAGGGTTATCGCCATGGTGATAGCCCTAGGGTTAGGGTTATCGTCATGTTGATAGGGTTAGGGTTATCATCGTCAGGAATATTAGGGTTATCGCCATGGTGATAGCCCTAGGGTTAGGGTTATCGTCATGGTCATAGGGTTACCAGGATTATTAGGGTTATCATCATCCGGAATATTAGGGTTATCGTCATGGTGATAGCCCTAGGGTTAGGGTTATCAGGAATATTAGGGTTATGGTCATGGTGATAGCCCTAGGGTTAGGGTTAGGGTTATCAGGAATATTAGGGCTATCGTCATGGTGATAGCCCTAGGGTTAGGGTTATCATCAGGGTGATAGGGTTAGGGTTATCAGGAATATTAGGGTTATCGCCATGGTGATAGCCCTAAGGTTAGGGTTATCGTCATGTTGATAGGGTTAGGGTTATCATCGTCAGGAATATTAGGGTTATCGCCATGGTGATAGCCCTAGGGTTAGGGTTATCGTCATGGTGATAGGGTTAGGGTTACCGGGATTATTAGGGTTAATATGCCGCGATTTTTAGGGTTAAACGTACAGATTTAGGGTTAAATCGCAAAAATTAGGGTTAAAACACCCCGGTTTTTAGGGTTAAATCGCATTACGTCATCGATGACGTCATGTGTAAAACGCTCCGATTTTAGGTTAAATCGCAAAAATTTACCGTAAATCGCAAAAAAATTAGGGTTAAAACGCCCCGGTTTTTAGGGTTAAATCGCTATGACGTCATCGATGACGTCAGTGATATGGTGTGCCCATAATACTTTCTACTGTCGATATAACAACAACTCGCGAATAACGACAGAATGTCCATGCCCAGAGCAAAGTCCAATCCAACTGTAATGCATAATGAGTAGGGCTGAAACGATTATACCGAATAATCGAGTACTCGTTTGATAACTCTAACGATCGAGCAATCGTTTAGATTACCGATTACGATTATTTTGCGTTTTTTTAATTTGTGTCAAGAAAGCACTGTAAACCCTCGTTTTGTGAAGTTTGAATCAGTTTCCGCTGGGAGTATGCAGTTGCCAGGGGTATGCATGGTTCATGTTCTGAGGTTAAAATAATTGACTTCAAAACTGCCATGTTTCGGAGCTACCCTTTCACTAATGCAGATTTGTTGGTATTATGAAGGCATAGTTTGTGGAAACAGAGTAATGTTTGCGCAGAACTATGACTCTATTTGCTAACGATTATAATCGATTACTCGATCGTTAAGCTAAAGAGTAATTGATACTTGAAAATCCACGATCGTTTCAGCCCTAATTTATTTAATGAGACTTCGGGTATAACGACACTTCGCGAATAAGGACACCTTTTTGATGCCTCGCCGAGCGTCGTTATAAGCGAAGTTGACTGTACGCGGGCCAAAGAAAGTGGAAACCTGAAACACGATCATGGCGATCGGGCAGGACTTTTCGCCTTCATCAAGTTTTCCAGGTACGCGTGCTCGAGTGTAGTCTAGTAGAAATGAAAATGTAGCCACCACGTCCCCGACTTCCACCTCTAAGACAACCTGAAAACAATTCTAAACCTACTTGTACTTCTTGTTGAGCAAAGAAAAAATGCAGTAGGTCTAGCCACCACGTCCCCGACCTCCATCCCTATGCTATGTGGTATCACGCTTAGCCTTAGGACCGGGTTCCACTGCGGCTCCGCTGCTCGTCATCCGCGGCTTGAAACGTCATCATTACCATCGTGACCGCGGCTCGAGCTGGAGCAGCGAGGCCGCGGCTCACCGCGAGCTTTCGCAACGATTCTTGATCAAAAACTGCGAGCCGGTGCACAAATCTATAATACACCTACTTGAAGTAATTGTTATTATTGTAGGGTTTGAGGGGCTATGACTAAGAGAAGGAGCCAATATTGCAATAATGACGTGGGCGCCTGCTGTGAGCCTCTCATCGTCTCGACTCCAGGACGACAACACTGCACTGCATAAAGAGCACACGTGACGTCGGTTTTCGGCCTCTTTGGCTTCGTCTACGTGGGTCTACTACATAGTCATTGGAGAATTTGTACACAATCATGGGACATGTACGTACACGTACTACATGTTGTAGGGGGTCCCGAAATTCAAGCTGAGTCGACTGCCTGATCACGGATCGTAGCTGCATTCGAGGGTATAGTGCCTGTTGGCTTGGTAGTGTTGCACACGTAAGAATAACGCGTTGTAGGATCAAGTCCAAGTCTTTAGCTAGCGTTTCCCAATAATGACGTGGGCGCCAACTGCGAGCCTCTCATCGTCTCGACTCGATCAAGAGTCGAGACCGACAACATAGTAATTAATTATTAATGCATGAAGAGTACACGTGATGTCGGTCTTCGGCAGGCTTTGGCTTCATCTACGCGTAGTATACGTGGCCACGCTTTGGCTTCGTCTACGTCACTACTCACTAGTACGTGGCCACGTAGGCGAAGCGCAGCCAAAGTCAAAGCTAAAGGGGCCGAGGAACGACGTCGACATGACGTGTACGTGGGGCTACTGCATAGTCATTGTACGTAACGCGTTGTTCAATCAAGTCCAAGACACTGACTTAGTCTTTAGCTGGCGTGTCCCCATCGCATGGTCACTACCAACCGTGTGTAAAAATATAAGTGGTTGTGGATTCGCCCACATAATAGCATGGCTTTTGGCGCGTATATAAAGGGCTTTGGCAGAGATTTATTTCAGTTGTAGCGAGTATCAGTAGCTAACACTACTACTAGTAGTTTCCGAGGCTTGCTTTTCTACTGAACATATTTCAATTCTTCTCTAGATGTACTGATGGTGTTGCTGTCCCGCTGTAGCTAGGCGAATACACTGATTGTCGTAGTTGAAAGTCAAATTCTCTGCTAACTAGTACGAGGCTGCTTGTATCACTGTATGCTGGATTGCTACTCGGCGCAGTTGCTTGGCCATTGTCCTTTGATAACTGCAGCTGCTTGGTTTCTAAAGCCAAGCAGCTGCAGTTGCAGTTATCAAAGGACAATGGCCAAGCAACTGCGCCGAGTAGCAATCCAGCATACAGTGATACAAGCAGGGAAGAAAGAAAAACACTGGAACAGGAAGAATCTCTTAGAATGCAGAATTCGGCAGAAGCTCAGCTAGACGGATCGAAGACTCTCACTACCACGGACGGTAAGGTGAACTTTTAAGACTTGAAAATCTGCTTACTAATTTTGCTGAATTATCCCGTTGTTCTCAGTTATTTTTGCGCACTAAAGCAAAGTTTCGTTGCGTTGCTTGTGTCGGGACTATCACACTAGGTTTTGTCGATCATCCCTAGCTCTAGCACTGCGTAGATGTTCACTTCAAATGCATGTGCACGCATTTGTGGGATATGAATAAAAATGGTATGTTCAGTTTTCTGTATGCACCCCCAAACTGGGCCAAAGCAATTTTGTCCGACAAGGCTTTATGGCCCAGTATCTGCAATACTGGACCTTAGTTAGGGCTATTTTTCACAAAATGACGTTTTTCTGCTTTTGTCATCTAGAGGTATCTAATGATCACATGGCAAAGTATTAGACGGAACAAATCAATATCGACGACCCAGAAGCTTCTTAAACAAACACACATGTAGGTACATGTCAGGAAATACAACAATTTATCACAGCGTTTTCCACATCGAAATACATTGTGTTACAAAAGGCAGTGAATAAATCAGCCATCCAGTTGTTGTTGCACAACAACTCTCGGGCAACCTCTGGCGTAGAGCATGGATGGTCCTGATCCTCATCACTCCGCACCAATTAAAATTTCTTGAACACCATCCCAAGTCTGCTGAAAACTCACAGAAGCACAGAAGTGCAGAAGCCTGACCAACAAGTGTATTATTCGTCAGCCCACGTTTATTGTCTGCACAGGAGCCGGGGCGATATACAGCACATACACTGATCTGTGTGCCCTGTGGTTCAGTTATGATAATCCAGAGCATATCCTGGTCGGTGCAGTCGGTGTCCAGCTGTCTATCTGGTAGGCCAGCCTTCACCCAGATTGCAATCCCACCACCATAGTAATAATTATTATGCTGTCCTGTCGCGCTATAGGACATTATCAGGTTTTGTTGTTGTTGTTGTTGTTGTTGTTGTTGTTGTTGTTGTTGTTGTTGTTGTTGTTGTTGTTGTTGTTGTTGTTGTTGTTGTTGTTGTTGTTGTTGTTGTTGTTGTTGTTGGTTGTGACGGTGGTGGTGGTGATGGTTGTGATTTTGATTCAGTTAGAAAGCCCTGGCTGCATCAATGATGTGCATGCATGCACATGCCATGCAGGCTGTTTCCCGTGATCGTCGCCTTTGGAGTCGACCAATGACATTATCAAACTGCACCGGCTGGAAAGCGTGGTCCTGCCTGCTCAAAAGTCAAAGGTGATGGAACTGGATCAACCGCCCGTCGTCAAGTGACGACGGGTAGGAACCGATTCGACTTGACGATGGGCAGGAACGGATTCCAGTTGACTCAAGCCTCTTGTACGGGCAAAAATACAATCTTGATCAATAATAAAAATGAAACTAAAACCCAAAAACAATTTTAAAATGTAAAGAATTCAAACAAATGAAAAGAACCCAAAGTTAAAGAAAAGAACCCAACCAGCTGCACACGGAGCGCACAAGAGGCAACAGCATAATAAATAAGTAAGCTTCCTCAAAAACCTATCCGTGAAACCATTAATTTAGACCGGAACTTGGACCTCCCACACATCTAGTGCAGCAGACGAAGCACCAGCCTCCAGAACTACGGGACGTCCGAACAGCTTCCTGCAGCCTCGAAGACACATAATACAAGACCTAAGTAGCGAGAAAGACAACTTACATGGAATATAGGCCACGACGTGACAATACTGCTCGGACTTCTTTGCTGCCAGAAGAGCGACCACCCTTGCGTATAATGCCGATGTTGCCTTCCCCATCCCTTCACTTGCCGCCATCGCCACTGGAACAATGCCTGCTCCACGTTCCTCACCCGTTCCTCAGAATGTCGTATTTTCTCCTCTCTCGTGGCGTTGGTACACAGTGGCACGTGGTGCAGATCGATTTGAGCGAGCATATGGGTTGAACACCCGAACATCAAGAAGGGTTCGCTCAAATCGACTGCCGCACAAACCACTGGCAGCCACATCCAGTCGTGCATTGTTCTCCACATTAGCAGTACGATATCTCAACTCAGAACTGCTCACCAGTCGGCGGCTGCTACACAGGTTCAGTGGAGACTTTCGAGCACTCCTGATCCAACAACTGGGCAGTTGTGTCCCGATTAGCGTTATGTCGTATCGACGGGAAACCTCCACGGGGACATGAAAGCGAGTCCAACACATTGATTTCATGGCCACAGGAGCAGTGAGATGGAAGCTTTGCAGGTGTTCCCTCATAACGGATTCCGTTCCTGCCCGTCGTCACTTGACGACGGGCAGGAACGGAATCCACTGCGTTCATTGGCTCACGAACCTACTTGGTGCGTATTCCGTAAATACAAGGACAACGGAAAGCGCGTGCATAAAAAAAAAGTAAATTATCGTGTCCGTTCCCGAAGGGAACTCACGACGGCCGCTAACACCCGGTAAATCCTAGCGGCAGATGCAGCGCCTAACGGTGGGGGTGAGTGGATAAGTCTCACAACCACTGGCACAAGTGCCGAGAACGGCCCCATTAGCTGCATCCATGTACCCCTTGTGCCTGGCCACAAGTTCCCAGTTGACTGTGGGTAGCAGCACGGCTGGAAAAACCGCTCCCAGGCAGTGCATGCATGCTCATTAACTTTCCCAAAGACTTGAAAGAGACTTTGGCTTGGGAAGTTGGGTGCACACGTTCCAGTCACTCAAACTCGACCAGTTTTGGAAGAAGGATCTACCGCTGTTCATCCAGCCCTGCCGCTATCACCGCGCGCGCTGGATTCCGCGGTACTGCCCTCGTACTCGTGCAGGAACCTGCACTTCCAGTCACTCATATTCGACTGCTGTTCATCCAGCCGGCCCTTGCCGGTATCACGGTGCGGGCTGGATTCCGCGGTATGTACTGCCCTCGTACTGGTGCAGGAACCTGTACCAATGTACTGCAGCGTACACTCATCATGCATGGTCATACAACATGATTGTTTTATTTTTTATTTTTTATTTTTTTTTGCCATGACACAGACAGGACTAGGGCCAGGTTGGTATATCCTAGACTAGTATTAGCCAGGTACTACTACTACAGTACTAGTACTCGGTATGGTCGTATTCTGGTCATTCAGGTATGGTCGGCATGATATTATTATACAAGTAGGAAAGGGTGGAGTGAGAATGTGCCCTGGCTACTTGTGCACATCTGCGCATGCTGCAAGCATCAGTTCCATCTAACACCAGTAACCATTGAGAACGGCGTTGCTGATCTGGCCTGTGTTGGCGTTAGTTGCGGCGCTGCGGTGCTTCTTTGGTGCCCATCTTTTTTTCTTTTTCTTTCTTTTCCCATCTTCATTCCCGTTCACTGCCTGGTGACAGTGGTGTGTTGGCGAAACCTCGGGACTGGGTAGATCGGCCCAATTCGTCCACTGAGGCTCCTCTTTCATCCAAGACGGCAACCAGTCGGCACTAAGAGATTCTTCCTGTTCCAGTGTTTTTCTTTCTTCCCTGCTTGTATCACTGTATGCTGGATTGCTACTCGGCGCAGTTGCTTGGCCATTGTCCTTTGATAACTGCAGCTGCTTGGTTTCTAAAGCCAAGCAGCTGCAGTTGCAGTTATCAAAGGACAATGGGGGGGGGGGGGTGCATGTCACGGTTTCTCTTATTTTAAAAACGTTTATGGCCTGAGAATGTACGGGTACACGGCTGCTGCGAAATCGGCCACGGCTTTGCAGGAACGTACACTGGCTGGCAGAGTGTTCCACAGCGCAGGTCCACGGAAGAATGGTCGGCGAGTGCCTGTATTCGTCCTGGCCAGCGGGAGAATGAGCCCGGCGTTGGCTTGATGTCGAGTTGGGACCGTGGTTGCGGGCGTCAGCTGCTTTGAAAGCGCTGTACTACATTGGCGTTCAGGCCGCGCCAGATGAGATCGAGGAGTCGGTGGTGTTGTGTCTCCTCGATTTTGCGGAGGGATATGCACTCCCTTTGGTGGCTTACCGAAGATGTGGGTGGTAGGCTGAACACAGCGCAGATGGCACGGTTCTGAAGACGTTGGAGTTTCCCTAGAGCGAAAGCTGAGAGGGACGTGCTATAGGCCACACTTCCATATAATAGGTCGGGCATCACAACGGATTTTAGGTATTGGACCCTGGCCTTCTGGGAAAGGGATCGCCAGGCTCGCCATAAATGCTCCGACTTTCCTGTTCACCTTCGCTGTAACATCGTGGATATGGTGGTCCCAGGTCAGTTGCTCGGTGATGGTTAAACCCAAGTACTTGGCCGCAGTACAAGCAGGTAAGCGGGTCTGATGGCAATTTACAGCGATACTGGTTTGCGCATCCCTCCCACAGATGGACAGAACTTGACTTTTGCGTTCATTCAATATCAGGCCGCGGTTTTCGAGCCAGTCAGCCAGTTGGTGACCATGATGACATGCACCAGCTATTCTAAAGTCTACACATACGTAATGACGTATGATACAGTTATCTAGTGATCTACTGTGGCCGGCCGTGAAGCTAGTGTTGCCCAAGTCGGTGGGTACTACTACATGTACGACTAGACCTTTCCACATTGAATTTTGCATTTTTGGGGGTTGGAGAGAGAGGGGGGGGGGGGGGGGGGGGTGAGGGAAGCATTCTCCTTGGACTGCGAGGATTTCCTTTCTGTTTCATGCCGAAAAACATATTTATGGGGCTAGACACATTGATTTTCTCCATGTCTAAACATTTAATGAGACTTCGGGTATAACGACACTTCGCGAATAAGGACACCTTTTTGATGCCTCGCCGAGCGTCGTTAGAAGCGAAGTTGACTGTACGTGGGCCAAAGAAAGTCGAAACCTGAAACACGATCATGGCGATCGGGAAGGACTTTTCGCCTTCATCAAGTTTTCCAGGTACGCGTGCTCGAGTGTAGTCTAGTAGAAATGAAAATGTAGCCACCACGTCCCCAACTTCCACCTCTAAGACAACCTGAAAACAATTCTAAACCTACTTGTACTTCTTGTTGAGCAAAGAAAAAATGCAGTAGGTCTAGCCACCACGTCCCCGACCTCCATCCCTATGCTATGTGGTATCACGCTTAGCCTTAGGACCGGGTTCCACTGCGGCTCCGCTGCTCGTCATCCGCGGCTTGAAACGTCATCATTACCATCGTGACCGCGGCTCGAGCTGGAGCAGCGAGGCCGCGGCTCACCACGAGCTTTCGCAACGATTCTTGATCAAAAACTGCGAGCCGGTGCACAAATCTATAATACACGTACTTGAAGTAATTGTTATTATTGTAGGGTTTGAGAGGCTATGACTAAGAGAAGGAGCCAATATTGCAATAATGACGTGGGCGCCTGCTGTGAGCCTCTCATCGTCTCGACTCCAGGACGACAACACTGCACTGCATAAAGAGCACACGTGACGTCGGTTTTCGGCCTCTTTGGCTTCGTCTACGTGGGGCTACTACATAGTCATTGGAGAATTTGTACACAATCATGGGACATGTACGTACACGTACTACATGTTGTAGGGGGTCCCGAAATTCAAGCTGAGTCGACTGCCTGATCACGGATCGTAGCTGCATTCGAGGGTATAGTGCCTGTTGGCTTGGTAGTGTTGCACACGTAAGAATAACGCGTTGTAGGATCAAGTCCAAGTCTTTAGCTGGCATTTCCCAATAATGACGTGGGCGCCAACTGCGAGCCTCTCATCGTCTCGACTCGATCAAGAGTCGAGACCGACAACATAGTAATTAATTATTAATGCATGAAGAGTACACGTGATGTCGGTCTTCGGCAGGCTTTGGCTTCATCTACGCGTAGTATACGTGGCCACGCTTTGGCTTCGTCTACGTCACTACTCACTAGTACGTGGCCACGTAGACGAAGCGCAGCCAAAGTCAAAGCTAAAGGGGCCGAGGAACGACGTCGACATGACGTTTACGTGGGGCTACTGCATAGTCATTGTACGTAACGCGTTGTTCAATCAAGTCCAAGACACTGACTTAGTCTTTAGCTGGCGTGTCCCCATCGCATGGTCACTACCAACCGTGTGTAAAAATATAAGTGGTTGTGGATTCGCCCACATAATAGCATGGCTTTTGGCGCGTATATAAAGGGCTTTGGCAGAGATTTGTTTCAGTTGTAGCGAGTATCAGTAGCTAACACTACTACTAGTAGTTCCCGAGGCTTGCCTTCCTACTGAACAGATTTCAATTCTTCTCTAGATTTACTGATGGTGTTGCTGTCCCGCTGTAGCTAGGCGAATACACTGATTGTCGTAGTTGAAAGTCAAATTCTCCAGTGTTTTTCTTTCTTCCCTGCTTGTATCACTGTATGCTGGATTGCTACTCGGCGCAGTTGCTTGGCCATTGTCCTTTGATAACTGCAGCTGCTTGGTTTCTAAAGCCAAGCAGCTGCAGTTGCAGTTATCAAAGGACAATGGCCAAGCAACTGCGCCGAGTAGCAATCCAGCATACAGTGATACAAGCAGGGAAGAAAGAAAAACACTGGAACAGGAAGAATCTCTTAGAATGCAGAATTCGGCAGAAGCTCAGCTAGACGGATCGAAGACTCTCACTACCACGGACGGTAAGGTGAACTTTTAAGGCTTGAAAATCTGCTTACTAATTTTGCTGAATTATCCCGTTGTTCTCAGTTATTTTTGCGCACTAAAGCAAAGTTTCGTTGCGTTGCTTGTGTCGGGACTATCACACTAGGTTTTGTCGATCATCCTTAGCTCTAGCACTGCGTAGATGTTCACTTCAAATGCATGTGCAAGCATTTGTGGGATATGAATAAAAATGGTATGTTCAGTTTTCTGTGTGCACCCCCAAACTGGGCCAAAGCAATTTTGTCCGACAAGGCTTTATGGCCCAGTATCTGCAATACTGGACCTTAGTTAGGGCTATTCTTCACAAAATGACGTTTTTCTGCTTTTGTCATCTAGAGGTATCTAGTGATCAAAAGGCAAAGTATTAGACGGAACAAATCAATATCGATGACCCAGAAGCTTCTTAAACAAACATACATGTAGGTACATGTCAGGAAATACAACAATTTATCACAGCGTTTTCCACATCGAAATACATTGTGTTACAAAAGGCAGTGAATAAATCAGCCATCCAGTTGTTGTTGCACAACAACTCTCGGGCAACCTCTGGCGTAGAGCATGGATGGTCTTGATCCTCATCACTCCGCACCAATTAAAATTTCTTGAACACCATCCCAAGTCTGCTGAAAACTCACAGAAGCACAGAAGTGCAGAAGCCTGACCAACAAGTGTATTATTCGTCAGCCCACGTTTATTGTCTGCACAGGAGCCGGGGCGATATACAGCACATACACTGATCTGTGTGCCCTGTGGTTCAGTTATGATAATCCAGAGCATATCCTGGTCGGTGCAGTCGGTGTCCAGCTGTCTATCTGGTAGGCCAGCCTTCACCCAGATTGCAATCCCACCACCATAGTAATAATTATTATGCTGTCCTGTCGCGCTATAGCACATTATCAGGTTTTGTTGTTGTTGTTGTTGTTGTTGTTGTTGTTGTTGTTGTTGTTGTTGTTGTTGTTGTTGTTGTTGCTGTTGTTGTTGTTGTTGTTGTTGTTGTTGTTGTTGTTGTTGTTGTTGTTGTTGTTGTTGTTGTTGTTGTTGTTGTTGTTGTTGTTGTTGTTGTTGTTGTTGGTTGTGACGGTGGTGGTGGTGATGGTTGTGATTTTGATTCAGTTAGAAAGCCCTGGCTGCATCAATGATGTGCATGCATGCACATGCCATGCAGGCTGTTTCCCGTGTGTCACCTGATCGTCGCCTTTGGAGTCGACCAATGACATTAGGGACCTTTCGCACCCCGCGTACGGATACGAAACGAATGCTGATTCGTCACCTGGGTTCGAGGATTCGTCAGAGTCCCTGCGGAGAACTCGTTTTCACGAATGGAAGCCTCTTCATTCGTGGCACGCTCCGAATCCGTCAGGTACACATTTATTTGGATAGATACACATGTTTTGCAAGGTACACATTTTTCCCTTGATTCCATGATCCATGCACGTGTGCGTGTAAAAACCCGTAGGTCTACGCCAAACTACCGGCGCCCGCGGCCGTATTCGTAGTTGCCATGCACATTTGCATGACGACTCGCGAAACCTGAAATCTGTTTTCAACGAAACGATTACGAGCCGAATCAAACTTTCGTTTCGCATTCGTTTCGTAGCAAATGCGAAAGGTCCCTATTATCAAACTGCACCGGCTGGAAAGCGCGGTCCTGCCTGCTCAAAAGTCAAAGGTGATGGAACTGGATCAACCGCCCGTCGTCAAGTGACGACGGGTAGGAACCGATTCGACTTGACGATGGGCAGGAACGGATTCCAGTTGACTCAAGCCTCTTGTACGGGCAAAAATACAATCTTGATCAATAATAGAAATGAAACTACACTGGCTGGCAGAGTGTTCCACAGCGCAGGTCCACGGAAGAACGGTCGGCGAGTGCCTGTATTCGTCCTGGCCAGCGGGAGAATGAGCCCGGCGTTGGCTTGATGTCGAGTTGGGACCGTGGTTGCGGGCGTCAGCTGCTTTGAAAGCGCTGTACTACATTGGCCGTTCAGGCCGCGCCAGATGAGATCGAGGAGTCAGTGGTGTTGTGTCTCCTCGATTTTGCGGAGGGATATGCACTCCCTTTGGTGGCTTACCGAAGATGTGGGTGGTAGGCTGAACACAGCGCAGATGGCACGGTTCTGAAGACGTTGGAGTTTCCCTAGAGCGAAAGCTGAGAGGGACGTGCTATAGGCCACACTTCCATATAATAGGTCGGGCATCACAACGGATTTTAGGTATTGGACCCTGGCCTTCTGGGAAAGGGATCGCCAGGCTCGCCATAAATGCTCCGACTTTCCTGTTCACCTTCGCTGTAACATCGTGGATATGGTGGTCCCAGGTCAGTTGCTCGGTGATGGTTAAACCCAAGTACTTGGCCGCAGTACAAGCAGGTAAGCGGGTCTGATGGCAATTTACAGCGATACTGGTTTGCGCATCCCTCCCACAGATGGACAGAACTTGACTTTTGCGTTCATTCAATATCAGGCCGCGGTTTTCGAGCCAGTCAGCCAGTTGGCGACCATGATGACATGCACCAGCTATTCTAAAGTCTACACATACGTAATGACGTATGATACAGTTATCTAGTGATCTACTGTGGCCGGCCGTGAAGCTAGTGTTGCCCAAGTCGGTGGGTACTACTACATGTACGACTAGACCTTTCCACATTGAATTTTGCATTTTTGGGGGTTGGAGAGAGAGAGGGGGGGGGGGGGGTGAGGGAAGCATTCTCCTTGGACTGCGAGGATTTCCTTTCTGTTTCATGCCGAAAAACATATTTATGGGGCTAGACACATTGATTTTCTCCATGTCTAAACATTTAATGAGACTTCGGGTATAACGACACTTCGCGAATAAGGACACCTTTTTGATGCCTCGCCGAGCGTCGTTAGAAGCGAAGTTGACTGTACGTGGGCCAAAGAAAGTCGAAACCTGAAACACGATCATGGCGATCGGGAAGGACTTTTCGCCTTCATCAAGTTTTCCAGGTACGCGTGCTCGAGTGTAGTCTAGTAGAAATGAAAATGTAGCCACCACGTCCCCAACTTCCACCTCTAAGACAACCTGAAAACAATTCTAAACCTACTTGTACTTCTTGTTGAGCAAAGAAAAAATGCAGTAGGTCTAGCCACCACGTCCCCGACCTCCATCCCTATGCTATGTGGTATCACGCTTAGCCTTAGGACCGGGTTCCACTGCGGCTCCGCTGCTCGTCATCCTCGGCTTGAAACGTCATCATTACCATCGTGACCGCGGCTCGAGCTGGAGCAGCGAGGCCGCGGCTCACCGCGAGCTTTCGCAACGATTCTTGATCAAAAACTGCGAGCCGGTGCACAAATCTATAATACACGTACTTGAAGTAATTGTTATTATTGTAGGGTTTGAGAGGCTATGACTAAGAGAAGGAGCCAATATTGCAATAATGACGTGGGCGCCTGCTGTGAGCCTCTCATCGTCTCGACTCCAGGACGACAACACTGCACTGCATAAAGAGCACACGTGACGTCGGTTTTCGGCCTCTTTGGCTTCGTCTACGTGGGGCTACTACATAGTCATTGGAGAATTTGTACACAATCATGGGACATGTACGTACACGTACTACATGTTGTAGGGGGTCCCGAAATTCAAGCTGAGTCGACTGCCTGATCACGGATCGTAGCTGCATTCGAGGGTATAGTGCCTGTTGGCTTGGTAGTGTTGCACACGTAAGAATAACGCGTTGTAGGATCAAGTCCAAGTCTTTAGCTGGCGTTTCCCAATAATGACGTGGGCGCCAACTGCGAGCCTCTCATCGTCTCGACTCGATCAAGAGTCGAGACCGACAACATAGTAATTAATTATTAATGCATGAAGAGTACACGTGATGTCGGTCTTCGGCAGGCTTTGGCTCCATCTACGCGTAGTATACGTGGCCACGCTTTGGCTTCGTCTACGTCACTACTCACTAGTACGTGGCCACGTAGACGAAGCGCAGCCAAAGTCAAAGCTAAAGGGGCCGAGGAACGACGTCGACATGACGTGTACGTGGGGCTACTGCATAGTCATTGTACGTAACGCGTTGTTCAATCAAGTCCAAGAAACTGACTTAGTCTTTAGCTGGCGTGTCCCCATCGCATGGTCACTACCAACCGTGTGTAAAAATATAAGTGGTTGTGGATTCGCCCACATAATAGCATGGCTTTTGGCGCGTATATAAAGGGCTTTGGCAGAGATTTGTTTCAGTTGTAGCGAGTATCAGTAGCTAACACTACTACTAGTAGTTCCCGAGGCTTGCCTTCCTACTGAACAGATTTCAATTCTTCTCTAGATTTACTGATGGTGTTGCTGTCCCGCTGTAGCTAGGCGAATACACTGATTGTCGTAGTTGAAAGTCAAATTCTCCAGTGTTTTTCTTTCTTCCCTGCTTGTATCACTGTATGCTGGATTGCTACTCGGCGCAGTTGCTTGGCCATTGTCCTTTGATAACTGCAGCTGCTTGGTTTCTAAAGCCAAGCAGCTGCAGTTGCAGTTATCAAAGGACAATGGCCAAGCAACTGCGCCGAGTAGCAATCCAGCATACAGTGATACAAGCAGGGAAGAAAGAAAAACACTGGAACAGGAAGAATCTCTTAGAATGCAGAATTCGGCAGAAGCTCAGCTAGACGGATCGAAGACTCTCACTACCACGGACGGTAAGGTGAACTTTTAAGGCTTGAAAATCTGCTTACTAATTTTGCTGAATTATCCCGTTGTTCTCAGTTATTTTTGCGCACTAAAGCAAAGTTTCGTTGCGTTGCTTGTGTCGGGACTATCACACTAGGTTTTGTCGATCATCCTTAGCTCTAGCACTGCGTAGATGTTCACTTCAAATGCATGTGCAAGCATTTGTGGGATATGAATAAAAATGGTTTGTTCAGTTTTCTGTGTGCACCCCCAAACTGGGCCAAAGCAATTTTGTCCGACAAGGCTTTATGGCCCAGTATCTGCAATACTGGACCTTAGTTAGGGCTATTCTTCACAAAATGACGTTTTTCTGCTTTTGTCATCTAGAGGTATCTAGTGATCGAAAGGCAAAGTATTAGACGGAACAAATCAATATCGATGACCCAGAAGCTTCTTAAACAAACATACATGTAGGTACATGTCAGGAAATACAACAATTTATCACAGCGTTTTCCACATCGAAATACATTGTGTTACAAAAGGCAGTGAATAAATCAGCCATCCAGTTGTTGTTGCACAACAACTCTCGGGCAACCTCTGGCGTAGAGCATGGATGGTCTTGATCCTCATCACTCCGCACCAATTAAAATTTCTTGAACACCATTCCAAGTCTGCTGAAAACTCACAGAAGCACAGAAGTGCAGAAGCCTGACCAACAAGTGTATTATTCGTCAGCCCACGTTTATTGTCTGCACAGGAGCCGGGGCGATATACAGCACATACACTGATCTGTGTGCCCTGTGGTTCAGTTATGATAATCCAGAGCATATCCTGGTCGGTGCAGTCGGTGTCCAGCTGTCTATCTGGTAGGCCAGCCTTCACCCAGATTGCAATCCCACCACCATAGTAATAATTATTATGCTGTCCTGTCGCGCTATAGGACATTATCAGGTTTTGTTGTTGTTGTTGTTGTTGTTGTTGTTGTTGTTGTTGTTGTTGTTGTTGTTGTTGTTGTTGTTGTTGTTGTTGTTGTTGTTGTTGTTGTTGGTTGTGACGGTGGTGGTGGTGATGGTTGTGATTTTGATTCAGTTAGAAAGCCCTGGCTGCATCAATGATGTGCCTGCATGCACATGCCATGCAGGCTGTTTCCCGTGTGTCACCTGATCGTCGCCTTTGGAGTCGACCAATGACATTAGGGACCTTTCGCACCCCGCGTACGGATACGAAACGAATGCTGATTCGTCACCTGGGTTCGAGGATTCGTCAGAGTCCCTGCGGAGAACTCGTTTTCACGAATGGAAGCCTCTTCATTCGTGGCACGCTCCGAATCCGTCAGGTACACATTTATTTGGATAGATACACATGTTTTGCAAGGTACACATTTTCCCTTGATTCCATGATCCATGCACGTGTGCGTGTAAAAACCCGTAGGTCTACGCCAAACTACCGGCGCCCGCGGCCGTATTCGTAGTTGCCATGCACATTTGCATGACGACTCGCGAAACCTGAAATCTGTTTTCAACGAAACGATTACGAGCCGAATCAAACTTTCGTTTCGCATTCGTTTCGTAGCAAATGCGAAAGGTCCCTATTATCAAACTGCACCGGCTGGAAAGCGCGGTCCTGCCTGCTCAAAAGTCAAAGGTGATGGAACTGGATCAACCGCCCGTCGTCAAGTGACGACGGGTAGGAACCGATTCGACTTGACGATGGGCAGGAACGGATTCCAGTTGACTCAAGCCTCTTGTACGGGCAAAAATACAATCTTGATCAATAATAGAAATGAAACTACACTGGCTGGCAGAGTGTTCCACTGCGCAGGTCCACGGAAGAACGGTCGGCGAGTGCCTGTATTCGTCCTGGCCAGCGGGAGAATGAGCCCGGCGTTGGCTTGATGTCGAGTTGGGACCGTGGTTGCGGGCGTCAGCTGCTTTGAAGGCGCTGTACTACATTGGCCGTTCAGGCCGCGCCAGATGAGATCGAGGAGTCGGTGGTGTTGTGTCTCCTCGATTTTGCGGAGGGATATGCACTCCCTTTGGTGGCTTACCGAAGATGTGGGTGGTAGGCTGAACACAGCGCAGATGGCACGGTTCTGAAGACGTTGGAGTTTCCCTAGAGCGAAAGCTGAGAGGGACGTGCTATAGGCCACACTTCCATATAATAGGTCGGGCATCACAACGGATTTTAGGTATTGGACCCTGGCCTTCTGGGAAAGGGATCGCCAGGCTCGCCATAAATGCTCCGACTTTCCTGTTCACCTTCGCTGTAACATCGTGGATATGGTGGTCCCAGGTCAGTTGCTCGGTGATGGTTAAACCCAAGTACTTGGCCGCAGTACAAGCAGGTAAGCGGGTCTGATGGCAATTTACAGCGATACTGGTTTGCGCATCCCTCCCACAGATGGACAGAACTTGACTTTTGCGTTCATTCAATATCAGGCCGCGGTTTTCGAGCCAGTCAGCCAGTTGGTGACCATGATGACATGCACCAGCTATTCTAAAGTCTACACATACGTAATGACGTATGTTACAGTTATCTAGTGATCTACTGTGGCCGGCCGTGAAGCTAGTGTTGCCCAAGTCGGTGGGTACTACTACATGTACGACTAGACCTTTCCACATTGAATTTTGCATTTTTGGGGGTTTGAGAGAGGGGGGGGGGGGGGTGAGGGAAGCATTCTCCTTGGACTGCGAGGATTTCAATTCTGTTTCATGCCGAAAAACATATTTATGGGGCTAGACACATTGATTTTCTCCACGTCTAAACATTTAATGAGACTTCGGGTATAACGACACTTCGCGAATAAGGACACCTTTTTGATGCCTCGCCGAGCGTCGTTAGAAGCGAAGTTGACTGTACGTGGGCCAAAGAAAGTCGAAACCTGAAACACGATCATGGCGATCGGGAAGGACTTTTCGCCTTCATCAAGTTTTCCAGGTACGCGTGCTCGAGTGTAGTCTAGTAGAAATGAAAATGTAGCCACCACGTCCCCGACTTCCACCTCTAAGACAACCTGAAAACAATTCTAAACCTACTTGTACTTCTTGTTGAGCAAAGAAAAAATGCAGTAGGTCTAGCCACCACGTCCCCGACCTCCATCCCTATGCTATGTGGTATCACGCTTAGCCTTAGGACCGGGTTCCACTGCGGCTCCGCTGCTCGTCATCCGCGGCTTGAAACGTCATCATTACCATCGTGACCGCGGCTCGAGCTGGAGCAGCGAGGCCGCGGCTCACCGCGAGCTTTCGCAACGATTCTTGATCAAAAACTGCGAGCCGGTGCACAAATCTATAATACACGTACTTGAAGTAATTGTTATTATTGTAGGGTTTGAGAGGCTATGACTAAGAGAAGGAGCCAATATTGCAATAATGACGTGGGCGCCTGCTGTGAGCCTCTCATCGTCTCGACTCCAGGACGACAACACTGCACTGCATAAAGAGCACACGTGACGTCGGTTTTCGGCCTCTTTGGCTTCGTCTACGTGGGGCTACTACATAGTCATTGGAGAATTTGTACACAATCATGGGACATGTACGTACACGTACTACATGTTGTAGGGGGTCCCGAAATTCAAGCTGAGTCGACTGCCTGAGCACGGATCGTAGCTGCATTCGAGGGTATAGTGCCTGTTGGCTTGGTAGTGTTGCACACGTAAGAATAACGCGTTGTAGGATCAAGTCCAAGTCTTTAGCTGGCGTTTCCCAATAATGACGTGGGCACCAACTGCGAGCCTCTCATCGTCTCGACTCGATCAAGAGTCGAGACCGACAACATAGTAATTAATTATTAATGCATGAAGAGTACACGTGATGTCGGTCTTCGGCAGGCTTTGGCTTCATCTACGCGTAGTATACGTGGCCACGCTTTGGCTTCGTCTACGTCACTACTCACTAGTACGTGGCCACGTAGACGAAGCGCAGCCAAAGTCAAAGCTAAAGGGGCCGAGGAACGACGTCGACATGACGTGTACGTGGGGCTACTGCATAGTCATTGTACGTAACGCGTTGTTCAATCAAGTCCAAGACACTGACTTAGTCTTTAGCTGGCGTGTCCCCATCGCATGGTCACTACCAACCGTGTGTAAAAATATAAGTGGTTGTGGATTCGCCCACATAATAGCATGGCTTTTGGCGCGTATATAAAGGGCTTTGGCAGAGATTTGTTTCAGTTGTAGCGAGTATCAGTAGCTAACACTACTACTAGTAGTTCCCGAGGCTTGCCTTCCTACTGAACAGATTTCAATTCTTCTCTAGATTTACTGATGGTGTTGCTGTCCCGCTGTAGCTAGGCGAATACACTGATTGTCGTAGTTGAAAGTCAAATTCTCCAGTGTTTTTCTTTCTTCCCTGCTTGTATCACTGTATGCTGGATTGCTACTCGGCGCAGTTGCTTGGCCATTGTCCTTTGATAACTGCAGCTGCTTGGTTTCTAAAGCCAAGCAGCTGCAGTTGCAGTTATCAAAGGACAATGGCCAAGCAACTGCGCCGAGTAGCAATCCAGCATACAGTGATACAAGCAGGGAAGAAAGAAAAACACTGGAACAGGAAGAATCTCTTAGAATGCAGAATTCGGCAGAAGCTCAGCTAGACGGATCGAAGACTCTCACTACCACGGACGGTAAGGTGAACTTTTAAGGCTTGAAAATCTGCTTACTAATTTTGCTGAATTATCCCGTTGTTCTCAGTTATTTTTGCGCACTAAAGCAAAGTTTCGTTGCGTTGCTTGTGTCGGGACTATCACACTAGGTTTTGTCGATCATCCTTAGCTCTAGCACTGCGTAGATGTTCACTTCAAATGCATGTGCAAGCATTTGTGGGATATGAATAAAAATGGTATGTTCAGTTTTCTGTGTGCACCCCCAAACTGGGCCAAAGCAATTTTGTCCGACAAGGCTTTATGGCCCAGTATCTGCAATACTGGACCTTAGTTAGGGCTATTCTTCACAAAATGACGTTTTTCTGCTTTTGTCATCTAGAGGTATCTAGTGATCAAAAGGCAAAGTATTAGACGGAACAAATCAATATCGATGACCCAGAAGCTTCTTAAACAAACATACATGTAGGTACATGTCAGGAAATACAACAATTTATCACAGCGTTTTCCACATCGAAATACATTGTGTTACAAAAGGCAGTGAATAAATCAGCCATCCAGTTGTTGTTGCACAACAACTCTCGGGCAACCTCTGGCGTAGAGCATGGATGGTCTTGATCCTCATCACTCCGCACCAATTAAAATTTCTTGAACACCATCCCAAGTCTGCTGAAAACTCACAGAAGCACAGAAGTGCAGAAGCCTGACCAACAAGTGTATTATTCGTCAGCCCACGTTTATTGTCTGCACAGGAGCCGGGGCGATATACAGCACATACACTGATCTGTGTGCCCTGTGGTTCAGTTATGATAATCCAGAGCATATCCTGGTCGGTGCAGTCGGTGTCCAGCTGTCTATCTGGTAGGCCAGCCTTCACCCAGATTGCAATCCCACCACCATAGTAATAAGTATTATGCTGTCCTGTCGCGCTATAGCACATTATCAGGTTTTGTTGTTGTTGTTGTTGTTGTTGTTGTTGTTGTTGTTGTTGTTGTTGTTGTTGTTGCTGTTGTTGTTGTTGTTGTTGTTGTTGTTGTTGTTGTTGTTGTTGTTGTTGTTGTTGTTGTTGTTGTTGCTGTTGTTGTTGTTGTTGTTGTTGTTGTTGTTGTTGTTGGTTGTGACGGTGGTGGTGGTGATGGTTGTGATTTTGATTCAGTAAGAAAGCCCTGGCTGCATCAATGATGTGCATGCATGCACATGCCATGCAGGCTGTTTCCCGTGTGTCACCTGATCGTCGCCTTTGGAGTCGACCAATGACATTAGGGACCTTTCGCACCCCGCGTGCGGATACGAAACGAATGCTGATTCGTCACCTGGGTTCGAGGATTCGTCAGAGTCCCTGCGGAGAACTCGTTTTCACGAATGGAAGCCTCTTCATTCGTGGCACGCTCCGAATCCGTCAGGTACACATTTATTTGGATAGATACACATGTTTTGCAAGGTACACATTTTTCCCTTGATTCCATGATCCATGCACGTGTGCGTGTAAAAACCCGTAGGTCTACGCCAAACTACCGGCGCCCGCGGCCGTATTCGTAGTTGCCATGCACATTTGCATGACGACTCGCGAAACCTGAAATCTGTTTTCAACGAAACGATTACGAGCCGAATCAAATTTTCGTTTCGCATTCGTTTCGTAGCAAATGCGAAAGGTCCCTATTATCAAACTGCACCGGCTGGAAAGCGCGGTCCTGCCTGCTCAAAAGTCAAAGGTGATGGAACTGGATCAACCGCCCGTCGTCAAGTGACGACGGGTAGGAACCGATTCGACTTGACGATGGGCAGGAACGGATTCCAGTTGACTCAAGCCTCTTGTACGGGCAAAAATACAATCTTGATCAATAATAGAAATGAAACTACACTGGCTGGCAGAGTGTTCCACAGCGCAGGTCCACGGAAGAACGGTCGGCGAGTGCCTGTATTCGTCCTGGCCAGCGGGAGAATGAGCCCGGCGTTGGCTTGATGTCGAATTGGGACCGTGGTTGCGGGCGTCAGCTGCTTTGAAAGCGCTGTACTACATTGGCCGTTCAGGCCGCGCCAGATGAGATCGAGGAGTCGGTGGTGTTGTGTCTCCTCGATTTTGCGGAGGGATATGCACTCCCTTTGGTGGCTTACCGAAGATGTGGGTGGTAGGCTGAACACAGCGCAGATGGCACGGTTCTGAAGACGTTGGAGTTTCCCTAGAGCGAAAGCTGAGAGGGACGTGCTATAGGCCACACTTCCATATAATAGGTCGGGCATCACAACGGATTTTAGGTATTGGACCCTGGCCTTCTGGGAAAGGGATCGCCAGGCTCGCCATAAATGCTCCGACTTTCCTGTTCACCTTCGCTGTAACATCGTGGATATGGTGGTCCCAGGTCAGTTGCTCGGTGATGGTTAAACCCAAGTACTTGGCCGCAGTACAAGCAGGTAAGCGGGTCTGATGGCAATTTACAGCGATACTGGTTTGCGCATCCCTCCCACAGATGGACAGAACTTGACTTTTGCGTTCATTCAATATCAGGCCGCGGTTTTCGAGCCAGTCAGCCAGTTGGTGACCATGATGACATGCACCAGCTATTCTAAAGTCTACACATACGTAATGACGTATGATACAGTTATCTAGTGATCTACTGTGGCCGGCCGTGAAGCTAGTGTTGCCCAAGTCGGTGGGTACTACTACATGTACGATTAGACCTTTCCACATTGAATTTTGCATTTTTGGGGGTTGGAGAGAGGGGGGGGGGGGGGGTGATGGAAGCATTCTCCTTGGACTGCGAGGATTTCCTTTCTGTTTCATGCCGAAAAACATATTTATGGGGCTAGACACATTGATTTTCTCCATGTCTAAACATTTAATGAGACTTCGGGTATAACGACACTTCGCGAATAAGGACACCTTTTTGATGCCTCGCCGAGCGTCGTTAGAAGCGAAGTTGACTGTACGCGGGCCAAAGAAAGTCGAAACCTGAAACACGATCATGGCGATCGGGAAAGACTTTTCGCCTTCATAAAGTTTTCTAGGTACGCGTGCTCGAGTGTAGTCTAGTAGAAATGAAAATGTAGCCACCACGTCCCCAACTTCCACCTCTAAGACAACCTGAAAACAATTCTAAACCTACTTGTACTTCTTGTTGAGCAAAGAAAAAATGCAGTAGGTCTAGCCACCACGTCCCCGACCTCCATCCCTATGCTATGTGGTATCACGCTTAGCCTTAGGACCGGGTTCCACTGCGGCTCCGCTGCTCGTCATCCGCGGCTTGAAACGTCATCATTACCATCGTGACCGCGGCTCGAGCTGGAGCAGCGAGGCCGTGGCTCACCGCGAGCTTTCGCAACGATTCTTGATCAAAAACTGCGAGCCGGTGCACAAATCTATAATACACGTACTTGAAGTAATTGTTATTATTGTAGGGTTTGAGAGGCTATGACTAAGAGAAGGAGCCAATATTGCAATAATGACGTGGGCCCCTGCTGTGAGCCTCTCATCGTCTCGACTCCAGGACGACAACACTGCACTGCATAAAGAGCACACGTGACGTCGGTTTTCGGCCTCTTTGGCTTCGTCTACGTGGGGCTACTACATAGTCATTGGAGAATTTGTACACAATCATGGGACATGTACGTACACGTACTACATGTTGTAGGGGGTCCCGAAATTCAAGCTGAGTCGACTGCCTGAGCACGGATCGTAGCTGCATTCGAGGGTATAGTGCCTGTTGGCTTGGTAGTGTTGCACACGTAAGAATAACGCGTTGTAGGATCAAGTCCAAGTCTTTAGCTGGCGTTTCCCAATAATGACGTGGGCGCCAACTGCGAGCCTCTCATCGTCTCGACTCGATCAAGAGTCGAGACCGACAACATAGTAATTAATTATTAATGCATGAAGAGTACACGTGATGTCGGTCTTCGGCAGGCTTTGGCTTCATCTACGCGTAGTATACGTGGCCACGCTTTGGCTTCGTCTACGTCACTACTCACTAGTACGTGGCCACGTAGACGAAGCGCAGCCAAAGTCAAAGCTAAAGGGGCCGAGGAACGACGTCGACATGACGTGTACGTGGGGCTACTGCATAGTCATTGTACGTAACGCGTTGTTCAATCAAGTCCAAGAAACTGACTTAGTCTTTAGCTGGCGTGTCCCCATCGCATGGTCACTACCAACCGTGTGTAAAAATATAAGTGGTTGTGGATTCGCCCACATAATAGCATGGCTTTTGGCGCGTATATAAAGGGCTTTGGCAGAGATTTGTTTCAGTTGTAGCGAGTATCAGTAGCTAACACTACTACTAGTAGTTCCCGAGGCTTGCCTTCCTACTGAACAGATTTCAATTCTTCTCTAGATTTACTGATGGTGTTGCTGTCCCGCTGTAGCTAGGCGAATACACTGATTGTCGTAGTTGAAAGTCAAATTCTCCAGTGTTTTTCTTTCTTCCCTGCTTGTATCACTGTATGCTGGATTGCTACTCGGCGCAGTTGCTTGGCCATTGTCCTTTGATAACTGCAGCTGCTTGGTTTCTAAAGCCAAGCAGCTGCAGTTGCAGTTATCAAAGGACAATGGCCAAGCAACTGCGCCGAGTAGCAATCCAGCATACAGTGATACAAGCAGGGAAGAAAGAAAAACACTGGAACAGGAAGAATCTCTTAGAATGCAGAATTCGGCAGAAGCTCAGCTAGACGGATCGAAGACTCTCACTACCACGGACGGTAAGGTGAACTTTTAAGGCTTGAAAATCTGCTTACTAATTTTGCTGAATTATCCCGTTGTTCTCAGTTATTTTTGCGCACTAAAGCAAAGTTTCGTTGCGTTGCTTGTGTCGGGACTATCACACTAGGTTTTGTCGATCATCCTTAGCTCTAGCACTGCGTAGATGTTCACTTCAAATGCATGTGCAAGCATTTGTGGGATATGAATAAAAATGGTATGTTCAGTTTTCTGTGTGCACCCCCAAACTGGGCCAAAGCAATTTTGTCCGACAAGGCTTTATGGCCCAGTATCTGCAATACTGGACCTTAGTTAGGGCTATTCTTCACAAAATGACGTTTTTCTGCTTTTGTCATCTAGAGGTATCTAGTGATCAAAAGGCAAAGTATTAGACGGAACAAATCAATATCGATGACCCAGAAGCTTCTTAAACAAACATACATGTAGGTACATGTCAGGAAATACAACAATTTATCACAGCGTTTTCCACATCGAAATACATTGTGTTACAAAAGGCAGTGAATAAATCAGCCATCCAGTTGTTGTTGCACAACAACTCTCGGGCAACCTCTGGCGTAGAGCATGGATGGTCTTGATCCTCATCACTCCGCACCAATTAAAATTTCTTGAACACCATCCCAAGTCTGCTGAAAACTCACAGAAGCACAGAAGTGCAGAAGCCTGACCAACAAGTGTATTATTCGTCAGCCCACGTTTATTGTCTGCACAGGAGCCGGGGCGATATACAGCACATACACTGATCTGTGTGCCCTGTGGTTCAGTTATGATAATCCAGAGCATATCCTGGTCGGTGCAGTCGGTGTCCAGCTGTCTATCTGGTAGGCCAGCCTTCACCCAGATTGCAATCCCACCACCATAGTAATAATTATTATGCTGTCCTGTCGCGCTATAGCACATCGTCAGGCGTTGTTGTTGTTGTTGTTGTTGTTGTTGTTGTTGTTGTTGTTGTTGTTGTTGTTGTTGTTGTTGTTGTTGCTGTTGTTGTTGTTGTTGTTGTTGTTGTTGTTGTTGTTGTTGTTGTTGTTGTTGTTGTTGTTTTTGTTGTTGTTGTTGTTGTTGTTGTTGGTTGTGACGGAGGTGGTGGTGATGGTTGTGATTTTGATTCAGTTAGAAAGCCCTGGCTGCATCAATGATGTGCATGCATGCACATGCCATGCAGGCTGTTTCCCGTGTGTCACCTGATCGTCGCCTTTGGAGTCGACCAATGACATTAGGGACCTTTCGCACCCCGCGTACGGATACGAAACGAATGCTGATTCGTCACCTGGGTTCGAGGATTCGTCAGAGTTGCTGCGGAGAACTCGTTTTCACGAATGGAAGCCTCTTCATTCGTGGCACGCTCCGAATCCGTCAGGTACACATTTATTTGGATAGATACACATGTTTTGCAAGGTACACATTTTTCCCTTGATTCCATGATCCATGCACGTGTGCGTGTAAAAACCCGTAGGTCTACGCCAAACTACCGGCGCCCGCGGCCGTATTCGTAGTTGCCATGCACATTTGCATGACGACTCGCGAAACCTGAAATCTGTTTTCAACGAAACGATTACGAGCCGAATCAAACTTTCGTTTCGCATTCGTTTCGTAGCAAATGCGAAAGGTCCCTATTATCAAACTGCACCGGCTGGAAAGCGCGGTCCTGCCTGCTCAAAAGTCAAAGGTGATGGAACTGCGATATAGCTTGGTGCGGGTTGTCTCAGACTTTACTCCACAGACTGGAAGTACATCAACGCTTGCTTCTGAAAATTCTGTTTCGAAAAGACCAAACATTTGCCTCCCTTTGTCTTTATAAACTTGCTTCCACGCACCCTCTTCTTGCCCGACATCAGCAGCATCTTTGTATCCTTGTGCAAAAAATCTTCCTAGCCCAAGTCCCGAAACATATTGCCAAGTACAACTGGTTTGTTACCACTAGACCAACACGCAATGCCTTATCACTGCCCCGAGCTAGTTCCTCTCTGTTTTTGAAATCCCCTTTCTTCTCAGCATACTCCCTTTGGTCTAACCTGCCTACTAGCATTAAGACATGCCAGGATATCAGGAAATTCAAAGTCCAGCTTTCCACACTGTCTCATCCGAAGTGATCCCATGTATTACTAATGTGCCTCCCTTTCTTTTTCTCGCCCTATCTCCTTTCCCTCTCTGACAGCATCTCTCTTTTTCTCCGTTTTAGCTTGCCGTGGTTGGCTATCACCTGACCTCTCATGTTTATTGGCAGTCTTCGGACGGGCCAGGAGATGTTGAATAAATAAATAAATAAACTGGATCAACCGCCCGTCGTCAAGTGACGACGGGTAGGAACCGATTCGACTTGACGATGGGCAGGAACGGATTCCAGTTGACTCAAGCCTCTTGTACGGGCAAAAATACAATCTTGATCAATAATAGAAATGAAACTACACTGGCTGGCAGAGTGTTCCACAGCGCAGGTCCACGGAAGAACGGTCGGCGAGTGCCTGTATTCGTCCTGGCCAGCGGGAGAATGAGCCCGGCGTTGTCTTGATGTCGAGTTGGGACCGTGGTTGCGGGCGTCAGCTGCTTTGAAAGCGCTGTACTACATTGGCCGTTCAGGCCGCGCCAGATGAGATCGAGGAGTCGGTGGTGTTGTGTCTCCTCGATTTTGCGGAGGGTTATGCACTCCCTTTGGTGGCTTACCGAAGATGTGGGTGGTAGGCTGAACACAGCGCAGATGGCACGGTTCTGAAGACGTTGGAGTTTCCCTAGAGCGAAAGCTGAGAGGGACGTGCTATAGGCCACACTTCCATATAATAGGTCGGGCATCACAACGGATTTTAGGTATTGGACCCTGGCCTTCTGGGAAAGGGATCGCCAGGCTCGCCATAAATGCTCCGACTTTCCTGTTCACCTTCGCTGTAACATCGTGGATATGGTGGTCCCAGGTCAGTTGCTCGGTGATGGTTAAACCCAAGTACTTGGCCGCAGTACAAGCAGGTAAGCGGGTCTGATGGCAATTTACAGCGATACTGGTTTGCGCATCCCTCCCACAGATGGACAGAACTTGACTTTTGCGTTCATTCAATATCAGGCCGCGGTTTTCGAGCCAGTCAGCCAGTTGGTGACCATGATGACATGCACCAGCTATTCTAAAGTCTACACATACGTAATGACGTATGATACAGTTATCTAGTGATCTACTGTGGCCGGCCGTGAAGCTAGTGTTGCCCAAGTCGGTGGGTACTACTACGTGTACGACTAGACCTTTCCACATTGAATTTTGCATTTTTGGGGGTTGGAGAGAGAGGGGGGGGGGGGGGGGGGGTGAGGGAAGCATTCTCCTTGGACTGCGAGGATTTCCTTTCTGTTTCATGCCGAAAAACATATTTATGGGGCTAGACACATTGATTTTCTCCATGTCTAAACATTTAATGAGACTTCGGGTATAACGACACTTCGCGAATAAGGACACCTTTTTGATGCCTCGCCGAGCGTCGTTAGAAGCGAAGTTGACTGTACGTGGGCCAAAGAAAGTCGAAACCTGAAACACGATCATGGCGATCGGGAAGGACTTTTCGCCTTCATCAAGTTTTCCAGGTACGCGTGCTCGAGTGTAGTCTAGTAGAAATGAAAATGTAGCCACCACGTCCCCAACTTCCACCTCTAAGACAACCTGAAAACAATTCTAAACCTACTTGTACTTCTTGTTGAGCAAAGAAAAAATGCAGTAGGTCTAGCCACCACGTCCCCGACCTCCATCTCTATGCTATGTGGTATCACGCTTAGCCTTAGGACCGGGTTCCACTGCGGCTCCGCTGCTTGTCATCCGCGGCTTGAAACGTCATCATTACCATCGTGACCGCGGCTCGAGCTGGAGCAGCGAGGCCGCGGCTCACCGCGAGCTTTCGCAACGATTCTTGATCAAAAACTGCGAGCCGGTGCACAAATCTATAATACACGTACTTGAAGTAATTGTTATTATGGTAGGGTTTGAGAGGCTATGACTAAGAGAAGGAGCCAATATTGCAATAATGACGTGGGCGCCCGCTGTGAGCCTCTCATCGTCTCGACTCCAGGACGACAACACTGCACTGCATAAAGAGCACACGTGACGTCGGTTTTCGGCCTCTTTGGCTTCGTCTACGTGGGGCTACTACATAGTCATTGGAGAATTTGTACACAATCATGGGACATGTACGTACACGTACTACATGTTGTAGGGGGTCCCGAAATTCAAGCTGAGTCGACTGCCTGATCACGGATCGTAGCTGCATTCGAGGGTATAGTGCCTGCTGGCTTGGTAGTGTTGCACACGTAAGAATAACGCGTTGTAGGATCAAGTCCAAGTCTTTAGCTGGCGTTTCCCAATAATGACGTGGGCGCCAACTGCGAGCCTCTCATCGTCTCGACTCGATCAAGAGTCGAGACCGACAACATAGTAATTAATTATTAATGCATGAAGAGTACACGTGATGTCGGTCTTCGGCAGGCTTTGGCTTCATCTACGCGTAGTATACGTACGTGGCCACGCTTTGGCTTCGTCTACGTCACTACTCACTAGTACGTGGCCACGTAGACGAAGCGCAGCCAAAGTCAAAGCTAAAGGGGCCGAGGAACGACGTCGACATGACGTGTACGTGGGGCTTCTGCATAGTCATTGTACGTAACGCGTTGTTCAATCAAGTCCAAGACACTGACTTAGTCTTTAGCTGGCGTGTCCCCATCGCATGGTCACTACCAACCGTGTGTAAAAATATAAGTGGTTGTGGATTCGCCCACATAATAGCATGGCTTTTGGCGCGTATATAAAGGGCTTTGGCAGAGATTTGTTTCAGTTGTAGCGAGTATCAGTAGCTAACACTACTACTAGTAGTTCCCGAGGCTTGCCTTCCTACTGAACAGATTTCAATTCTTCTCTAGATTTACTGATGGTGTTGCTGTCCCGCTGTAGCTAGGCGAATACACTGATTGTCGTAGTTGAAAGTCAAATTCTCCAGTGTTTTTCTTTCTTCCCTGCTTGTATCACTGTATGCTGGATTGCTACTCGGCGCAGTTGCTTGGCCATTGTCCTTTGATAACTGCAGCTGCTTGGTTTCTAAAGCCAAGCAGCTGCAGTTGCAGTTATCAAAGGACAATGGCCAAGCAACTGCGCCGAGTAGCAATCCACCATACAGTGATACAAGCAGGGAAGAAAGAAAAACACTGGAACAGGAAGAATCTCTTAGAATGCAGAATTCGGCAGAAGCTCAGCTAGACGGATCGAAGACTCTCACTACCACGGACGGTAAGGTGAACTTTTAAGGCTTGAAAATCTGCTTACTAATTTTGCTGAATTATCCCGTTGTTCTCAGTTATTTTTGCGCACTAAAGCAAAGTTTCGTTGCGTTGCTTGTGTCGGGACTATCACACTAGGTTTTGTCGATCATCCTTAGCTCTAGCACTGCGTAGATGTTCACTTCAAATGCATGTGCAAGCATTTGTGGGATATGAATAAAAATGGTATGTTCAGTTTTCTGTGTGCACCCCCAAACTGGGCCAAAGCAATTTTGTCCGACAAGGCTTTATGGCCCAGTATCTGCAATACTGGACCTTAGTTAGGGCTATTCTTCACAAAATGACGTTTTTCTGCTTTTGTCATCTAGAGGTATCTAGTGATCAAAAGGCAAAGTATTAGACGGAACAAATCAATATCGATGACCCAGAAGCTTCTTAAACAAACATACATGTAGGTACATGTCAGGAAATACAACAATTTATCACAGCGTTTTCCACATCGAAATACATTGTGTTACAAAAGGCAGTGAATAAATCAGCCATCCAGTTGTTGTTGCACAACAACTCTCGGGCAACCTCTGGCGTAGAGCATGGATGGTCTTGATCCTCATCACTCCGCACCAATTAAAATTTCTTGAACACCATCCCAAGTCTGCTGAAAACTCACAGAAGCACAGAAGTGCAGAAGCCTGACCAACAAGTGTATTATTCGTCAGCCCACGTTTATTGTCTGCACAGGAGCCGGGGCGATATACAGCACATACACTGATCTGTGTGCCCTGTGGTTCAGTTATGATAATCCAGAGCATATCCTGGTCGGTGCAGTCGGTGTCCAGCTGTCTATCTGGTAGGCCAGCCTTCACCCAGATTGCAATCCCACCACCATAGTAATAATTATTATGCTGTCCTGTCGCGCTATAGCACATTATCAGGTTTTGTTGTTGTTGTTGTTGTTGTTGTTGTTGTTGTTGTTGTTGTTGTTGTTGTTGTTGTTGTTGTTGTTGTTGCTGTTGTTGTTGTTGCTGTTGTTGTTGTTGTTGTTGTTGTTGTTGTTGTTGTTGTTGTTGTTGTTGTTGTTGTTGTTGTTGTTGGTTGTGACGGTGGTGGTGGTGATGGTTGTGATTTTGATTCAGTTAGAAAGCCCTGGCTGCATCAATGATGTGCATGCATGCACATGCCATGCAGGCTGTTTCCCGTGTGTCACCTGATCGTCGCCTTTGGAGTCGACCAATGACATTAGGGACCTTTCGCACCCCGCGTGCGGATACGAAACGAATGCTGATTCGTCACCTGGGTTCGAGGATTCGTCAGAGTCCCTGCGGAGAACTCGTTTTCACGAATGGAAGCCTCTTCATTCGTGGCACGCTCCGAATCCGTCAGGTACACATTTATTTGGATAGATACACATGTTTTGCAAGGTACACATTTTTCCCTTGATTCCATGATCCATGCACGTGTGCGTGTAAAAACCCGTAGGTCTACGCCAAACTACCGGCGCCCGCGGCCGTATTCGTAGTTGCCATGCACATTTGCATGACGACTCGCGAAACCTGAAATCTGTTTTCAACGAAACGATTACGAGCCGAATCAAACTTTCGTTTCGCATTCGTTTCGTAGCAAATGCGAAAGGTCCCTATTATCAAACTGCACCGGCTGGAAAGCGCGGTCCTGCCTGCTCAAAAGTCAAAGGTGATGGAACTGGATCAACCGCCCGTCGTCAAGTGACGACGGGTAGGAACCGATTCGACTTGACGATGGGCAGGAACGGATTCCAGTTGACTCAAGCCTCTTGTACGGGCAAAAATACAATCTTGATCAATAATAGAAATGAAACTACACTGGCTGGCAGAGTGTTCCACAGCGCAGGTCCACGGAAGAACGGTCGGCGAGTGCCTGTATTCGTCCTGGCCAGCGGGAGAATGAGCCCGACGTTGGCTTGATGTCGAGTTGGGACCGTGGTTGCGGGCGTCAGCTGCTTTGAAAGCGCTGTACTACATTGGCCGTTCAGGCCGCGCCAGATGAGATCGAGGAGTCGGTGGTGTTGTGTCTCCTCGATTTTGCGGAGGGATGGCGTTTCCCAATAATGACGTGGGCGCCAACTGCGAGCCTCTCATCGTCTCGACTCGATCAAGAGTCGAGACCGACAACATAGTAATTAATTATTAATGCATGAAGAGTACACGTGATGTCGGTCTTCGGCAGGCTTTGGCTTCATCTACGCGTAGTATACGTGACCACGCTTTGGCTTCGTCTACGTCACTACTCACTAGTACGTGGCCACGTAGACGAAGCGCAGCCAAAGTCAAAGCTAAAGGGGCCGAGGAACGACGTCGACATGACGTGTACGTGGGGCTACTGCATAGTCATTGTACGTAACGCGTTGTTCAATCAAGTCCAAGACACTGACTTAGTCTTTAGCTGGCGTGTCCCCATCGCATGGTCACTACCAACCGTGTGTAAAAATATAAGTGGTTGTGGATTCGCCCACATAATAGCATGGCTTTTGGCGCGTATATAAAGGGCTTTGGCAGAGATTTGTTTCAGTTGTAGCGAGTATCAGTAGCTAACACTACTACTAGTAGTTCCCGAGGCTTGCCTTCCTACTGAACAGATTTCAATTCTTCTCTAGATTTACTGATGGTGTTGCTGTCCCGCTGTAGCTAGGCGAATACACTGATTGTCGTAGTTGAAAGTCAAATTCTCCAGTGTTTTTCTTTCTTCCCTGCTTGTATCACTGTATGCTGGATTGCTACTCGGCGCAGTTGCTTGGCCATTGTCCTTTGATAACTGCAGCTGCTTGGTTTCTAAAGCCAAGCAGCTGCAGTTGCAGTTATCAAAGGACAATGGCCAAGCAACTGCGCCGAGTAGCAATCCAGCATACAGTGATACAAGCAGGGAAGAAAGAAAAACACTGGAACAGGAAGAATCTCTTAGAATGCAGAATTCGGCAGAAGCTCAGCTAGACGGATCGAAGACTCTCACTACCACGGACGGTAAGGTGAACTTTTAAGGCTTGAAAATCTGCTTACTAATTTTGCTGAATTATCCCGTTGTTCTCAGTTATTTTTGCGCACTAAAGCAAAGTTTCGTTGCGTTGCTTGTGTCGGGACTATCACACTAGGTTTTGTCGATCATCCTTAGCTCTAGCACTGCGTAGATGTTCACTTCAAATGCATGTGCAAGCATTTGTGGGATATGAATAAAAATGGTATGTTCAGTTTTCTGTGTGCACCCCCAAACTGGGCCAAAGCAATTTTGTCCGACAAGGCTTTATGGCCCAGTATCTGCAATACTGGACCTTAGTTAGGGCTATTCTTCACAAAATGACGTTTTTCTGCTTTTGTCATCTAGAGGTATCTAGTGATCAAAAGGCAAAGTATTAGACGGAACAAATCAATATCGATGACCCAGAAGCTTCTTAAACAAACATACATGTAGGTACATGTCAGGAAATACAACAATTTATCACAGCGTTTTCCACATCGAAATACATTGTGTTACAAAAGGCAGTGAATAAATCAGCCATCCAGTTGTTGTTGCACAACAACTCTCGGGCAACCTCTGGCGTAGAGCATGGATGGTCTTGATCCTCATCACTCCGCACCAATTAAAATTTCTTGAACACCATCCCAAGTCTGCTGAAAACTCACAGAAGCACAGAAGTGCAGAAGCCTGACCAACAAGTGTATTATTCGTCAGCCCACGTTTATTGTCTGCACAGGAGCCGGGGCGATATACAGCACATACACTGATCTGTGTGCCCTGTGGTTCAGTTATGATAATCCAGAGCATATCCTGGTCGGTGCAGTCGGTGTCCAGCTGTCTATCTGGTAGGCCAGCCTTCACCCAGATTGCAATCCCACCACCATAGTAATAATTATTATGCTGTCCTGTCGCGCTATAGCACATTATCAGGTTTTGTTGTTGTTGTTGTTGTTGTTGTTGTTGTTGTTGTTGTTGTTGTTGTTGTTGTTGTTGTTGTTGTTGTTGTTGTTGTTGTTGTTGTTGTTGTTGTTGTTGCTGTTGTTGTTGTTGTTGTTGTTGTTGTTGTTGTTGTTGTTGTTGTTGGTTGTGACGGTGGTGGTGGTGATGGTTGTGATTTTGATTCAGTTAGAAAGCCCTGGCTGCATCAATGATGTGCATGCATGCACATGCCATGCAGGCTGTTTCCCGTGTGTCACCTGATCGTCGCCTTTGGAGTCGACCAATGACATTAGGGACCTTTCGCACCCCGCGTACGGATACGAAACGAATGCTGATTCGTCACCTGGGTTCGAGGATTCGTCAGAGTCCCTGCGGAGAACTCGTTTTCACGAATGGAAGCCTCTTCATTCGTGGCACGCTCCGAATCCGTCAGGTACACATATATTTGGATAGATACACATGTTTTGCAAGGTACACATTTTTCCCTTGATTCCATGATCCATGCACGTGTGCGTGTAAAAACCCGTAGGTCTACGCCAAACTACCGGCGCCCGCGGCCGTATTCGTAGTTGCCATGCACATTTGCATGACGACTCGCGAAACCTGAAATCTGTTTTCAACGAAACGATTACGAGCCGAATCAAACTTTCGTTTCGCATTCGTTTCGTAGCAAATGCGAAAGGTCCCTATTATCAAACTGCACTGGCTGGAAAGCGCGGTCCTGCCTGCTCAAAAGTCAAAGGTGATGGAACTGGATCAACCGCCCGTCGTCAAGTGACGACGGGTAGGAACCGATTCGACTTGACGATGGGCAGGAACGGATTCCAGTTGACTCAAGCCTCTTGTACGGGCAAAAATACAATCTTGATCAATAATAGAAATGAAACTACACTGGCTGGCAGAGTGTTCCACAGCGCAGGTCCACGGAAGAACGGTCGGCGAGTTTTTTTTATTTATTTTTTATTTTTTATTTTTTTTTTTATTGGGAACACAGCCCTACAAAGAGACATGTGGAGACAAACACAAGACAAGACACAGGGGATGTAGGGACGACGTGCCGATGTACAGGGAGCAACTCGACCGACCAGGGGTCTCGGCGTTAGCGTTGCAACCTGGCATCGAAAAAAAAAAAAAAAAAAAAAAAAAAAAAAAAAAAAAAAAAAAAACGAGTGCCTGTATTCGTCCTGGCCAGCGGGAGAATGAGCCCGGCGTTGGCTTGATGTCGAGTTGGGACCGTGGTTGCGGGCGTCAGCTGCTTTGAAAGCGCTGTACTACATTGGCCGTTCAGGCCGCGCCAGATGAGATCGAGGAGTCGGTGGTGTTGTGTCTCCTCGATTTTGCGGAGGGATATGCACTCCCTTTGGTGGCTTACCGAAGATGTGGGTGGTAGGCTGAACACAGCGCAGATGGCACGGTTCTGAAGACGTTGGAGTTTCCCTAGAGCGAAAGCTGAGAGGGACGTGCTATAGGCCACACTTCCATATAATAGGTCGGGCATCACAACGGATTTTAGGTATTGGACCCTGGCCTTCTGGGAAAGGGATCGCCAGGCTCGCCATAAATGCTCCGACTTTCCTGTTCACCTTCGCTGTAACATCGTGGATATGGTGGTCCCAGGTCAGTTGCTCGGTGATGGTTAAACCCAAGTACTTGGCCGCAGTACAAGCAGGTAAGCGGGTCTGATGGCAATTTACAGCGATACTGGTTTGCGCATCCCTCCACCAGATGGACAGAACTTGACTTTTGCGTTCATTCAATATCAGGCCGCGGTTTTCGAGCCAGTCAGCCAGTTGGTGACCATGATGACATGCACCAGCTATTCTAAAGTCTACACATACGTAATGACGTATGATACAGTTATCTAGTGACCTACTGTGGCCGGCCGTGAAGCTAGTGTTGCCCAAGTCGGTGGGTACTACTACATGTACGACTAGACCTTTCCACATTGAATTTTGCATATTTGGGGGTTGGAGAGAGAGGGGGGGGGGGGTGAGGGAAGCATTCTCCTTGGACTGCGAGGATTTCCTTTCTGTTTCATGCCGAAAAACATATTTATGGGGCTAGACACATTGATTTTCTCCATGTCTAAACATTTAATGAGACTTCGGGTATAACGACACTTCGCGAATAAGGACACCTTTTTGATGCCTCGCCGAGCGTCGTTACAAGCGAAGTTGACTGTACGTGGGCCAAAGAAAGTCGAAACCTGAAACACGATCATGGCGATCGGGAAGGACTTTTCGCCTTCATCAAGTTTTCCAGGTACGCGTGCTCGAGTGTAGTCTAGTAGAAATGAAAATGTAGCCACCACGTCCCCAACTTCCACCTCTAAGACAACCTGAAAACAATTCTAAACCTACTTGTACTTCTTGTTGAGCAAAGAAAAAATGCAGTAGGTCTAGCCACCACGTCCCCGACCTCCATCCCTATGCTATGTGGTATCACGCTTAGCCTTAGGACCGGGTTCCACTGCGGCTCCGCTGCTCGTCATCCGCGGCTTGAAACGTCATCATTACCATCGTGACCGCGGCTCGAGCTGGAGCAGCGAGGCCGCGGCTCACCGCGAGCTTTCGCAACGATTCTAGATCAAAAACTGCGAGCCGGTGCACAAATCTATAATACACGTACTTGAAGTAATTGTTATTATTGTAGGGTTTGAGAGGCTATGACTAAGAGAAGGAGCCAATATTGCAATAATGACGTGGGCGCCTGCTGTGAGCCTCTCATCGTCTCGACTCCAGGACGACAACACTGCACTGCATAAAGAGCACACGTGACGTCGGTTTTCGGCCTCTTTGGCTTCGTCTACGTGGGGCTACTACATAGTCATTGGAGAATTTGTACACAATCATGGGACATGTACGTACACGTACTACATGTTGTAGGGGGTCCCGAAATTCAAGCTGAGTCGACTGCCTGATCACGGATCGTAGCTGCATTCGAGGGTATAGTGCCTGTTGGCTTGGTAGTGTTGCACACGTAAGAATAACGCGTTGTAGGATCAAGTCCAAGTCTTTAGCTGGCGTTTCCCAATAATGACGTGGGCGCCAACTGCGAGCCTCTCATCGTCTCGACTCGATCAAGAGTCGAGACCGACAACATAGTAATTAATTATTAATGCATGAAGAGTACACGTGATGTCGGTCTTCGGCAGGCTTTGGCTTCATCTACGCGTAGTATACGTGGCCACGCTTTGGCTTCGTCTACGTCACTACTCACTAGTACGTGGCCACGTAGACGAAGCGCAGCCAAAGTCAAAGCTAAAGGGGCCGAGGAACGACGTCGACATGACGTGTACGTGGGGCTACTGCATAGTCATTGTACGTAACGCGTTGTTCAATCAAGTCCAAGACACTGACTTAGTCTTTAGCTGGCGTGTCCCCATCGCATGGTCACTACCAACCGTGTGTAAAAATATAAGTGGTTGTGGATTCGCCCACATAATAGCATGGCTTTTGGCGCGTATATAAAGGGCTTTGGCAGAGATTTGTTTCAGTTGTAGCGAGTATCAGTAGCTAACACTACTACTAGTAGTTCCCGAGGCTTGCCTTCCTACTGAACAGATTTCAATTCTTCTCTAGATTTACTGATGGTGTTGCTGTCCCGCTGTAGCTAGGCGAATACACTGATTGTCGTAGTTGAAAGTCAAATTCTCCAGTGTTTTTCTTTCTTCCCTGCTTGTATCACTGTTTGCTGGATTGCTACTCGGCGCAGTTGCTTGGCCATTGTCCTTTGATAACTGCAGCTGCTTGGTTTCTAAAGCCAAGCAGCTGCAGTTGCAGTTATCAAAGGACAATGGCCAAGCAACTGCGCCGAGTAGCAATCCAGCATACAGTGATACAAGCAGGGAAGAAAGAAAAACACTGGAACAGGAAGAATCTCTTAGAATGCAGAATTCGGCAGAAGCTCAGCTAGACGGATCGAAGACTCTCACTACCACGGACGGTAAGGTGAACTTTTAAGGCTTGAAAATCTGCTTACTAATTTTGCTGAATTATCCCGTTGTTCTCAGTTATTTTTGCGCACTAAAGCAAAGTTTCGTTGCGTTGCTTGTGTCGGGACTATCACACTAGGTTTTGTCGATCATCCTTAGCTCTAGCACTGCGTAGATGTTCACTTCAAATGCATGTGCAAGCATTTGTGGGATATGAATAAAAATGGTATGTTCAGTTTTCTGTGTGCACCCCCAAACTGGGCCAAAGCAATTTTGTCCGACAAGGCTTTATGGCCCAGTATCTGCAATACTGGACCTTAGTTAGGGCTATTCTTCACAAAATGACGTTTTTCTGCTTTTGTCATCTAGAGATATCTAGTGATCAAAAGGCAAAGTATTAGACGGAACAAATCAATATCGATGACCCAGAAGCTTCTTAAACAAACATACATGTAGGTACATGTCAGGAAATACAACAATTTATCACAGCGTTTTCCACATCTAAATACATTGTGTTACAAAAGGCAGTGAATAAATGAGCCATCCAGTTGTTGTTGCACAACAACTCTCGGGCAACCTCTGGCGTAGAGCATGGATGGTCTTGATCCTCATCACTCCGCACCAATTAAAATTTCTTGAACACCATCCCAAGTCTGCTGAAAACTCACAGAAGCACAGAAGTGCAGAAGCCTGACCAACAAGTGTATTATTCGTCAGCCCACGTTTATTGTCTGCACAGGAGCCGGGGCGATATACAGCACATACACTGATCTGTGTGCCCTGTGGTTCAGTTATGATAATCCAGAGCATATCCTGGTCGGTGCAGTCGGTGTCCAGCTGTCTATTTGGTAGGCCAGCCTTCACCCAGATTGCAATCCCACCACCATAGTAATAATTATTATGCTGTCCTGTCGCGCTATAGCACATTATCAGGTTTTGTTGTTGTTGTTGTTGTTGTTGTTGTTGTTGTTGTTGTTGTTGTTGTTGTTGTTGTTGTTGTTGTTGTTGTTGTTGTTGTTGTTGTTGTTGTTGTTGTTGCTGCTGCTGTTGTTGTTGTTGTTGTTGTTGTTGTTGTTGTTGTTGTTGTTGTTGTTGTTGTTGTTGTTGTTGTTGTTGTTGTTGTTGTTGTTGTTGTTGTTGGTTGTGACGGTGGTGGTGGTGATGGTTGTGATTTTGATTCAGTTAGAAAGCCCTGGCTGCATCAATGATGTGCATGCATGCACATGCCATGCAGGCTGTTTCCCGTGTGTCACCTGATCGTCGCCTTTGGAGTCGACCAATGACATTAGGGACCTTTCGCACCCCGCGTACGGATACGAAACGAATGCTGATTCGTCACCTGGGTTCGAGGATTCGTCAGAGTCCCTGCGGAGAACTCGTTTTCACGAATGGAAGCCTCTTCATTCGTGGCACGCTCCGAATCCGTCAGGTACACATTTATTTGGATAGATACACATGTTTTGCAAGGTACACATTTTTCCCTTGATTCCATGATCCATGCACGTGTGCGTGTAAAAACCCGTAGGTCTACGCCAAACTACCGGCGCCCGCGGCCGTATTCGTAGTTGCCATGCACATTTGCATGACGACTCGCGAAACCTGAAATCTGTTTTCAACGAAACGATTACGAGCCGAATCAAACTTTCGTTTCGCATTCGTTTCGTAGCAAATGCGAAAGGTCCCTATTATCAAACTGCACCGGCTGGAAAGCGCGGTCCTGCCTGCTCAAAAGTCAAAGGTGATGGAACTGGATCAACCGCCCGTCGTCAAGTGACGACGGGTAGGAACCGATTCGACTTGACGATGGGCAGGAACGGATTCCAGTTGACTCAAGCCTCTTGTACGGGCAAAAATACAATCTTGATCAATAATAGAAATGAAACTACACTGGCTGGCAGAGTGTTCCACAGCGCAGGTCCACGGAAGAACGGTCGGCGAGTGCCTGTATTCGTCCTGGCCAGCGGGAGAATGAGCCCGGCGTTGGCTTGATGTCGAGTTGGGACCGTGGTTGCGGGCGTCAGCTGCTTTGAAAGCGCTGTACTACATTGGCCGTTCAGGCCGCGCCAGATGAGATCGAGGAGTCGGTGGTGTTGTGTCTCCTCGATTTTGCGGAGGGATATGCACTCCCTTTGGTGGCTTACCGAAGATGTGGGTGGTAGGCTGAACACAGCGCAGATGGCACGGTTCTGAAGACGTTGGAGTGTCCCTAGAGCGAAAGCTGAGAGGGACGTGCTATAGGCCACACTTCCATATAATAGGTCGGGCATCACAACGGATTTTAGGTATTGGACCCTGGCCTTCTGGGAAAGGGATCGCCAGGCTCGCCATAAATGCTCCGACTTTCCTGTTCACCTTCGCTGTAACATCGTGGATATGGTGGTCCCAGGTCAGTTGCTCGGTGATGGTTAAACCCAAGTACTTGGCCGCAGTACAAGCAGGTAAGCGGGTCTGATGGCAATTTACAGCGATACTGGTTTGCGCATCCCTCCCACAGATGGACAGAACTTGACTTTTGCGTTCATTCAATATCAGGCCGCGGTTTTCGAGCCAGTCAGCCAGTTGGTGACCATGATGACATGCACCAGCTATTCTAAAGTCTACACATACGTAATGACGTATGATACAGTTATCTAGTGATCTACTGTGGCCGGCCGTGAAGCTAGTGTTGCCCAAGTCGGTGGGTACTACTACATGTACGACTAGACCTTTCCACATTGAATTTTGCATTTTTGGGGGTTGGAGAGAGAGGGGGGGGGGGGGTGAGGGAAGCATTCTCCTTGGACTGCGAGGATTTCCTTTCTGTTTCATGCCGAAAAACATATTTATGGGGCTAGACACATTGATTTTCTCCATGTCTAAACATTTAATGAGACTTCGGGTATAACGACACTTCGCGAATAAGGACACCTTTTTGATGCCTCGCCGAGCGTCGTTAGAAGCGAAGTTGACTGTACGTGGGCCAAAGAAAGTCGAAACCTGAAACACGATCATGGCGATCGGGAAGGACTTTTCGCCTTCATCAAGTTTTCCAGGCACGCGTGCTCGAGTGTAGTCTAGTAGAAATGAAAATGTAGCCACCACGTCCCCAACTTCCACCTCTAAGACAACCTGAAAACAATTCTTAACCTACTTGTACTTCTTGTTGAGCAAAGAAAAAATGCAGTAGGTCTAGCCACCACGTCCCCGACCTCCATCCCTATGCTATGTGGTATCACGCTTAGCCTTAGGACCGGGTTCCACTGCGGCTCCGCTGCTCGTCATCCGCGGCTTGAAACGTCATCATTACCATCGTGACCGCGGCTCGAGCTGGAGCAGCGAGGCCGCGGCTCACCGCGAGCTTTCGCAACGATTCTTGATCAAAAACTGCGAGCCGGTGCACAAATCTATAATACACGTACTTGAAGTAATTGTTATTATTGTAGGGTTTGAGAGGCTATGACTAAGAGAAGGAGCCAATATTGCAATAATGACGTGGGCGCCTGCTGTGAGCCTCTCATCGTCTCGACTCCAGGACGACAACACTGCACTGCATAAAGAGCACACGTGACGTCGGTTTTCGGCCTCTTTGGCTTCGTCTACGTGGGGCTACTACATAGTCATTGGAGAATTTGTACACAATCATGGGACATGTACGTACACGTACTACATGTTGTAGGGGGTCCCGAAATTCAAGCTGAGTCGACTGCCTGATCACGGATCGTAGCTGCATTCGAGGGTATAGTGCCTGTTGGCTTGGTAGTGTTGCACACGTAAGAATAACGCGTTGTAGGATCAAGTCCAAGTCTTTAGCTGGCGTTTCCCAATAATGACGTGGGCGCCAACTGCGAGCCTCTCATCGTCTCGACTCGATCAAGAGTCGAGACCGACAACATAGTAATTAATTATTAATGCATGAAGAGCACACGTGATGTCGGTCTTCGGCAGGCTTTGGCTTCATCTACGCGTAGTATACGTGACCACGCTTTGGCTTCGTCTACGTCACTACTCACTAGTACGTGGCCACGTAGACGAAGCGGAGCCAAAGTCAAAGCTAAAGGGGCCGAGGAACGACGTCGATATGACGTGTACGTGGGGCTACTGCATAGTCATTGTACGTAACGCGTTGTTCAATCAAGTCCAAGACACTGACTTAGTCTTTAGCTGGCGTGTCCCCATCGCATGGTCACTACCAACCGTGTGTAAAAATATAAGTGGTTGTGGATTCGCCCACATAATAGCATGGCTTTTGGCGCGTATATAAAGGGCTTTGGTAGAGATTTGTTTCAGTTGTAGCGAGTATCAGTAGCTAACACTACTACTAGTAGTTCCCGAGGCTTGCCTTCCTACTGAACAGATTTCAATTCTTCTCTAGATTTACTGATGGTGTTGCTGTCCCGCTGTAGCTAGGCGAATACACTGATTGTCGTAGTTGAAAGTCAAATTCTCCAGTGTTTTTCTTTCTTCCCTGCTTGCATCAGTGTATGCTGGATTGCTACTCGGCGCAGTTGCTTGGCCATTGTCCTTTGATAACTGCAGCTGCTTGGTTTCTAAAGCCAAGCAGCTGCAGTTGCAGTTATCAAAGGACAATGGCCAAGCAACTGCGCCGAGTAGCAATCCAGCATACAGTGATACAAGCAGGGAAGAAAGAAAAACACTGGAACAGGAAGAATCTCTTAGAATGCAGAATTCGGCAGAAGCTCAGCTAGACGGATCGAAGACTCTCACTACCACGGACGGTAAGGTGAACTTTTAAGGCTTGAAAATCTGCTTACTAATTTTGCTGAATTATCCCGTTGTTCTCAGTTATTGTTGCGCACTAAAGCAAAGTTTCGTTGCGTTGCTTGTGTCGGGACTATCACACTAGGTTTTGTCGATCATCCTTAGCTCTAGCACTGCGTAGATGTTCACTTCAAATGCATGTGCAAGCATTTGTGGGATATGAATAAAAATGGTATGTTCAGTTTTCTGTGTGCACCCCCAAACTGGGCCAAAGCAATTTTGTCCGACAAGGCTTTATGGCCCAGTATCTGCAATACTGGACCTTAGTTAGGGCTATTCTTCACAAAATGACGTTTTTCTGCTTTTGTCATCTAGAGGTATCTAGTGATCAAAAGGCAAAGTATTAGACGGAACAAATCAATATCGATGACCCAGAAGCTTCTTAAACAAACATACATGTAGGTACATGTCAGGAAATACAACAATTTATCACAGCGTTTTCCACATCGAAATACATTGTGTTACAAAAGGCAGTGAATAAATCAGCCATCCAGTTGTTGTTGCACAACAACTCTCGGGCAACCTCTGGCGTAGAGCATGGATGGTCTTGATCCTCATCACTCCGCACCAATTAAAATTTCTTGAACACCATCCCAAGTCTGCTGAAAACTCACAGAAGCACAGAAGTGCAGAAGCCTGACCAACAAGTGTATTATTCGTCAGCCCACGTTTATTGTCTGCACAGGAGCCGGGGCGATATACAGCACATACACTGATCTGTGTGCCCTGTGGTTCAGTTATGATAATCCGGAGCATATCCTGGTCGGTGCAGTCGGTGTCCAGCTGTCTATCTGGTAGGCCAGCCTTCACCCAGATTGCAATCCCACCACCATAGTAATAATTATTATGCTGTCCTGTCGCGCTATAGCACATTATCAGGTTTTGTTGTTGTTGTTGTTGTTGTTGTTGTTGTTGTTGTTGTTGTTGTTGTTGTTGTTGTTGTTGTTGTTGTTGTTGTTGTTGTTGTTGTTGTTGCTGTTGTTGTTGTTGTTGTTGTTGTTGTTGTTGTTGTTGTTGTTGTTGTTGTTGTTGTTGTTGTTGTTGTTGTTGTTGTTGTTGTTGTTGTTGTTGTTTGTGACGGTGGTGGTGGTGATGGTTGTGATTTTGATTCAGTTAGAAAGCCCTGGCTGCATCAATGATGTGCATGCATGCACATGCCATGCAGGCTGTTTCCCGTGTGTCACCTGATCGTCGCCTTTGGAGTCGACCAATGACATTAGGGACCTTTCGCACCCCGCGTACGGATACGAAACGAATGCTGATTCGTCACCTGGGTTCGAGGATTCGTCAGAGTCCCTGCGGAGAACTCGTTTTCACGAATGGAAGCCTCTTCATTCGTGGCACGCTCCGAATCCGTCAGGTACACATTTATTTGGATAGATACACATGTTTTGCAAGGTACACATTTTTCCCTTGATTCCATGATCCATGCACGTGTGCGTGTAAAAACCCGTAGGTCTACGCCAAACTACCGGCGCCCGCGGCCGTATTCGTAGTTGCCATGCACATTTGCATGACGACTCGCGAAACCTGAAATCTGTTTTCAACGAAACGATCACGAGCCGAATCAAACTTTCGTTTCGCATTCGTTTCGTAGCAAATGCGAAAGGTCCCTATTATCAAACTGCACCGGCTGGAAAGCGCGGTCCTGCCTGCTCAAAAGTCAAAGGTGATGGAACTGGATCAACCGCCCGTCGTCAAGTGACGACGGGTAGGAACCGATTCGACTTGACGATGGGCAGGAACAGATTCCAGTTGACTCAAGCCTATTGTACGGGCAAAAATACAATCTTGATCAATAATAGAAATGAAACTACACTGGCTGGCAGAGTGTTCCACAGCGCAGGTCCACGGAAGAACGGTCGGCGAGTGCCTGTATTCGTCCTGGCCAGCGGGAGAATGAGCCCGGCGTTGGCTTGATGTCGAGTTGGGACCGTGGTTGCGGGCGTCAGCTACTTTGAAAGCGCTGTACTACATTGGCCGTTCAGGCCGCGCCAGATGAGATCGAGGAGTCGGTGGTGTTGTGTCTCCTCGATTTTGCGGAGGGATATGCACTCCCTTTGGTGGCTTACCGAAGATGTGGGTGGTAGGCTGAACACAGCGCAGATGGCACGGTTCTGAAGACGTTGGAGTTTCCCTAGAGCGAAAGCTGAGAGGGACGTGCTATAGGCCACACTTCCATATAATAGGTCGGGCATCACAACGGATTTTAGGTATTGGACCCTGGCCTTCTGGGAAAGGGATCGCCAGGCTCGCCATAAATGCTCCGACTTTCCTGTCCACCTTCGCTGTAACATCGTGGATATGGTGGTCCCAGGTCAGTTGCTCGGTGATGGTTAAACCCAAGTACTTGGCCGCAGTACAAGCAGGTAAGCGGGTCTGATGGCAATTTACAGCGATACTGGTTTGCGCATCCCTCCCACAGATGGACAGAACTTGACTTTTGCGTTCATTCAATATCAGGCCGCGGTTTTCGAGCCAGTCAGCCAGTTGGTGACCATGATGACATGCACCAGCTATTCTAAAGTCTACACATACGTAATGACGTATGATACAGTTATCTAGTGATCTACTGTGGCCGGCCGTGAAGCTAGTGTTGCCCAAGTCGGTGGGTACTACTACATGTACGACTAGACCTTTCCACATTGAATTTTGCATTTTTGGGGGTTGGAGAGAGAGGGGGGGGGGGGGGTGTCACTAACCGGCACAAACCCGCAAGTGCACAGTTAGGAGATGAGTTGATAACTGATTTATTTGCTCGGACTGAAAGAGAATTTATACGATAAGTGAACGTGGCAGTGCAACATCGTACGGAGCACGCGCACTTCATTATTTTGGGAGAGCAGTATGCAGCAGTTGGGAAAAATGCGAGCTCTGGCATTGCTGTGTAAACCTAGAGGGTCTGAGGCTACAAACTGTGCATGTGGCAGAACTTGCCGTACAGAGTTCACAGTACAATATTTACCGTATAGACTAAGAGAAAGCTACAGATTGCTGCAGTGCCGAAACATGAACTAAAACATGTAAAATAGCAAAATTAAACTATCTCGCTTCGCGACACTCCCGCCGCAAAGATAAGTAACACACAATTTGTGTGAAGCCGTAAGAACCATGTTAAAAGACTAGAGAGCTGAAACAGATTTCCAGCTGGAAATACTTCAATACTTAAAGAACAAAATGGAAGAAACTATATCTAAGCAATTCGAAGTTCTGGAGTTTTCATCATTACTGCTACAGTATTTACGGTATGTCACAACACAACCTTAATTAATAGAGAGCTAGGTTTGCATGATGGGAACTTAATAACTGAACCGTAAGCAATGTAGATATTACTATCATAATTAAATTTAGAAAAACATAACCAAGAACACTGGCAACTGTTCAAATAAGTACCAGGTTACATGCAGTTAATTCACATGGCTACTATACTTGTCCATCTTCGATCAGATCACGGGTGCGCATTGTAGCTGCTGTTGCTGCATTGCGTCGCGGGCGTTCAGGCAGTGGCGCAATTGCAGGCTCTGTCACTTCTGCAGTGGTTACTTCGCCTGATGAACACTCTAATGGATAGAGATGGCTTACCGGCCGGTTCATGGAACTCCCAGATGGCATACGTAGCGTCACTGATCGCACTTCGCCGTCTGTGCTTTGGTGTAGCTGCGCGATTCTTCCTATTTTCCAGCAGCTGCGCGGCCGATCAACATCCTTGATCAGAACAATGCAGTTCACACTTGGCTTGAAGCTATTGGAATTTTGTTGACTCTGTTGTTGTGGTCGTAGCGACTGCAAATACTCTGCCGACCACTTCTCCCAGAAAATGTTGAGACATTTCTGCTGCTGTTTCCACAGGTTGACGAGTTGTTGAGCATTACTGACATGTGTGATGTAGTCAGGGTCATCTGTAATGACAAAGTTAGGCTGACCAAGAGAACTATGCCCAGTTAAGAAATTGGCAGGCGTGAGAACATGATCGATTGTGAAGTCCTCACCAACGTATACCAGTGGTCTAGAATTGACAATTGCCTCAATTTCAATTAGCAAAGTTTCAAGTTGACAGAATGTAAGCTGTCCAGTTCCAATTGATTTCTTCAGAGATCGTTTCACAATACCAATCATGCGTTCGTAAACACCGCCCATCCAAGGAGCTAACTCAGTGATGTATTTCCATTTAATACCTTTTCCCGCAATGAATTCCATTACATCATTATGTTGAATTGACTCAAGCCAGAGAAGATCAATAACATTCTTAGACAGCTTGAATTGCTTGGCATTATCACTTACTATGTACTTCGGTGTACCTCTCCTTGAAATGAACCGTCTGAAACACATTAGGAATTGCTCAGTAGACATATTGCGAACTAATTCCATATGAATAGCTCTGGTAGTTAGGCAAGTGAGGATGCATACCCACACTTTAGCTGTTTCAGTTTCCGTTTTCACATACATTGGCCCAAAGTAATCAAGACCAACAGATTCGAACACCCTCCCAGGGACAAGCCGTTCCTCAGGCAAAGGTGCAAATGGTGGTGTTGCAAATGGCTTTCCATGATGGCGTTTACACAAAAGACATTCCTTAATCACCCATCTAACCATTGCTCGACCTTTAGGCACCCAGTAATTCCGTCTCAATTCAGCCAATGTCTGACTAACACCCGAATGTTTAAGTGAGGTATGCTGTTCCATTACAATTAACCTTGTTAAGTGTGAACCATAAGCTAGCAATAGAGGAAATTTACTTTCGAATGGTAGGTGAGAATACTCCAGTCTACCCTTACATCGGATTAAACCATTATCAAGGAAGAGACCCAAAGCATCGACGAGCTGATGTCGCTTGCCTTGTTCTATTGCCTTGATTTCATTTCCAAAGTGCTGAGCTTGATGATACCGAATGATAGCTACTCTTGACATTGCGATTTCTTCAGCTGTGAGATTCGTTTCACTTTCCGACTTTTCGTGTTTGAGTTTCCGTATGAATCGTTGTACCCATGCGTTCACTCTCACAAGCTTAGAAAACGAGGAGAACTTCTCACAGTTGACTACCTCATTGTGTTCATTGCTAACAAAGGCCGATTCGGGAGAGGGACCTTCGTCCGCATTTTCCTCACAAATTGGCATTTCACTTCCCGTCGCTTGCATTGCTGGAAACATACTTTCTGGATAGGAACCAGACTTCAACCACGTTGGACCCTCCCACCACAAAGTGTTCTGCTGTAAACTCGTTGCATTAGCTCCTCGAGAAACAATATCAGCTGGATTTTCTTTCCCAGAAACATGACCGTACATGACATTATTCACCTCGTGAATGGTTTTAATTCTTCTTGCAATAAATTGCGGCCGCTGTTGATTTCCAGTTACCCATGCTAGTGCACATTTTGAGTCGGTCCATATGTGCGTCTTGCTGAGCTCGAATGGTACTTACTCTCTAAGAAATTTGACCATCTTTGTACCAAGTACTACAGCAAAGAGTTCTAACCTAGGAATGGATGTGGGCTTGGTTGGCGCATTGCGACTCTTGCTAAATATCAGGTCGACTGAAACATTATCGCCACAAGTAGTGAGTAGGTACGCAGCTGCACCATACGCATGTGCGGATGCGTCAGTAAAAACGTGTAGTTCATACTTGGGAGTTGAACCGTCATCACTTCGAGTACCCACAAACCTTGGCAATTTTATTCCACTAAGTGACAGCAGTGAATCACACAATTTCTGGCATTCTTTGCGTACATCATCTGGTAAGATATCATCCCACCCAAACTTTCTCTTCCAAAGCTCCTGCATGATGATTTTCGCCTCAACCGTGACAGGACTGACTACACCCATTGGGTCGAATACTGACGAAATACATTGCAGTAGCTGACGTTTTGTTTCGATCTCATGAAATGCCCTTGGCGGTGGTACCCAAATTACGTCATCCTCGGTATCCCAGCCCATGCCTAGAACTTTCGTGCGGTTACCTTTGACTTGATCATTCTCCATTTCCATTTCTTTCTCACTGATGCCAACATTTTCAAGATTCCAAAAACGTTCCAAGTCGAATTCTTTCGGTGCACATGCTTCTGCCGCAACTAACGAGAGCGCCTCGTGGCACATTAGTGTGTGATCACCATTTCCGTTCGATTTCACCTTGCCTGCCACCAAAAACCCAAGAGTGGAATCGATCAAAATGAGACCATCTGGGTATTCCAATCTTTCGTTGCCAACAAATTGAAAGTATTGGTCTGCTCCAATTAAGATATCAATAGGCATTGCTTCAGGTGTATTGCATAGAGGCTCTGCTAAGATAAGCTTCTGTAAGCTAGAGTGCTTTGCTGTGCTCAAAGGTACTTTCTGTAGTGGACACGAAATGTTGTTGATAACATTTGCCTGTATGGAAGCTAATTCACCATTCTTCTGCTTGATGTGCAAATTGACTACAGGGTATTCCTTTACCGATCTGTGTGTTGCACCAAAGGTTGCAAGTGAAATTCTGTCACTTCCCTCTTGTTTGAGTCCCAATGCTTTGCTGACATTCTCACTGACGTATGTTCTCGATGAACCCGTGTCAAACAAGATCCTTACAGTCTGTGACCTGTTGCCTTCCTCATTTGTTGCAGTAGTCAAAGCAGTTTGCATTAGAACCCTGTGCCCTTGTGTGTGAGAAACCATTGCCTCATCTTGTGTTGGTTCAAATGTTTCTGCCATTGCATTCAAAGTGTGTGCCTGTTTTTGTCCATCACCATGATGCTTCCCATCATTTGTTCGCTCTTCATTTGACTTGAACTTCTGTGGACACAGACTTCTGTGGTGGGATTTGCGTTTGCAATGGTAGCATGTTCTAGCATTCATGCAAGCTCTTGCTCCATGTCCCGCTTTCAGACAGATGTAGCATTTCATACCCAACCGTGTTTTCCGTTCATCTAGCGATTTGTACATTTGACATTCATCAGAGTAATGCTTTCCATCACAATACATACATTTGATAGTACGAGCTACACCAGCACCCGCAAGTAGAGACTGCCCTGTTGATAGTATCTTCTTTGAGTGATTGGCATGTTGCCAGGATTGTTGACCTTTGCATGCGGCTGGTCCTTCTGCATTCTCTTTTGCCTTTAGTAAGTGCGATAGTGCCAAACGCAACTCACCAATTGTCCATTCATCGTGCTGTTTGGTGAGCTCAAGTTGTAATTTCACATCACTCGGGAGCTTGCTTAAGATTATTGTAATGAACACCTTTTGCGATACATCCTCATCCTGTGCTTCAAGGCTCCTGAGGTGCACTTCAATTTTGTCAACACAAGACCTCAAACTTTCGATTTTTGAGGTGCAGGCCGACATCTCCATTAAAGCAGTGTAGTGGGCATCCACCGTAGCTTGCTTACTCCCGTACCTCTTCTCAAGCAGATCCCGGGCAACTTCATAATTTGCATTACAGATTCTTAAACCTTTCAGCACGTCTTGTGCTTTCCCTCCCACACATTCACGGAGATAGCTCAATTTTTCAACTGGTGACAAGGAGGAGTTGTCATGAATAGTAGCATCGAAAATGTTCCAAAACTCTTGGAACTCCATTATGTCCCCATCAAAATGCTTTAGCTCCAATTTGGGTAATCTGGCAGTTGTCTGGGGCTTCGATTCGGTTCTAGTGTCCTGCTCTACTATGGGTCTAGTATCCCGCTCTACCAATCTCTTTAGAAGATTTTGGGTTGACTCTTGGGTGTTAGCTTGCGTCCCAATCAATTTCGTAATCTCAAGCAATGTAGAGTCTGTCTGCATTGTAGGCTGGACGCCTGACTCCAATTCCATTTTTCTCAATTTTCTCTGGAGTTTGAAACCCTTCTCTAGTGTCTCTGTCCATAACCCAGCCTCATCCTCCAAACCATTCTTAATTTCTTTGTTTTCTTTACCCTTTGGCTCATATACCTCCACATTCTCAACAAAATCATCCAAGTTAGCTTCCATTCTTTCCAACAATTCCTTTAAACCACAAAGAAACGGACTTATCTGGTTGACGGGTTTGGTTCCTGCTAGCAGATCTTCGCCGACTGTCGTCTCCTCCTGCAGCTCTTCATACAGGAGCTTGAGAGCACGCTTGCTCGTCTGGATAGCCGTCGGCAATCTTGTGTCGCCCATTTTCACAACTCAAGCCCCAAGGGGCGAGTCAACCAGGAGCAAGGCTCGGTTGGGGGCAGTGGCGAGGAACTAGGAAGCAGGTTTCGGCACCATGTCACTAACCGGCACAAACCCGCAAGTGCACAGTTAGGAGATGAGTTGATAACTGATTTATTTGCTCGGACTGAAAGAGAATTTATACGATAAGTGAACGTGGCAGTGCAACATCGTACGGAGCACGCGCACTTCATTATTTTGGGAGAGCAGTATGCAGCAGTTGGGAAAAATGCGAGCTCTGGCATTGCTGTGTAAACCTAGAGGGTCTGAGGCTACAAACTGTGCATGTGGCAGAACTTGCCGTACAGAGTTCACAGTACAATATTTACCGTATAGACTAAGAGAAAGCTACAGATTGCTGCAGTGCCGAAACATGAACTAAAACATGTAAAATAGCAAAATTAAACTATCTCGCTTCGCGACAGGGGGTGAGGGAAGCATTCTCCTTGGACTGCGAGGATTTCCTTTCTGTTTCATGCCGAAAAACATATTTACGGGGCTAGACACATTGATTTTCTCCATGTCTAAACATTAAAACTAGGGCTGAAACGATTATACCGAATAATCGAGTACTCGTTTGATAACTCTAACGATCGAGCATTCGTTCAGATTCCCGATTACGATTATTTTGCGTTCTTTAAAGGGAAAGTATACCCAAAAATCAAATTTTCACCAGTTGTAGTCTTCTGGGTGCTGAGTCGAATAGTCGTGGTCCGAGGAAGCTGCGACGCTCCCTTCCTTCTTTTTTCCCACTCGAACCCGCGTACTTCCACCGAAACTGGGTGACTGCGCCCTACTAGATGGGGATTTGTATGCAAAATCTCACTAAAAGTGCTATGTCGTTCTTATAAAAGCACGGATGACTGCGATTGGCCCATATGTTGTAGTATTTTGGACGCTGAGTCGACTGGTTTGGTTTTAGTTTCCTCGGACCAAGACCATTCGACACAGCACCCCGAAGACTACAACTGGTGAAAAGTTGATTATAGGGTATACTTTCCCTTCAAATTTGTGTCCAGAAAGTACAGTAAACCCTCGTTTGGTGAAGTTTGAATCAGTTTTTTGCTGGGAGTATGCAGTTGCCAGGGGTATGGTTCATGTTCTGAGGTTAAATTGACTGGAAACAGAGTAATTTTTGCACAGAATTATGACACTATTTGTTAACGATTATAATCGATTACTCGATCGTTCAGATAAAGAGTAATCGATACTTGAAAATCCACGACCGTTTCAGCCCTAATTAAAACCCTTTAGTCAATGACAGACCGATTTGCTGCGGTTGTGCAAACAGAAAAACCTGAACACCCGATCTCTCATTTCCCACAACTGCATACATTTCAAGTGAATATCTGCCCAGTGTTAGTGCTGATCGATGAAACGTTTTACCTGCGGGTTATTATAAAGCAGCTGAACCCTTTCCGTGCTGGCCCCTTTTACTCCAGCAAACTGCCTTTCCAGCGCACTGACTCTCCTGGTGTCGTTTTCGCGCACAGGTCCAAACGAATTTTTCTCTCAATTCAGTTTACGTTGATGGATTTTCATCATCCTGGGCTTGTTGAAAAGGTCAGAACCAAGCGAATCCATCCTCGTAGCTCTCAACTCAATATGCATAGCAGTGCAACTCCTACGTCATCTTGAAGCTACCTCACGATGCCTCGGAAAGGCACAGGAACTCGATCTCACATTCTTTTTCATTTCTTGCTCCAGGTCAGCCGATTTTCACGATTCAAACTGCGCTGCAAAGCTGAGATACATTTGCTTCCGCGGGTGTCCACTACGCATGCGCTGTGCCAAAGGGAAATCTCCTGGCATGCAACAGAAAACTGTGAATGCAGTAACAAAAAAATTCAGGGTCGCTCGGTGCCGTGAATTTTGTGTTCACACTGTCGCCGCTCGCGCTCGAGCTCCATCAATCTTTCTTCTATCGCAAAGAACTTTATATCGCTGGAAAGCTGAGCTCAATACCTTTCCAGCGTTAACGGTGTATCGATTGTCGAGATAGACTTATTTTTGCCGGAGTTACGAAAGTTTGTACACTGATATATCTATGCACTGCGATGTACTGCGCAAATCTCATGACGTCTATAGTATAGTATAGACGTCATTAGTCGTTTGGCGTGCAGCGTGCAATACCGTCTATAGACGTCATTAGAACGGAAAAGGAAAGAGCTTAAGGGTTAACCTTTTCCGTGTATAATGTGTAGTAATGACGTCTAGACTAGTCTATGCACGTCATGCGCGCTGTACGGCAAACGACTAATGACGTCTATAGACGTCATGAGATTTGCGCAGTACATCGCAGTGCTTAGGCCCTCTGCAGACTACTGAAAAAGACTCTCGATCAGAACTCTGCGCACTCTCAAATGGAGCGCACAGTAAAAAACTCGGCGACGAAGAACGCTTCGTATCGACGCCCTGGACTGAACTCGCTGTATCGATGGCAACCCGCCCCGGACAGCCATGCAGCCGCTGCTCACTGCTCACTCCCTGTACCGTGTCAGCGAGCTCTACAGGCAGAAAATATTGATCACCATCTGGCGGTGCATCAACGCCCGCACCAGCCCTGTGCTCGCCCAGCTTCTGACCCCGGCACAAGGCACCCCTACCCGCCATCAGCAGTCAAATGGCCTACTAAGCCAGGCAAACCGTAGCCGCCGCGGTCAGCGGAGATTTTCTGTTGCTGGTGCTCTGCTGTGGAACGCTCTCCCTGGTGAGGTCCGCACAATTACCCGGCTACCTGAGTTTAAGCATGCATGTGTACCATACGCCTGTAGGGAGTAGTTCGAGTTGCTGCTGATTGCTCTGCTCTCCCTCCCCGTGCAGTTCAGTAACCCGCACGTAGTATCACAGATACATCGTATTCTCTCTCTCCCCCCGTTTACCCGCAGTTATTAGTATCCTATTCTCTTACTATGTGCTTCCATAGCGTTTACTATGTTCTTCCATAGCGTTTACTATGTTCTTCCATAGCCACTTCTAGGCTAAGCCTTCGCCGTCATTTTATTGGGTCGTCATCCCGTTTGAATGTGCGAAGTGAAATAAAAACCAACCAACAAACCAACCAACTCGGCACGTCCAACAAACGGAATAGTGTTCTCTGATATATTCCCTACGTGTTGGGTATAGTCGCGTTTACTTGGAAGCTCAGTGCATCACCACTTTCGATTTTGAGACTTGGCCAATGGACTACGCAGTACGTACATAGAACATCCAGTACAAAATCACATAAAACCTAAAAGGCAACATTTTTTCAAGCCTGCATTCAGACTACATATTTTACATGCAATACAGGCAACCTTTGACCCTACGTTATTGCGCAATGGACCTGCGATGTGTGCAAGCAGCCGGCAGTCGTACCCGGGTTCAAAGTCTGTACGTTTGTTCAACTACCTGGTGAGAAAGTACGATAAATGCAGGAAAGTTGCCTTGTACAGGGGTTCGCACCCTGCCTGAAAGGATTGGGCAGCTTTTTAGGCTTCCCGCCAGATTCTTGTTGTTGTCTTGGAAACTTCTACTGAAGTACTTTTGAAGTATGTAAATGTGACTTATAAAGTTATAGGCTGTTTTGTACCTAGTCTGAAGAGGGCCTAAGATCAGTGCACAAACATTCGTAACTCCGTCGAAAAATAAGTCTATCGCAACTTTGCTTTCATGCGAAAAAAATAAGTACCAACAACGGGAAAATGCAGCAAAATTAGTGGAAGCAAATGTTGAAGGAAGGTCCAACTTACCGTCTGTGGTAGTGAGAGTCTTCGATCCGTCTAGGTGAGCTTCTGCCGAGTATATGCAGCCTTGTAGCTCCACAAGAATTTGGCTTTCAGCAACGGCAACAGCTGTATTCACCTAGGTACTTTGTGAACACAACACCATCAGCAAATCTAGAGGAGAAGCGAAGGAATCTGTCCACTGGCAAAACAAACCTCGGATACTAGTACTACTAGTGCTAGACCATTGTAGTGTTAGCTAGCGCGACGGCGAACCAACTGAAGGATATAATAATTGTCGAAGGCTAGCTATTATACATGTACATGTAGCTAGTCTTCGAACATTATGTGTGTCAGGTCGAATGCGAGCTTGAGATAGACCTTGACGGGTTATGCTAGCATAATTTTTCCCATAATTGCTTCCAAAATCGAATAGTCGCATAATTCGAGGCAAATTGCGTACGAATCGCATAAATTGGAACAATCCGCCTGCTCGCATCAAATTCCACACAGTTGTACATGTTCTACAAGTACAAGTACAAGTTGATGCACGAGAAAGTCGTAGGGTTACGACTCCCTTTTAAAATAACATGTCCAGTCCACTCACAATCAGTGACGGTCGTAGCTAGGTCGGACGGTGCGTTGACCCCGTTGAACTTTTGCTACTACAGTACAGCGCCCTCTACAAAAAAATTCCCCTGTTATTTTGCACATAACCATCATATACATTAGCAGCATATGTTTGTTGTTTGTATTCTTTATATGTGAGCATAATGCGGCATAATATGTATAACTTTTAGCATAAAAATAGCATAATTCTGCAATTTTTTCAGCAATGCGAAACGCATAATTTCACGAAAATATTAGCATAAACCGTCAAGGCCTAGCTTGAGAGCACTGAGTGCACCCGCCTCATTACTATACGTGTACTGCTTCTTGCGCGCTCTGCATGAGCGTGGGAGTTTAATGACGTGAAATACACCTCACCCAACTGTGTAGGATTATGGTTCAGACAAGGCCCACGTCATCTAATTTTGCTCTAGTTATGTCACATGTACACCTGTACACGCACAGCATCAGCCGGCGGCATGAATTGAAGGTATACAAAGCAAGACACGTTTAGCCATAGCCTAGGGGTGGTGGTCGGGGACGTGGTGGACTCAGCTTGTGAGCTTGAGCTCCTTGCGCTTCAGCTCCGTGCGCTTCACCTCCGCTACAGCTGACTTTATCGGTGTCACTTCTCACACAGAGTTGTGCTTGTTGAGATCTGCTTCCCTTGTGTACATAACACTGTCGTAAACAGGATGAGCTGAAAGGTCGGTTGGCGTTTCTGGTCTCCCTACAGACGTTCAAGACTGTAGTGAGTAAATAGTTTTTGAGGAGCGAGAGACAATTAATGTTTAGTCCTCGTCGGAGATGTTGCCCAAGGCAAGGACTTCGAATAATGGTGAATGCGCATGTGCGGCGCGATCTGATCATGACCGGCTAAAGATAAAGTACTCTGTCAGCCTAGCTCTGCAGTGCAGGGGTCTGCGGCAGTTTTTCGTTGTCAGCTCAGTTCGCATCTCATATTCGACTGCGGACAGGATATTTTTGACTGGACAACGACTACGAGATTATTAGTAGTCAGCTGCAGTTCAGTACTAACAAGGCAGGAATACTACACAGGTACGTGTACTTGAGTTCGAGTGTGATCAATCAAAATAATTAATGCGCTTTAATATATTCCAGGCTTCGTCTCTACAATGCCATCGTCCTATCAACACTGTTATACAACTGCGAAACCTGGGGACAGACAGAGGCTGCACTGGAGAAGCTGAACGCCTTCCATAGACGTCAACTACGGAACTTGTTCGGAATTAGGTATCCCGCCATCATCTCCAACAAAGACCTATAATGGCTATATTCCAGAGCACATACACAGCCACTTTCGCACACCGTTGCTGTCCGCCGTTTCCGGATGTTGGGTCATGTTCTGAGGATGCCCTCCGATGCCCCGCCACAGCAGGCAATGGACAACTACTTCCGTGGAGATGTCACTGGTGTGCGTGGATGCCCGAAATCGAACCTGGCCACGGCAGTCAAGGCAAGCACAGCTGCCAGAGACATGCCACTGAAGACCATGACTAATCTGAGTGGGCTCAGAATGCGCGCTTTGGACAAGCGATCATGAAGGGAACTCTCAGCCTGAGCTGGTTTTGCTCGCGGCTGCAACGCACGGGGTAGTTAACCCAGGACAGAAGCGGACCAGGCATCATGACTTTGCACATCTATCGTTATGCTGCTTCATTACGCGACCTGTTTTATTATTTGGAAATTTGAGGCCACACGCCACGTACTGCTCTTTTCTCTCCGAAACTCAACACTTGCAAGCCAGATATGAAAGAAAGAAAAAATCATCAGTCACACCACCGGGACTCGAACCAGGGACCTTGCTATTCGCGAGCAATGCTCTAACCAACTGAGCTACAGTATGACTCTTATCCACAGTGATGGTAAATCTATCCTTCTTCGATCAATCAATATCTGGCTTGCAAGTGTTGAGTTTCGGAGAGAAAAGAGCAGTACGTGGCATGTGGCCTCAAATTTCCAAACACTTTGAAAATTCTCCGTGAAGTCCAAATTTGAAATTGCAATTTGTGTTTGCTCGCAGTGGACATAGTTTGATGCGCTCCCCATGATATCAAGCGAATGGCCGAGGGCCCTCTTGACTGGTGTGAGTTGCCAGTGTGATGCAAGCCAGATATTGATTGATCGAAGAAGGATAGATTTACCATCACTGTAGATAAGAGTCATACTGTAGCTCAGTTGGTTAGAGCATTGCTCGCGAATAGCAAGGTCCCTGGTTCGCGTCCCGGTGGTGTGACTGATGATTTTTTCTTTCTTTCATATCTGGCTTGCAAGTGTTGAGTTTCGGAGAGAAAAGAGCAGTACGTGGCATGTGGCCTCAAATTTCCAAACACTTTGTAAATTCTCCGTGAAGTCCAAATTTGAAATTGTTTTATTATTATTATTATTATTATTATTTTTAATATGGCAATAAGAAGGACGAGCTGAAGCGACATGTGGACTACTTTATTAACAATGTAAGCGATGGAGACGATGCAAGAAACAACCTAAAGTGTAAGGAAAATACATGTAAGAAGAAAAAGGGCAATGGAAAAAAATAGATGATTCGAACAAGTTTTCGTACAACACTCTTCAGGAATCACCGTTGTACTAAAGAACAAAATGAGAACAAAGGAGATAATATAGCAATCAAGGTAGGGTGACACGATACGATGACAGCACTGGAATATCGAGGTGCGAATTCTCACAAAAGTGTGCAGAAAACAAGGGTATACAAGTAAGAACTAAGCGTGACAAGTGTGTATCAGCAACAAAAACAAAAAAGTGAGAATGAATGATAATAATAACAATAATAAACAAGAAGGTGACAAAACACATTTAGGCACAAGTGGGAACAACGTTGCCACACTACACAACAGAACATTATTTGAACAATTTTAGGGTAATAACACTATCTTTCTGGACACACAAATTCGGTGCGCTGACAAACAGCTTCCAAAACTTGTAACTGCAAAAGATAACCATGACCAGCACGGCACAAAACAGAAAAACAGGAATCAGAATAAGTACGACAACAGTCAGTACTAGAAACTGATTGTATTCTGAAGACTTGTTATTACGAGACCTAAAATTGTTCACCCTTGTTTTCTGCACACTTTTGTGAGAATTCGTACCTCGATATTCCAGTGCTGTCATTGTATTGTGTCACCCTACCTGGATTGCTATATTATTTCCTTTGTTCTCATTTTGTTCTTTAGTACAACGGTGATTCCTGAAGAGTGTTGTACGAAAACTTGTTCGAATCATCTATTTTTTTCCATTGCCCTTTTTCTTCTTACATGTATTTTTCCTTACCCTTTAGGTTGTTTCTTGCATCGTCACCATCGCTTACATTGTTAATAAAGTAGTCCACATGTCGCTTCAGCTCGTCCTACTTATTGCCATATTACAATTATTGTCTCCTCGTCGAATTTTTTTAATTATTATTATTATTAATATATACCTGGTGTACCATATACAGTCAACTTCGCTAATAACGACTTTGGATATAACAACAACTCGCGAATAACGACAGAATGTCCATGCCCAGAGCAAAGTCCAATCCAACTGTAATGCATAATGAGTAGGGCTGAAACGATTATACCGAATAATCGAGTACTCGTTTGATAACTCTAACGATCGAGCAATCGTTTAGATTACCGATTACGATTATTTTGCGTTTTTTAAATTTGTGTCAAGAAAGTACTGTAAACCCTCGTTTTGTGAAGTTTGAATCAGTTTCCGCTGGGAGTATGCAGTTGCCAGGGGTATGCATGGTTCATGTTCTGAGGTTAAAATAATTGACTTCAAAACTGCCATGTTTCGGAGCTACCCTTTCACTAATGCAGATTTGTTGGTATTATGAAGGCATAGTTTGTGGAAACAGAGTAATGTTTGCGCAGAACTATGACTCTATTTGCTAACGATTATAATCGATTACTCGATCGTTAAGCTAAAGAGTAATTGATACTTGAAAATCCACGATCGTTTCAGCCCTAATTTATTTAATGAGACTTCGGGTATAACGACACTTCGCGAATAAGGACACCTTTTTGATGCCTCGCCGAGCGTCGTTATAAGCGAAGTTGACTGTACGCGGGCCAAAGAAAGTGGAAACCTGAAACACGATCATGGCGATCGGGCAGGACTTTTCGCCTTCATCAAGTTTTCCAGGTACGCGTGCTCGAGTGTAGTCTAGTAGAAATGAAAATGTAGCCACCACGTCCCCGACTTCCACCTCTAAGACAACCTGAAAACAATTCTAAACCTACTTGTACTTCTTGTTGAGCAAAGAAAAAATGCAGTAGGTCTAGCCACCACGTCCCCGACCTCCATCCCTATGCTATGTGGTATCACGCTTAGCCTTAGGACCGGGTTCCACTGCGGCTCCGCTGCTCGTCATCCGCGGCTTGAAACGTCATCATTACCATCGTGACCGCGGCTCGAGCTGGAGCATCGAGGCCGCGGCTCACCGCGAGCTTTCGCAACGATTCTTGATCAAAAACTGCGAGCCGGTGCACAAATCTATAATACACCTACTTGAAGTAATTGTTATTATTGTAGGGTTTGAGAGGCTATGACTAAGAGAAGGAGCCAATATTGCAATAATGACGCGGGCGCCTGCTGTGAGCCTCTCATCGTCTCGACTCCAGGACGACAACACTGCACTGCATAAAGAGCACACGTGACGTCGGTTTTCGGCCTCTTTGGCTTCGTCTACGTGGGTCTACTACATAGTCATTGGAGAATTTGTACACAATCATGGGACATGTACGTACACGTACTACATGTTGTAGGGGGTCCCGAAATTCAAGCTGAGTCGACTGCCTGATCACGGATCGTAGCTGCATTCGAGGGTATAGTGCCTGTTGGCTTGGTAGTGTTGCACACGTAAGAATAACGCGTTGTAGGATCAAGTCCAAGTCTTTAGCTGGCGTTTCCCAATAATGACGTGGGCGCCAACTGCGAGCCTCTCATCGTCTCGACTCGATCAAGAGTCGAGACCGACAACATAGTAATTAATTATTAATGCATGAAGAGTACACGGGATGTCGGTCTTCGGCAGGCTTTGGCTTCATCTACGCGTAGTATACGTGGCCACGCTTTGGCTTCGTCTACGTCACTACTCACTAGTACGTGGCCACGTAGACGAAGCGCAGCCAAAGTCAAAGCTAAAGGGGCCGAGGAACGACGTCGACATGACGTGTACGTGGGGCTACTGCATAGTCATTGTACGTAACGCGTTGTTCAATCAAGTCCAAGACACTGACTTAGTCTTTAGCTGGCGTGTCCCCATCGCATGGTCACTACCAACCGTGTGTAAAAATATAAGTGGTTGTGGATTCGCCCACATAATAGCATGGCTTTTGGCGCGTATATAAAGGGCTTTTGCAGAGATTTATTTCAGTTGTAGCGAGTATCAGTAGCTAACACTACTACTAGTAGTTTCCGAGGCTTGCTTTTCTACTGAACATATTTCAATTCTTCTCTAGATGTACTGATGGTGTTGCTGTCCCGCTGTAGCTAGGCGAATACACTGATTGTCGTAGTTGAAAGTCAAATTCTCTGCTAACTAGTACGAGGCTGCTTGTATCACTGTATGCTGGATTGCTACTCGGCGCAGTTGCTTGGCCATTGTCCTTTGATAACTGCAGCTGCTTGGTTTCTAAAGCCAAGCAGCTGCAGTTGCAGTTATCAGAGGACAATGGCCAAGCAACTGCGCCGAGTAGCAATCCAGCATACAGTGATACAAGCAGGGAAGAAAGAAAAACACTGGAACAGGAAGAATCTCTTAGAATGCAGAATTCGGCAGAAGCTCAGCTAGACGGATCGAAGACTCTCACTACCACGGACGGTAAGGTGAACTTTTAAGACTTGAAAATCTGCTTACCAATTTTGCTGAATTATCCCGTTGTTCTCAGTTATTTTTGCGCACTAAAGCAAAGTTTCGTTGCGTTGCTTGTGTCGGGACTATCACACTAGGTTTTGTCGATCATCCCTAGCTCTAGCACTGCGTAGATGTTCACTTCAAATGCATGTGCACGCATTTGTGGGATATGAATAAAAATGGTATGTTCAGTTTTCTGTGTGCACCCCCAAACTGGGCCAAAGCAATTTTGTCCGACAAGGCTTTATGGCCCAGTATCTGCAATACTGGACCTTAGTTAGGGCTATTTTTCACAAAATGACGTTTTTCTGCTTTTGTCATCTAGAGGTATCTAATGATCAGATGGCAAAGTATTAGACGGAACAAATCAATATCGACGACCCAGAAGCTTCTTAAACAAACATACATGTAGGTACATGTCAGGAAATACAACAATTTATCACGGCGTTTTCCACATCGAAATACATTGTGTTACAAAAGGCAGTGAATAAATCAGCCATCCAGTTGTTGTTGCACAACAACTCTCGGGCAACCTCTGGCGTAGAGCATGGATGGTCTTGATCCTCATCACTCCGCACCAATTAAAATTTCTTGAACACCATCCCAAGTCTGCTGAAAACTCACAGAAGCACAGAAGTGCAGAAGCCTGACCAACAAGTGTATTATTCGTCAGCCCACGTTTATTGTCTGCACAGGAGCCGGGGCGATATACAGCACATACACTGATCTGTGTGCCCTGTGGTTCAGTTATGATAATCCAGAGCATATCCTGGTCGGTGCAGTCGGTGTCCAGCTGTCTATCTGGTAGGCCAGCCTTCACCCAGATTGCAATCCCACCACCATATTAATAATTATTATGCTGTCCTGTCGCGCTATAGCACATTATCAGGTTTTGTTGTTGTTGTTGTTGTTGTTGTTGTTGTTGTTGTTGTTGTTGTTGTTGTTGTTGTTGTTGTTGTTGTTGTTGTTGTTGTTGTTGTTGTTGTTGTTGTTCTTGTTCTTGTTCTTGTTGTTGTTGTTGTTGTTGTTGTTGTTGTTGCTGTTGTTGTTGTTGTTGTTGTTGTTGTTGTTGTTGTTGTTGTTGTTGTTGTTGTTGTTGTTGTTGTTGTTGTTGTTGTTGTTGTTGGTTGTGACGGTGGTGGTGGTGATGGTTGTGATTTTGATTCAGTTAGAAAGCCCTGGCTGCATCAATGATGTGCATGCATGCACATGCCATGCAGGCTGTTTCCCGTGTGTCACCTGATCGTCGCCTTTGGAGTCGACCAATGACATTAGGGACCTTTCGCACCCCGCGTACGGATACGAAACGAATGCTGATTCGTCACCTGGGTTCGAGGATTCGTCAGAGTCCCTGCGGAGAACTCGTTTTCACGAATGGAAGCCTCTTCATTCGTGGCACGCTCCGAATCCGTCAGGTACACATTTATTTGGATAGATACACATGTTTTGCAAGGTACACATTTTTCCCTTGATTCCATGATCCATGCACGTGTGCGTGTAAAAACCCGTAGGTCTATGCCAAACTACCGGCGCCCGCGGCCGTATTCGTAGTTGCCATGCACATTTGCATGACGACTCGCGAAACCTGAAATCTGTTTTCAACGAAACGATTACGAGCCGAATCAAACTTTCGTTTCGCATTCGTTTCGTAGCAAATGCGAAAGGTCCCTATTATCAAACTGCACCGGCTGGAAAGCGCGGTCTTGCCTGCTCAAAAGTCAAAGGTGATGGAACTGGATCAACCGCCCGTCGTCAAGTGACGACGGGTAGGAACCGATTCGACTTGACGATGGGCAGGAACGGATTCCAGTTGACTCAAGCCTCTTGTACGGGCAAAAATACAATCTTGATCAATAATAGAAATGAAACTACACTGGCTGGCAGAGTGTTCCACAGCGCAGGTCCACGGAAGAACGGTCGGCGAGTGCCTGTATTCGTCCTGGCCAGCGGGAGAATGAGCCCGGCGTTGGCTTGATGTCGAGTTGGGACCGTGGTTGCGGGCGTCAGCTGCTTTGAAAGCGCTGTACTACATTGGCCGTTCAGGCCGCGCCAGATGAGATCGAGGAGTCGGTGGTGTTGTGTCTCCTCGATTTTGCGGAGGGATATGCACTCCCTTTGGTGGCTTACCGAAGATGTGGGTGGTAGGCTGAACACAGCGCAGATGGCACGGTTCTGAAGACGTTGGAGTTTCCCTAGAGCGAAAGCTGAGAGGGACGTGCTATAGGCCACACTTCCATATAATAGGTCGGGCATCACAACGGATTTTAGGTATTGGACCCTGGCCTTCTGGGAAAGGGATCGCCAGGCTCGCCATAAATGCTCCGACTTTCCTGTTCACCTTCGCTGTAACATCGTGGATATGGTGGTCCCAGGTCAGTTGCTCCGTGATGGTTAAACCCAAGTACTTGGCCGCAGTACAAGCAGGTAAGCGGGTCTGATGGCAATTTACAGCGATACTGGTTTGCGCATCCCTCCCACAGATGGACAGAACTTGACTTTTGCGTTCATTCAATATCAGGCCGCGGTTTTCGAGCCAGTCAGCCAGTTGGTGACCATGATGACATGCACCAGCTATTCTAAAGTCTACACATACGTAATGACGTATGATACAGTTATCTAGTGATCTACTGTGGCCGGCCGTGAAGCTAGTGTTGCCCAAGTCGGTGGGTACTACTACATGTACGACTAGACCTTTCCACATTGAATTTTGCATTTTTGGGGGTTGGAGAGAGAGGGGGGGGGGGGGGGGGTGAGGGAAGCATTCTCCTTGGACTGCGAGGATTTCCTTTCTGTTTCATGCCGAAAAACATATTTATGGGGCTAGACACATTGATTTTCTCCATGTCTAAACATTTAATGAGACTTCGGGTATAACGACACTTCGCGAATAAGGACACCTTTTTGATGCCTCGCCGAGCGTCGTTAGAAGCGAAGTTGACTGTACGTGGGCCAAAGAAAGTCGAAACCTGAAACACGATCATGGCGATCGGGAAGGACTTTTCGCCTTCATCAAGTTTTCCAGGTACGCGTGCTCGAGTGTAGTCTAGTAGAAATGAAAATGTAGCCACCACGTCCCCAACTTCCACCTCTAAGACAACCTGAAAACAATTCTAAACCTACTTGTACTTCTTGTTGAGCAAAGAAAAAATGCAGTAGGTCTAGCCACCACGTCCCCGACCTCCATCCCTATGCTATGTGGTATCACGCTTAGCCTTAGGACCGGGTTCCACTGCGGCTCCGCTGCTCGTCATCCGCGGCTTGAAACGTCATCATTACCATCGTGACCGCGGCTCGAGCTGGAGCAGCGAGGCCGCGGCTCACCGCGAGCTTTCGCAACGATTCTTGATCAAAAACTGCGAGCCGGTGCACAAATCTATAATACACGTACTTGAAGTAATTGTTATTATTGTAGGGTTTGAGAGGCTATGACTAAGAGAAGGAGCCAATATTGCAATAATGACGTGGGCGCCTGCTGTGAGCCTCTCATCGTCTCGACTCCAGGACGACAACACTGCACTGCATAAAGAGCACACGTGACGTCGGTTTTCGGCCTCTTTGGCTTCGTCTACGTGGGGCTACTACATAGTCATTGGAGAATTTGTACACAATCATGGGACATGTACGTACACGTACTACATGTTGTAGGGGGTCCCGAAATTCAAGCTGAGTCGACTGCCTGATCACGGATCGTAGCTGCATTCGAGGGTATAGTGCCTGCTGGCTTGGTAGTGTTGCATACGTAAGAATAACGCGTTGTAGGATCAAGTCCAAGTCTTTAGCTGGCGTTTCCCAATAATGACGTGGGCGCCAACTGCGAGCCTCTCATCGTCTCGACTCGATCAAGAGTCGAGACCGACAACATAGTAATTAATTATTAATGCATGAAGAGTACACGTGATGTCGGTCTTCGGCAGGCTTTGGCTTCATCTACGCGTAGTATACGTGGCCACGCTTTGGCTTCGTCTACGTCACTACTCACTAGTACGTGGCCACGTAGACGAAGCGCAGCCAAAGTCAAAGCTAAAGGGGCCGAGGAACGACGTCGACTTGACGTGTACGTGGGGCTACTGCATAGTCATTGTACGTAACGCGTTGTTCAATCAAGTCCAAGACACTGACTTAGTCTTTAGCTGGCGTGTCCCCATCGCATGGTCACTACCAACCGTGTGTAAAAATATAAGTGGTTGTGGATTCGCCCACATAATAGCATGGCTTTTGGCGCGTATATAAAGGGCTTTGGCATAGATTTGTTTCAGTTGTAGCGAGTATCAGTAGCTAACACTACTACTAGTAGTTCCCGAGGCTTGCCTTCCTACTGAACAGATTTCAATTCTTCTCTAGATTTACTGATGGTGTTGCTGTCCCGCTGTAGCTAGGCGAATACACTGATTGTCGTAGTTGAAAGTCAAATTCTCTGCTAACTAGTAAGAGGCTGCTTGTATCACTGTATGCTGGATTGCTACTCGGCGCAGTTGCTTGGCCATTGTCCTTTGATAACTGCAGCTGCTTGGTTTCTAAAGCCAAGCAGCTGCAGTTGCAGTTATCAAAGGACAATGGCCAAGCAACTGCGCCGAGTAGCAATCCAGCATACAGTGATACAAGCAGGGAAGAAAGAAAAACACTGGAACAGGAAGAATCTCTTAGAATGCAGAATTCGGCAGAAGCTCAGCTAGACGGATCGAAGACTCTCACTACCACGGACGGTAAGGTGAACTTTTAAGGCTTGAAAATCTGCTTACTAATTTTGCTGAATTATCCCGTTGTTCTCAGTTATTTTTGCGCACTAAAGCAAAGTTTCGTTGCGTTGCTTGTGTCGGGACTATCACACTAGGTTTTGTCGATCATCCTTAGCTCTAGCACTGCGTAGATGTTCACTTCAAATGCATGTGCAAGCATCTGTGGGATATGAATAAAAATGGTATGTTCAGTTTTCTGTGTGCACCCCCAAACTGGGCCAGAGCAATTTTGTCCGACAAGGCTTTATGGCCCAGTATCTGCAATACTGGACCTTAGTTAGGGCTATTCTTCACAAAATGACGTTTTTCTGCTTTTGTCATCTAGAGGTATCTAGTGATCAAAAGGCAAAGTATTAGACGGAACAAATCAATATCGATGACCCAGAAGCTTCTTAAACAAACATACATGTAGGTACATGTCAGGAAATACAACAATTTATCACAGCGTTTTCCACATCGAAATACATTGTGTTACAAAAGGCAGTGAATAAATCAGCCATCCAGTTGTTGTTGCACAACAACTCTCGGGCAACCTCTGGCGTAGAGCATGGATGGTCTTGATCCTCATCACTCCGCACCAATTAAAATTTCTTGAACACCATCCCAAGTCTGCTGAAAACTCACAGAAGCACAGAAGTGCAGAAGCCTGACCAACAAGTGTATTATTCGTCAGCCCACGTTTATTGTCTGCACAGGAGCCGGGGCGATATACAGCACATACACTGATCTGTGTGCCCTGTGGTTCAGTTATGATAATCCAGAGCATATCCTGGTCGGTGCAGTCGGTGTCCAGCTGTCTATCTGGTAGGCCAGCCTTCACCCAGATTGCAATCCCACCACCATAGTAATAATTATTATGCTGTCCTGTCGCGCTATAGCACATTATCAGGTTTTGTTGTTGTTGTTGTTGTTGTTGTTGTTGTTGTTGTTGTTGTTGTTGTTGTTGTTGCTGTTGTTGTTGTTGTTGTTGTTGTTGTTGTTGTTGTTGTTGTTGTTGTTGTTGTTGTTGTTGTTGTTGTTGTTGTTGTTGTTGTTGTTGTTGTTGTTGGTGTTGTTGTTGTTGTTGTTGTTGTTGTTGTTGTTGTTGTTGGTTGTGACGGTGGTGGTGGTGATGGTTGTGATTTTGATTCAGTTAGAAAGCCCTGGCTGCATCAATGATGTGCATGCATGCACATGCCATGCAGGCTGTTTCCCGTGTGTCACCTGATCGTCGCCTTTGGAGTCGACCAATGACATTAGGGACCTTTCGCACCCCGCGTACGGTTACGAAACGAATGCTGATTCGTCACCTGTGTTCGAGGATTCGTCAGAGTCCCTGCGGAGAACTCGTTTTCACGAATGGAAGCCTCTTCATTCGTAGCACGCTCCGAATCCGTCAGGTACACATTTATTTGGATAGATACACATGTTTTGCAAAGTACACATTTTTCCCTTGATTCCATGATCCATGCACGTGTGCGTGTAAAAACCCGTAGGTCTACGCCAAACTACCGACGCCCGCGGCTGTATTCGTAGTTGCCATGCACATTTGCATGACGACTCGCGAAACCTGAAATCTGTTTTCAACGAAACGATTACGAGCCGAATCAAACTTTCGTTTCGCATTCGTTTCGTAGCAAATGCGAAAGGTCCCTATTATCAAACTGCACCGGCTGGAAAGCGCGGTCCTGCCTGCTCAAAAGTCAAAGGTGATGGAACTGGATCAACCGCCCGTCGTCAAGTGACGACGGGTAGGAACCGATTCGACTTGACGATGGGCAGGAACGGATTCCAGTTGACTCAAGCCTCTTGTACGGGCAAAAATACAATCTTGATCAATAATAGAAATGAAACTACACTGGCTGGCAGAGTGTTCCACAGCGCAGGTCCACGGAAGAACGGTCGGCGAGTGCCTGTATTCGTCCTGGCCAGCGGGAGAATGAGCCCGGCGTTGGCTTGATGTCGAGTTGGGACCGTGGTTGCGGGCGTCAGCTGCTTTGAAAGCGCTGTACTACATTGGCCGTTCAGGCCGCGCCAGATGAGATCGAGGAGTCGGTGGTGTTGTGTCTCCTCGATTTTGCGGAGGGATATGCACTCCCTTTGGTGGCTTACCGAAGATGTGGGTGGTAGGCTGAACACAGCGCAGATGGCACGGTTCTGAAGACGTTGGAGTTTCCCTAGAGCGAAAGCTGAGAGGGACGTGCTATAGGCCACACTTCCATATAATAGGTCGGGCATCACAACGGATTTTAGGTATTGGACCCTGGCCTTCTGGGAAAGGGATCGCCAGGCTCGCCATAAATGCTCCGACTTTCCTGTTCACCTTCGCTGTAACATCGTGGATATGGTGGTCCCAGGTCAGTTGCTCGGTGATGGTTAAACCCAAGTACTTGGCCACAGTACAAGCAGGTAAGCGGGTCTGATGGCAAATTTACAGCGATACTGGTTTGCGCATCCCTCCCACAGATGGACAGAACTTCACTTTTGCGTTCATTCAATATCAGGCCGCGGTTTTCGAGCCAGTCAGCCAGTTGGTGACCATGATGACATTCACCAGCTATTCTAAAGTCTACACATACGTAATGACGTATGATACAGTTATCTAGTGATCTACTGTGGCCGGCCGTGAAGCTAGTGTTGCCCAAGTCGGTGGGTACTACTACATGTACGACTAGACCTTTCCACATTGAATTTTGCATTTTTGGGGGTTGGAGAGAGAGAGGGGGGGGGGGGGGGTGAGGGAAGCATTCTCCTTGGACTGCGAGGATTTCCTTTCTGTTTCATGCCGAAAAACATATTTATGGGGCTAGACACATTGATTTTCTCCATGTCTAAACATTTAATGAGACTTCGGGTATAACGACACTTCGCGAATAAGGACACCTGTTTGATGGCTCGCCGAGCGTCGTTAGAAGCGAAGTTGACTGTACGTGGGCCAAAGAAAGTCGAAACCTGAAACACGATCATGGCGATCGGGAAGGACTTTTCGCCTTCATCAAGTTTTCCAGGTACGCGTGCTCGAGTGTAGTCTAGTAGAAATGAAAATGTAGCCACCACGTCCCCAACTTCCACCTCTAAGACAACCTGAAAACAATTCTAAACCTACTTGTACTTCTTGTTGAGCAAAGAAAAAATGCAGTAGGTCTAGCCACCACGTCCCCGACCTCCATCCCTATGCTATGTGGTATCACGCTTAGCCTTAGGACCGGGTTCCACTGCGGCTCCGCTGCTCGTCATCCGCGGCTTGAAACGTCATCATTACCATCGTGACCGCGGCTCGAGCTGGAGCAGCGAGGCCGCGGCTCACCGCGAGCTTTCGCAACGATTCTTGATCAAAAACTGCGAGCCGGTGCACAAATCTATAATACACGTACTTGAAGTAATTGTTATTATTGTAGGGTTTGAGAGGCTATGACTAAGAGAAGGAGCCAATATTGCAATAATGACGTGGGCGCCTGCTGTGAGCCTCTCATCGTCTCGACTCCAGGACGACAACACTGCACTGCATAAAGAGCACACGTGACGTCGGTTTTCGGCCTCTTTGGCTTCGTCTACGTGGGGCTACTACATAGTCATTGGAGAATTTGTACACAATCATGGGACATGTACGTACACGTACTACATGTTGTAGGGGGTCCCGAAATTCAAGCTGAGTCGACTGCCTGATCACGGATCGTAGCTGCATTCGAGGGTATAGTGCCTGTTGGCTTGGTAGTGTTGCACACGTAAGAATAACGCTTTGTAGGATCAAGTCCAAGTCTTTAGCTGGCGTTTCCCAATAATGACGTGGGCGCCAACTGCGAGCCTCTCATCGTCTCGACTCGATCAAGAGTCGAGACCGACAACATAGTAATTAATTATTAATGCATGAAGAGTACACGTGATGTCGGTCTTCGGCAGGCTTTGGCTTCATCTACGCGTAGTATACGTGGCCACGCTTTGGCTTCGTCTACGTCACTACTCACTAGTACGTGGCCACGTAGACGAAGCGCAGCCAAAGTCAAAGCTAAAGCGGCCGAGGAACGACGTCGACATGACGTGTACGTGGGGCTACTGCATAGTCATTGTACGTAACGCGTTGTTCAATCAAGTCCAAGACACTGACTTAGTCTTTAGCTGGCGTGTCCCCATCGCATGGTCACTACCAACCGTGTGTAAAAATATAAGTGGTTGTGGATTCGCCCACATAATAGCATGGCTTTTGGCGCGTATATAAAGGGCTTTGGCAGAGATTTGTTTCAGTTGTAGCGAGTATCAGTAGCTAACACTACTACTAGTAGTTCCCGAGGCTTGCCTTCCTACTGAACAGATTTCAATTCTTCTCTAGATTTACTGATGGTGTTGCTGTCCCGCTGTAGCTAGGCGAATACACTGATTGTCGTAGTTGAAAGTCAAATTCTCCAGTGTTTTTCTTTCTTCCCTGCTTGTATCACTGTATGCTGGATTGCTACTCGGCGCAGTTGCTTGGCCATTGTCCTTTGATAACTGCAGCTGCTTGGTTTCTAAAGCCAAGCAGCTGCAGTTGCAGTTATCAAAGGACAATGGCCAAGCAACTGCGCCGAGTAGCAATCCAGCATACAGTGATACAAGCAGGGAAGAAAGAAAAACACTGGAACAGGAAGAATCTCTTAGAATGCAGAATTCGGCAGAAGCTCAGCTAGACGGATCGAAGACTCTCACTACCACGGACGGTAAGGTGAACTTATTAGGCTTGAAAATCTGCTTACTAATTTTGCTGAATTATCCCGTTGTTCTCAGTTATTTTTGCGCACTAAATCAAAGTTTCGTTGCGTTGCTTGTGTCGGGACTATCACACTAGGTTTTGTCGATCATCCTTAGCTCTAGCACTGCGTAGATGTTCACTTCAAATGCATGTGCAAGCATTTGTGGGATATGAATAAAAATGGTATGTTCAGTTTTCTGTGTGCACCCCCAAACTGGGCCAAAGCAATTTTGTCCGACAAGGCTTTATGGCCCAGTATCTGCAATACTGGACCTTAGTTAGGGCTATTCTTCACGAAATGACGTTTTTCTGCTTTTGTCATCTAGAGGTATCTAGTGATCAAAAGGCAAAGTATTAGACGGAACAAATCAATATCGATGACCCAGAAGCTTCTTAAACAAACATACATGTAGGTACATGTCAGGAAATACAACAATTTATCACAGCGTTTTCCACATCGAAATACATTGTGTTACAAAAGGCAGTGAATAAATCAGCCATCCAGTTGTTGTTGCACAACAACTCTCGGGCAACCTCTGGCGTAGAGCATGGATGGTCTTGATCCTCATCACTCCGCACCAATTAAAATTTCTTGAACACCATCCCAAGTCTGCTGAAAACTCACAGAAGCACAGAAGTGCAGAAGCCTGACCAACAAGTGTATTATTCGTCAGCCCACGTTTATTGTCTGCACAGGAGCCGGGGCGATATACAGCACATACACTGATCTGTGTGCCCTGTGGTTCAGTTATGATAATCCAGAGCATATCCTGGTCGGTGCAGTCGGTGTCCAGCTGTCTATCTGGTAGGCCAGCTCTCACCCAGATTGCAATCCCACCACCATAGTAATAATTATTATGCTGTCCTGTCGCGCTATAGCACATTATCAGGTTTTGTTGTTGTTGTTGTTGTTGTTGTTGTTGTTGTTGTTGTTGTTGTTGTTGTTGTTGTTGTTGTTGTTGTTGTTGTTGTTGTTATTGTTGCTGTTGTTGTTGTTGTTGTTGTTGTTGTTGTTGTTGTTGTTGTTGTTGTTGTTGTTGTTGTTGTTGTTGTTGTTGTTGTTGTTGTTGTTGTTGTTGTTGTTGTTGGTTGTGACGGTGGTGGTGGTGATGGTTGTGATTTTGATTCAGTTAGAAAGCCCTGGCTGCATCAATGATGTGCATGCATGCACATGCCATGCAGGCTGTTTCCCGTGTGTCACCTGATCGTCTCCTTTGGAGTCGACCAATGACATTAGGGACCTTTCGCACCCCGCGTACGGATACGAAACGAATGCTGATTCGTCACCTGTGTTCGAGGATTCGTCAGAGTCCCTGAGGAGAACTCGTTTTCACGAATGGAAGCCTCTTCATTCGTGGCACGCTCCGAATCCGTCAGGTACACATTTATTTGGATAGATACACATGTTTTGCAAGGTACACATTTTTCCCTTGATTCCATGATCCATGCACGTGTGCGTGTAAAAACCCGTAGGTCTACGCCAAACTACCGGCGCCCGCGTCCGTATTCGTAGTTGCCATGCACATTTGCATGACGACTCGCGAAACCTGAAATCTGTTTTCAACGAAACGATTACGAGCCGAATCAAACTTTCGTTTCGCATTCGTTTCGTAGCAAATGCGAAAGGTCCCTATTATCAAACTGCACCGGCTGGAAAGCGCGGTCCTGCCTGCTCAAAGTCAAAGGTGATGGAACTGGATCAACCGCCCGTCGTCAAGTGACGACGGGTAGGAACCGATTCGACTTGACGATGGGCAGGAACGGATTCCAGTTGACTCAAGCCTCTTGTACGGGCAAAAATACAATCTTGATCAATAATAGAAATGAAACTACACTGGCTGGCAGAGTGTTCCACAGCGCAGGTCCACGGAAGAACGGTCGGCGAGTGCCTGTATTCGTCCTGGCCAGCGGGAGAATGAGCCCGGCGTTGGCTTGATGTCGAGTTGGGACCTTGGTTGCGGGCGTCAGCTGCTTTGAAAGCGCTGTACTACATTGGCCGTTCAGGCCGCGCCAGATGAGATCGAGGAGTCGGTGGTGTTGTGTCTCCTCGATTTTGCGGAGGGATATGCACTCCCTTTGGTGGCTTAGTAGTAGTAGTAGTAGTATTTATTATTTGACTAGGGGAGTCCCAACAGGCATGGCCTTGTTACAGGGAACCCTAGGTGAATCTTTGTGAGGTGAGCAAAAGTACCAGCAGATTGTGCCTGACGACAGTTTGGAGGAAGAGTGTTCCACCGACCTGCCGCCAGAAAAGAAACTGAGCGCAGTCCATACCCAATATGTACAGTGGCTTACCGAAGATGTGGGTGGTAGGCTGAACACAGCGCAGATGGCACGGTTCTGAAGACGTTGGAGTTTCCCTAGAGCGAAAGCTGAGAGGGACGTGCTATAGGCCACACTTCCATATAATAGGTCGGGCATCACAACGGATTTTAGGTATTGGACCCTGGCCTTCTGGGAAAGGGATCGCCAGGCTCGCCATAAATGCTCCGACTTTCCTGTTCACCTTCGCTGTAACATCGTGGATATGGTGGTCCCAGGTCAGTTGCTCGGTGATGGTTAAACCCAAGTACTTGGCCGCAGTACAAGCAGGTAAGCGGGTCTGATGGCAATTTACAGCGATACTGGTTTGCGCATCCCTCCCACAGATGGACAGAACTTGACTTTTGCGTTCATTCAATATCAGGCCGCGGTTTTCGAGCCAGTCGGCCAGTTGGTGACCATGATGACATGCACCAGCTATTCTAAAGTCTACACATACGTAATGACGTATGATACAGTTATCTAGTGATCTACTGTGGCCGGCCGTGAAGCTAGTGTTGCCCAAGTCGGTGGGTACTACTACATGTACGACTAGACCTTTCCACATTGAATTTTGCATTTTTGGGGGTTGGAGAGAGAGGGGGGGGGGGGGGGTGAGGGAAGCATTCTCCTTGGACTGCGAGGATTTCCTTTCTGTTTCATGCCGAAAAACATATTTATGGGGCTAGACAAATTGATTTTCTCCATGTCTAAACATTTAATGAGACTTCGGGTATAACGACACTTCGCGAATAAGGACACCTTTTTGATGCCTCGCCGAGCGTCGTTAGAAGCGAAGTTGACTGTACGTGGGCCAAAGAAAGTCGAAACCTGAAACACGATCATGGCGATCGGGAAGGACTTTTCACCTTCATCAAGTTTTCCAGGTACGCGTGCTCCAGTGTAGTCTAGTAGAAATGAAAATGTAGCCACCACGTCCCCAACTTCCACCTCTAAGACAACCTGAAAACAATTCTAAACCTACTTGTACTTCTTGTTGAGCAAAGAAAAAATGCAGTAGGTCTAGCCACCACGTCCCCGACCTCCATCCCTATGCTATGTGGTATCAAGCTTAGCCATAGGACCGGGTTCCACTGCGGCTCCGCTGCTCGTCATCCGCGGCTTGAAACGTCATCATTACCATCGTGACCGCGGCTCGAGCTGGAGCAGCGAGGCCGCGGCTCACCGCGAGCTTTCGCAACGATTCTTGATCAAAAACTGCGAGCCGGTGCACAAATCTATAATACACGTACTTGAAGTAATTGTTATTATTGTAGGGTTTGAGAGGCTATGACTAAGAGAAGGAGCCAATATTGCAATAATGACGTGGGCGCCTGCTGTGAGCCTCTCATCGTCTCGACTCCAGGACGACAACACTGCACTGCATAAAGAGCACACGTGACGTCGGTTTTCGGCCTCTTTGGCTTCGTCTACGTGGGGCTACTACATAGTCATTGGAGAATTTGTACACAATCATGGGACATGTACGTACACGTACTACATGTTGTAGGGGGTCCCGAAATTCAAGCTGAGTCGACTGCCTGATCACGGATCGTAGCTGCATTCGAGGGTATAGTGCCTGTTGGCTTGGTAGTGTTGCACACGTAAGAATAACGCGTTGTAGGATCAAGTCCAAGTCTTTAGCTGGCGTTTCCCAATAATGACGTGGGCGCCAACTGCGAGCCTCTCATCGTCTCGACTCGATCAAGAGTCGAGACCGACAACATAGTAATTAATTATTAATGCATGAAGAGTACACGTGATGTCGGTCTTCGGCAGGCTTTGGCTTCATCTACGCGTAGTATACGTGGCCACGCTTTGGCTTCGTCTACGTCACTACTCACTAGTACGTGGCCACGTAGACGAAGCGCAGCCAAAGTCAAAGCTAAAGGGGCCGAGGAACGACGTCGACATGACGTGTACGTGGGGCTACTGCATAGTCATTGTACGTAACGCGTTGTTCAATCAAGTCCAAGACACTGACTTAGTCTTTAGCTGGCGTGTCCCCATCGCATGGTCACTACCAACCGTGTGTAAAAATATAAGTGGTTGTGGATTCGCCCACATAATAGCATGGCTTTTGGCGCGTATATAAAGGGCTTTGGCAGAGATTTGTTTCAGTTGTAGCGAGTATCAGTAGCTAACACTACTACTAGTAGTTCCCGAGGCTTGCCTTCCTACTGAACAGATTTCAATTCTTCTCTAGATTTACTGATGGTGTTGCTGTCCCGCTGTAGCTAGGCGAATACACTGATTGTCGTAGTTGAAAGTCAAATTCTCCAGTGTGTTTCTTTCTTCCCTGCTTGTATCACTGTATGCTGGATTGCTACTCGGCGCAGTTGCTTGGCCATTGTCCTTTGATAACTGCAGCTGCTTGGTTTCTAAAGCCAAGCAGCTGCAGTTGCAGTTATCAAAGGACAATGGCCAAGCAACTGCGCCGAGTAGCAATCCAGCATACAGTGATACAAGCAGGGAAGAAAGAAAAACACTGGAACAGGAAGAATCTCTTAGAATGCAGAATTCGGCAGAAGCTCAGCTAGACGGATCGAAGACTCTCACTACCACGGACGGTAAGGTGAACTTTTAAGGCTTGAAAATCTGCTTACTAATTTTGCTGAATTATCCCGTTGTTCTCAGTTATTTTTGCGCACTAAATCAAAGTTTCGTTGCGTTGCTTGTGTCGGGACTATCACACTAGGTTTTGTCGATCATCCTTAGCTCTAGCACTGCGTAGATGTTCACTTCAAATGCATGTGCAAGCATTTGTGGGATATGAATAAAAATGGTATGTTCAGTTTTCTGTGTGCACCCCCAAACTGGGCCAAAGCAATTTTGTCCGACAAGGCTTTATGGCCCAGTATCTGCAATACTGGACCTTAGTTAGGGCTATTCTTCACAAAATGACGTTTTTTCTGCTTTTGTCATCTAGAGGTATCTAGTGATCAAAAGGCAAAGTATTAGACGGAACAAATCAATATCGATGACCCAGAAGCTTCTTAAACAAACATACATGTAGGTACATGTCAGGAAATACAACAATTTATCACAGCGTTTTCCACATCGAAATACATTGTGTTACAAAAGGCAGTGAATAAATCAGCCATCCAGTTGTTGTTGCACAACAACTCTCGGGCAACCTCTGGCGTAGAGCATGGATGGTCTTGATCCTCATCACTCCGCACCAATTAAAATTTCTTGAACACCATCCCAAGTCTGCTGAAAACTCACAGAAGCACAGAAGTGCAGAAGCCTGACCAACAAGTGTATTATTCGTCAGCCCACGTTTATTGTCTGCACAGGTTTGATAACTCTAACGATCGAGCATTCGTTCAGATTCCCGATTACGATTATTTTGCGTTCTTTAAAGGGAAAGTATACCCAAAAATCAAATTTTCACCAGTTGTAGTCTTCTGGGTGCTGAGTCGAATAGTCGTGGTCCGAAGAAGCTGCGACGCTCCCTTCCTTCTTTTTTCCCACTCGAACCCGCGTACTTCCACCGAAACTGGGTGACTGCGCCCTACTAGATGGGGATTTGTATGCAAAATCTCACTAAAAGTGCTATGTCGTTCTTATAAAAGCACGGATGACTGCGATTGGCCCATATGTTGTAGTATTTTGGACGCTGAGTCGACTGGTTTGGTTTTGGTTTCCTCGGACCAAGACCATTCGACACAGCACCCCGAAGACTACAACTGGTGAAAAGTTGATTATAGGGTATACTTTCCCTTCAAATTTGTGTCCAGAAAGTACAGTAAACCCTCGTTTGGTGAAGTTTGAATCAGTTTTCCGCTGGGAGTATGCAGTTGCCAGGGGTATGGTTCATGTTCTGAGGTTATATTGACTGGAAACAGAGTAATTTTTGCACAGAATTATGACACTATTTGTTAACGATTATAATCGATTACTCGATCGTTCAGATAAAGAGTAATCGATACTTGAAAATCCACGACCGTTTCAGCCCTAATTAAAACCCTTTAGTCAATGACAGACCGATTTGCTGCGGTTGTGCAAACAGAAAAACCTGAACACCCGATCTCTCATTTCCCACAACTGCATACATTTCAAGTGAATATCTGCCCAGTGTTAGTGCTGATCGATGAAACGTTTTACCTGCGGGTTATTATAAAGCAGCTGAACCCTTTCCGTGCTGGCCCCTTTTACTCCAGCAAACTGCCTTTCCAGTGCACTGACTCTCCTGGTTTCGTTTTCGCGCACAGGTCCAAACGAATTTTTCTCTCAATTCAGTTTACGTTGATGGATTTTCATCCTGGGCTTGTTGAAAAGGTCAGGACCAAGCGAATCCATCCTGGTAGCTCTCAACTCAATATGCATAGCAGTGCAACTCCTACGTCATCTTGAAGCTACCTCACGATGCCTCGGAAAGGCACAGGAACTCGATCTCACATTCTTTTTCATTTCTTGCTCCAGGTCAGCCGATTTTCACGATTCAAACTGCGCTGCAAAGCTGAGATACATTTGCTTCCGCGGGTGTCCACTACGCATGCGCTGTGCCAAAGGGAAATCTCCTGGCATGCAACAGAAAACTGTGAATGCAGTAACAAAAAAATTCAGGGTCGCTCGGTGCCGTGAATTTTGTGTTCACACTGTCGCCGCTCGCGCTCGAGCTCCATCAATCTTTCTTCTATCGCAAAGAACTTTATATCGCTGGAAAGCTGAGCTCAATACCTCTCCAGCGTTAACGGTGTATCGATTGTCGAGATAGACTTATTTTTGCCGGAGTTACGAAAGTTTGTACACTGATATATCTATGCACTGCGATGTACTGCGCAAATCTCATGACGTCTATAGTATAGACGTCATTAGTCGTTTGGCGTGCAGCGTGCAATACCGTCTATAGACGTCATTAGAACGGAAAAGGAAAGAGCTTAAGGGTTAACCTTTTCCGTGTATAATGTGTAGTAATGACGTCTAGACTAGTCTATACACGTCATGCGCGCTGTACGGCAAACGACTAATGACGTCTATAGACGTCATGAGATTTGCGCAGTACATCGCAGTGCTTAGGCCCTCTGCAGACTACTGAAAAAGACTCTCGATCAGAACTCTGCGCACTCTCAAATGGAGCGCACAGTAAAAAACTCGGCGACGAAGAACGCTTCGTATCGACGCCCTGGACTGAACTCGGCACGTCCAACAAACGGAATAGTGTTCTCTGATATATTCCCTACGTGTTGGGTATAGTCGCGTTTACTTGGAAGCTCAGTGCATCACCACTTTCGATTTTGAGACTTGGCCAATGGACTACGCAGTACGTACATAGAACATCCATTACAAAATCACATAAAACCTAAAAGGCAACATTTTTTCAAGCCTGCATTCAGACTACATATTTTACATGCAATACAGGCAACCTTTGACCCTACGTTATTGCGCAATGGACCTGCGATGTGTGCAAGCAGCCGGCAGTCGTACCCGGGTTCAAAGTCTGTACGTTTGTTCAACTACCTGGTGAGAAAGTACGATAAATGCAGGAAAGTTGCCTTGTACAGGGGTTCGCACCCTGCCTGAAAGGATTGGGCAGCTTTTTAGGCTTCCCGCCAGATTCTTGTTGTTGTCTTGGAAACTTCTACTGAAGTACTTTTGAAGTATGTAAATGTGACTTATAAAGTTATAGGCTGTTTTGTACCTAGTCTGAAGAGGGCCTAAGATCAGTGCACAAACATTCGTAACTCCGTCGAAATATAAGTCTATCGCAACTTTGCTTTCATGCGAAAAAAATAAGTACCAACAACGGGAAAATGCAGCAAAATTAGTGGAAGCAAATGTTGAAGGAAGGTCCAACTTACCGTCTGTGGTAGTGAGAGTCTTCGATCCGTCTAGGTGAGCTTCTGCCGAGTATATGCAGCCTTGTAGCTCCACAAGAATTTGGCTTTCAGCTACGGCAACAGCTGTATTCACCTAGGTACTTTGTGAACACAACACCATCAGCAAATCTAGAGGAGAAGCGAAGGAATCTGTCCACTGGCAAAACAAACCTCGGATACTAGTACTACTAGTGCTAGACCATTGTAGTGTTAGCTAGCGCGACGGCGAACCAACTGAAGGATATAATAATTGTCGAAGGCTAGCTTTTATACATGTACATGTAGCTAGTCTTCGAACATTATGTGTGTCAGGTCGAATGCGAGCTTGAGATAGACCTTGACGGGTTATGCTAGCATAATTTTTCCCATAATTGCTTCCAAAATCGAATAGTCGCATAATTCGAGGCAAATTGCATACGAATCGCATAAATTGGAACAATCCGCCTGCTCGCATCAAATTCCACACAGTTGTACATGTTCTACAAGTACAAGTACAAGTTGATGCACGAGGAAGTCGTAGGGTTACGACTCCCTCTTAAAATAACATGTCCAGTCCACTCACAATCAGTGACGGTCGTAGCTAGGTCGGACGGTGCGTTGACCCCGTTGAGCTTTTGCTACTACAGTACAGCGCCCTCTACAAAAAAATTCCCCTGTTATTTTGCACAGAACCATCATATACATTAGCAGCATATGTTTGTTGTTTGTATTCTTTATATGTGAGCATAATGCGGCATAATATGTATAACTTTTAGCATAAAAACTTTTAGCATAAAAATAGCATAATTCTGCAATTTTTTCAGCAATGCGAAAAGCATAATTTCACGAAAATATTAGCATAAACCGTCAAGGCCTAGCTTGAGAGCACTGAGTGCACCCGCCTCATTACTATACGTGTACTGCTTCTTGCGCGCTCTGCATGAGCGTGGGAGTTTAATGACGTGAAATACACCTCACCCAACTGTGTAGGATTATGGTTCAGACAAGGCCCACGTCATCTAATTTTGCTCTAGTTATGTCACATGTACACGCACAGCATCAGCCGGCGGCATGAATTGAAGGTATACAAAGCAAGACACGTTTAGCCATAGCCTAGGGGTGGTGGTCGGGGACGTGGTGGACTCAGCTTGTGAGCTTGAGCTCCTTGCGCTTCAGCTCCGTGCGCTTCAGCTCCGCTACAGCTGACTTTATCGGTGTCACTTCTCACCACAGAGTTGTGCTTGTTGAGATTTGCTTCCCTTGTGTACATAACACTGTCGTAAACAGGATGAGCTGAAAGGTCGGTTGGCGTTTCTGGTCTCCCCACAGACGTTCAAGACTGTAGTGAGTAAATAGTTTTTGAGGAGCGAGAGACAATTAATGTTTAGTCCTCGTCGGAGATGTTGTCCAAGGCAAGGACTTCGAATAATGGTGAATGCGCATGTGCGGCGCGATCTGATCATGACCGGCTAAAGATAAAGTACTCTGTCAGCCTAGCTCTGCAGTGCAGGGGTCTGCGGCAGTTTTTCGTTGTCAGCTCAGTTCGCATCTCATATTCGACTGCGGACAGGATATTTTTGACTGGACAACGACTACGAGATTATTAGTAGTCAGCTGCAGTTCAGTACTAACAAGGCAGGAATACTACACAGGTACGTGTACTTGAGTTCGAGTGTGATCAATCAAAATAATTAATGCGCTTTAATATATTCCAGGCTTCGTCTCTACAATGCCATCGTCCTACCAACACTGTTATACAACTGCGAAACCTGGGGACTGACAGAGGCTGCACTGGAGAAGCTGAACGCCTTCCATAGACGTCAACTACGGAACTTGTTTGGAATTAGGTATCCCGCCATCATCTCCAACAAAGACCTATAATGGCTATATTCCAGAGCACATACACAGCCACTTTCGCACACCGTTGCTGTCCGCCGTTTCCGGATGTTGGGTCATGTTCTGAGGATGCCCTCCGATGCCCCGCCACAGCAGGCAATGGACAACTACTTCCGTCGAGATGTCACTGGTGTGCGTGGATGCCCGAAATCGAACCTGGCCACGGCAGTCAAGGCAAGCACAGCTGCCAGAGACATGCCACTGAAGACCATGACTAATCTGAGTGGGCTCAGAATGCGCGCTTTGGACAAGCAATCATGGAGGGAACTCTCAGCCTGAGCTGGTTTTGCTCGCGGCTGCAACGCACGGGGTAGTTAACCCAGGACAGAAGCGGACCAGGCATCATGACTTTGCACATCTATCGTTATGCTGCTTCATTACGCGACCTGTTTTATTATTTGGAAATTTGAGGCCACATGCCACGTACTGCTCTTTTCTCTCCGAAACTCCACACTTGCAAGCCAGATATGAAAGAAAGAAAAAATCATCAATCACACCACCGGGACTCGAACCAGGGACCTTGCTATTCGCGAGCAATGCTCTAACCAACTGAGCTACAGTATGACTCTTATCCACAGTGATGGTAAATCTATCCTTCTTCGATCAATCAATATCTGGCTTGCAAGTGTTGAGTTTCGGAGAGAAAAGAGCAGTACGTGGCATGTGGCCTCAAATTTCCAAACACTTTGAAAATTCTCCGTGAAGTCCAAATTTGAAATTGCAATTTGTGTTTGCTCGCAGTGGACATAGTTTGATGCGCTCCCCATGATATCAAGCGAATGGCCGAGGGCCCTCTTGACTGGTGTGAGTTGCCAGTGTGATGCAAGCCAGATATTGATTGATCGAAGAAGGATAGATTTACCATCACTGTAGATAAGAGTCATACTGTAGCTCAGTTGGTTAGAGCATTGCTCGCGAATAGCAAGGTCCCTGGTTCGCGTCCCGGTGGTGTGACTGATGATTTTTTCTTTCTTTCATATCTGGCTTGCAAGTGTTGAGTTTCGGAGAGAAAAGAGCAGTACGTGGCATGTGGCCTCAAATTTCCAAACACTTTGTAAATTCTCCGTGAAGTCCAAATTTGAAATTGTTTTATTGTTATTATTATTACGAAGTAGTGGTTGCGACTTCGGCGATGATTTGTAAGAAATGGTTTGCTCCCCACACCGGAGCTCGCGCTATTCCGCCGACTTTACTTGACACTTGACTGACTCACGACTGCCATCCAGAGCACACGAGAAGTCCATCGAACCTTCGACTCGGCAAACCTGCAAGAAAGCACCACTCCCTGCTCAATACACAGTGTTTCGGGGAATTCACCCCTCATCAGTTGAGCTTGAGTAGGCTGAGGAAGATTGTGCCTGAAGAGCACCACTTATATAGTGCTCTCCAGGCACAAACATCACCAGGGATACAAACTTACAGAGACGCTCCGTTTCAAGCCCGACAAACACCTCGTGAACACCAGATAGCAGCGTGAGTCAGTGTCGCTCCTGGACGGTGAGACAGACGTCGAGGACCCTCGGTCATTCGCAACGCTGTCACCTCCAAACCAACTAGTCGCAAGCCCGCGCTGGGCACAACAGTACGAAGTAGTGGTTGCGACTTCGGCGATGATTTGTAAGAAATGGTTTGCTCCCCACACCGGAGCTCGCGCTATTCCGCCGACTTTACTTGACACTTGACTGACTCACGACTGCCATCCAGAGCACACGAGAAGTCCATCGAACCTTCGACTCGGCAAACCTGCAAGAAAGCACCACTCCCTGCTCAATACACAGTGTTTCGGGGAATTCACCCCTCATCAGTTGAGCTTGAGTAGGCTGAGGAAGATTGTGCCTGAAGAGCACCACTTATATAGTGCTCTCCAGGCACAAACATCACCAGGGATACAAACTTACAGAGACGCTCCGTTTCAAGCGCGACAAACACCTCGTGAACACCAGATAGCAGCGTGAGTCAGTGTCGCTCCTGGACGGTGAGACAGACGTCGAGGACCCTCGGTCATTCGCAACGCTGTCACCTCCAAACCAACTAGTCGCAAGCCCGCGCTGGGCACAACAGTACGAAGTAGTGGTTGCGACTTCGGCGATGATTTGTAAGAAATGGTTTGCTCCCCACACCGGAGCTCGCGCTATTCCGCCGAGTACTCGAGTAATCGAGTACTCGTTTGATAACTCTAACGATCGAGCAATCGTTTAGATTACCGATTACGATTATTTTGCGTTTTTTTAATTTGTGTCAAGAAAGTACTGTAAACCCTCGTTTTGTGAAGTTTGAATCAGTTTCAGCTGGGAGTATGCAGTTGCCAGGGGTATGCATGGTTCATGTTCTGGGGTTAAAATAATTGACTTCAAAACTGCCATGTTTCGGAGCTACCCTTTCATTAATGCAGATTTGTTGGTATTATGAAGGCATAGTTTGTGGAAACAGAGTAATGTTTGCGCAGAACTATGACTCTATTTGCTAACGATTATAATCGATTACTCGATCGTTAAGCTAAAGAGTAATTGATACTTGAAAATCCACGATCGTTTCAGCCCTAATTTATTTAATGAGACTTCGGGTATAACGACACTTCGCGAATAAGGACACCTTTTTGATGCCTCGCCGAGCGTCGTTATAAGCGAAGTTGACTGTACGCGGGCCAAAGAAAGTGGAAACCTGAAACACGATCATGGCGATCGGGCAGGACTTTTCGCCTTCATCAAGTTTTCCAGGTACGCGTGCTCGAGTGTAGTCTAGTAGAAATGAAAATGTAGCCACCACGTCCCCGACTTCCACCTCTAAGACAACCTGAAAACAATTCTAAACCTACTTGTACTTCTTGTTGAGCAAAGAAAAAATGCAGTAGGTCTAGCCACCACGTCCCCGACTTCATCCCTATGCTATGTGGTATCACGCTTAGCCTTAGGACCGGGTTCCACTGCGGCTCCGCTGCTCGTCATCCGCGGCTTGAAACGTCATCATTACCATCGTGACCGCGGCTCGAGCTGGAGCAGCGAGGCCGCGGCTCACCGCGAGCTTTCGCAACGATTCTTGATCAAAAACTGCGAGCCGGTGCACAAATCTATAATACACGTACTTGAAGTAATTGTTATTATTGTAGGATTTGAGAGGCTATGACTAAGAGAAGGAGCCAATATTGCAATAATGACGTGGGCGCCTGCTGTGAGCCTCTCATCGTCTCGACTCCAGGACGACAACACTGCACTGCATAAAGAGCACACGTGACGTCGGTTTTCGGCCTCTTTGGCTTCGTCTACGTGGGGCTACTACATAGTCATTGGAGAATTTGTACACAATCATGGGACATGTACGTACACGTACTACATGTTGTAGGGGGTCCCGAAATTCAAGCTGAGTCGACTGCCTGATCACGGATCGTAGCTGCATTCGAGGGTATAGTGCCTGTTGGCTTGGTAGTGTTGCACACGTAAGAATAACGCGTTGTAGGATCAAGTCCAAGTCTTTAGCTGGCGTTTCCCAATAATGACGTGGGCGCCAACTGCGAGCCTCTCATCGTCTCGACTCGATCAAGAGTCGAGACCGACAACATAGTAATTAATTATTAATGCATGAAGAGTACACGTGATGTCGGTCTTCGGCAGGCTTTGGCTTCATCTACGCGTAGTATACGTGGCCACGCTTTGGCTTCGTCTACGTCACTACTCACTAGTACGTGGCCACGTAGACGAAGCGCAGCCAAAGTCAAAGCTAAAGGGGCCGAGGAACGACGTCGACATGACGTGTACGTGGGGCTACTGCATAGTCATTGTACGTAACGCGTTGTTCAATCAAGTCCAAGACACTGACTTACTCACTTAGTCTTTAGCTGGCGTCCCCATCGCATGGTCACTACCAACCGTGTGTAAAAACATAAGTGGTTGTGGATTCGCCCACATAATAGCATGGCTTTTGGCGCGTATATAAAGGGCTTTGGCAGAGATTTATTTCAGTTGTAGCGAGTATCAGTAGCTAACACTACTACTAGTAGTTCCCGAGGCTTGCCTTCCTACTGAACAGATTTCAATTCTTCTCTAGATTTACTGATGGTGTTGCTGTCCCGCTGTAGCTAGGCGAATACACTGATTGTCGTAGTTGAAAGTCAAATTCTCTGCTAACTAGTACGAGGCTGCTTGTATCACTGTATGCTGGATTGCTACTCGGCGCAGTTGCTTGGCCATTGTCCTTTGATAACTGCAGCTGCTTGGTTTCTAAAGCCAAGCAGCTGCAGTTGCAGTTATCAAAGGACAATGGCCAAGCAACTGCGCCGAGTAGCAATCCAGCATACAGTGATACAAGCAGGGAAGAAAGAAAAACACTGGAACAGGAAGAATCTCTTAGAATGCAGAATTCGGCAGAAGCTCAGCTAGACGGATCGAAGACTCTCACTACCACGGACGGTAAGGTGAACTTTTAAGGCTTGAAAATCTGCTTACTAATTTTGCTGAATTATCCCGTTGTTCTCAGTTATTTTTGCGCACTAAAGCAAAGTTTCGTTGCGTTGCTTGTGTCGGGACTATCACACTAGGTTTTGTCGATCATCCCTAGCTCTAGCACTGCGTAGATGTTCACTTCAAATGCATGTGCAAGCATTTGTGGGATATGAATAAAAATGGTATGTTCAGTTTTCTGTGTGCACCCCCAAACTGGGCCAAAGCAATTTTGTCCGACAAGGCTTTATGGCCCAGTATCTGCAATACTGGACCTTAGTTAGGGCTATTTTTCACAAAATGACGTTTTTCTGCTTTTGTCATCTAGAGGTATCTAGTGATCAAAAGGCAAAGTATTAGACGGAACAAATCAATATCGATGACCCAGAAGCTTCTTAAACAAACATACATGTAAGTACATGTCAGGAAATACAACAATTTATCACAGCGTTTTCCACATCGAAATAGATTGTGTTACAAAAGGCAGTGAATAAATCAGCCATCCAGTTGTTGTTGCACAACAACTCTCGGGCAACCTCTGGCGTAGAGCATGGATGGTCTTGATCCTCATCACTCCGCACCAATTAAAATTTCTTGAACACCATCTCAAGTCTGCTGAAAACTCACAGAAGCACAGAAGTGCAGAAGCCTGACCTACAAGTGTATTATTCGTCAGCCCACGTTTATTGTCTGCACAGGAGCCGGGGCGATATACAGCACATACACTGATCTGTGTGCCCTGTGGTTCAGTTATGATAATCCAGAGCATATCCTGGTCGGTGCAGTCGGTGTCCAGCTGTCTATCTGGTAGGCCAGCCTTCACCCAGATTGCAATCCCACCACCATAGTAATAATTATTATGCTGTCCTGTCGCGCTATAGCACATTATCAGGTTTTGTTGTTGTTGTTGTTGTTGTTGTTGTTGTTGTTGTTGTTGTTGTTGTTGTTGTTGTTGTTGTTGTTGTTGGTTGTGACGGTGGTGGTGGTGATGGTTGTGATTTTGATTCAGTTAGAAAGCCCTGGCTGCATCAATGATGTGCATGCATGCACATGCCATGCAGGCTGTTTCCCGTGTGTCACGTGATCGTCGCCTTTGGAGTCGACCAATGACATTAGGAACCTTTCGTTCCCCGCGTACGGATACGAAACGAATGCTGATTCGTCACCTGGGTTCGAGGATTCGTCAGAGTCCCTGCGGAGAACTCGTTTTCACGAATGGAAGCCTCTTCATTCGTGGCACGCTCCGAATCTGTCAGGTACACATTTATTTGGATAGATACACATGTTTTGCAAGGTACACATTTTTCCCTTGATTCCATGATCCATGCACGTGTGCGTGTAAAAACCCGTAGGTCTACGCCAAACTACCGGCGCCCGCGGCCGTATTCGTAGTTGCCAAGCACATTTGCATCACGACTCGCGAAACCTGAAATCTGTTTTCAACGAAACGATTACGAGCCGAATCAAACTTTCGTTTCGCATTCGTTTCGTAGCAAATGCGAAAGGTCCCTATTATCAAACTGCACCGGCTGGAAAGCGCGGTCCTGCCTGCTCAAAAGTCAAAGGTGATGGAACTGGATCAACCGCCCGTCGTAAAGTGACGACGGGTAGGAGCCGATTCAACTTGACGATGGGCAGGAACGGATTCCAGTTGACTCAAGCCTCTTGTACGGGCAAAAATACAATCTTGATCAATAATAGAAATGAAACTAAAACCCAAAAACAATTTTAAAATGTAAAGAATTCAAACAAATGAAAAGAACCCAAAGTTAAAGAAAAGAACCCAACCAGCTGCACACGGAGCGCACAAGAGGCAACAGCATAATAAATAAGTAAGCTTCCTCAAAAACCTATCCGTGAAACCATTAATTTAGACCGGAACTTGGACCTCCGACACATCTAGTGCAGCAGACGAAGCACCAGCCTCCAGAACTAGGGGACGTCCGAACAGCTTCCTGCAGCCTCGAAGACACATAATACAAGACCTAAGTAGCGAGAAAGACAACTTACATCGAATATAGGCCACGACGTGACAATACTGCTCGGACTTCTTTGCTGCCAGAAGAGCGACCACCCTTGCGTATAATGCCGATGTCGCCTTCCCCATCCCTTCACTTGCCGCCATCGCCACTGGAACAATGCCTGCTCCACGTTCCTCACCCGTTCCTCAGAATGTCGTATTTTCTCCTCTCTCGTGGCGTTGGTACACAGTGGCACGTGGTGCAGATCGATTTGAGCGAGCATTTTTTTTTTTTTTTTTTTTTTACTGAATACCACAGTACCATCAGATGCTGCACAGCGGGGGCGGTGGCATATTGGATGGAAGTGGGGGCGGGGCAAAAGTTACTCCTCCTACCAAAGGTCTCGGAATCATTGTTACCCCTGTGCTCCGATACATAGGAGTAAAGAAACATGTGCATCCAAGAGGGGAGCACTGGCTTTGCAAACGATAATGGGGAGAATTTGAGATTGGGATAGGACAAAACAATAGTAAAAGCAGTGCACCGTAGGAAGATGGAGTGAACTGATAATCGGGTTTTAAGGCTGAGCGAAGGGGATCAAAGAGGGGTAGAAGGGAGCTGGAGTGCGGTCAGTATAATTAGGCTGGTGTGTTGGCAGAGATCATAGCCTGTCTGTGGCCCACTCCCACTTGCTGCGCCGCAAGTGGTCGTTGACGTTTTTCTTGAACGTGTGCATGCCTCTGCGAGAAGGGGAGACTGCAGAAGGGTAGGTGGGAGCTGATTCCACGTTTCGATGAGGGAGTGGGGAAATGAGCGGAGCGTGTTGTTTCGTGCCTGAGGGGGATGGATACTGGTGAGTTGCGATGGATGATGTGTTGCAGATCTGGTTGTCGCTCGAGTAGGCATGCGGTGTTGCGGTGCGGCTGCTGATGGTGGCAGAATGGCTTTCACCATTTCCGGACCCTCCACAAAGTGCAGCTTGTACAGAAAGCAGAGCCCTGCTACGGTACGGCGAATGTCGAGGCTCGGGAGGTATGCTCCATCTCCAATTATGTGCAGGGCACGGCGCTGGATGGCAGTGAGGCGGGCCAAGGTGGTGGGGGCTGCGCTCATCCACACCAGCATGCCATACTCTAGCACAGGGCGGACAAAGCCACGGTACACGATTGCCCGGTGCTTTGGGTCTAGCACAGCCGATGCCTTACGGAGGAAGCCGAGCCGCTGGGCTCCGCGTACTGCAAGCTGTCGGATAATGATTGATTGATTGATTGATTTTATTTTACTTCGCAAGTTCAAACGGGTTCCTGGCCCAGTTATATGAAAGCGAAGGGTAGAATTTGCCAAAATCCTAATGAGCAACAGCATAGGCAATATTATCATAGAAGTGGAGTACTATGCGAGCGAGAATACTGAGAAGAAAGGAACATGTCAAAGCCTGACGAAACACAACCTATTTCAGGCATACATAAGGAAGGCAGGCTAGCTTAAAATCTTGCAATCTGGATACGGTGCGCACCTCTCTAGGCAAACTGTTCCACAGCAATGCTCCTGCGGTGGCGAATCTCGTTTGGCCACACCGACTGCGAGCTGGCTGGCTGAGCAGACCATTGGCATGCTGATGGCGCGTACTTCTGCCGCTGCATGCTGCTGGTTTGAGAAGCTGGGCTAGAGCAAGGCTAGTGGAGTCATTTAGACAACGCCAGATGAAGATCAGGAGCTTTTGTTTAAAAAGTTCAGTGACGCGGTAAATCGAGTTGGCAGCCAGGAGGGGCTGCATCGCGGAACATGGCGGACTGCCATCAATGCATCGGATCGCCCGGTTTTGCATGGCTTGCAGACGCTGAAGTTGGGTCACACGGAGGGCTGCAGAGAAGCTGCAGGCACCATATATCATATCCGGCATGACAATAGCCTTTACATATATCTTGCGCGAGCTGCGGGAGAGGCATCGACGGGCTCGCCACAAGGCGCCTATCTTCCTTGCAACTTTGGTCACTATGGCGCTGACGTGTACATCCCAACTCAGGCGGTTGTCAAGAAAGACACCAAGATACCGCGCAGACTTCACTATCGGTAGAGAGGTATCGCAGCACACGATAGAGACCTCAGGCCCGGCATGTTGTGTAACAGTTTTCCCCTGTTCTCTATAACTTTACACTCCCTCGCACCTCATGCGTCCTACGCCTGTCTATTAGCACCTTCATTGGCGCCATTGCCACATGTATACTATCACATTTTGCATATAACTGGTCGAGGCACGCTCAACCAGGCCTCTTACTTTTCAAGTTTGATTAAACCTGTTACACTGGTAGCAGAGGATGGTTACTACTCTGCTTTTGGCAGGTGTTCTGGTCGCTCTGCTTACGCTCCTCGTACTCGTCGTTCGGCTGATAAACGATATCAAGACCGCTCAGCGCATTAGCCAAGGAAACCGAACGATACATCCGAACTCGGAACCGTGGGAGCCAACACCCCGCCTTACGAATGAGCCGCCTGTGTTTGGAGGAGATTCCGCTACATTCAAAGAATGGACGTTTGCAATGGACATGGCCCTACGGTCGTTGGCACTCCCAAATGCGGCACAGAGGGTCGACTACGCGGCAGGATTTTTGACTGGAAACGCTCGTCTTTGGTTGATAGCGGCATTGGAAGCTAACCAAGTGTTTTCCGACTGGCCTGCTCTGAAAGCGGCACTTGGCGATGTGTACGGACCACGGCACAACGAGGAAACATCGCGTATGGGACTAATTTCCGCAGCGCAGCGCGGGTCGCTGGACGCATACATTGCTGCTTTCACTCGCCTCAGCCTGCAAGTGCCGGAAATCGACCACCACACCAGAGCGCTGCTGTTCGTCAGGGGTCTAGTGCCGCACATCCAGCGACAGGTCATGCGTGAGCATCCACGTACCCTGGAGCAAGCTGTCATGGCAGCAAACACCGTGGAGCAGTCGTCAGGGCCACCGGCGTCGGGGCCACCAGCCAGTAGAGAGTCGCGTTCCGTGCCCAGCTTCCGTGGTCAGGGCCTCCGCAAGCTGACGGACCAAGAGCGTGTCCAACTGCGAGCAATGGGACACTGCTTTGCTTGCAGGAAGCCAGGCCACCTCGCTAAAGACTGTACTGAGGGTGGACAGCGCTACCCAAACGCTGGTCGCCAGTAAGAAAGGGGGTGCGCTTACTGGCGACGACCCAAGCGCCCACGCCGGTACCAGTCGCTAACCGGTTCGGAGCTCTGGAGGTTGAAGACGTTGCTCTCCAGGAACCTACGGAGCCGGAGACACCCATAGCTGTAGGAAATTGTCCCGTTGCAGAAAGGTGTCATGTCAGCAACGTCAGCGTCGGCAATGAACCTGAACACGACCTACTGCGCATACAGGGAAAGATCGGCGGTCGCCGTGCAGTGATGCTGATAGATTCCGGTTCGACGCATGACTTCATTGCAGACAGTTTTGTTCGAAAGCATCATCTTGACACGGATGCAAGCTCAGCAGTGCTGAGCGTAACATTGGCGGACGGCTCGACCAGCGAGGTCCCGCAGATTTCCACACGCACGCTAAGGGTGACAGTCGGGGGCTTCACTGAGGAACAGCACTTTACTGTGTATCCCCTGACTCGCTACGACGCTATTCTTGGCAAGCCGTGGCTTACAAGGAACAACCCCAGCATCAACTTCCGTACGAACGAAGTTCAGTTGGACGGTGAGCCCTTTGTTGCCAAATTGCCTTCAGCTAACCCGCCGACAGCCGACCGGCCATCTGTGGAAAGCATGTTTATCAGTGGCCGACAAGCTCGTCATGCCCTGAGGAGTGGAGCCGAGGGGTTTCTTGCATGGGTCACTGCTGCAAACGAGGAGAATCGTTCCGGGCCACAACTCCAGGAATCAGAGCAACAAGACATCCAGAACCTGCTCAAGAGGCACCAGGATTTATTTCCAGACGAGCTGCCGAATGAGCTTCCACCGAAGAGACCAGTCGACCATGAAATCCAGATAGAAGATGGAGCCAGACCACCGTCTCGACCCGCCTACCGCCTGCCGAAACCAGAGATGGACGAGCTCCAGTCACAGCTATCAGAATTACTTGAGAAGGGATTCATTGAGCCAAGTAAGTCGCCATACGGTGCACCTGTGTTTTTTTGTGAAAAAGTCGGATGGTACTCTGAGAATGGTGTGCGATTGGCGAGAATTGAATAGAATTACGATCAATAACAAAGCTTGTCTTCCCAATATTGATGACTTATTCGACACGATCCAGGGCAGTGCATATTTCTCCAAGTTGGACTTGCGGTCAGGCTACAATCAAATCAGAATTCAAGACTCGGATGTTTCTAAGACGGCCATTAATACGCCGTTCGGCCACTTCCAATTTAGAGTCTTGGGATTCGGGCTGACTAATGCCCCGGCCACCTTTCAGTCACTCATGAACTCTATTCTGCAACCGCATCTCCGAAAATTCGTTGTAGTATTCTTGGATGACATTCTAGTTTTCAGCAAGACCTGGGAAGATCATCAGCATCATCTTCAAACAGTTCTAGAAACACTTAGAAATAGTGAGCTGTATTGCAAACAGTCTCAATGCGAATTCGGCGTGAGAGAAGTTCTCTTCTTGGGGCATAAAATCAACGGCACATCAATTTCTCCTGATCCCAAGAAGATAAGTGCTGTGGAAACATGGCCAACTCCGTCGTCAGTAACTGATGTGAGGAAGTTTCTTGGCTTTGGAAACTATTTCCGAAGGTTCATAGATCGACACTCGACCATCTCTCGTCCATTAGAAGAAATCACCGGAAAAAATTCACGCTTTGAATGGAGCGCTGCTAGACAGAAGGCATTCGAGTCTCTAAAATCAGCATTACTCGAGGCGCCAGTGTTGCAACTGGCCGATGTTGAGAAAAGCTTCATGGTAGAAACTGACGCAAGTGACTTTGCCGTGGCGGGTGTGCTCCTGCAGCAGGGAGAAGATATGGATTTGCATCCCGTAGCCTATTGTAGTCGGAAACTGTCAGCTGCAGAACGCAACTATACTGTGGCCGAGAGGGAAATGTTGGCTGTGGTATTTGCATTAAAGTGCTGGAGAATCTATCTATTCCGCCACTTTGACCTGATGACTGATAATATGGGTGTTGTCTATTTACGAACCAAACCGACTCTCACCAAGCGTGAGGCAAGATGGGTAGAGTTTTTAGCTGACTATGACTTTACGGTCTTTCACAAACCAGGAAAGAAAAACATTGCCGACCCGCTTTCACGCCGTCCAGATCTGTTCAGTGATTCTGAAATAGGCGGGTCATCCTATCCTCCTAACATTCAGTTGAATGCCATAGAGCATACCCTAGAGATTAATCCAGACTTAGCGCAGTTAATTGTCAGCGGTTACAAGTGCGACAAGGATCTTGCTCCCATTATCAGGAGACTGAAAAATTCAAGCCATGACAATCTGCACGACCGTTACCTTCTAAATGAAACACCCGGTTATCTTTATCTCAGATCTTCACCACAGAACAGGTTGTGCATTCCAAAGAGTAGCAAACTCCGACTCGCCCTGCTTCAAGAATACCATGACTGTGTGACTGCGGGGCATCCTGGTCGAGATCGCACCTATTTCAGACTCTCTAGATATTTCTATTGGCCCAGAATGGGACTGGATGTAAAGGCGTTTGTCAAGTCATGTGACGTCTGCCAACGAGTTAAAGGCGGCCAGCTAAAAACTGGTCTCTTGCAGAATTTACCAGTGCCCAGTCAGCCGTGGGCGGATATCTCGATGGATTTTATCATGGGTTTGCCTAGGACCGATACAGGTCATGATGCTATATATGTATTTGTAGACCGCTTGACAAAGTGTGTACATTTAGCACCTACTTCCTTTACTATTGACGCTAAAGGAAGTGCTGATCTGTATATTCAACATGTATTTCGACTTCATGGTTTGAGTTCTAGTATTGTATGTGATCGTGATCCAAGATTTACGGCAGCATTTTTCAGGAATTGTTTGATCGCTTAGGAACGAAACTAGCATTTAGTACTGCCAATCACCCTCAGACAGATGGCCTAACTGAACGAGTAAACAGAATAGTAGAGGATGTGCTGAGGGCTTTTGTAAATCATAAACAAGATAACTGGGATATGCTCCTACCTCTCTGTGAGTTTTCTATCAACAGCGCTACTCAATCATCTACAGGAAACACACCGTTCTTCTTAAATTACGGTCTAAATCCCAGAGCGCCACCCGACTTCCTCAACCCTGTTCAGAGAGGCAGAGATTCAGCTGATTGGTTGCAAGCAAGACAAGACGCGGTCAAGATCTCACAAGATGCGCTAGTGGCAGCTCAAGCTCGTCAGGCCTTCTATGCAGATCGGACAAGGGTCGAGGGAAAGCTGAAGGTGGGAGATTTGGTAATGGTCTACCGGGATTTCCTCCTGACTCCTGAAGCTCGGGACCGACCATCCCATAAATTACGCCCCAAGTGGTTTGGCCCCTTTCCTATACCCCATGTGGTCGGCCCGAATGCCTACAAGCTCAAGTTGCCTCATACCAGCCGCTGTCACCCGGTATTTAATGTGTCGGCACTCTGTGCCTACGAGAAGAACGCTATTCCTAATAGGAGACAGCCTACGCCTCCGCCTATCACGGACCTTGATGGTCATGCCCGCTATTTGGTGGAGAACATTCTCAGTCACCGCCGCCGGCAGAATCAGCTTCAGTACCTAGTCAAGTGGCAAGGCTACTCTGATGCCACTTGGGAGCCTGAACATTATTTGTTGGATGAATCTGGTAATGACATTGTTCCACTTCAGAAGTACAAAACCTTGGCTTCTGCCCGCTGAGTTTTGCAGTTGAACTTCTAGTTTCACCTTACACATTTGTTGAGCTTATTACACTTTATTTGCATGGAGTTTCAGTCGTCTTATTGTGTTACTTCAGTGCGAAGCCTTTTTTCGTCTCGCACGTGTTTGCGCTTATTGTACTCTATTCCACTTGAGCATTTGGGTTATAAGCTCCTTCCTCTCCATAGGAGGGGGATGATGTAACAGTTTTCCCCTGTTCTCTATAACTTTACACTCCCTCGCACCTCATGCGTCCTACGCCTGTCTATTAGCACCTTCATTGGCGCCATTGCCACATGTATACTATCACATATTGCATATAACTGGTTGAGGCACGCTCAACCAGGCCTCTTACTTTTCAAGTTTGATTAAACCTGTTACATGTTGCGGTGAGATAGTCATTACCTGGCTTTTGGAGGCATTTAAAATTAGGCCGCGTGACTTAAGCCATATGGCGAGATCAGTAACAGCTGAAGAGACGGATTTGGAGACTTCCCCAGCGGAAGCTTTTGAATCGTACAGAGCAATGTCGTCTGCGAATTGCACGCTGGGTATTGGCGATGAGACCAATTTCACATCACGGGTGTAGACGTTAAAGAGAACAGGCCCCAAGACGGAGCCTTGGGGCACACCACAGGTGCAGTCAAGAGCACGACTTGTGGCCGAAGCGACTGTAACTTGCTGCCTGCGATCTGTCAGGTAATTCGCGAACCACTTCAGGACGACACCAGAGATACCAACGTCAAAAAGGTCTTGGATGAGGATACCATGGCGGACTTTGTCAAAAGCCTTGGACATGTCGAGGAGGCACAGCCCTGTTACCAGACCACTGTCCTTCGCCTTCTGCAAGCTGTCCGTGAGAACACAGAGGGCATCCTCAGTGGAGCACTTCTTCCTGAAAGCAAACTGAGAATCAGGTAGGGCATTACTCAAGTCTAGGTGGCGAACTAGCTGACGCTGCACCACTCTCTCCAACAGCTTTGAGACAACTGGAAGGAGGGAAACAGGGCGATAATTGGTGGGGACTGATGGGTCCCCGGTCTTGTAAAGCGGTACAACGGTCGCCAGCTTGAACGCCAAAGGAACCGTGCCAGTGCGGAGGGAAGTGCAAAACAGTACTGCTAAAGAGTATGCCAATAAATCGTAACACTGCCGTAATAGCGGATATGGCTGCGGAATGCCAGCTGCCTGTCGAAGGTGACGCCAAGAAGCTTGAGCTCCTCTACTTCTGGCACGACTGCTCCTTGGAAGCGTATTGCGTTCGGGGGGGGGGGGGGGGTTGCGAGCGGTGGTGGCTGATGGTCAATGCCTGCGACTTTGGGGGCTCGAACTTGATCCTCCACCTGCTTCCCCATGCTGCCAGTGAGTCTACTGCCTGCTGGAGGATTGCTGTCTCTTCTGGCAGTCTGAGTCGGGTGGTGATGCACTTGTAGAGAGTTGTGTCGTCGGCGTATACAGCCAGCTTCGCCCCATCAGGCAGGTGGTCTTCTGCGTCGTTGACGTACAGAAGGAAGAGGGTGGGGCCGAGGATGCTGCCCTGTGGCACGCCAGATTGGATTCGGTGGGTCGGTGAAGACTGGCCACCTATGTGGCGGTCTGTCAGGTAACTCCGGAGCCAGGCAAGAAGGAGGCCACTTATGCCGCACCGCTCAGCCTGGTGGAGGACGCCGTTGTGCGAGACCTTGTCGAAGGCCCCGGCAATATCTACTGCGAGTACCCTGACGAGGCCTCCACTGGCAGCTGCAAGGCTCCACTCATGCTGAAGAGCAATCAGCAGATCAGAGGTTCCCAGTCCAGTGCGAAAGCCAAACTGCCTGTGAGAAAGGATGTCATTCTTCTTCAGGAAACTGGACAGGCTGCGGTTCACGATGGACTCCATACACTTAGACATTATGGGCAGTAGTGATATCGGTCGGTAGTTTCTGGGGTTCGAATTGGGGCCTTTCTTGTGTACCGGTACGACGTTGGCAACTTTCCACATGGCAGGTTGATGACCACTGCAGAAGCACAGGGTAAACAGCTTGGATAACGTTAGGGGCAGGGCCAGAGAGTCGGCACATTTTCTCAGCACTCTAGCAGGTACTGCATCAGGCCTTGTGGCTTTACTTGGGTTCAGGGCTCGGAGTGTCCGGCGTACGGTGGCTTGGCGGAAGTGGACTGTTGCAAGCGTATTTGCGGTGCGCTGGCGGACATGCGGGAACGGCCCCGACTGTTCTGCAAAGTCATCGTCTAGGCTGCACTTCTGGGCAAAGTACTTCCCGATGACGTTAGCCTTGTCGTGGCTTTTGGTGCATTCCATGCCATCGGGGTCAACCAGGACTGGGATGGAGCTGTCCCGGCCATGCCCTCCAACTCGTTTAATCACGCTCCACCACTCTCTGTCCTGCAGGCTGCCCGTCCGGAGCCGTTGCTTGACATGGTCGAGATGTCTGGCTTTGGCTCTTGCTAGACATCTTGTTGAGTCAAGGGATGCTAGCTTGTACGTACACTGGAGCGCTCCATTTCTGGGGTCATCGCGGAATTTCCGCCAGCATATGGGTTGAACACCCGAACATCAAGAAGGGTTCGCTCAAATCGACTGCCACACAAACCACTGGCAGCCACATCCAGTCGTGCATTGTTCTCCACATTAGCAGTACGATATCTCAACTCAAAACTGCTCACCAGTCGGCGGCTGCTACACAGGTTCAGTGGAGACTTTCGAGCACTCCTGATCCAACAACTGGGCAGTTGTGTCCCGATTAGCGTTATGTCGTATCGACGGGAAACCTCCACGGGGACATGAAAGCGAGTCCAACACATTGATTTCATGGCCACAGGAGCAGTGGGATGGAAGCTTTGCAGGTGTTCCCTCATAACGGATTCCGTTCCTGCCCGTCGTCACTTGACGACGGGCAGGAACGGAATCCACTGCGTTCATTGGCTCACGAACCTACTTGGTGCGTATTCCGTAAATACAAGGACAACGAAAAGCGCGTGCATGCATGCTCATTAACTTTCCCAAAGACTTGAAAGAGACTTTGGCTTGGGAAGTTGGGTGCACACGTTCCAGTCACTCAAACTCGACCAGTTTTGGAGGAAGGATCTACCGCTGTTCATCCAGCCCTGCCGCTATCACCGCGCGCGCTGGATTCCGCGGTACTGCCCTCATACTCGTGCAGGAACCTGCACTTCCAGTCACTCATATTCGACTGCTGTTCATCCAGCCGGCCCTTGCCGGTATCACGGCGCGGGCTGGATTCCGCGGTATGTACTGCCCTCGTACTGGTGCAGGAACCTGTACCAGTGTACTGCAGCGTACACTCATCATGCATGGTCATACAACATGATTGTTTTATTTTTTATTATTTATTTCTTTTTGCCATGACACAGACAGGACTAGGGCCAGGTTGGTATATCCTAGACTAGTATTAGCCAGGTACTACTACTACAGTACTAGTACTCGGTATGGTCGTATTCTGGTCATTCAGGTATGGTCGGCATGATATTATTATACAAGTAGGAAAGGGTGGAGTGAGAATGTGCCCTAGCTACTTGTGCACATCTGCGCATGCTGCAAGCATCAGTTCCATCTAACACCAGTAACCATTGAGAACGGCGTTGCTGATCTGGCCTGTGTTGGCGTTAGTTGCGGCGCTGCGGTGCTTCTTTGGTGCCCGTCTTTTTTTCTTTTTCTTTCTTTTCCCATCTTCATTCCCGTTCACTGCCTGGTGACAGTGGTGTGTTGGCGAAACCTCGGGACTGGGTAGATCGGCCCAATTCGTCCACTGAGGCTCCTCTTTCATCCAAGACGGCAACCAGTCGGCACTAAGAGATTCTGTTTTTCGATCTTCCCTGCTTGTATCACTTAATGCTGGATTGCTGGGCTTGCAACCGCGGCCAATGCCAGTTGTCCTACATCGTTCCCTGGCTTCTTGTGCACGTCTGCGCATGCTGGACGCATCAGTTCCATCTAACAGCGTTGCTGATCTGGCCTGTGTTGGTGATGATAGTTCATGTGCTGCGGTGTTTCTTGGGTGCCCATTTTCAATACCGTTCACTGCCTGGGCAGAGGTAGCTGAAGACTCACTGTCATCATGGTCATGCGGATGAGCTACAGCATTGTGTGTGCTTACAGCCATATCCATACTTATGCTCAACGGATTTGTGCAAAACTGGCAAAACTTTCAGCAGCAGTAGTAGTAGTAGTACTTGTAGTAGCCGTAAAAACGATTCTCCCAGCAAGAGGAAGAGCAGTTATGTGGTGGGGACTCTGAGGTGTATACACTTTGTAGATTCTGCACAGGTCGGATGTATCACCATTGGACCTCACGAATAGACACGTAAATCCTGGCAGGCTCTGCTTCTGCTACAGAACTCACTGGTTTTAGTAGGCAAGACCAATTTAACGTTCTCACAAGTAGGCAAGACAAAGTTAACGTTCTCACTAGTAGGCAAGAGTGGTACTAGTAGTAGGCAAGACAAACTTCACTGGTACTGTGGCTGACTCAGCACAACGTACAAGACTCACATCAGTCACAACTTGATATCTTACGATCGACACGGGTTCAGTTCAGTGATTAAACTTCGGTGGAGAGCCAAGGGGCAATTATTTATAAGACGAAAAGAGGACCAAAGAGCTACAATTTACGCTATAATGTCCACTAACACCACCAGTTACTCTACAGTCAGCTCATGCGATAACATTGCACGACACTGACCAACGGTACTGACGTTCTACACCTAACTGGCAATCAGTTCTAGCACATTTCAGATGCGCACTCCAACAGCCTCAACACCCTCCTCATGCTATTTCTATAACTTAGAACCTTCCAAGTCGGAAGGCTGTTGGAGTGCCAATTTGAGATGTGCTAGAGCTGATTACCAGTTAGGTGTAGAACGTCCGTACTCTTGGTGAATGTTGTGCAGTGTTATCGCATGAGCTGATTGTAAACTAACTGGTGGTGTTAGTGGATATTATAGCGTAACTTGTAGCTCTTTGGCCGTCTTTAATTTTTTTAAATTCAGAAAAATTAAGTCTGACAAAGATGTACATGCTTGTGCTGTGTATGGTGTTGGTAAGCGATGGGTACAGTGTAACCTTGAAATCGCTTGTTACTGCAAGTATTGAGCTATGCACTCGTTCACGTGATAATCATTGAGCCCAACTACCAGGAGAGTTCTACAGGTCATGCACTCCTGTCTGGCGGACCAGGCACGCGTGGCTGTTGATCAGCACACTGCCATGTCCATCGCAAGCACCTTTCTATAGAATGGATACTTATCTGAGCCTGTGGGGAGTTTTCTGTAACGGTGGATGGGATGAAAGGGCAGTGAAAAGAGGTCGCGGGAAGACCTGGATTACTTCATTTGTCTCTCGATGGTGCGAAGAGTACATATCCTATGTCTAAAAAGGTGTGCAACTACAGTTGCGCCTGGTGAAATCCGACCCAAAGCCCACGTACGGTGCAGTTTGTGCATACATGTATATGGTGCCCTCAAGTAATAATAATACTTTCACGGTTGTTGCCCCCCCCCGCACCTGGAAGTGGTGCGAATGCGTTAAAGAGTGATGCCAGGTTTATGTACACTCTTGGTGATACCCGTGGCAAAGCAGAGCCGTGCACAAACCTGTACTAGGCTGTAGCGTTCATGCGCAGGAGGCAGGTTGCAAATGGTGCATGGAATGAGCTAGTAGGAGCTGTTTTTTTTGTTTTGTTTTTTATTTTTTGTTTTTTTACTAAGGCCACAGCTTCCAATCATGACATGCAAAGCAGCGGTGCAGCATCGCAGGCATGAATTGTGGCCGTGGTGACGGGGTCTGATGTGCTCCACCGACCTACAGTCCATTCATAAAAAGATGGGCTCTGGCTCTGGCGAGCTCCCGTATTTGGCGGTTTTTCGTGATTTCATCGTACACAGTGCAGCGCTGCGAACTTTGAAATTTGAAAAAGGGTCCAAAAAGGGTGCCTGAACTGGGGTTCGAACCGCAGAATGCACTGTTGCCAGGCGGGGTCAAACGGCCTGGATTTTGATGGTTTTCCCAATTCTGTGCTTTTGGGGCAAAACCTGGCCGAAATCCTATTCTTGCTATGGCTTGCTTTTTGGACAAAAAAACTTCAGAAACATAATTGGAAGAGGATTCCATAGGGGATTGCCAAAAAAATTCTAAAAAAACTCAAAGTTTGACCCATTTATGGCCAAAAGCTAGAAGTTCATTTTTTTCTGAATGGACTGTAGGGTCTCGGCTTCACTGCACAGCAAACGCGTCGAAAGAAAACGGGGGCTAATAATTATCGGGAGATGGGGGGGGGGGAGAAGAAGAGAAGAAAGAGAGAGAGAGAGAGAGAGAGAGAGAGAGAGAGAGAGGGAGAAAGAGAGAGAGAAAGAAAGAGAGAGAGAGAGCGAGAGAGAGAGAGAGAGCTGGGAGATAGAAGAGCACAGTGCTCTTGTCGATGGGGACTGCGAAGGATAGCAAGTTCTGGGACATGTGCATGAGAATCAGAATATTGGTGATGATGGCAGCAGGGTTATAAGGTAAGCAGCTGAACACTAATATTATTATTATTATTATTTGTGCTCCCGCGTCAATGGGCTCGCCCAAATTCGCTTGCACCGAACCATGCGAAAAAAGGCCGCCAGCAGGCAGGCAGGCAAAGAAAAATAGAAAATGGTGTCACATAAACTAATACAAACAAGAATATCATTATTGATGACATTAATATACTGAATGAATGGCAAGGCCATGTGAATACGGATAATACGGATAATCAGAGTACCAACAACAAAGAATGTAGCTCAAACCATTGCAGTGCCAGCTTCCTTCACCAGTACTCTGCCTTGTACGCATCTGTAACTGCGTTGCACAGATATGTCCATTCACGGCGATCCAGTGCTCGCTGAGCCATCAGCTGCAAGTCCCTTGGAGTCCTCAGACGGCAGCCGACTCGCTCCGCGTCTTGATTCAGCAGGACCGGTAGCGTGATCCGCGGCCGCCCACGGTATCCCGGCACGGAGCAGCCAAAGAATCCACTCATGGCCTCCCTAGCCGGTGTGTGCTCATCTGATCGCAGGATGTGGCCGAACAACCGCCATCTTGCATTCACCAGAATGTTGCCAAGTGGAGCAGCACTGCAGCGCTCGTAAACCAAATCGTTCGACAGTCGGTTGGGCCACCTGATACCCAAGATATGCCGAAGTTGCCGCCGATGATACGATTCCAGCGCTTCAATTGTCTGTCGAGTGATGCCCCATGAGGAGCAGTTGTAAAGCAAGACAGGTAACACGAAGCAGTTATACAGCCGGACGCGCACCTCCAGACTCACTTGGTCTCTTCTCTTCCATAACTGGCAGAGGGACTTAAACGCTATCGCCGCAAGCTGCTTTCTGCGGGTGACATCCTCTGCATCACCAAGGAGAGAGCCGAGTTTCTTGACCATACGCCATGGCTCATCAGCACGATCGGCCTCTCGCTGGATGGCTGTGAATTCTGTCTTGGTCTGGTTGACGGTAAGGGACCATGTACCCAAGATGGTGGCAACCTGTGGCTCTAACATCCGAAGCCAATCACTAGAGATACTGATGAAGTCCACATCATCGGCGTACTCCACATCGTACGGAAGATGCCGGGCCACAGGTGCAGCCATTCGCTGTCGCACATCCTGCAGGGCAGCTTCCAGGTAGATCACGAATAGAATTGGCGACAAGGAGTCGCCTTGCGGGGTACCAATGTTAGTGGAGAAAGAGCTTGATGTTTCCGTGCCCAGTCTGACTGCCAAATTCGTATCTGAGATCAGGTAACGGATCAAGCGTACCTCGTCTTCTTCCAAGAATCGCTGAACCACGTCCATCAACTGTCCTCGCCTGATCGTGTCAAAGGCACGTGACATGTCGATGCCCAGTATGCTGAATGACCAGTGGTACCGCTGGGTCGTAGCTGCTAACCACCGATGGCACCAGACCACATCAGCTGTTGACCTTCCTGCACGAAAACCACTTTGGTTCAGTGATAGGAAATCGTTTACGGCTGGCGAGATGCGCTTGAGGACTACCAGCGACATGACTTTGCGTAGAGTTGTCAGGAGGATGATCGGTCGCAGACTGGTTAAAGCACCCACCGGCTTTCCGGGCTTCTGGAGAGGTATTAGTGTGCCATGACCGATGAATGGCTCTACCCGGTGTTGCTGAAATAGGCTGTTGATGCATCGGCTTATGACGGGAGCAGTGGCATCGGCTGAGTACTTCAACAGCTCACCCGGGATGTTGTCGGGAACACTACTAAGAACAGGGAAAGCGTTGGCGAGCAGATTCAAAGTGCATCAGTAGCAGAGAGCCAGTCCTGAGCAAGAAGGTGAAGGTACACCTTTTTCTTAAAGCTTTGCATGTGGGGCTGGGCGGGTGGGTGGTGGAACAGGTCTGGTGGCAGGGCATTCCATGTTGCAACGGTGCTAGCAGGAAATCCTTGGAGACAGCTATTCCGGGTGTTGGCAGGCAGGCCAGTTGTCATCTGGGGTATGGATGGGACCTGTTCAGTAGTCTACGTGATTTCAGTGGTGGCATGGCTTGAAGATTGGGAGACGGAGACATAGCTGTATTGCAGGGCGCCTTACAAGCTCCAGGGCATCTGACTGATGAAACGTAAGTGCAGAGAGAGCAAGGGTGCCATATTGCAGGATAAGCCGGATTCATACAACGTACAGATGGCCGGGATTCGTACATTCTGCACTCATCAGCGCAGCACAAGGAAAATGAGAACCTGATAGCAATGAAAAATAGAATTTGCAAAGGCAGATTTAAACCAAGCCCGAACGTACCTAAATTAACTTTACAGCTACAAATGTTCAGGCATTTCCGCGATCATCAGACAGCAGCATTTAGTATTGTATGTCTGTACATAACCATTGTGGTGTAATGGGTGCCAATTGTGATCTAAGGAGGCAAGAAAAGATACAAACATGACTGGGATGATTAAATATCTGCCTATTACTATCCCGATCATCATCAGCAGCAGCAAGGAGAGAGAGAGAGAGAGAGAGAGAGAGAGAGAGAGAGAGAGAAGGAGAGAGAGCGAGGGGGGGAGAGAGAAAGGGGTAGAGAGAGAGAAAGGGGGAGAGAGAGAAAGTGAGAGATGTCTGTATGATTGATGATTCCAGTTTTAAAATGGCAATAAATAAGATAAATTGTGCACTCATAACAACAGCAAAAATGAAGAAAGTCAAGTTCCATAACGTTTTCTTGTGACTGTCATCAGTGGAACGCCGTCACATAAAAATGTCATAACTAAAACACACGCTTATATGGACTCAGTATAGAGTCCATGCACTATATGATGTCCAGCACCCTATATAGAGTCCATTGGTCCAAAATCCACTATACAGAGTCCAGGAGTCCACTCAGTTTTGATCAGCTTCATCCTGCCGCGCAATCCCCTATAAGGAGTACACTTTTTCTACAAGTCCCCTATTCACGGTCCAGGAGTCCAGTTTATCCAGTCACGCCGTCCTGTGTGTTGTGTCCGAAAGAGAACAGACACCTTTTCAGTTTTGCTTGCCTCGTGGCAGCGCATTCCTTTCTTCACTTCAGCCATGGCTGCCAGTTCTGCTGTGCAGTTGCTGACAGTAATCTGTATCGAGGTAACCAAGGAGGATAATGAGACGTTCAAAATCAAATCTGGAAAGCGTCTTGTGGTTCTCGGAAGACGTTTCATCAGTGCGCGGGATGAAAGCAGAAATTGCAGAACGAGAAAAGTTCAGCACAGTTCAAATCTGACGAGTCAGGTACACCGACACTCTCTTTCGTTCGACGCCACAAGGATCCCCTGTTTGGCTATCGCTGCCAGTAAGACGTTTGAATGGTTTCATCAGAGCGAGGGATGAAAGCAGAAAGCGGAGAACGAGAAAAGTTCAGCACAGTTCCAATCTTACGAGTCAGATACACTGACACTCTCTTTCGTTCGACGCCACAAGGATATCCTGTTTGTCTGGACAAGAGCTGCCTGTACCACCGTGTCAAAAGGCTGTCCAGCTACACGGCAGGACGATGACTGAGGTAAGGAAGCTTTTAAGTACTCGTTTCGATTGGTCTGCTGTTCTGTCGAAATATGCTTGAATTTTTTTCCATTTTCAAGGAGCGTATCGCGTTTGTTTGATGTTGCTTGAATGAATGCCCTAAAAGTAATCAACCACTTCGTAATAGTCCTCAAGGACTGTGAGGACTTTGGATCAATCGTATACGATCGTCTAGCTATCATCAATTATTATTTTATTTCATGAAAAATGTATTTTTATCCCTATGATAATTATGTGAACTCCACGACACTCTTCCTCTACTAGGCTCTAGTATGATGTCAAATACAATGGGATCCACAAACGCAGTGCCAGTGTACTAGTAGTAGTAGTAGGAGGATTTATTGTATGCCAATGACAAGAAAAAGCTTCTCAAGCTAATACATGTACTCGTATTCCATGAAGTAACCGTTTTGATGTGACAAACATGACACTGTGTCAGTGAAACTGCCTCGTGACAACAAATCATCGCATTTCCATCTCGGGGAAGACTGACTGACGGCAACGCTGTACAGATTGTTCAAATCATCTCATTTCAAAACGAAAGACTGTGTACACTACATGTATGGTGGTGTGTCTGTGCGTCTTGAGTGTGCACAAACGATCTTATTCCTCGTATTACTAATAGATTATTGTCCCCACCGTCACCTGTTCACAATCTTTGAGTGGATGGATTTTCATTGAGCATCACATTCGTTTAGAACTTGGTAGTTGTGTGCTCCCATGCATCATTACGGTAATAAGCGTATCCTTGTGCTATCTATTTGTTGCAGGTGTGCTGATCTTCAGAAGCTTGCGGAACTGAGTGCTGCTGAACATTTGCATGGCCATGAGCAATGGTGAAGCTTGCTATTGGAGTCTCAGCATGTGCTAGTATTATGCTGACTACTGCACTATGTTACTCTCTTACACTACTACATGTACATGTTTGTAAACGTGCGTGCATCCGCCCACGGCCACGTATGCATTCGTTTCGTATAACTATTTGTTATCCTGCTTGACTTTACGTGTAAATGGGTGGACGTTTGCATGGCTGTTGGAGTTGCGTGTGTATTGTGTCTCTACTCTTTTCTTGGTGTTTTCTTGGCGTTGTATAAGTTTGTGTGTGTGTGTGTGTGTGTGTGTGTGCGTGTGTGTGTGTGTGTGTGTGTGTGTGTGTGCGTGCACGCACAATAATTTGAAACAAATAATTAATCCTTGGCTCTCCATTATTATCTTTCGATTCTTTTGTTTTTTTTCTAGGTATTTTCTTGGCGTTGTGTGGGTGTGTGCATGTGTGTGTGTGTGTGCGTGCACAATAATTTGGCAACGTTACATGATTGAGATATTGTAATTTGCAGCGTCTGCGAAGAGACCACTTGATTTGAGGATGGTGTTTGTAGGGTTTTTCATGTAATGAAGTGGCTGCAGTGGCGCCTCAATAATTAATTTTTTATCTTGAGAAGTGAATGATGTAAAGGATTAAAGGGAGAGGCTGTTTTCTGGTTAATATTCACTGCTTACAGCAGATCCTATGTCTAATTTCGAACTCTGGATAGGGGATGCCTAATTGGCTGGACTTTATACAGGAAGTGTTGTCCACATATGATAAAGACCCTTTATTGTTGATTTCAAAGTTTGGACTCCGTACAGTTGATTTTGGACCAATGGACACTATATAGGGGTGAAGCCAATTGGCTGGACTCTATACAGGGAGTGATGTTCATCTAAACTTTGAGCTCACAGTTGATTCCAAGTTTGGACTCTGTACAGTGGATTTTGGACCAATGGACTCTATATAGGGGTTGGACATCATATAGGGGCTGGACGCTCTACTGAGTCCAACATATACATGTAGCTAATATGGTTTCAGGCAGAATTACAGCAGCTAACAAGTACAAAAAGCGAAGTGTGCACCTTTGCGATGTGTGAATATAGTGTATGTGAGAAAGGTAGTGGCAGATGAATGTGATACTGTGTGAATGAATGGAATGGTGGGTGTGTATTACTTGAAGAGTGTGAGTGATACAACGTTTTCTTTCTGTTTACATAGCACAGGGTCACGAGTACGAATATACACAGCTTCCAACACCTGCAGTTGCTTGAAGAAACGTGCGCAACGAATAACACTAAACCAGGAATCGTCAAACACCTTACGACGTTCCACTGATGACAGTCACAAGAAAACGTTATGGAACTTGACTTTCTTCATTTTTGCTGTTGTTATGAGTGCACAATTTATCTTATTTATTGCCATTTTACGACTATTGTCTCCTCGTCGACTGATTCCAGTTTTGTTTTTCAATTTTAGACCATATATGATGGACTCTGATGGAGAGCCAAGGATAAATTTATAGAAAGGAAAAGAAAAGTGGACATAATAGCGTAACGTTTAGTTCCTTGGTCCATTTTCTTTTCTGTACATTTATGATGAGGCCAGCTATAGGGTCTTGATCCAGGAAACATTCCATCCAAAAAATCGTGCGAGGATTCGTAATGATGGCTTGCTGATTCAGCTCTATGATAATTTGGACCAACTATTCTGTATTGCTAAAGTAGGTTTCTATAACCGTGGCATGTTTGCTTTGTGCATGTGTTTTTCTGCATGTGGGTGTGTGCGTGTGTGTGCGTGTGTGTGTGTGTGAGTGTGTGCGTATGTGTGTATTTATGTGTGTGTGTGTGTGTCCCATATGGTGCAGTGGTATGTGCAGCGATTTCCAATCGATAGATTGCGGGTTCGATTCCCGACGATTATGGTCACATACGTCTTTCTTCTCTTTCTCAGACTCTTACTGACTTTTCTTTCATTCTCCTGGGTGGTTACCAACAGCCAGTGCATGCCGGAGTATGTGGTGTGATGTGTGTGCGGGAAAAAAAGAAGAAAAAAAAGAAAAAAATGAAAAAGACCAAAAAAGGGATTCACTGGCCAGAAAATGTCACTCCAAATAGCTGTATGGTGTAGACCAGGCTGAATAGTGACGGTCAATTCTTCAGCCTTGCAAGCTGTTGAATGGTGTAATCCCAGCACAAGTTGCTATGGCTTCTGCCGTAGCATTGCTATCATCGCCTCCGGCGATGGGCGTCAAAGGTCAAGGTCAAGGTGTGTGTGTGTGTGTGTGTGTGTGTGTGTGTGTGCGTGATTGGTAGTTGTGGAGACCTCCAGGTCATTCCGTTGAGGACGGTGAATACAAGACCAGGCCTCTCAGCAAACCTTGGCTATGGAGGTTCATCAAGAAATTGACTATTGTTCCCATGGTAATGATGACGTAGCAGCGCTACATCTATACGAAGATAACACGTCAACAGACATGAAGTCAGCCGCGTGTGGACTGGACAGTGTTGTATTTGACGTGTGGATAGAAAATATACTGCCCATGTTGTCCATCCGGGACATCTTTCAGCTGTGTAGAACCTCCAGGCAGCTTCAGTCGATACTGTTAAATGAATACATGGGTAAGTAATTCGTATACTTGAATTTCTGTTTTACATCGCAAACCAATTGATGTCCAAGATTATAATGGCGATAGAATTTAAAATGAAATGTGGCTCTACAAAGAACGAGCTGTGGGCGAGAAAATGAGAGAGTAGTAAAAGGGAAATATATGTACCGGTAATTACAAGCCATTTTCTAACTAACAAACTTTACAATCAGAAAGAAATTGGAAATGAGGCCCGATGCTGAAGTGAGGTAATGTTATGCTCGATTAACCATGGAAGAACACTTTCAGCAATATGTTTATCGACTTTGGGCGACCGGTGGAGGTGAGCTCCTGTTGCAGGGTGTTCCAAAGCTTCGCAGCGGAAACCAATGGTCTGCTATTGCCAGACGTTTGCTGCGTTAGAGAGGCACAACGTACAGTCAGACCTCGCTTAATCGCGGACATCCATTTTCAACAAAATATCCACAATAATGCAGTCTAGTAGTAGTAAAAAAAAAAAGTAAATTATCGTGTCCGTTCCCGAAGAGAACTCACGACGGCCGCTACCACCCGGCAAATCCTAGCGGCAGATGCAGCGCCTAACGGTGGGGGTGAGTGGATAAGTCTCAAAAAACTGGCACAAGTGCCGAGAACGACCCCATTAGCTGCATCCATGTACCCCTTGTGCCTGGCCACAAGTTCCCAGTTGACTGTGGGTAGCAGCACGGCTGGAAAAACCGCTCCCAGGCAGGACTTGAACCAGGTACCTCTTGTATCTCAATCATGGTCTTTGACCAACCCACTGTGCCTGCCTGTAGTAGTAGTAGTAGTAGCATTTATTATTTGACTAATGGAGTCCCAACAGACATTGCCTTGTTACGGGGAACCCTAGGTGAATCTTTGTGAGGTGAGCAAAAGTGCCAGCAGATTGTGCCTGACGACAGTTTGGAGGATGAGTGTTCCACCGACCTGCCGCCAGAAATGAAACTGAGCGCAGTCCATAGCCAATATGTACAGTAGGTAATACTAAGGCAGCTGTATCCTGGCCACGAGTACGAACATTTGTGTGCGGGACAACTGAACGCAGGAGAAACAGTGACTGGAGGAGGGGGCTAGCAACTGATGATAGGCAGCGATAGACCAAAACGTATAGTTTCAAATTAACTCTTTGCTCAGACGAATACAGATGACACCGTTGTAAAACTAATGCAGTTGGGGTCATTCTATCTAAACCAAATGCCTTCTTCAACGCAATATGGCTGAGCGTTACAAGCTTGTTATATAGGGTAGTTTTCAAACAGTGCACATACGCATTACTTGCATATTCTAGAGTAGACTGTATAATTGACAAGTAGAAAGTTCTCCGAGCTGTAGCTGATAAATAATAATTGCGACGGCCATGAGCAAAACAGGCTAGTTTAGCGAAGACCGCTGGACACACCTTTTCCACTTGTGGGCGGAACGTTAGATGCTCATCGATTAGTATACCGAGGTATTTCACAGTAGAGACAGGGGAAATGCCAATACCGTTACAGGTCATGTACAGGGCTGGGCTCAGTGCAGGCAGGGCAGGACGCCGTATCAACATGAACTTTGTCTTAGTGGGGTTGAGCAGAAGGCCTTTCTCATTGAGGTATTGCTCTAGCAACCTAGTCGAAGATACACCAAAGACAAACAAATCTTGGATCATGAGCTGGTGCCGTACTTTATCGAATGCCTTGCTCATGTCCACTAGTACTGCGCCAGGCCGTAGCTGGTGACTGGTGACGACAGGCAGTGGTCTATGGCCAAGGTCAAGCCATCCTCCGTGGAGTGTTGTGGCCGGTACAGAAACTGATTGGAGGGCAGAAGTGATTGGGTTGATAAGAAGTCACACTGGCGTTTGTGGACTACCTTCTCCAAGATCCTCGATACTATTGGCAGCAAAGTTATAGGACGGTAAAAATAGATGCGCTCTTGCATGCTGAGCAAGCAATCTGCCGAAGAGCTAGATAGAAAGGTGTCCGCCAGTATCATGATGTCAATGTTATGAGACAGTATGAAATCTTCGACTTCATGCTTTTATTATAAGGAACCCTACTATAATATTAAGACCACGGACGTTATTGCTGTTATATAAAGTAGACGGATTTAAGGGAATTGAATTAGGGTTTAGTCCGGTGTCCTTGTGAATTCCGGCACCGCTTGGATTTAGTGGGCGACTTTACATTACCAAGCAGTCGAATACTAGCGGGAGCTTGTGACTAGAGAAAATGATGATGCATGAATCCTATCTTGCTAAAATAAAAATCAGTCGTGTTAGGCATTCGGTGAGTTATCATGGGGAGTTTAGTGTTCGAAATGCTAAACAACTCTAGTATGCAGTTTTGCGTTGGGGGAGAGGGAGTTGGCACACGAGGCCATCTCCTGCTCTCACTCGAAATGCGGGGTTTTGTACGTTTGCGTCTCGTTGGTATTCTAATGAACTATTCCTTAGATGGAGAAAATCACAGACGAAAACGTCCGAGAAAAACTGGCTGTACTATCATAGTGATCAGGTCAAATTGTCAATCGATATGCCTCACGCATGCACAAATAAGTTTTGTATTTGTATTTATATCATTATCTCATGGCACATCCAGTAAAACTGAGACAAGGGTGAAAGCCAACCACAGCAGTAAAACAGATAATAGAATACAAATAAAAGGCAAAGAAGGCAAAGGAGGAGACAAACCAGCAGGATATACATGAAACCTATAATTGAGCAGAGATTTTAGGAACAAAATTAGGTGGTACTTATGTCGAGTGGAAAGGGGACTGATCTTGGCAATTTCGTAAAGACTAGCGGGGGAAAGCGACGATCTTTGTTGTTTTCACTATCAATTTTTGTCTTCTTTGTTCCATGCGTGCAGCAATGCTATCAACTCAGTCCTGCTTTGGACGTGTCGTATATCAACTTCGCCAGAAATCTGGAAATTACCTCCAGTGTGGCCAGCCTGCATCATAGCCGGTGCATCGATACCAAGCTTTGCATTTACGGCAGCCATATGGATGTTCAGTTGTTTAGCAGAGACAAGAAGCAGTCGATTTGACCCTGTCGTGCCTAGAGTTGATGCTGCCTGAACAGTTGAGTCATGCCGGTAGCTGGTACAGCGCTGGACTATTCAAGACTCTCGCCGAAAAGCAGTTGCTCCATGCAGAAGAAGATCTCGAGAACATACGGAACCTTTTGCAGAAGGATATCGAGCTAAAACTTCAGTTGCCCACAGATGTGGGTTCCTCCTTTGGACCAATGATGTACACGTTAAAAGATGTGATAGATTTGCTTTTGAAGAGTTGCCGCTCGTTGGAAACATTTCAAGAAGGGATCATCAACTCTATGGATCCAGTTATTGAAAGGATGACTACATACAAGCCTTACGTTAACCGCTCGCGGAGGCTTGTGAACATTGCGAATTGCCTATTTACAGTCGCCCAGAAATACAAAACATTGTTATTAGCTGTGGGATTTTAAGATCTAAAAGCATTTCCTCTTACGGACATTGTTGATGAGTGGACCTACAACCCGTATTACCATTGCGATACGAACTCTTTGGACAGTTACAGTCTGAACCGTGATATTGCTGGGACCAGAACATTCATCGAACGGACCGCAAAGCTGGCAAAAAAACCACTCAGTTCTGAGGCTCATGATAATGGGTACGCTAACGACATCAAATCTTGAGAATTACTTCATGGCTGTCAAGGAATATGAAGAATTCTGGAAGAGCGTGTCCAAGTCAAGTCGCCCCAGTTGTAAAGTACTACGCCGCGACTTGGGAAGCCATCTACTTTCATCATTATCAGGATCACCTGTTCAGAAGCTATGGACGAAAACGGAGCTAGTGGACGCCATGAAGAATTATGGCAATGAACTAATTGGCCATGCGACCAGCAAATCTGCCACTTGCAGAGAAGGAAATAAGAGCGGAATGCAAGCACGGAATACATGCAAGAAGAAGAACAACAACAACAAGACGAATTCAACACCAAGTAGGTGAGCCGAAAGAAGACGAAAAACGACCAGCAGATGAAGTTGTATTCTCGCTGGCCGAGCGCAGCGAGATAGGCGGGAAATGATGTCTTCCGCAACATTTTTGATTACAAATATGGCATCTGGTGTGTTCTTTATCCTCGTTCCTTTTCCTGACGTCTTCAGTCAGTTTGGAGTGTTACCGGTGTCCCTGTCCTCCCACTCTTCTTTCCTGTGCATCTTATTATTAATTTTTTTATAACATTCGATGAGCTTGCCAAGGTGTCTATGCAGGCTAGAGATCAACAAGGAAAAGAGAAAACATTACTTCTTCTATTCACTAGTTGATTTGTTTTGTAAACAGTTTTTTTCATTACCATAATAGATTGAATAACCTTCGAAAATAATGTTCAAATGACTTCGTAATCATCATACTCGTCCAACCGATGTCACCCCACCTTCGGTATAATCAGTTCATCTCTCCCATAGCTCCACCTCTCCCTCCATTATTACCGAACATCAACTATACCTCATTTTTTAATTATCAGAGCAATATCCATGGCCTGCACAGTCATGGCTGCTAAAACCCAGAGGTCAGGACTTCGTAACATGCATAATGTACATTTACAAGTACGCGGAGTTTGCGGACTACCCGTCACTATCTCGTCCACCCCAGGATACCTGATAAAAGCTGATTCATTCGCATCATCTGCTACATGTACTGTATCAGTGTGTCGACAAGACATAACAATATCCGGGACACAACAGCCCAGTTGTTGGATCAGGTGTGCTCGAATGTCTCCATATCTCTAGATTTCAGGAAAGCATTCGACCAGGTCGACCACTCTATACTCCTAAAAAAAGTCGGTAAGATTGCTACAGCTTCGTCAGTAAAATGGCTGAAGAGCTTCTTAGGGGATCGACAAATTGAAGTGAAGGTACATAGCACTAAATCGAAGAAGCGGAACATCAACTGCGGAGTGCCTCAAGGTTCCCACCTTTCACCACTCCAATTCCCACTCTATATAAATGACCTGCCCAACGTTGTGCAGCATTGCACACAATATCTATTTGCAGATGATGTCACCCTCCTACTGGCTTACAAACCTGAATACACCCTCGCCAGTAGAGCGAACATGCAGTCTGATCTCGGTGCATGTCAAACATGGGGCAGGAACAATGGAGGTGAATTCTCAGCAAGCAAGACATCCGTGCTGTACCATAGAGCTATCAATGATACACCTACTGCAGGAATCCAATACCAAATGTACAATGAGCCATTAACGGTGGTTTCTGAACGGCAACATCTTGGCATCACCTTGACCGACAACCTGGATTTCCGCAAACATGTCGCCTCAATAACTTCGAAGTTCAGATATCGAGTGCACCTACTGTCAATAATGTCCCAGCGACTTACCCCTTCGGCAATGATTATACTGTACAAAGGGTTCGTAAGACCTGTGATCGAATATAGCTGTACGGTGTGGTCGTTTGGATCTAATAAATAACCCATGACCACTCTTGATCAATTACAGGCAAGGTTTGCTAGAGCTCTACTGAAAAAGAAAAAAATTGCATTTGATTACACTTCTTCCAAATCTGTCTTAAATTCTAAATGCTCCCTAGAGTCACTAGCCTATCGTCGTCAAAATCATCAGTCTCACTACTTTTCACAGATATGTTTTCCATCATCGTGATTACCTTGCTGATTTCCATTTCAAGACTACGAATAGTGAGAGACGACCAAATAGAATCATTCTTCCCAAATTTAAATCATTATCTAAGTCTCTCTTCATGTTCTGAACTGCTATTCTATGGAACTGTTTACCCCCCAGTCTAACATCGGAAGCCTCGCTCTATAAGTTCAAAGCTGCCCTCAGGAAAGTTTCAGCTGACCATGCTTATGCAATCAACGGAATTCCGCAACCTTGCAGTTGATTTTCCCCATTTCTCTCCTCATCAATCCCTACTTGTCTTTGTACATACATCTACATCTACTGTTCCTTCAATCAAATGAACCCCTCGATAGGCACATTGCCTTTGGGTCATTTAATAATAATAATAATTGAACCTGGGTTGCAGCCGCTGACTGGTGGTGGTGAGCAGTTGAAATATCGTACTGCTTAAATGTGGCGTACCATACAAGACTGGATTTGGCTGCCAGTAGATTGTGGGGCAGTCGATTTGAGTGAACCCTTCTCGATGTTCGGGTGTTCAACCCATATGCTCGCTCAAATCAATCTGCACCAAGAGCCACTTTGTACCACCGCCACGAGAAGGAGAAAAGACGACAATATGAGAAACCTGTCAGGAACGTGGAGCAATCATCTTTCGTTCCAGTGGTGATGGTGGCAAGTGGAGGGATGTAGAAGGCGGTATCAGCATTATACGGAAGGGTGGCCGATCTTCTGGCAACAAAGAAGTCCGAGCAGGATTGTCACGTCATGGTCTATGTTCGATGTAAGTTGTCTTTCTCGCTACTTAGATATTGTATTATGTGTCTCCGAGGATGCAGGAAGCTGTTCGACGTCCCGTGGTTCTGGAGGCTGGCGCTTTGTCTGCTGGACTAGCTGTGTCGGAGACCCAAGTTCCGGTATAAATTCAGGGATTTCACAGCTTTTTTAAGAAGTTTACTTATTTACTAGTATGCTGTTGCCTCTTGTGTGCTGCGTGTGCGGCTGGTTGGGTTCTTTTCATTTGCTTTCAGTTCTTTTTCACACGCGCGCGCACACACACACACACACACACACACACACACACACACACACGCATACACATGTGCACAAACCCACACACACATACACACACACACGAATAAACATGCGCGTGAATTTTGCGCTCCAAACTTTCTTGCTTGCACTGTTATGCATCTCAAATTCCGTAATTACTTACACCCTAAATTTGATTTTCATATTACCCGATATTGCTATTAGTTCGCACAAATATGAACATTTTTGCGTACATAACCTCGATATTCCCCGTTGCCATACACATTTATCTATATACTTCCGCTGCATAGCTCGCTGAGCATCCCATTGCTTTGTAAGTTGCTAATCCGAGTAACATCTACGTACGCGTGGGGAGTGGAAGCAAACTTTTGAGCTCCGATAGTGATTTATTTTTCTGCAGAAACTGGCTAGAGTGCGTGTAGAATTGTTATAAAGATGTCTAGAATCTGTTCAATTCAGCTGAATGAAGGGTGGTCCTCGAAGGATCATGCCTTTTTCATCAGACTTCTTCTGTCAGGTGGTGTAAGACCTGATGATATCAAGCAGGTGGATCTGAGTGGAAGGCGCGGATTCTGTAGAGTTTCGTTTTCCTGCACTGCCGTTAGGGACGAGGTGTTGTCCAGAGGGTTAGAATTTGAAGGAAAACAACTAGTATTAGTAGTTGGTGATGGAGCAGTTGTGTCCGTGCATATATTTGGTGTGGCGGATGACACCCCACTGTCCGCCATTACGTCCGCGATGGAGAAATTTGGATCCGTCATTGGTGTTCCGAAGCGGGAAACAAAGGCTGTGGAAGGCTGCACCTTCACAACTGGTACTACATTCGTAAACTTAGTACCCACAGCTATCGTACCCTCCACCATCATGTTGTCTGAGTCCCGTCAGAAACTGCGCGTTTGGCACAGGGGTCAAGTTCCCACGTGCTACAAGTGTGGCGCCAGTACTCATATCGCCAAACTCTGCACCCACCAGGCCAGGAGGCCCAGTCCGTACGCTGATGCAGCAGCCAGCGCGCTGAAGGGTACATGTACTCAGGGCCAGGCCCAGGGGACGCTGGATGACACAGTGGGTGCAAATTCAGAACCAACAGTGAGTACAAGCCAGTCAGCAAGCAGTACAGCGTCAGCACCTGAAACTGGGACACCTCAAGTTTCTTCACCTAGTCAGGAATCAGCCAAACCAGACCAGCTTAACAAGGAGCTGGGAACGTCTCACTGCCCTCCAGATGACAAGGGAGGCTTTATGGTGGCCAAGGGACGGAAAACCTTCAGAGTGCCAAAAAAACTTGTTGACTTTTCAGGAAATGAGCTACTAACCGACTCGGACATGGAACAGGAGGACATGGTCATGGGTAACAACGAGAGCAACGACCGGCATATGACAGTTGGCGAACTCACCATATCGTATTAGATCATGACCAGTGTAGCTTTCTTAAATGTCTGTAGCCTTAGGAGAAAAGTAGCAGAAATTGAAGACTTTATCTCAACCCGTGGAGTACACATCCTAGGCGTTGCGGAAACTTGGCTGTCAGCCGATGTAACAGACGGAGAAGTAAACATTCCTCATTTCAGTGTGTTCCGCAAAGATCGGGAAGGCAGGCAAGGAGGCGGTGTTGCCTTCTACTGTCATACGTCCTTGCAAGTCCGTCGAAGACGTGACCTCGAGTGTGAGCTGGAGATGCTGTGGCTGGAGATTCTAGCCCCAGGTCGACCAGGCAATGAGACGGTCTTACTGGGCTGCTGCTATCGACCACCCAGTGAATCTGCGGGCTACTGGGATGGGCTGGAGTCAAACCTAGAGACTGCCTGCAGTGGACCGCAGACCACAACTGTGCTAGTAGGAGACTTCAACGTAAACTTTAATGATGCCCATGCTGTGACTCCTTTGCATCATGTACTCAACCAGTTTAACCTTCGCAACCACGTCACATCTCCTACCCGAGTAACCAGCAGTACTGCCACACTACTGGATCTATTCTTGTCTACCACCCCGATCCAGGGTGTTTGCGAGACCATACATTTGGATATCAGTGACCACTCTGCAATACTTGCCAGGCTGCCAATTTCAGCAAGTCACCAGTTGAAGGGACAGCATCTGCGCAAGACTCGCTGTTTGCAAAAAGTGGATTGGAATATGTTTACATGTGACCTGGAGAAGACGCTAACTACCTGTGACTCTGTCTGTGTGGATGTGCTTGCGTCGTCACTCACTGCGGGAATCCAGACCACTCTAGACAAACATGCTCCACTTCGGGAACGGCGCCGCAAATCTCGACGTCCTTGCCCCTGGATTACAGATGAGTTAGTGGCAAGTGTTCGTGAACGGAACCGGGCTCATCGTCTCTGGCTCCGAGACAAAACCGATCAGAACCTTCAAGAAGCACACCGATCAGCTCGCTCCAAAGCACGGAAGTTGGACAGGAGTCTGCGCAACTTGTACTTCACTAAGAGATGTGATACATCAGATCAACGGCAACTTTGGGCTGTCATGAACGATGTCACAGGCCGACAGAAGACACGGAAAGAACCTGAAGCGCCGCTTGAGTCACTCAGTAAATTGTTTGGAGACATTGTGCATGACCCTATGCGGCCACCTGAGCTGCATATACCACATGGTCCAGCCTCTGCATCTAGCTTCTCAACATTTCAGCCGGTAAGCGTGTCTGATGTTGCACAATGCTTGCAAACTGTGAGTCCTCACAAAGCATCTGGGAGTGACAACATTCCTGGAATTGTACTGCAGCAGTGTTCAGATGTCCTGGCACCTCCATTTACCACCCTAGTCAATGCATCCTTGACATCAGGTACTGTGCCAGTGTGTTTTAAAACATCACACATTAGTCCACTGTTCAAGAGTGGCGATGCAACATCCCCTACTAACTATAGACCAGTGTCGTTGCTCCCTATTCTGTCCCGGATTTTGGAGTTCTTTGTAAAGATGCAACTCACAGCATACCTCACGCAACATAGCATATTACCTAGTAGTCAGTTTGCCTACAGGAAAATGCACTCTACCGAAGATGCATTAGTTCTAGGCGCCAACCGTTGGCTGTTGGCCAAACAAGAGCGAAAATACACAGGTATTGTGATGGTTGACATGTCAAAAGCGTTTGACCGTGTCCAACATCAACGTCTGATTGATAAACTATTCACCCTGGGAGTCAATGGCAGAGTATTGTTATGGTTGGCTAGCTATCTGTCTGGTCGTACTCAACGTGTCAAGGTGAGTGAGGCTCTTTCTGATGCAGTCCCATGCTCAAGAGGTGTGCCCCAAGGCAGTGTTCTTGGGCCGCTTCTCTTTGTCCTTTACACGAGTGACATTTCCGACGTCATACCTTGCATTGTTGTTCATCAGGAGTTCGCGGACGACATCATCCTAGATTATTCTGATTCAGATCTGGACACTGTTTGCAAGACGTTGACTACGGCTGTGACACGTCTGTCTGACTGGCTCTCCGAAATTGGGCTTCTGCTGAATACCGGCAAAACCCAAGTCATGGTAATTCAACCTCGGGGACTCACTGGCGACATACCAGTCGTGAAATGTAAGGATCAAGCCTTAACTGTTACCTCCACTGCCAAATACCTTGGCGTAACCATTGATGACCAGCTATCCTGGCAGCCACATGTCTCCAGTGTTGTGCAGAAGGCGTCAGTCGCCATCAGCCAGCTATGGCGCCATGGGCGATCTCTGCCCATAAGAGCCCGCAGACTTTGGTACATTGGCATTGTGCAAGCACGACTAACGTACGCATCCAATGCATTCTTCCCGTCGCTGACACAGCAGCTGCAGAGTCGTTTAATCAAATCCAGCAAATCCGGAATTCGTGCAATTTTCCGACTCTCCAGCCGTGCATCCACAGCCCCCCCCCCCCCCCCTCCTCGTGCGCTTATCTATTCGATCCCTAACTCACATTTTTAACTACAAGGTTTTATTTTTTGTTTTCCGTTGCCTACATGATCTTGCAAGTCCTCTTTTCTGCACCTACTTTCAGTTGATGGCTAACACAGGCCAAGCATCCCGGGATGATCGCCGAATTACTCGAGGACAGGAGCAGCGGCTACTGCAAGTGCCTTTCCTTCCTGGACCTTCCGGTCGTCAGTCATTGACATTTGTGGGAAGCACTCTTTGGAATGCCCTTCCCAGCGATATTCGCCTCCACAGTGCGGCGGTTGCCTTTAAACTGGCTCTGAACAGAATTAATTGTAATTTGTAACCACCTTGCTCGGCATCCCTACACATTACTGCATGTTTTCTCGGTGTTTTCTTCACTGCATGCTTACACATACACACACCCATTTGAATTATATACAAACTTTGTGCTTTGGAATTAGCATGATTGTTATGATTCTTTTTAATATTTCCTTCTCTCATAATATTATATTCGTTCTTAGCAGAAACCGGAGGTTTTTCCTCTGGTGAGAAGGCAGAATTGCCTGTGCTCTAAACGAATTCAAATAAAAGAAACAAACAAACAAACAAACAAATCCGTGGTCTACCTCGTTTCCACGGAAGCAGGACAGACTGGACGTGGAGCAGCACACGGATCTCGACCGAGGCAATCGGAATTGCAGGGACGCAGGGCGTAATGGGAGAGATTCGCAAGCGGCAATATCGGAGGTGACAACGGCCAAGTCGTCGGGTCAGGGAAACGGTACCTCGGCAATCAAGTGTCACCTGTCGGGCAGTGCTAGTTGTCGTGAGTGGTACTCCGATGATGTATTCTCTGTTTTGTCGCGTGGTAGGTCTTTGTTACATCTTGCCGTGTTGGAAGCTTTGTACATACGTAAGTTAGACCCTGAGCTTTGTGTTCAGAAGGAGAATGTGTTGTCTTTACAGTTGTTTGGCACTGTTCGTCGTGAAGGTGCGAAATAGATCTCTTGATGTTTCTCTCTTTTTTTCTTGTCACTACGTTTTTGTCACTTATTGGATTTGCATGCTGTTTTCTTGATTCTTCACATCTATTTTTTTCGTGTCACTTCTACACATAATTGGAGTGATATATTTCTGAACTTCTTTTCCTTATAGTTGTAGTCTTTTAGCTTATTTCCATCATTCCCTGTACTTGGTCCGCGTCAGCAATATTGTCGCTTATCTTTCGACAATTTGAACTTAGCGTTTGGACATGAATGCGTGCACTTGAAGTGATAAAACTTGGTACGATAGACGGTAAGGTATAAAATGACAACTAGCTGTGAGGAATTTATTGTCCAAGGAAGGGTTCCTAATTTTTTCGGTCCTCCTCGTTGCTGCTCTCGGCGCTGGTGACAAATATTTTTGCTCGGGATAGACTCTCTTGCTTTTGCAAGCTCATCTCTCTTCCTCTCCGCTGCCTGGCTATTTTCTAAAGAGAAGTAGATCGTGACGGTCGCCTTCTCTATAGGACTTCGCGTGGGCGGCACGACAGCCTGTGTGGTTCGAATCAGACGCCGTTCTTTGCAAGATTATATTTTGAACGACGACGAGGCGTACAGTACTTGCAAATCTCCACGACGCGCTGGATACTTCGAGCGTTGAGCTGGAGGTAAGGGAGCTGCGATCTCAGCTTGACGAACGATCCATGAGGTGAGCGATCTCAGCCGTTCAGCAAATTGGAGCTGATTCCGAGTAACCGATTACTTTCTTGTGGCTTGCGCTGCTCTTGCCTGCACAGCAAAACAAGATAATCTATTTTGATGCGGCGCTGTATCAATCAGAATCACCCACCTGTCGCTCTCGAAATCCACTCGAACACTAGCTAGCCCTTTCAGGTACTAGTACTCAAGTAAACTAACTTACTAACCAAAATTGGGTTGAAATGGGCTGCCAAGTAAGCATTGGCGACATATAAACAAAGCTGAAAGATAAGCGACAATATCGCTGACGCGGACCAAGTAGTATTTTGACAAGAAGGGAACGAAAACGTTCAATACTTTGACACATGTCCTAATTGGCTGGTGGTGACTCTTGCGTAGATGCATGCGTAGACAATACTTTTTTTGTAATATTTTCTGCCTCCGTCCTACTTTCAAATAATAACAATAATAATATTTTAGCATACACAACTGTTTCCTGTTTTAGTTTTGCTAAGGGATGGATCATTTCCACATATATCTTTTCTTGTTTTTCATCAGCTTTTTTTGTAATAGGGGGTTTCCATCCTGAGTTGAGTGCTGATCTCACCTCAGCAAGGGTTTCTTTTGTGGGAATGTAAGACATTTTTTTCACCTGATCATCTTTACATGATGTGGGTGGTTTCAAAAGTGTGAAGGTCTTCATCTTTCCTTCTGTGAAATATTTTTTTTATTTGTCTGTGAAATACACCAGCAGTAATGGGGATGAGAAGAAGAAGAAGGAGGTAAATCAAGTTGTCTGATTTTCCCAATGTTCCCGATGTTGTCATTAGGGTTGATGTTGTCGGTATTTCCGATGTAATTCCCGATGTTCCCGATGTTCCCGATGTAATTCCCGATGTTCCCGATGTAATTCCCGATGTAATTCCCGATGTTGTCGGTGTTCCCGATGTAATTCCCGATGTTCCCGATGTAATTCCCAATGTTGTCGGTGTTGTCGGTGTAAATCCCGATGTTCCCGATGTAATTCCCGATGTAATTCCCGATGTAATTCCCGATGTTGTCGGTGTTGTCGGTGGTGTCGTTGTTGTCGGTGGTGTTGGTGTTGTCGGTGTTGTCGGTGGTGTCGGTGTTGTCGGTGGTGTCGGTGTTGTCGGTGGTACAGATGCTGCTGGTACATTAATAGGTGGACTAAGATGTGTAAGCGGAACACAAATCCAGAATGAATTTTCTTCCCAACATTTGTTTATTACCAACCCATTCACTCTGACACAATGAGCTAGAAAAGCAATTCCTATCAAGATCATAAATTTGTTCATTTTTTACTCTATCATAAACCGTTTTCTTTCTTCCCCATCAGACTATACCAGTTACATCAAAGGTTAAAGGTGATTTTGGTAGATTGATCGTACCAAGCACATCTGGTAATGACATCGGATCAAAATGAATATACTACGTCAGGGTTAGTGCGGATGCAGTTTTTGCCTCTCCCCAGATTTGAACTTTTCCATCGTGTAGGTTCATTCTACTGGCACGTAGCTTGCCCTATTACCTTCCACTTGACTTTTTAAGTCGGCTGCAGTGGTTTTATCGGTGGTGATTTGGCCTGCTCTGCTATTCTTGAGACCCAGGTGATTCATTGTCCTGCCGGTTCTCCATTGACATTGTAGTTTTAGGCTGCCCTCCCGTTTGTTGAAGCTGGGTGGCTGTGTGTAGCATTCCTCGTCGGCCTTGTACTTTGGAGACGCTAGTTGCCACACCGACTACGTTGTTGTCACGGACGGCTGTTTGCGCACCTGGCTTGCCATTCACACTTCTGTTGGATGCTGGGACTAGTGAGAGGCGTGAGAGGCGCGCGCTGTTGAAACCACGTCAACACAGCTACAGAGCAATCATGTCGTTCGAGGGGATGGTGCGGGCCTTGGAGGCTCTAGCTGGCACGCCAGCAAGTGCTGCCTCTCTGGAACGGAGGCATGTTGGTGCGAGTGCTGTCAGGGATTGCGCACATGTACAGCCTCGACCTGTGTTTGAGCTGGGAGAGCTGTCGGAGTCACCTGAGAGTGTTGCTTCCAGCGTTGGCGTTGGTACCGGTCGAAAGTCGCCGACACAGCTCCCCGCACCGGACTCTGTTGGCATCGTAAATGCAGACCACCTCATGAAACAGTTCCGCACCTGCATGAGCGATCTTTTAGGAGAGCGCATGGAGACGGTCCTAGATTCCATTGCTCGTATCCGTGAGGAGGTGTCAGCCGTCAGTAACTCGTTCAATGGCTTGGATACTCGACTCAATATTCTTGAAAGAAGGCTTGAAAAGACGGATACCGGACCCTTGGAGCAAGCGATCAGGTCGCAAGGCGAAGAAATCCGGCGTGTGGCTGCTAGCGCGGACGTAACTCGCAGTCGAGTAAGGAAGCTGGAGGAGTGCCTGGCCGGTACCCAACCAGTCTGTACCAGTCCTTCACCGCGGGTACATCCACGGCCCGCGCAGGCTGTGGGTGCGTGCCAGGCGCAGATGCACCCCCACTCCAACTCCAGGGCTGCGGCTGCGCCGGCTACCGATGGCTTTCGTGCCAAGGCTGCCCAGGCTGCACCAGACAGGACGAATGCAGGCTCAGTAACGGAGCCCGCACTTCAGGCAACGGTGACATCTTGCTATCAGCGCCCTGCACGCAAGCACGACCGGTTAAGGGGTGCCAGTCGGCTAAAGTGCAAGGCCGTCTACGTTGGCCGTGTTGATGTCGGTTGCTCGGCAAGTTCAATCGCTAAATGGTGCGAGGACCGTAGTGTGACTGTGATCAAATGCTCAGTATCTGCGGCACGGTATTTTGGTCTGGCGTATGCCCACCTTGTTATTTCGGATGAGCATTGGCAGAAGGTCCAGAGTCTAGACTTCTGGCCAAGTGGCATTTCGGTTCGTGAATGGCGCTTCAAATCAGACCGCATCACTCAACAGAACTGAGTGCGTCGCTCAATCCACTTGCGCCACCATTCCTTCCTGATTCTGGACGACAAACTAATAAAACTCCCAATCAACCTGCCCAATTACCTTCATCCTTCTCAGTGCTCTCACTTAACTGCCGCTCCATAGTAAATAAGTTAGCTGAGCTTAGTCAAGTCTGTGAGCAGTATTCTCCAGACATAATCTGCCTATGTGAAACGTGGCTGACAGCTGCCATAGACGTCTCAATTCCAGGCTACACGCCATACCGCCTGGACCGCCCACCCACGACCAGCTCTGATAACCTGCCAGCAAGAGGCTATGGCGGTGTTGCTACTCTTGTAGCTGACAGATCGTTCATGTCCATCAAGCGCCGCTTCGACCTTGAGCGCTGTGGACTGGAGGCGGTTTGGCTCGAATTGCGGCCAGTGATCCTTCCCTCACTCCCCCTCATCATCTGCTCTGTTTACAGACCCCCTGGAGACAGCATCTCCCAAGTCCAGGCATTTAGTGACCTCCTAGAGGACTGTCTGTCCAATATTAGCCTCCCCAATTCGGCGATTGTACTTGCAGGAGACTTGAATGCTCGCCACTCTGACTGGTCTCCTAGTGACACCACGAATCGTGCTGGAAGGGAGTTCCGTAACCTCATCTCTTGTTTTGGCCTTGAGCAAATGGCCCAGAATCTGCGAAAACCAGGCTTAGGGTGAAATTTCACAAAAATGACTTTTTCCCATTTTCAGCTTCTACTGGGCATGGAAGGTCAGGAAACAAAATATTACAGGTGTGGGTCGACTAATAGTGGTATTAAATCTATCTCAAACACACTAGGGTATTGTGTTAAAAAATCCCCAAAAAACACAAAATTGTTATCACAGGAAAGAAATGAAGAGAGATGCACCAGACTGAAGGAAGAGACATGGATATTTTTTGTTTAGGTGACATGACAAGGTAGGCATGTGGGGGCAGGCTTGTTGTGGCCTCTTGGTGCTGCAGGCTGTAGTGGCCATGCACAGTTCTGCATGAATTTTGTTTGCTCCTCACTCAGCACATTCTGGAGCTGAATACATGTACTGGTGTGCTCTGGCGCTACACACCACAAGGAAACCCGACTCCAGTTGAGATGGCACCTTTTGACGGGTGAATCTACATGTAGTACAACTGTTCACTAACAAGCAAGAACACAGCCTTTCAAACTGTTCCCCTGTTCATAGTAAGAGCATAGTGTGCTGGCGTGCTGCAGTATCTGCTTGGTGCTGACCAGCATGTGAAATATCGGCACGCTGTACAATCCCTTGCAGCTAGCTGACCAGCGAGGAAAGTCTCGAGTGGGAGCCTCTCGATCTGCTCACTCATTCGCCTGGCCTTCAGTAGCACTTCATCGCCAAGGACATCAATTCAAAACAGTTTTCACACTGCGTTTCAAGCCTTTTTCCTCGTGAACTTGCTGCAAACGTATGAGCTCTGCTGCGCGTGTTCCTTTTGCGTGAGGCTCAGAAACAGCTAGTATCTCCGTACATCGATTGGCTGGATCGATGTCGTCCAGGTTCTCCTCGCTATCGCCATCACGACTCTAACTGGAGACGATTTCTTCACCATTTTCCGCAAGCAGCAGCTAGCGCAGAAATTTCGTCATTCCTGAGTGTAGGAGATGGAATCCGTTCGATCAGCTCAAAAACTCTTCGTTGTGACTAGAGGAGTAGCAGGGAATATTCTACCGGAAGCCCTTTGACTTCCCTGACTGCTGAAACCCTTCCTGCCATGAATACTACTTCTTCAAACAAGCGAGATTCTCTTTGGTTCCACTTCACTGCACTCGATCGTCCACGCGACACAACCTTTTTACAAAACATCAATTTTCTCAAAAAAATGATTTTCACCCTAAGCCTGGTTTTCGCAGATTCTGGGCCAAATGGTGACATTCCCCACACACTTTACCCCCCACGGCTCAACATCGTGTATTGACGTTGTACTCACGGATCATCCTCACCTACTACTCTCTGTTACATCTGCTGCTCCTCTTGGTGCATCTGACCACGCACAGATCCTCAGTCATTTCCTACTGCCTACTGATGCTGTTTACCGTGAGGAACCTGCTGCAAGCGGACATCCCGCTGCTGCACCCCGAAGCCACTTCAGCAATGTTCCTGCAAAGCCGGAATATGACTTTAAATCCGTGCCATCTTCCGTCTGGGATAGTGTGAATGCAGAGCTCTCTGATATTGACTGGAGCTGGCACCTGCGCGCCAGCAACGTCGATGATGCGCTTTTACACTTTTCTTCCATTCTCAACAGTGCCCTTGAGAAGCACCTCTGGCCATTCGGAAAGCAGCCGTATTCTCACCGCTGCCCACGGCCCAGTCAGCCACCCTGGGTTGATGCCCATCTCCGCATAGCAATCAAGTGGAAATATGATCTCTATAGCATTTTTAGGAAGTACCCAACACAACAAAACAAACAAGCATACCAACAGCAGCGAAATATAGTGAAAACCCTGACGCGGACAAAGTACAGAGCTTATATCCGCTCAGTGAAAACTACTTTGCAGGGTAGACACCGTCCATCGCTTCACCAGTTTGTGAGACAAGCAAGAATTCGAAACGTATCACGGGAAATTCCGTCACTCACAACAGGGACTCAGCAGGCGGCTGACCCTTTGGCCAAAGCTACCGCATTAAACGCCCAGTTTGCCTCTGTGACTCGGCCAGATGACCCGTTGCTCTCTATTCCCCCTATTCTCACCCCCTCGGAGCCCTCAGCTTGTTTCACGTCCGTCATCACCACAACTGCCACTGTCCGGCGTCATCTGAAGAAGCTTCCGACGTGCAAGGCGTCTGGTCCTGACGGCATCCCCAACCGGGTCCTCAAGGCCCTGGCACCATCCATAGCATTCCCTTTGTGCCATATTTTCAACATGTCATTTGCCACGGGCATATTCCCTTCCGCATGGAAAACAGCGAAAGTCATACCTGTATTCAAGAAAGGTTCCCGCCACGAACCTGCAAACTACCGCCCTATCTCTCTTCTTCCCTGCGTGTCCAAAGTATGTGAACGCATCTTTTATGACCACTTATACAGACATGTTTCGCCGTTTCTGAGTCCCGCACAATCTGGGTTTCGTAAAGGCGACTCCACCTCTCTTCAACTGCCCCGCATCGTGCAGCAGGTGTGCCAGCATAGGGATAACAGAGCCCTTGCTGGCATTTGCTTCTTTGACTTGGCCAAGGCTTTTGATACCGTCTGGCATCGAGGACTTTTGGCAAAGCTCGAGCATGCATTCAGGGTACGCAAACAACCACTCTCCTGGCTGAAATCTTATCTCTCTGGGCGTTATCAGTACGTAACTGTGCTTGGCACATCCTCGGCTGCAGAGCCAGTATTGTCGGGCGTTCCTCAAGGATCAATTCTTGGTCCCCTACTATTTATAATTTACGTAAACGACTTACCTGCAGTCTTCCCTGGAACGTCTCTGTTTGCTGACGACACGACCCTTCTCACCTCATCTGCTTCCCTCACTGGCCTGAAAAACAACTTGCGTGCTGGCATTCAGGAAGTTCTTTCCTGGATGTCGTACTGGAGGTTGTCCCCAAATCTATCAAAAACAAAGATCATGCTCTTCCCGCCCCAGCCGGAGTTCACAACCCTCATCCATGCCAACTTTCCAAATCCAATTGACATAGTGTCTTCTCACAAACACCTTGGCATTGTGATTGACTCTGCACTCTCTTGGGTACCTCACATCGAATATATCTGTAAAACATCAAGTAAATCCTTAGGAATTCTCTCCCCCCACTGCTCCTACCTCCCACTTTCTTGCAAGCTTCTTTTTTATTTAGCCTACCTTCGCCCAATATTTCATTATGCAGATACGTCTTGGGTTGGGTTATCCTCTTCCGCTGCTGCAAAGCTTGAAATACATCACAAGAAAATCCTTAAAATTCTCTTCCATCAACCCCGCATGCTCTCATCATCCGCCCTTTATAAAATGGCTCACACAACCCCGTTATCACATGGACGCAGTGCACACCTGGCTTCTCTTGTCCATTCTATTAAGCTTGAGTTGTGCCCACTTCATCTCATGTGTTTTAATTGGTTCTCTTCTCTAAGAACTAGAAACTCGCTCTTACTCCCTAAGTGTAACTCATCCACTCTTTTGCGCTCCCCTCTCTTTATTGCTTATTCTGTTTGGCTCACTCTACCCAGAGAAGTTAAGGACCTGACCTCACTCCGCCTGTTTAAGATCCGTGCCGCCCCTTATTTACTACGACATGCATAGCTCATTATCCACATGTCCTTTGCGTCTCTGTGTTTTTCACTGTTTTTATTTGACATTATCTTTCTTTACGGAGTTGTTGTTGCTGTTCGTTTTGCTACTCTTTCTTTTTCCCTCCCCTTATTTCTATTTATCGCCGTGGTTGGCAATCACCCACTCTCGTAATATTGGCCGGTGTTTCCGCCGAGTCTTGAGATGTTGCAATAAATAATAATAATAATAATCTAACCTAGGCTGATGTTGTAAATTTCTTGGATCATTTTCAGGGTCAACACTCATCGAACAGCATGAACGTTTTATGACATATACAACAGCACCAACTATAGGAATAACAATCAGAGATAAAAGATAAAGATTGGGGTCTGTCAAATGAGGGTTATCCCCGTTTCCTGGTTTCGTCTGAACGTAAGGTGGTTGTGTAGTGATATGATCTGTTGGTGGTGATGTTTCACTAGGGATGTCAACCGGAGTTGGTCTTTCACTTTGGATGACAGTAGGAGGTTTCGTTGTCAAGCAGAGTCCATCCTTATCCAACGGATCACGAATACAACCAAGAGTAAATGGTAGCATGGTCAGCAGTATTAAGAAATGATGTATTTCCATTTTTTTATCTACATATAGTTAAGATTTTCAGTACTCATGATAAACCAGCTCCCATTCATCAATGAGATTGTATCCACTCACAGTTGGTAATGTCAATGTGTTGTTGATGAAGGTCAGATATGCCGTTGTTACACCATTTTCTGTGATGTATCGGATTACCGCTTTTTCTCCTAACACATCTCGATATGATACATGAAAACGTTTTCTGCTACCACTTGTTTCTTGTGATCTGGAATATCCACACGAACTTCATGAGGAGCACAACGATTATCCAGTTGCTCCGGAACGTCTTTCCGTCAATGAGGACATGCTATCTCCATACCAGCAGGAGCTTGTTGATATACTCAATTCTTCCGGAGTAGATGCTCTCAAACTTGTACCAAACTTGAGGGACAAGACAAAGTACGTTCTCCATTACCGAAACTTGAAACTCTACACTCAGCTCGGACTACGTTGTGTCAAAATTCATCGTGCTCTGAAATTTACTCAGACACCGTGGATGAGAAACTACATCGAGAAGAATACAGACCTCCGGAAGAAGGCAAAGGATGATTTCCCTAAGGACTTCTATAAACTGATGAACAATGCGGTGTTTGGGAAAACTATGGAGAACGTTCGGAGGAGAGTCAACATAAAATTGTTGAGAAGTCGTGAGGAGAAAAAAATCAAACAGCTTGTTGCTAAACCAACGTACAACCGCCATGTGATCTTCAATAATGACCTGGTCGGAGTACAAAGCAACAGGACAAAGGTCGTCCTCAACAAGCCCATATATGTTGGGATGTCGATTTTGGATCTCTCAAAGACACTCATGTATGACTTTTAATACAATCACCTGAAAGTGATGTATGGCTCTGATGTGAGACTCTTGTACACCGATACAGACAGCTTGGTTCTTCATTTCTTTACTGATGATCTGTTTGGTGACATGAGTGAGTTTCTTGAGAAGTATGATACAAGCAATTATGATCAATCACATCCGTTATATTCCGAGAAAACAAGAAAGTTGTTGGCCTGTTCAAAGATGAACTCGGTGGAAAACTGATCACTGAGTTTGTAGGACTTCGCTCCAAGATGTACAGTTACTCTGGTGAGGAAAGTGGAAAAAGAGCAAAGGGGGTGAAAACAGCAGTGATCAAGAAAACTATCACACATGATGATTTCCGAAATTGTCTCTTGAATCAATCCGTGTTCCATCGAGAAATGACAACACTCCGGAGTCATAGACACGTTATTTTCGGAGAAACGGTTAATAAGATAGCCTTATCACCATTGGACACAAAACGATACATCACAGAAGATGGATGTAGCACGTTAGCGTTCGGACACCATGAAATACCAAGATATCTGGCTGAGGAGGGGGTTGATAGCAGCATTTCATTCATGCGTTATGCTCCGGATATGATGAAGCAGTTTGTCCAGTGATCATGAGAAAGAAAAAAAGGAAAAAAAGGAAAAAGAAAGACATTTTATTACTTTTTCTTACACATTCGATTTTCTATAACTCTCCCATATGGCATCAAGTCTTTGTTGTGACTTTTTACACTTTGGAATGAATGGTTTGATCTTGATCACATCATCTTCATCATCAATGAGTTTCGAAAGTAGGAATGGATAACTCACTTTGACTTTTTTCTCTTTATTTGCTACTACCTTGATCCGCTGAATTTCATCAACAAGATTGTTGAATGGGGTTTTGCTAAGATATTTTGGTAAACCAACCTTGTTCAGGGTTATCTCCAACCTTTTTTCGATTCCTGTTCTGGTTTTGGATTTTTCTATTTCTTCGAAGAAAGATGTGGTATCATACAGATCATTTTTCTTCATCTCATACACCACAAGATCCTCTGGAGTGACTTCATTTTCCAAAATCATCAATTCTATATCTGTAGGAAAACATTCCTGGTTTCTATAGTCAATGTAGTCCGCTATCATCTTATCTTTCCTGGTAGAGTGTTCATCATCTATCCATGTATCCATCACTTCTTCTTCTTCCTTGTTTGTGGAGTAGTCGTCATCAAACCAGGCATCCATGATTTCACTTCTAAAACAAATATTTTTTTGCTTTTTGTTTTTGTGGATTGTTTGACTATTTTTACAAATCGTTTGCTGAGAATTTCACTTCTTCTTTCTGGAAATGCTTTATAGCAACAACAACAAGTTTGAGACTGAGAGTGTCATCGGTCTTGTCTTTGTAAACCCACTTCAGGTGAACGATACCATTGACGGTGTCACCTTGCTTGATCTTGTTGGTTTTTGATGGTTTGTTATCCTCATCAAAGATAGTACAATCAGGAGAAATCTGGAGAAATAGGATTGGGTGGTCACATTTTGCTGTGTTAATCCTGCTTCTATCCGCATTTCCTTCGGATTCTATCTTCTTCTCGATACAACGGATGGATTTACAAATGTCACTGTCAGAAGAAAATTTCAGAGAGTCCTCTTGTCCTTTTTTCACAACATTCATGATATTTATCTCATCAGTGAATTTTATGTATGGTTCCTTACCATTGATTGTCAGTGATCCACATTTGTTCCCATCCTTGATTGTAATTCGACAATCAAGGGAGTCAGTGAGAATAGCAGCTGTGTCAAACGGGGTTGGCTTCTTGCTTGTCATCTTGGAAAGTTTGTGTAGAATCTTTGGTTATACCTATGGCAACCGTTCCTCTAATACAGAATAATTTTAAAGAATCATCACCCAAAGCTGAACCACCCGAAGTTGGCTCAGAAACCGACCCCACATCAGCCCTCGAAGTGAGCCAAGATGGGGTAAGTGAAAAAGCTGAAGTTGGCTCACTTTCGATTTTCTCGGAGACAGCAAGTTGACTCACTTTTCTGGAACTAGGTTGAGCCAACATGGGATCAGTGGTTGGAGTTGTAAAATTAGTACTTGGAGGTGTAAAATTATTACTTGGAGGTGTAAAATTAGTACTTGGAGTTGTAATATTAGTACTTGGGTGTCTATCCTTTAGTACAGTAGTATAGGACGAGGGGGGAGACTTTGGAGAGCGGCCCAAAGGGCCGATCGAGAAAGTCGATTTTGGCTCACCTGGAAGGTGAGCCAGAACCCCCTCGTCCTATACTACTGACATAGATACATAAACATAAAAGTGGAGTAGGTGCTACAGCTGATCATTTTATAGCAGGTTGTGGGACTAAACTAATACTAGTATGCAAGTACACAAGAAATAAAAGCTGAATAAATACCACCATCAGGCAACTGATGGTTCCAAAACTGGCAGCCTGAACATAAGAGGATAATTGGGAGGAACCATAGCGTACGAGTTGGGCGCAGGCGGAATAGACTTGGAGATGTGCAGCTACAGCAGTGCTGGTACTGTGATATGAATAATAGGTATTGCACTAAGCACTAGATCTGTTTAAGTCAACCTCCTCAGCATACTTTGTAAAATAATCCAACAGATCATTTTGGCTGGCGCAGTTGTCGCTGTGGTTGAGACTCAACACGTTTCTGAGATACTCGCCCAAACCGGAGAAGAATTGTGTCCATCCGAGTTCGGTTGTGATCACCTGCTTATCTCTGAGCTTGCGGTACTTCAGGCAAACCATGCAGTAGTTCTCCAAAGATATATCTAGCTGATTCATGACGTACAGCTGCAATGTGGAATGCCCCGCACTGGCTCTCAATGGCAATGTCAAAAAGAAATCAGGACTTAGGGCATCTGCTAATGACCACAACAAACCGAGGCATTGCAGTAATTCAGGGAACTGTTCATTTATCGACGACAATGCACGACCGACTTTAAGAAGTCTCTGAGCGCGATAGTGATACTGAAGGAGGGGAATCACTTTCGAACTGGCATGTGCAATTCTTTTGATAAGAAGTGTCTGATAGACTTCCGGAGAACCACATCGTTGCAACGACAGGTCTCTCAGTCTGTCGAGATGATCTTCGCTGGTGTACCCTGAGTCTGATACATGAGGAATCTGCTGGTGACGTGTTCGCGAAATATCATCTTTCTGCAGCTTGGGCAAGTGTTTAGTTGCAGCTTTTATAACTAACCGAACATCTTCCATGTAGAGATCAGTAATCATTTTCCCAGGGAAGCACCTCTCCAATTTGAACGTTCCCATTTTGGAAGACAGAAAGGGCAGAAACGGGATGGGGCAACTAGGTCCATACTGCATAGTATCCAATTTGTTAGAAGGAAGATGATTGTTCATTTGTTCACACATAATCGGATCTAATCTAAGAACTGCTATGGCCACATACAACGCTTTGCTGGTGTCAATGTACTTCAAGTCGGATGAATCCAACAATGGGCTGATTCCGTAGCGACGCTGTGCATGTAACACCAAAAAGAGAATGAAGCATCACAGCAATCATACTTTCAAGGACACTGCATAACATTGATTTGATTTTATAAAAAAAACTTTAAACACTGCGGATCAAGTTGGTGTTCTGGGTTCTCCACGGCTCATCAAATACGCCTTCACAGAACGACCATTCACAGCGCGACGTTTCACGGAAAGACAGTTCACAGAGTGCAGATATAGCGACTGCTCACTTTGCCGAATATCAGGTTCACGGAAAATAGGTTCATCGAAAACCTGTCGCCGATGACATCGCTATATATGTAATTATATCGCATTCGAATCATTTATAGAATAACAAGTTCAACGCATAACAGTTTCACCGAAAACATGCCGCTGATGTCATCGATATACATCATTATTTGAATCATGCGTTTGTTCGGCTGGGAGACGTTGCCGAGTGTATTGAGTCACTCGAAGCACTGGAAGCTGAATTTCCTCCTGAGGCGGAGCAAGTATTGATATACTATGAAAAACTGTGAAACAAGTACGATTTAGGACGGGAGCACTTCTGGAGCTCCTGCGCTGGCCTCAAAACGCGTCCGTGAACCGGGATTCCACGACACAGAATTTGGTGAATGAAAAATCTGTGAAGATTTGCAGGACTCAGTGAGCAGTCACGTCTCGATGACCGATCACGATCTCCGTGACCAATCATTAAGCCACACACCAGTTTGAATCCCGATGACCAGTCACAAACAGCTGCCACTTTCTCTGTGAACGGTCATATGATCCACGTAAAAACATTGCGACTCAACTGTGGGCATTCACGCGATCAACAAACTTTTTCCTTCACACTCACAGGCTTCGAACTCATCTCCATTGCTACTCCCAAAATAACTCTAACGGTAAAATTTGTTGATGTAACATTATGGTACATGATCTTTCTCGTTGTGCTGATCTAGCGTGTATTATAATATTTGCAGGCAGGCATAGTGGGATGGTCTAAGACCATGACTGAGAAAGAGAGGGTACCTGGTTCAAGTCCTGTTTGGAAGCGGAAAGATTTTTTTCCCGCCATGCTGCGACCCACAGTTAATTGGGAACTCTGGCCTGGCACGAGGAAAACATGGGTTCAGTGAATGGGATTTTCGGTCTTTGACCACTTGCTGGTGAGCTGATCTACTCACCTCCCACCGCTTGAGGAGCTGCATCTGTGCCTTGATCCTTGAAGGGTGGTGGCGTTCCTATGGATGCGAAAAACTCGGTTTCCGGCCGAATCACACGTGAACCGTGAAATCCAAAAAGTATTGCGTGCATACGAGTACTGTGTCCTGTTTAGTGTCTTTTTGTCAGTGTTTTTGGGCGATCCTCCACCTTCATTTGTCCATTACCTATTTTGCCTTCTACTTATTAATAGAAATATTCACTCACTACAGCTTCTTGTGATGGCTGGTGCAAATGCAGCCTGCTGTGCATGGTCGTTAGGGAGAGCAGCACCAGACATGTAAAAGGATAATTATGACTTCAGATTCTTGGCATTTTGTTCATTATTTCGTATTGAGATTTTGTGTCATAATATTATGTAAGCACATTTGCTTTGGCCGTATAAGAGGCTTGTAGCCATAATTATGACTGTATGTCTGAACAGATGTTCTTGAACTGGCATGTTGCTTTGAAAAGAACTTTGGTTAGATAAGGTTTAGAAATGGGTGCTGAATGGCCTGGGGAAACTAATCAATCGTCCTTATTGCCGTCACGCCATCGTGGACTAAATGAATAATAATGTTTGCGATCAGTATCGTAACATGAGTACGGTTCTACGGTCTGCGCATCACTTCTTGGCTTGTGAATTGTATGAAAAGAGAAAGAATAATACAGATATACCTACATTCTGCATGTGACTACTCACAGGGAAATAGTGGTCACAACTGTACATTTCGCATGTAACTGTTCGTGTAGAATTATAGTGGTCACGCCTGTATTCTGCCTGTGACCCCTCATACTAGAGTCATAGGGATTTATAGTTTCCACAGCAAGTCCTGCAGTACGAAGCACTCCGTGAGCAGTCACGAACTGTGTCCTTTACACATGTACACGTATGGTGATTTGTGGCTGGTCATGAGGCAATGTAACTGGTAAACTAATTTGTGACTGGTCAGGGAGGGGGGGGGTGTGACTGTTTTACTGGTCACGAGGACCGTGATTGGTTATGGGGCACGACCTGTCACTGAGTCCTCCATAATTATAATTCCGTTGAATCGGAATTGGCGGTGAAAAGTCCTTCTGTGAATGCCTTTCCGTGAAACGTCGTGCTGTGTACGGTCGTTCTGTGAACGCGTTTTCGGTAAACGGTGGCAGATACTCGTCTCGTCTTTGCTTCTCGACAATGTGGCCGTATCTTTTTCCTATACAGCCACTACTCTCCACCACACTTCGTAGTGGCTTTTCCAGAAACAGTGATAAAAAATACCAAGTTACACCGCCAAGGGTGCCAAACAAGGGAGCACTGTAGCCAGTGACATCATTCCATTTTCTTGCAAGTGTACATTTCATCATTCTTCTCACCTCCCCCCCCCCCCCCTCTCCCCATTACTTACCACACAGATAGCCTTGAATGTCTGCTCCGTCAGCAACAGTTTTCGTAGCTTCCGGGAAACTCCGCAAAGGCGGAAAATTGACCTGACATCAAGGTAAGGTAGCAATGACTCGGACCACACATCGTAGATGACACTGTCGAGATTGTAGGAGCTTTCATTCATTAACTCGTGACGTTCATCGGGTGCATTCTCTTCCTCGTTACCAGATCCGTCCATGGAGTCCGCCGCATGCGCAGGACTATGATGGTTACTATTGGTGACGTCTTCTGACCGTAGATGGCCAGTTTCAGCATCTCTTTCTGACTGCTGAGGTTGTCGGACAGCACGTGACTCACGATGGTAAGGATGAGCATTGGTTTCTTCCAGCTCCGCTTTCGTCCAGCCCTGACTGGTTCTGTACATGCAATAATAAAATAGAAAAACTAAACTTTGGACCTTGACAGTTGAGCATTGAGGTGTTTTTGTTTCGGTTTTGTTTTGGTTTTGTGTTTTTGACGTCACAATGTACCTGATAGGATCAGTAAAAGAAAAGTCAGGTATGGCCATGAACATCAGAAAACGTGTTTGAATGTCAGAGCTAAAAATAATAATAATTGTTTCGCACATGCTTTGTTTTGGTCACACTGAAACATCTCAGTAACATTATTTTACACTCTTGAAAACAATCAAGGGAAAGACAATAATCTCGGATACGGCGAGGGTATGTTCTGTGCACCAAGTCATTTCCTGGGCGATAAGCCTGCTGGCTTGCTTGATCAGTTCAACGTGGACTGGGTACGTTGCTTTTAGGGCACAATAATTTTGGTAGCACGGCAATATGATTTGTCACCATGGCTAGTATCGCTCACCCTAGCCCTGGTGACATCAATTTGACATGTTTCCCATTCTGCTGGAACAACTTCACCTCATTCACCCAGCCAGACAAAAAAATGGTTATACTATGCGGGTACAAAATAGAGGTTGCGACTTTGGCGATGATTTGTTTTAGGAATGGGTTTCCTCCTACACTGGAGCTCGCGCTATTCCGCCGACGGCTTGACACTTGACTGACTCACGACTGCCATCCAGAGAACACGAGAAGTCCATTATGGTATGCGAGGCTTCTTTTATTTATAGGTTTGAAGTCCTTCTTGGTAGAGAAGCCAGTAGCTATCACTAAGTATGACACAACGACGACTTCTCCCACAAGAGGAGCAACCGCTTTGCATCCACGCAGTGCGCCAAGCTTAGGGCCGAAATTCTGTCCAGATATCTTTGCGTTGCAACTACATGTACTTGATCCAGCTTGTCAGCGTAGGGTAAGATTTTGACGACCTGCGATCGCGACTCCGCACTTGTACTTCATTAGGCGCCCTTGCCGCAACAGTAGAAGCAGTCTGATTTGACCGTTCCACACTGATCATATTCGCAGGTTTCAACTACAAACAATCCGGGTCGACTTCTCTGAAACAAGAGCAAGAAATAATGCCAAAAAGCCCACCCGCTTCCCTCTTCTTTGATGTACTTGCTAAGATGCCTCAGCTTGCATTTCCTCCAACATGGCCGCCTACCGCCTTTGGGTAATCCTGAAATAAAGATTTTACCCTGCGTCATGCGACTCGGGGGTCTGCGCCGCTTTGGCAAGATGTGCAACCACTCTACACTGTACACCCACAATAGGGGTGCAAAGCAATGCAAAGACAGCAATTAATTGCCCGAGTACCATTAGTAAGAGGATACATAAGTGGGTTTTGACTTGTGAGCAACACTGGCTGACACTCAATCACTGGTTTTCAAAAATCTTTTTCAGGAAGGTTGTAAGTTACATGTACTTGTCTGTTTTGGCGCCTGTGGCATATTAAGGGCGCGTTCGAATTGTCACCTTTGAATTTTCGAGAAGTTTCGATTTTCTGAAGAGGTGGCCTTATTATTGGCCTCTTCAGAAAAACGAAGTTCCTCGAAACTCCTCGAAACTCCACAACCTCATCCGATGGGAGAGGTGGATTAGTTCCGAAGAGTTTGGATTAGCTACGTCACGTAGTACGTGGAGATAGTTGATCTGATCGGACGTCATCATCGCCTTGACAATTCTCCTGAAAAACTCTAAAATGATAGGCGCAAATGATAGAAACCGTTCTAATGGGACACTTCAACTAATCTCTTTTAAAATTTGTTCGAACAGTTGATGAAGACATTTTGAACGCCCCCTTAGAGTTGTTGGGTATCGTGCTATTTCCGAACATTTTTTTGGGATGTTTTGTGTTTTGTTAACTTCGTTTCTCCCTCGTCATAGTACATGCGTGGGTGAATTCTTATCTGCTCGCAACTCTGCTCATTTTTAAACCCAAGTAGCCAGCATACCAAGTTCACTCCTGATGATGGCTATTTTTTATGACCGACACGTTGAAATACGTTTCCTGAAATATATGTAGGACTCAGTATAGAGTCCATGCACTATATGATGTCCAGCACCCTATATAGAGTCCATTGGTCTAAAATCCACTATACAGAGTCCAGGAGTCCACTCAGTTTTGATCAGCTTCATCCTGCCGCGCAATCCCCTATAAGGAGTACACTTTTTCTACAAGTCCCCTATTCACAGTCCAGGAGTCCAGTTTATCCAGTCACGCCGTCCTGTGTGTTGTGCCCGAAAGAGAACAAACACATTTTCTGTTTTGCTTGCCTCGTGGCAGCGCATTCCTTTCTCCACTTTAGCCATGGCTCCCAGTTCTGCTGTGCAGTTGCTGACAGTAATCTGTCTCGAGGTAACCAAGGAGGATAAGGAGACGTTCAAAATCAAATCTGGAAAGCGTCTTGTGGTTCTCTGAAGACGTTTCATCACTGCGCGGGATGAAAGCAGAAATTGCAGAACGAGAAAAGTTCAGCACAGTTCAAATCTGACGAGTCAGGTACACTGACACTCTCTTTCGTTCGACGCCACAAGGATCCCCTGTTTGGCTGGCCATTGCTGCCAGTAAGACGTTTGAACGGTTTCATCAGAGCGAGGGATGAAAGCAGAAAGCGGAGAAAGAGAAAAGTTCAGCACAGTTCCAATCTGACGAGTCAGATACACTGACACTCTCTTTCGTTCGACGCCACAAGGATACCCCTGTTTGACTGGACAAGAGCTGCCTGTACCACCGTGTCAAAAGGCTGTCCAACTACATGACAGGACGATGACTGAGGTAAGGAAGCTTTTACTCGTTTCGATTGGTCTGCTGTTCTGTCGTTATGCTTGAATTTGTTTCCATTTTCAAGGAGCGTATCGTGTTTGTTTGATGTTGCTTGAATGAATGCCCTAAAAGTAATCAACCACTTCGTAATAGTCCTCAAGGACTGCAAGGACTTTGCATCAATCGTATACGATCGTCTAGCTATCATCAATTATTATAATTATTTCATGAGAAATGTATTTTTATCCCTGTGAAAATTATGTGAAACTCCACGACACTCTTCCTCTACAAATTATAGTATGATGTCAAATACAATGGGATCCACAAACGCAGTGCCAGTGTACTAGTAGTAGTAGGAGGATTGCTTGTATGCCAATGACAAGAAAAAGCTTCAAGCTAATACTCGTATTCCCTGAAGTAACCGTTTTGATGTCACGAACATGACATTGTGTCAGTGAAACTGCCTCGTGACAACAAATCATTGCATTTCCATCTTGGGGAAGACTGACTGACGGCAACGCTGTACAGATTGTTCAAATCATCTCATTTCAATTTAGTTGCAGTGAAGTGAAACACTGTGTACACTACATGTATGGTGGTGTGTCTGTGCGTCTTGAGTGTGCACAAACGATCTTATTCCTCGTATTACTAATAGATTATTGTCCCCACCGTCACCTGTTCACAGGTCTTTGAGTGGATTGATTTTCATTGAGCATCACATTCGTTGAGAACTTGGTAGTTGTGTGCTCCCATGCATCATTACGTTAATAAGCGTATCCTTGTGCTATATATTTGTTGCAGGTGTGCTGATCTTCAGAAGCTTGCGGAACTGAAGTGCTGCTGAACATTTGCATGGCCATGAGCAATGGTGAAGCTTGCTATTGCACTCTCAGCATGTGCTAGTATTATGCTGACCACTGCACTATGTTACTCTCTTACACTACTACGTGTATGTAAGCGTGCGTGTACCCGTCCCCGTATGCATTCGTTTCGTATAATTATTTGTTATCCCTCTTGACTTTACGTGTAAATGGGTGGACGTTTGCATGGCTGTTGGAGTTGCGTGTGTATTGTGTCTCTACTCTTTTATTGGTGTTTTCTTGGCGTTCTATAAGTTTGTGTGTGTGTGTGTGTGTGTGTGTGTGTGTGTGTGTGTGTGTGTGCGTGCGCGCAATAGTTTGAAAACAAATAATTGATCCTGGGCTCTCCATTATTCTCTTTCGATTCTTGTTTTTTTCTAGGTATTTTCTTGGCGTTGTGTGGGTGTGTACATGTGTGTGTGCGCGTGCACAATAATTTGGCAACACTGCATGATTGAGATATTGTAATTTGCAGCGTCTGCGTAGAGACCACTTGATTTGAGGATGGTGTTTGTAGGGTTTTTCATGTAGTGAAGTGGCTGCAGTGGCGCCTCAATACATATTTTTTATCTTGAGAAGTGAATGATGTAAAGGATAAGGGAGAGGCCGTTTTCTGGTTAATATTCACTGCTTACAGCAGATCCTATGTCTAATTTCGAACTCGATAGGGGATGCCTAATTGGCTGGACTTTATACAGGGAGTGTTGTCCACATAAAGACTCTTTAATCTTTATAGTTGATTTCAAAATTTGGACTCCGTACAGTTGATTTTGGACCAATGGACTCTATATAGGGGTGAAGCCATTTGGCTGGACTCTATACAGGGAGTGATGTCCATCTAAACTGAGCTCACAGTTGATTCCAATTTTGGACTCTGTACTGTGGATTTTGGACCAATGGACTCTATATAGGGGTTGGGCATCATATAGGGGCTGGACGCTCTACTGAGTCCAACATATATTTGTTAAAAGCCGTCATTGAGTGTCAGCCAGTGTTGCTCACAATCCACTTTTCACGTATCAAGCTGCGTGACACGTCCCACAGGATCATAAAAGAGGACACATGTACTATAAAAGGGATGGATAGTGAAAATTGATGCTAAGACGAGCTTGGAGCAAACAAAACATTTGACTTGGCTGTGAAGCCAACAGAAAGAAACGAAAAGGAACCAAAAAGTCGTGGACATCCAGGAACGACACCATTTTTGGCTACCCGTGACTGTCGTGGAAGATACGTTTGACGTCAAGCTTGTCGTTTGCAAAGCTATAAGCTGGCCATGGGTGTGCAGTGTCGCAAAGAACTCAAGCAGCGGTGCAAATGCACGCAAGCAAACCGGCAAACATTGCAGTGTGATCAGTGGATGTCACCACGTGATCAGTGGATGTTAGAATGTGATCAGTGGATGTTACCACGTGATCAGTGGATGTTACCACGTGATCAGAGGATGTTACCACGTGATCAGTGGATGTTACCAGACATAAACTACACGAACTCGATTTGTGCCGCATTATGAAGTTTTCGTTAGAGCAGATTTGAGAGCACTCCCTCTTCGCGCCTGAGTAATCTGGGTACACTACTGCACAAACATGCAGTTGAAATACAGAACTAACAACAACCCTGGTTTGAGTGCTGGTGGTGACAATCAATGTTTCTTCTGAAATGTTTTCAGTTTGAACTGTTCCCTGAAACATATGACAATTGATAACACTGCATTCATGTTTGTCATGCATATTCTGAGTCTTGGAAGGCATCCAATCACAAGAGTAGAGTTACCCTGACTCACCTGATCTTCATCTTGCAAATTTGAGGCCTTTGATCGCATTAGCTATAGCCCAATCCGCCAGTTGACCAACCTAGAGCAAGGCAAACAACACCGTAATTGGCTGTTTTATGTACATTTCGAATGACTGATTAATTTCGAAAAACTCTTCACGCCAACAATTTTGACAAAGGGTTTAATGCACACACAATCTTAGCAAAGCGATTAATATTATTCTACATACTGATGAACGCTTTAAGTCGACAGTTAAACGGAACTTTGGTTTCTGATGATTGTTTTCTGCATTCAATTCATAGTTCCAGCTGTCTGGAGGGTAAACAGCAGGGTGAGTTTCGAAGTTTGAGCCAATTTTATGCTTTGTTGTGTGTGGTTTGTAGCTTGTTTATGCACACTGTTCTGTGGCTTGTATTTAGACCTGAAACTCATACTATGATTCTTTGGCAATTTTTGAGATGTATTATTGTTTGAGGTTTCCTTCAAAAGCGTCCCCCCCCCCCCCTGCCACCCGAAAGGGAACCTACCTACAAAGGATGGGTGAAAATGGAGAGAGAGGGAGAGAGACTTGTACATGAATATATCTGAGATAATTTCTTTCTTTCGCAGAAACTTAGTAAAGGTATAAGTGGAATAAAACCATTTGGGTATAGTTGTCGTCCAAGAAGTGACCAATCTACACTAAATTTCTTATAACTTCAAAACTCAAAAGCTTTCTGTGAAATCGACCAAAAACTAGTACACTAGGAGCCCCCAATGCATCGATAAATCTCTACATTGAGTCCTCCTACATGAGCGTTGTAAGCATTCCCCAGTCATCTTTGAACTACTACATCACATTATGACAATAGCTTTCTTTCCGTGGCCCACTCTTTTGGTTGCTCATTAATATGAGTATAGTAAAATCTGGTATAGGCGACCTCTGGTTTTAGTGACCACCTGCTTATAGCGACCGTGTTTCCATGCATGGATACAGCGACCAACTGGCTTGCGCGACAAGCGAACGACTTTCTATGTACCAAGTGCCATATTGGACCTGCACACGGCACCAAAATTAACCAAAATTATTGGGCCTGGGCCCTCTTGGCTGGCCAGGTTGACTACAACAGGGTTAAGTGCCCTCTTTTACTGGCAGAAAAGAAGATCGCACCTTCGGATATGTCAGGAAGACTGGGCATTCGAAACTAGCCTCAATCTCCTTGATTCAAACATATACAAAGGCTATAAGGTCCCAACCAGCAGCTAGTGTCGCTTAGCATTTACACTTAGGCCGATCATCTCCTCTAAGCTCAGGTTGAAATACAATCAAGTGGATAGTAAAGATTCAAAAGCGACTCGCTAATTGTTTGGTCCGTCAAACGTCAATTCGTAATACTCGCAAACTCCATTGAAGACACTTGCACATACGGTTCCCTCAACTTCTGTGTTCCAGTCGTATCTTCTCCATCCTTTTTAAAATGTCTTCACGTTTCTCGGTGATTGTCTTGAGCCGAGTTTGTGTCATTAAATTTTGGCAAAAAGAAAAGAGTTTGCTTATGTACAGACAACACATAAACTGCACATCCGATTTTCTTTCCCCACGACTACATGTTTTTGACGAGCCAAGCTGATAGTGTTAGCGCTGGTCGACGAAACATTTAACTGGTGCTTCATTCACCAGCAACTCGACGAACCATTGTTTCGGAGCAGAAAATGATTACGAACAATGTGGGAACGCAACAAAAAATGTAAACAGATGTAAGGTCTCCTTACTGTCCGTGGCAGTCAGTCTTCGATCCGTCTGGGTGAGCTTCTGCCGCCTTGTACTTCAGTGTCCGGAGTGATCGCGACTATCAGTTACGACAATAACTGCTGCTGGCCCGCAACAACAACTGTAAATCTAGAAAGGGGGGGGGAGTATTTTGCAATTGGAAAGGAAAGCTCGGCTGTTTGAGCTCTTGTAAGCTAGAAAATACACGTAGCAACTGCGGCAAGACTCTTCGACGGACTCCTGTAAGTGTAAGGACGGACATCCATGTACGATGGTAGCGAATCAACTACAAGACTCGTAGTGACACATCAGCTAAGGACTTGGACCTTTTCAACCACACCACTACTCGAACGTGACTACTACTACTAGTACTACTACTACTGTTACCAAGAGTACATAAACCAGAGTGTGCAACTCGGGATGGTTCCTGTGGGAGCGTAATTCGTGCAGTACGTTATTTCTGACGGCATGGTAAGGCACAGGTACGGTGAATAGTTGCGTTACCAGTCACGGTGGTGCACGTCACTGAGTTTGCCCTGATTTCGGTTTTTTGACACGAGTAGCAGGGTGAATTTACATGCCGGTGCATGTACACAGCGTACGCAGTCACACAAAAACACCGTAATCCTAAAACAGGACGTCCAAACCATGCAAACTTGTCTGATTTCCGGACTGTGAAACATGAAATTTTGACCTGTGCGCAAGTCGCGGCTTGGCTGACCTCATCAGGGTGACGTAGTGCACGAACTGTGCTGTTTCAGATCTGATATGCACAGTTGCACACTGGTTTTTAAGTACTCTTGCTGTTACTAGAACTAGCCACGCAAAATCACTCAATGGGGACCTTGCGGTGTACACAGCACTTGAGCTCGATGATGTCACAACGATAGTACGAATCTGCATGAGTTGCCTGGTGTAGAACAAAGAGACATGGGAAACCCTGCAAACTCCATCCTCAAAGCAAGTGTACTCTTCGCTGCAAATAAGTATCATCTCTATCCACCTTTCGGCTAGGATACATCACTGTGATAGCTGATGTTTAATTGCTAATCCTGATGATACAACCTGGCTGAAAATGGGATCGAGAAAATAGGAACTTGCAGCGAAGAGACCACTTGCTTTGAGGATGATGTGTGTAGGGTTTTCCATTAAACTACGATCGGTTCTTGGTCTCCTGTCAGTCACTCTAGCACTCTCCCACTCTAAATTGCCAGCATGTTTGCAACGTGATGATCAACTGAACGTTCATGCCCTGTTTACAAATCCTGTCATTGGCTTATTATCTCAATTACTGTCGTGTGGCCATATTTCTTTTGAACTTACAATACTAGCTCATCTCACGTACATGTATATTACCTACTCATTAAGGAGCGGAAAGTACCATGGCAACTTCGAAAAGCGGAACCACTGCTCGAGCGGAAAGTCAAATCATTTTCCAATCATCTTTGAATCACTACATAACATTATGACATTGATAGCTTTCTTTCCGTGGCCCACTCTTTTGGTTGCTCATTAATATGAGTATAGTAAAATCTGGTGTAAGCGACCTCTGGTTTTAGTGACCACCTGCTTATAATGACCGTGTTTCCATGCACGGATACAGCGACCGACTGGCTTGCGCGACAAGCGAACGACTTTCTATGTACCAAGTGCCATATTGGACCTGCACACGGGGACCAAAATTAGCCAAATGCGCTCTCTTGGCTGGCCAGGTTGACTGCAACAGGGTAAAGTGTCCTTTTTACTGGCAGAAAAGAAGATCGCACCTTCGGATATGTCAGGAAGACTGGGCATTCGAAACTAGCCTCAATCTCCTTGATTCAAACATATACAAAGGCTATAAGGTCCCAACCAGCAGCAAGTGTCGCTTAGCATTTACACTTAGGCCGATCTTCTCCTCTAAGCTCAGGTTGAAATACAATCAAGTGGATAGTAAAGATTCAAAAGCGACTCGCTAATTGTTTGGTCCGTCAAACCTCAATTCGTAATACTCGCAAACTCCATTGAAGACACTTGCACATACGGTTCCCTCAACTTCTGTGTTCCAGTCGTATCTTCTCCATCCTTTTTAAAATGTCTTCACGTTTCTTGGTGATTGTCTTGAGCAGAGTTTGTGTCATTAAATTTTGCCAAAAAGAAAAGAGTTTGCTTATGTACAGACAACACATAAACTGCACATCCGATTTTCTTTCCCCACAACTACATGTTTTTGACGAGCCAAGCTGATAGTGTTAGCGCTGGTCGACGAAACATTTAACTGGTGCTTCATTCACCAGCAACTCGACGAACCATTGTTTCGGAGTAGAAAATGATTACGAACAATGTAGGAACGCAACAAAAAATGTAAACAGATGTGAGGTCTCCTTACTGTCCGTGGCAGTCAGTCTTCGATCCGTCTGGGTGAGCTTCTGCCGCCTTGTATTTCAGCATCCGGAGAGATTGAGACTATCAGTTACGACAATAACTGCTGCTGGCCCGCAACAACAACTGTAAATCTAGAAAGGGGAGTATATTGCAATTCGAAATAAAAGCGCTGCTGTTTGAGCTCTTGTAAGCTAGTAATTACACGTAGCAACTGCGGCAAGACTCTTCGACGGACTCCTGTAAGGACGGACATCCATGTACGATGGTAGCGAATCAACTACAAGAGTTGTAGTGACACGTCATCAGCTGAGGACTTGGACCTTTTCAACCACACCACTACTCGAACTTGACTACTACTAATGTTACACTAGGTACTAGCCACGCAAAATCACTCAACGGGGAACTAGCGGTGTACTCAGCACTTGAGCGCGATGATGTCACAACGATAGTACGAACCTGCATGAGTCGCCTGGTGTAGAACAAAGAGACATGGGAAACCCTGCAAACTCCATCCTCAAAGCAAGTGGTCTCTTCGCTGCAAATTCATATCATCTCTATCCACCTCTCGGCTAGAATACATCACTGTGATAGCTGATGTCTAATGGCTAATCCTGATGATGCAACCTGTTTTGCCAAAAAGAAATCAGTTTGCTTAGGACTGTACTGACAACACATAAACTGCACATCCGATTTTCTTTCCCCACAACTACATGTTTTTGACGAGCCAAGCTGATAGTGTTAGCGCTGATCGACGAAACATTCAACTGGTGCTTCATTCACCAGCAACTCGACGAACCATTGTTTCGGAGTAGAAAATGATTACGAACAATGTGGGAACGCAACAAAAAATGTAAACAGATGTAAGGTCTCCTTACTGTCCGTGGCAGTCAGTCTTCGATCCGTCTGGGTGAGCTTCTGCAGCCTTGTATTTCAGCGTCCGGAGTGATTGCGACCATCAGTTACGACAATAACTGCTGCTGGCCCGCAACAACAACAACTGTAAATCTAGAAAAGGGGGAGTATTTTGCAATTGGAAAGGAAAGCTCGACTGTTTGAGCTCTTGTAAGCTAGAAAATACACGTAGCAACTGCGGCAAGACTCTTCGACGGACTCCTGTAAGGACGGACATCCATGTACGATGGTAGCGAATCAACTACAAGACTGGTAGTGACACGTCATCAGCTAAGGACTTGGACCTTTCAACCACACCACTACTCCAACCACACCAGTACTACAACCACACCACTACTCCAACTTGACTACTACTACTACTGTTACTAGTGAGTAGTAGTAGCCACGCAAAATCACTCAATGGGGACCTAGCGGTGTACACAGCACTTGAGCGCGATGATGTCACAACGATAGTACGAACCTGCATGAGTTGCCCGGTGTAGAACAAAGAGACATGGGAAACCCTGCAAACTCCATCCTCAAAGCAAGTGAACTCTTCGCTGCAAATTCATATCATCTCTATCCACCTCTCGGCTAGAATACATCACTGTGATAGCTGATGTCTAATGGCTAATCCTGATGATGCAACCTGTCAGTAAAAATACGATCGAGAAAATAGGAATTTCCAGCGAAGAGACCACTTGCTTTGAGGATGATGTGTGTAGGGTTTTCCATTAACCTACCGTCGGTTCTTGGCCTCCTGTCAGTCACTCTAGCACTCTCCCACTCTGAATTGCCAGCATGTTTGCAACCTGATGATCAACTGAACGTTCATGCCCTGTTTACAAATCCTGCCATTGGCTTATTATTTCAATTACTGTCTTGTGGCCATATTTCTTTTGAACTTACAATACTAGCTCTCATCTCACGTACATGTATATTACTTACTCATTAAGGAGCGGAAAGTACCATGGCAACTTCCAAAAGCGGAACCACCGCTCGAGCGGAAGGTCAAATCATTTCCCAATCATCTTTGAATCACTACATCACATCATGACATTAATAGCTTTCTTTCCGTGGCCCACTCTTTTGGTTGCTCATTAATAATGAGTATAGTAAAACCTGGTGTAAGCGACCTCTGGTTTTAGTGACCACCTGCCTATAACGACCGTTTTTCCATGCACGGATACAGCGACCAACTGGCTTGCGCGTCAAGCGAACGACTTTCTATGTACCAAGTACCTTATTTGACGTGCACACAACGACCAAAATTACCCAAATGCGCTCTCTAAAGACTCAAGAGCGACGCGCTAACTGTTTGGTCCGTTAAACCTCAATTTGTAATACTCGCTAACTTCATTGAAGACACGTTCACATACGGTTCCCTCAATTTCTGTGTTCCAGTCGTATCTTCTCCATCCTTTTTAAAATGTCTTCACGTTTCTTGGTAATTGCCTTGAGCCGAGTTTGTGTCATTAAATTTTGCCAAAAAGAAAAGAGTTTGCTTATGTACAGACAACACATAAACTGCACATCCGATTTTCTTTCCCCACGACTACATGTTTTTGACGAGCCAAGCTGATAGTAGGGACCTTTCGCACCCCGCGTACGGATACGAAACGAATGCTGATTCGTCACCTGGGTTCGAGGATTCGTCAGAGTCCCTGCGGAGAACTCGTTTTCACGAATGGAAGCCTCTTCATCCGTGGCACGCTCCGAATCCGTCAGGTACACATTTATTTGGATAGATACACATGTTTTGCAAGGTACACATTTTTCCCTTGATTCCATGATCCATGCACGTGTGCGTGTAAAAAACCGTAGGTCTACGCCAAACTACCGGCGCCCGCGGCCGTATTCGTAGTTGCCATGCACATTTGCATGACGACTCGCGAAACCTGAAATCTGTTTTCAACGAAACGATTACGAGCCGAATCAAACTTTCGTTTCGCATTCGTTTCGTAGCAAATGCGAAAGGTCCCTATTATCAAACTGCACCGGCTGGAAAGCGCGGTCCTGCCTGCTCAAAAGTCAAAGGTGATGGAACTGGATCAAACGCCCGTCGTCAAGTGACGACGGGTAGGAACCGATTCGACTTGACGATGGGCAGGAACGGATTCCAGTTGACTCAAGCCTCTTGTACGGGCAAAAATACAATCTTGATCAATAATAGAAATGAAACTAAAACCCAAAAACAATTTTAAAATGTAAAGAATTCAAACAAATGAAAAGAACCCAAAGTTAAAGAAAAGAACCCAACCAGCTGCACACGGAGCGCACAAGAGGCAACAGCATAATAAATAAGTAAGCTTCCTCAAAAACCTATCCGTGAAACCATTAATTTAGACCGGAACTTGGACCTCCGACACATCTAGTGCAGCAGACGAAGCACCAGCCTCCAGAACTACGGGACGTCCGAACAGCTTCCTGCAGCCTCGAAGACACATAATACAAGACCTAAGTAGCGAGAAAGACAACTTACATCGAATATAGGCCACGACGTGACAATACTGCTCGGACTTCTTTGCTGCCAGAAGAGCGACCACCCTTGCGTATAATGCCGATGTCGCCTTCCCCATCCCTTCACTTGCCGCCATCGCCATTGGAACAATGCCTGCTCCACGTTCCTCACCCGTTCCTCAGAATGTCGTATTTTCTCCTCTCTCGTGATTCCTGAAGAGTGTTGTACGAAAACTTGTTCGAATCATCTATTTTTTTCCATTGCCCTTTTTCTTCTTACATGTATTTTTCCTTACCCTTTAGGTTGTTTCTTGCATCGTCACCATCGCTTACATTGTTAATAAAGTAGTCCACATGTCGCTTCAGCTCGTCCTACTTATTGCCATATTAAAATTATTGTCTCCTCGTCGAATTTTTTTAATTATTATTATTATTAATATATACCTGGTGTACCATATACAGTCAACTTCGCTAATAACGACTGTGGATATAACAACAACTCGCGAATAACGACAGAATGTCCATGCCCAGAGCAAAGTCCAATCCAACTGTAATGCATAATAAGTAGGGCTGAAACGATTATACCGAATAATCGAGTACTCGTTTGATAACTCTAACGATCGAGCAATCGTTTAGATTACCGATTACGATTATTTTGCGTTTTTTTAATTTGTGTCAAGAAAGTACTGTTAACCCTCGTTTTGTGAAGTTTGAATCAGTTTCCGCTGGGAGTATGCAGTTGCCAGGGGTATGCATGGTTCATGTTCTGAGGTTAAAATAATTGACTTCAAAACTGCCATGTTTCGGAGCTACCCTTTCACTAATGCAGATTTGTTGGTATTATGAAGGCATAGTTTGTGGAAACAGAGTAATGTTTGCGCAGAACTATGACTCTATTTGCTAACGATTATAATCGATTACTCGATCGTTAAGCTAAAGAGTAATTGATACTTGAAAATCCACGATCGTTTCAGCCCTAATTTATTTAATGAGACTTCGGGTATAACGACACTTCGCGAATAAGGACACCTTTTTGATGCCTCGCCGAGCGTCGTTATAAGCGAAGTTGACTGTACGTGGGCCAAAGAAAGTGGAAACCTGAAACACGATCATGGCGATCGGGAAGGACTTTTCGCCTTCATCAAGTTTTCCAGGTACGCGTGCTCGAGTGTAGTCTAGTACTTCGAAATAGAAATGAAAATGTAGCCACCACGTCCCCGACTTCCACCTCTAAGACAACCTGAAAACAATTCTAAACCTACTTGTACTTCTTGTTGAGCAAAGAAAAAATGCAGTAGGTCTAGCCACCACGTCCCCGACCTCCATCCCTATGCTATGTGGTATCACGCTTAGCCTTAGGACCGGGTTCCACTGCGGCTCCGCTGCTCGTCATCCGCGGCTTGAAACGTCATCATTACCATCGTGACCGCGGCTCGAGCTGGAGCAGCGAGGCCGCGGCTCACCGCGAGCTTTCGCAACGATTCTTGATCAAAAACTGCGAGCCGGTGCACAAATCTATAATACACGTACTTGTAGTAATTGTTATTATGATAGGGTTTGAGAGGCTATGACTAAGAGAAGGAGCCAATATTGCAATAATGACGTGGGCGCCTGCTGTGAGCCTCTCATCGTCTCGACTCCAGGACGACAACACTGCACTGCATAAAGAGCACACGTGACGTCGGTTTTCGGCCTCTTTGGCTTCGTCTACGTGGGGCTACTACATAGTCATTGGAGAATTTGTACACAATCATGGGACATGTACGTACACGTACTACATGTTGTAGGGGGTCCCGAAATTCAAGCTGAGTCGACTGCCTGATCACGGATCGTAGCTGCATTCGAGGGTATAGTGCCTGTTGGCTTGGTAGTGTTGCACACGTAAGAATAACGCGTTGTAGGATCAAGTCCAAGTCTTTAGCTGGCGTTTCCCAATAATGACGTGGGCGCCAACTGCGAGCCTCTCATCGTCTCGACTCGATCAAGAGTCGAGACCGACAACATAGTAATTAATCATTAATGCATGAAGAGCACACGTGATGTCGGTCTTCGGCAGGCTTTGGCTTCATCTACGCGTAGTATACGTGGCCACGCTTAGGCTTCGTCTACGTCACTACTCACTAGTACGTGGCCACGTAGACGAAGCGCAGCCAAAGTCAAAGCTAAAGGGGCCGAGGAACGACGTCGACATGACGTGTACGTGGGGCTACTGCATAGTCATTGTACTTAACGCGTTGTTCAATCAAGTCCAAGACACTGACTTAGTCTTTCGCTGGCGTGTCCCCATCGCATGGTCACTACCAACCGTGTGTAAAAATATAAGTGGTTGTGGATTCGCCCACATAATAGCATGGCTTTTGGCGCGTATATAAAGGGCTTTGGCAGAGATTTGTTTCAGTTGTAGCGAGTATCAGTAGCTAACACTACTACTAGTAGTTCCCGAGGCTTGCCTTCCTACTGAACATATTTCAATTCTTCTCTAGATTTACTGATGGTGTTGCTGTCCCGCTGTAGCTAGGCGAATACACTGATTGTCGTAGTTGAAAGTCAAATTCTCCAGTGTTTTTCTTTCTTCCCTGCTTGTATCACTGTATGCTGGATTGCTACTCGGCGCAGTTGCTTGGCCATTGTCCTTTGATAACTGCAGCTGCTTGGTTTCTAAAGCCAAGCAGCTGCAGTTGCAGTTATCAAAGGACAATGGCCAAGCAACTGCGCCGAGTAGCAATCCAGCATACAGTGATACAAGCATGGAAGAAAGAAAAACACTGGAACAGGAAGAATCTCTTAGAATGCAGAATTCGGCAGAAGGTCAGCTAGACGGATCGAAGACTCTCACTACCACGGACGGTAAGGTGAACTTTTAAGGCTTGAAAATCTGCTTACTAATTTTGCTGAATTATCCCGTTGTTCTCAGTTATTTTTGCGCACTAAAGCAAAGTTTCGTTGCGTTGCTTGTGTCGGGACTATCACACTAGGTTTTGTCGATCATCCCTAGCTCTAGCACTGCGTAGATGTTCACTTCAAATGCATGTGCAAGCATTTGTGGGATATGAATAAAAATGGTATGTTCAGTTTTCTGTGTGCACCCCCAAACTGGGCCAAAGCAATTTTGTCCGACAAGGCTTTATGGCCCAGTATCTGCAATACTGGACCTTAGTTAGGGCTATTTTTCACAAAATGACGTTTTTCTGCTTTTGTCATCTAGAGGTATCTAGTGATCAAAAGGCAAAGTATTAGACGGAACAAATCAATATCGATGACCCAGAAGCTTCTTAAACAAACATACATGTAGGTACATGTCAGGAAATACAACAATTTATCACAGCGTTTTCCACATCGAAATACATTGTGTTACAAAAGGCAGTGAATAAATCAGCCATCCAGTTGTTGTTGCACAACAACTCTCGGGCAACCTCTGGCGTAGAGCATGGATGGTCTTGATCCTCATCACTCCGCACCAATTAAAATTTCTTGAACACCATCCCAAGTCTGCTGAAAACTCCCAGAAGCACAGAAGTGCAGAAGCCTGACCAACAAGTGTATTATTCGTCAGCCCACGTTTATTGTCTGCACAGGAGCCGGGGCGATATACAGCACATACACTGATCTGTGTGCCCTGTGGTTCAGTTATGATAATCCAGAGCATATCCTGGTCGGTGCAGTCGGTGTCCAGCTGTCTATCTGGTAGGCCAGCCTTCACCCAGATTGCAATCCCACCACCATAGTAATAATTATTATGCTGTCCTGTCGCGCTATAGCACATTATCAGGTTTTGTTGTTGTTGTTGTTGTTGTTGTTGTTGTTGTTGTTGTTGTTGTTGTTGTTGTTGTTAGTAGTAAGTGCTGTTGTTGTTGTTGTTGTTGTTGTTTTTGTTGTTGTTGTTGTTGTTGTTGTTGTTGTTGTTGTGGTTGTTGTTGTTGTTGTTGTTGTTGTTGTTGTTGGTTGTGACGGTGGTGGTGGTGATGGTTGTGATTTTGATTCAGTTAGAAAGCCCTGGCTGCATCAATGATGTGCATGCATGCACATGCCATGCAGGCTGTTTCCCGTGTGTCACCTGATCGTCGCCTTTGGAGTCGACCAATGACATTAGGGACCTTTCGCACCCCGCGTACGGATACGAAACGAATGCTGATTCGTCACCTGGGTTCGAGGATTCGTCAGAGTCCCTGCGGAGAACTTGCTTTAACGAATGGAAGCCTCTTCATTCGTGGCACGCTCCGAATCCGTCAGGTACACATTTATTTGGATAGATACACATGTTTTGCAAGGTACACATTTTTCCCTTGATTCCATGATCCATGCACGTGTGCGTGTAAAAACCCGTAGGTCTACGCCAAACTACCGGCGCCCGCGGCCGTATTCGTAGTTGCCATGCACATTTGCATGACGACTCGCGAAACGTGAAATCTGTTTTCAACGAAATGATTACGAGCCGAATCAAACTTTCGTTTCGCATTCGTTTTGTAGCAAATCCATGTTTCCCTCGTGCCAGGCCACGAGTTCCAAATTAACTGTGGGTCGCAGCACGGCTGGAAAAAATCCTTCCGCTTCCAAGCAGGACTTGAACCTGGTACCCTCTGTTTCTCAATCATGGTCTTAGACCATGGTCTTAGACCATCCCACTATGCCTGCCTGCAAATGCGAAAGGTCCCTATTATCAAACTGCACCGGCTGGAAAGCGCGGTCCTGCCTGCTCAAAAGTCAAAGGTGATGGAACTGGATCAACCGCCCGTCGTCAAGTGACGACGGGTAGGAACCGATTCGACTTGACGATGGGCAGGAACGGATTCCAGTTGACTCAAGCCTCAGAATGTCGTATTTTCTCCTCTCTCGTGGCGTTGGTACACAGTGGCACGTGGTGCAGATCGATTTGAGCGAGCATATGGGTCGAACACCCGAACATCAAGAAGTTTTCGCTCAAATCGACTGCCGCACAAACCACTGGCAGCCACATCCAGTCGTGCATTGTTCTCCACATTAGCAGTACGATATCTCAACTCAGAACTGCTCACCAGTCGGCGGCTGCTACACAGGTTCAGTGGAGACTTTCGAGCACTCCTGATCCAACAACTGGGCAGTTGTGTCCCGATTAGCGTTATGTCGTATCGACGGGAAACCTCCACGGGGACATGAAAGCGAGTCCAACACATTGATTTCATGGCCACAGGAGCAGTGGGATGGAAGCTTTGCAGGTGTTCCCTCATAACGGATTCCGTTCCTGCCCGTCGTCACTTGACGACGGGCAGGAACGGAATCCACTGCGTTCATTGGCTCACGAACCTACTTGGTGCGTATTCCGTAAATACAAGGACAACGGAAAGCGCGTGCATGCATGCTCATTAACTTTCCCAAAGACTTGAAAGAGACTTTGGCTTGGGAAGTTGGGTGCACACGTTCCAGTCACTCAAACTCGACCAGTTTTGGAAGAAGGATCTACCGCTGTTCATCCAGCCCTGCCGCTATCACCGCGCGCGCTGGATTCCGCGGTACTGCCCTCGTACTCGTGCAGGAACCTGCACTTCCAGTCACTCATATTCGACTGCTGTTCATCCAGCCGGCCCTTGCCGGTATCACGGCGCGGGCTGGATTCCGCGGTATGTACTGCCCTCGTACTGGTGCAGGAACCTGTACCAGTGTACTGCAGCGTACACTCATCATGCATGGTAATACAACATGATTGTTATATTTTTTTTTTTTTTTTTTTTTTTGCCATGACACAGACAGGACTAGGGCCAGGTTGGTATATCCTAGACTAGTATTAGCCAGGTACTACTACTACAGTACTAGTACTCGGTATGGTCGTATTCTGGTCATTCAGGTATGGTCGGCATGATAATTATTATTATACAAGTAGAAAAGGGTGGAGTGAGAATGTGCCCTGGCTACTTGTGCACATCTGCGCATGCTGCAAGCATCAGTTCCATCTAACACCAGTAACCATTGAGAACGGCGTTGCTGATCTGGCCTGTGTTGGCGTTAGTTGCGGCGCTGCGGTGCTTCTTTGGTGCCCGTCTTTTTTTCTTTTTCTTTCTTTTCCCATCTTCATTCCCGTTCACTGCCTGGTGACAGTGGTGTGTTGGCGAAACCTCGGGACTGGGTAGATCGGCCCAATTCGTCCACTGAGGCTCCTCTTTCATCCAAGACGGCAACCAGTCGGCACTAAGAGATTCTTCCTGTTCCAGTGTTTTTCTTTCTTCCCTGCTTGTATCACTGTATGCTGGATTGCTACTCGGCGCAGTTGCTTGGCCATTGTCCTTTGATAACTGCAGCTGCTTGGTTTCTAAAGCCAAGCAGCTGCAGTTGCAGTTATCAAAGGACAATGGGGGGGGGGGTGCATGTCACTGTTTCTCTTATTTTAAAAACGTTTATGGCCTGAGAATGTACGGGTACACGGCTGCTGCGAAATCGGCCAGGGCTTTGCAGGAACGTACACTGGCTGGCAGAGTGTTCCACAGCGCAGGTCCACGGAAGAACGGTCGGCGAGTGCCTGTATTCGTCCTGGCCAGCGGGAGAATGAGCCCGGCGTTGGCTTGATGTCGAGTTGGGACCGTGGTTGCGGGCGTCAGCTGCTTTGAAAGCGCTGTACTACATTGGCCGTTCAGGCCACGCCAGATGAGATCGAGGAGTCGGTGGTGTTGTGTCTCCTCGATTTTGCGGAGGGATATGCTCTCCCTTTGGTGGCTTACCGAAGATGTGGGTGGTAGGCTGAACACAGCGCAGATGGCACGGTTCTGAAGACGTTGGAGTTTCCCTAGAGCGAAAGCTGAGAGGGACGTGCTATAGGCCACACTTCCATATAATAGGTCGGGCATCACAACGGATTTTAGGTACTGGACCCTGGCCTTCTGGGAAAGGGATCGCCAGGCTCGCCATAAATGCTCCGACTTTCCTGTTCACCTTCGCTGTAACATCGTGGATATGGTGGTCCCAGGTCAGTTGCTCGGTGATGGTTAAACCCAAGTACTTGGCCGCAGTACAAGCAGGTAAGCGGGTCTGATGGCAATTTACAGCGATACTGGTTTGCGCATCCCTCCCACAGATGGACAGAACTTGACTTTTGCGTTCATTCAATATCAGGCCGCGGTTTTCGAGCCAGTCAGCCAGTTGGTGACCATGATGACATGCACCAGCTATTCTAAAGTCTACACATACGTAATGACGTATGATACAGTTATCTAGTAATCTACTGTGGCCGGCCGTGAAGCTAGTGTTGCCCAAGTCGGTGGGTACTACTACATGTACGACTAGACCTTTCCACATTGAATTTTGCATTTTTGGGGGTTGGAGAGAGAGGGGGGGGGCGGGGGGTGAGGGAAGCATTCTCCTTGGACTGCGAGGATTTCCTTTCTGTTTCATGCCGAAAAACATATTTATGGGGCTAGACACATTGATTTTCTCCATGTCTAAACATTAAAACTAGGGCTGAAACGATTATACCGAATAATCGAGTACTCGTTTGATAACTCTAACGATCGAGCATTCGTTCAGATTCCCGATTACGATTATTTTGCGTTCTTTAAAGGGAAAGTATACCCAAAAATCAAATTTTCACCAGTTGTAGTCTTCTGGGTGCTGAGTCGAATAGTCGTGGTCCGAGGAAGCTGCGACGCTCCCTTCCTTCTTTTTTCCCACTCGAACCCGCGTACTTCCACCGAAACTGGGTGACTGCGCCCTACTAGATGGGGATTTGTATGCAAAATCTCACTAAAAGTGCTATGTCGTTCTTATAAAAGCACGGATGACTGCGATTGGCCCATATGTTGTAGTATTTTGGACGCTGAGTCGACTGGTTTGGTTTTGGTTTCCTCGGACCAAGACCATTCGACACAGCACCCCGAAGACTACAACTGGTGAAAAGTTGATTATAGGGTATACTTTCCCTTCAAATTTGTGTCCAGAAAGTACAGTAAACCCTCGTTTGGTGAAGTTTGAATCAGTTTTCCGCTGGGAGTATGCAGTTGCCAGGGGTATGGTTCATGTTCTGAGGTTAAATTGACTGGAACCAGAGTAATTTTTGCACAGAATTATGACACTATTTGTTAACGATTATAATCGATTACTCGATCGTTCAGATAAAGAGTAATCGATACTTGAAAATCCACGACCGTTTCAGCCCTAATTAAAACCCTTTAGTCAATGACAGACCGATTTGCTGCGGTTGTGCAAACAGAAAAACCTGAACACCCGATCTCTCATTTCCCACAACTGCATACATTTCAAGTGAATATCTGCCCAGTGTTAGTGCTGATCGATGAAACGTTTTACCTGCGGGTTATTATAAAGCAGCTGAACCCTTTCCGTGCTGGCCCCTTTTACTCCAGCAAACTGCCTTTCCAGCGCACTGACTCTCCTAGTGTCGTTTTCGCGCACAGGTCCAAACGAATTTTTCTCTCAATTCAGTTTACGTTGATGGATTTTCATCATCCTGGGCTTGTTGAAAAGGTCAGGACCAAGCGAATCCATCCTGGTAGCTCTCAACTCAATATGCATAGCAGTGCAACTCCTACGTCATCTTGAAGCTACCTCACGATGCCTCGGAAAGGCACAGGAACTCGATCTCACATTCTTTTTCATTTCTTGAAGACGTTGGAGTTTCCCTAGAGCGAAAGCTGAGAGGGACGTGCTATAGGCCACACTTCCATATAATAGGTCGGGCATCACAACGGATTTTAGGTATTGGACCCTGGCCTTCTGGGAAAGGGATCGCCAGGCTCGCCATAAATGTTCCGACTTTCCTGTTCACCTTCGCTGTAACAAGTATGTAAATGTGACTTATAAAGTTATAGGCTGTTTTGTACCTAGTCTAAAGAGGGCCTAAGATCAGTGCACAAACATTCGTAACTCCGTCGAAAAATAAGTCTATCGCAACTTTGCTTTCATGCGAAAAAAATAAGTACCAACAACGGGAAAATGCAGCAAAATTAGTGGAAGCAAATGTTGAAGGAAGGTCCAACTTACCGTCTGTGGTAGTGAGAGTCTTCGATCCGTCTAGGTGAGCTTCTGCCGAGTATATGCAGCCTTGTAGCTCCACAAGAATTTGGCTTTCAGCTACGGCAACAGCTGTATTCACCTAGGTACTTTGTGAACACAACACCATCAGCAAATCTAGAGGAGAAGCGAAGGAATCTGTCCACTGGCAAAACAAACCTCGGATACTAGTACTACTAGTGCTAGACCATTGTAGTGTTAGCTAGCGCGACGGCGAACCAACTGAAGGATATAATAATTGTCGAAGGCTAGCTTTTATACATGTACATGTAGCTAGTCTTCGAACATTGTGTGTGTCAGGTCGAATGCGAGCTTGAGATAGACCTTGACGGGTTATGCTAGCATAATTTTTCCCATAATTGCTTCCAAAATCGAATAGTCGCATAATTCGAGGCAAATTGCATACGAATCGCATAAATTGGAACAATCCGCCTGCTCGCATCAAATTCCACACAGTTGTACATGTTCTACAAGTACAAGTACAAGTTGATGCACGAGGAAGTCGTAGGGTTACGACTCCCTTTTAAAATAACATGTCCAGTCCACTCACAATCAGTGACGGTCGTAGCTAGGTCGGACGGTGCGTTGACCCCGTTGAACTTTTGCTACTACAGTACAGCGCCCTCTACAAAAAAATTCCCCTGTTATTTTGCACAGAACCATCATATACATTAGCAGCATATGTTTGTTGTTTGTATTCTTTATATGTGAGCATAATGCGGCATAATATGTATAACTTTTAGCATAAAAACTTTTAGCATAAAAATAGCATAATTCTGCAATTTTTTCAGCAATGCGAAACGCATAATTTCACGAAAATATTAGCATAAACCGTCAAGGCCTAGCTTGAGAGCACTGAGTGCACCCGCCTCATTACTATACGTGTACTGCTTCTTGCGCGCTCTGCATGAGCGTGGGAGTTTAATGACGTGAAATACACCTCACCCAACTGTGTAGGATTATGGTTCAGACAAGGCCCACGTCATCTAATTTTGCTCTAGTTATGTCACATGTACACCTGTACACGCACAGCATCAGCCGGCGGCATGAATTGAAGGTAAACAAAGCAAGACACGTTTAGCCATAGCCTAGGGGTGGTGGTCGGGGACGTGGTTGACTCAGCTTGTGAGCTTGAGCTCCTTGCGCTTCAGCTCCGTGCGCTTCAGCTCCGCTACAGCTGACTTTATCGGAGTCACTTCTCACCACAGAGTTGTGCTTGTTGAGATCTGCTTCCCTTGTGTACATAACACTGTCGTAAACAGGATGAGCTGAAAGGTCGGTTGGCGTTTCTGGTCTCCCTACAGACGTTCAAGACTGTAGTGAGTAAATAGTTTTTGAGGAGCGAGAGACAATTAATGTTTAGTCCTCGTCGGAGATGTTGCCCAAGGCAAGGACTTCGAATAATGGTGAATGCGCATGTGCGGCGCGATCTGATCATGACCGGCTAAAGATAAAGTACTCTGTCAGCCTAGCTCTGCAGTGCAGGGGTCTGCGGCAGTTTTTCGTTGTCAGCTCAGTTCGCATCTCATATTCGACTGCGGACAGGATATTTTTGACTGGACAACGACTACGAGATTATTAGTAGTCAGCTGCAGTTCAGTACTAACAAGGCAGGAATACTACACAGGTACGTGTACTTGAGTTCGAGTGTGATCAATCAAAATAATTAATGCGCTTTAATATATTCCAGGCTTCGTCTCTACAATGCCATCGTCCTACCAACACTGTTATACAACTGCGAAACCTGGGGACAGACAGAGGCTGCACTGGAGAAGCTGAACGCCTTCCATAGACGTCAACTACGGAACTTGTTCGGAATTAGGTATCCCGCCATCATCTCCAACAAAGACCTATAATGGCTATATTCCAGAGCACATACACAGCCACTTTCGCACACCGTTGCTGTCCGCCGTTTCCGGATGTTGGGTCATGTTCTGAGGATGCCCTCAGATGCCCCGCCACAGCAGGCAATGGACAACTACTTCCGTCGAGATGTCACCGGTATGCGTGGATGCCCGAAATCGAACCTGGCCACGGCAGTCAAGGCAAGCACAGCTGCCAGAGACATGCCACTGAACACCATGACTAATCTGAGTGGGCTCAGAATGCGCGCTTTGGACAAGCAATCATGAAGGGAACTCTCAGCCTGAGCTGGTTTTGCTCGCGGCTGCAACGCACGGGGTAGTTAGTTGTTAACCCAGGACAGAAGCGGACCAGGCATCATGACTTTGCACATCTATCGTTATGCTGCTTTTATTATTTGGAAATTTGAGGCCACACGCCACGTACTGCTCTTTTCTCTCCGAAATTCAACACTTGCAAGCCAGATATGAAAGAAAGAAAAAATCATCAGTCACACCACCGGGACTCGAACCAGGGACCTTGCTATTCGCGAGCAATGCTCGACCTTGCTATTCGCGAGCAATGCTCTAACCAACTGAGCTACAGTATGACTCTTATCCACAGTGATGGTAAATCTATCCTTCTTCGATCAATCAATATCTGGCTTGCAAGTGTTGAGTTTCGGAGAGAAAGGAGCAGTACGTGGCATGTGGCCTCAAATTTCCAAACACTTTGAAAATTCTCCGTGAAGTCCAAATTTGAAATTGCAATTTGTGTTTGCTCGCAGTGGACATAGTTTGATGCGCTCCCCATGATATCAAGCGAATGGCCGAGGGCCCTCTTGACTGGTGTGAGTTGCCAGTGTGATGCAAGCCAGATATTGATTGATCGAAGAAGGATAGATTTACCATCACTGTAGATAAGAGTCATACTGTAGCTCAGTTGGTTAGAGCATTGCTCGCGAATAGCAAGGTCCCTGGTTCGCGTCCCGGTGGTGTGACTGATGATTTTTTCTTTCTTTCATATCTGGCTTGCAAGTGTTGAGTTTCGGAGAGAAAAGAGCAGTACGTGGCATGTGGCCTCAAATTTCCAAACACTTTGTAAATTCTCCGTGAAGTCCAAATTTGAAATTGTTTTATTATTATTATTATTATTATTTTTAATATGGCAATAAGTAGGACGAGCTGAAGCGACATGTGGACTACTTTATTAACAATGTAAGCGATGGAGACGATGCAAGAAACAACCTAAAGGGTAAGGAAAAATACATGTAAGAAGAAAAAGGGCAATGGAAAAAAAATAGATGATTCGAACAAGTTTTCGTACAACACTCTTCAGGAATCACCGTTGTACTAAAGAACAAAATGAGAACAAAGGAGATAATTATAGCAATCAAGGTAGGGTGACACGATACGATGACAGCACTGGAATATCGAGGTGCGAATTCTCACAAAAGTGTGCAGAAAACAAGGGTATACAAGTAAGAACTAAGCGTGACAAGTGTGTATCAGCAACAAAAACAAAAAAGTGAGAATGAATGATAATAATAACAATAATAAACAAGAAGGTGACAAAACACATTTAGGCACAAGTGGGAACAACGTTGCCACACTACACAACAGAACATTATTTGAACAATTTCAGGGTAATAACACTATATTTTTGGACACACAAATTCGGTGCGCTGACAAACAGCTTCCAAAACTTGTAACTGCAAAAGATAACCATGACGAGCACGGCACAAAACAGAAAAACAGGAATCAGAATAAGTACGACAACATTCAGTACTAGAAACTGATTGTATTCTGAAGACTTGTTATTACGAGACCTAAAATTGTTCACCCTTTTTTTCTGCACACTTTTGTGAGAATTCGTACCTCGATATTCCAGTGCTGTCATTGTATCGTGTCACTCTACCTGGATTGCTATATTATTTCCTTTGTTCTCATTTTGTTCTTTAGTACAACGGTGATTCCTGAAGAGTGTTGTACGAAAACTTGTTCGAATCATCTATTTTTTTCCATTGCCCTTTTTCTTCTTACATGTATTTTTCCTTACCCTTTAGGTTGTTTCTTGCATCGTCACCATCGCTTACATTGTTAATAAAGTAGTCCACATGTCGCTTCAGCTCGTTCTACTTATTGCCATATTAAAATTATTTTCTCCTCGTCGAATTTTTTTAATTATTATTATTATTAATATATACCTGGTGTACCATATACAGTCAACTTCGCTAATAACGACTGTGGATATAACAACAACTCGCGAATAACGACAGAATGTCCATGCCCAGAGCAAAGTCCAATCCAACTGTAATGCATAATGACTCGTAGGGCTGAAACGATTATACCGAATAATCGAGTACTCGTTTGATAACTCTAACGATCGAGCAATCGTTTAGATTACCGATTACGATTATTTTGCGTTTTTTTAATTTGTGTCAAGAAAGTACTGTTAACCCTCGTTTTGTGAAGTTTGAATCAGTTTCCGCTGGGAGTATGCAGTTGCCAGGGGTATGCATGGTTCATGTTCTGAGGTTAAAATAATTGACTTCAAAACTGCCATGTTTCGGAGCTACCCTTTCACTAATGCAGATTTGTTGGTATTATGAAGGCATAGTTTGTGGAAACAGAGTAATGTTTGCGCAGAACTATGACTCTATTTGCTAACGATTATAATCGATTACTCGATCGTTAAGCTAAAGAGTAATTGATACTTGAAAATCCACGATCGTTTCAGCCCTAATTTATTTAATGAGACTTCGGGTATAACGACACTTCGCGAATAAGGACACCTTTTTGATGCCTCGCCGAGCGTCGTTATAAGCGAAGTTGACTGTACGTGGGCCAAAGAAAGTGGAAACCTGAAACACGATCATGGCGATCGGGAAGGACTTTTCGCCTTCATCAAGTTTTCCAGGTACGCGTGCTCGAGTGTAGTCTAGTAGAAATGAAAATGTAGCCACCACGTCCCCAACTTCCACCTCTAAGACAACCTGAAAACAATTCTAAACCTACTTGTACTTCTTGTTGAGCAAAGAAAAAATGCAGTAGGTCTAGCCACCACGTCCCCGACCTCCATCCCTATGCTATGTGGTATCACGCTTAGCCTTAGGACCGGGTTCCACTGCGGCTCCGCTGCTCGTCATCCGCGGCTTGAAACGTCATCATTACCATCGTGACCGCGGCTCGAGCTGGAGCAGCGAGGCCGCGGCTCACCGCGAGCTTTCGCAACGATTCTTGATCAAAAACTGCGAGCCGGTGCACAAATCTATAATACACGTACTTGAAGTAATTGTTATTATTGTAGGGTTTGAGAGGCTATGACTAAGAGAAGGAGCCAATATTGCAATAATGACGTGGGCGCCTGCTGTGAGCCTCTCATCGTCTCGACTCCAGGACGACAACACTGCACTGCATAAAGAGCACACGTGACGTCGGTTTTCGGCCTCTTTGGCTTCGTCTACGTGGGGCTACTACATAGTCATTGGAGAATTTGTACACAATCATGGGACATGTACGTACACGTACTACATGTTGTAGGGGATCCCGAAATTCAAGCTGAGTCGACTGCCTGATCACGGATCGTAGCTGCATTCGAGGGTATAGTGCCTGTTGGCTTGGTAGTGTTGCACACGTAAGAATAACGCGTTGTAGGATCAAGTCCAAGTCTTTAGCTGGCGTTTCCCAATAATGACGTGGGCGCCAACTGCGAGCCTCTCATCGTCTCGACTCGATCAAGAGTCGAGACCGACAACATAGTAATTAATTATTAATGCATGAAGAGTACACGTGATGTCGGTCTTCGGCAGGCTTTGGCTTCATCTACGCGTAGTATACGTGGCCACGCTTTGGCTTCGTCTACGTCACTACTCACTAGTACGTGGCCACGTAGACGAAGCGCAGCCAAAGTCAAAGCTAAAGGGGCCGAGGAACGACGTCGACATGACGTGTACGTGGGGCTACTGCATAGTCATTGTACTTAACGCGTTGTTCAATCAAGTCCAAGACACTGACTTAGTCTTTAGCTGGCGTGTCCCCATCGCATGGTCACTACCAACCGTGTGTAAAAATATAAGTGGTTGTGGATTCGCCCACATAATAGCATGGCTTTTGGCGCGTATATAAAGGGCTTTGGCAGAGATTTGTTTCAGTTGTAGCGAGTATCAGTAGCTAACACTACTACTAGTAGTTCCCGAGGCTTGCCTTCCTACTGAACATATTTCAATTCTTCTCTAGATTTACTGATGGTGTTGCTGTCCCGCTGTAGCTAGGCGAATACACTGATTGTCGTAGTTGAAAGTCAAATTCTCCAGTGTTTTTCTTTCTTCCCTGCTTGTATCACTGTATGCTGGATTGCTACTCGGCGCAGTTGCTTGGCCATTGTCCTTTGATAACTGCAGCTGCTTGGTTTCTAAAGCCAAGCAGCTGCAGTTGCAGTTATCAAAGGACAATGGCCAAGCAACTGCGCCGAGTAGCAATCCAGCATACAGTGATACAAGCAGGGAAGAAAGAAAAACACTGGAACAGGAAGAATCTCTTAGAATGCAGAATTCGGCAGAAGCTCAGCTAGACGGATCGAAGACTCTCACTACCACGGACGGTAAGGTGAACTTTTAAGGCTTGAAAATCTGCTTACTAATTTTGCTGAATTATCCCGTTGTTCTCAGTTATTTTTGCGCACTAAAGCAAAGTTTCGTTGCGTTGCTTGTGTCGGGACTATCACACTAGGTTTTGTCGATCATCCCTAGCTCTAGCACTGCGTAGATGTTCACTTCAAATGCATGTGCAAGCATTTGTGGGATATGAATAAAAATGGTATGTTCAGTTTTCTGTGTGCACCCCCAAACTGGGCCAAAGCAATTTTGTCCGACAAGGCTTTATGGCCCAGTATCTGCAATACTGGACCTTAGTTAGGGCTATTTTTCACAAAATGACGTTTTTCTGCTTTTGTCATCTAGAGGTATCTAGTGATCAAAAGGCAAAGTATTAGACGGAACAAATCAATATCGATGACCCAGAAGCTTCTTAAACAAACATACATGTAGGTACATGTCAGGAAATACAACAATTTATCACAGCGTTTTCCACATCGAAATACATTGTGTTACAAAAGGCAGTGAATAAATCAGCCATCCAGTTGTTGTTGCACAACAACTCTCGGGCAACCTCTGGCGTAGAGCATGGATGGTCTTGATCCTCATCACTCCGCACCAATTAAAATTTCTTGAACACCATCCCAAGTCTGCTGAAAACTCACAGAAGCACAGAAGTGCAGAAGCCTGACCAACAAGTGTATTATTCGTCAGCCCACGTTTATTGTCTGCACAGGAGCCGGGGCGATATACAGCACATACACTGATCTGTGTGCCCTGTGGTTCAGTTATGATAATCCAGAGCATATCCTGGTCGGTGCAGTCGGTGTCCAGCTGTCTATCTGGTAGGCCAGCCTTCACCCAGATTGCAATCCCACCACCATAGTAATAATTATTATGCTGTCCTGTCGCGCTATAGCACATTATCAGGTTTTGTTGTTGTTGTTGTTGTTGTTGTTGTTGTTGTTGTTGTTGTTGTTGTTGTTGTTGTTGTTGTTGTTGTTGTTGTTGTTGTTGTTGTTGCTGTTGTTGTTGTTGTTGTTGTTGTTGTTGTTGTTGTTGTTGTTGTTGTTGTTGTTGTTGTTGTTGTTGTTGTTGTTGTTGTTGTTGTTGTTGTTGTTGTTGTTGTTGTTGGTTGTGACGGTGGTGGTGGTGATGGTTGTGATTTTGATTCAGTTAGAAAGCCCTGGCTGCATCAATGATGTGCATGCATGCACATGCCATGCAGGCTGTTTCCCGTGTGTCACCTGATCGTCGCCTTTGGAGTCGACCAATGACATTAGGGACCTTTCGCACCCCGCGTACGGATACGAAACGAATGCTGATTCGTCACCTGGGTTCGAGGATTCGTCAGAGTCCCTGCGGAGAACTCGTTTTCACGAATGGAAGCCTCTTCATTCGTGGCACGCTCCGAATCCGTCAGGTACACATTTATTTGGATAGATACACATGTTTTGCAAGGTACACATTTTTCCCTTGATTCCATGATCCATGCACGTGTGCGTGTAAAAACCCGTAGGTCTACGCCAAACTACCGGCGCCCGCGGCCGTATTCGTAGTTGCCATGCACATTTGCATGACGACTCGCGAAACGTGAAATCTGTTTTCAACGAAATGATTACGAGCCGAATCAAACTTTCGTTTCGCATTCGTTTTGTAGCAAATGCGAAAGGTCCCTATTATCAAACTGCACCGGCTGGAAAGCGCGGTCCTGCCTGCTCAAAAGTCAAAGGTGATGGAACTGGATCAACCGCCCGTCGTCAAGTGACGACGGGTAGGAACCGATTCGACTTGACGATGGGCAGGAACGGATTCCAGTTGACTCAAGCCTCTTGTACGGGCAAAAATACAATCTTGATCAATAATAGAAATGAAACTAAAACCCAAAAACAATTTTAAAATGTAAAGAATTCAAACAAATGAAAAGAACCCAAAGTTAAAGAAAAGAACCCAACCAGCTGCACACGGAGCGCACAAGAGGCAACAGCATAATAAATAAGTAAGCTTCCTCAAAAACCTATCCGTGAAACCATTAATTTAGACCGGAACTCGGACCTCCGACACATCTAGTGCAGCAGACGAAGCACCAGCCTCCAGAACTACGGGACGTCCGAACAGCTTCCTGCAGCCTCGAAGACACATAATACAAGACCTAAGTAGCGAGAAAGACAACTTACATCGAATATAGGCCACGACGTGACAATACTGCTCGGACTTCTTTGCTGCCAGAAGAGCGACCACCCTTGCGTATAATGCCGATGTCGCCTTCCCCATCCCTTCACTTGCCGCCATCGCCACTGGAACAATGCCTGCTCCACGTTCCTCACCCGTTCCTCAGAATGTCGTATTTTCTCCTCTCTCGTGGCGTTGGTACACAGTGGCACGTGGTGCAGATCGATTTGAGCGAGCATATGGGTTGAACACCCGAACATCAAGAAGTTTTCGCTCAAATCGACTGCCGCACAAACCACTGGCAGCCACATCCAGTCGTGCATTGTTCTCCACATTAGCAGTACGATATCTCAACTCAGAACTGCTCACCAGTCGGCGGCTGCTACACAGGTTCAGTGGAGACTTTCGAGCACTCCTGATCCAACAACTGGGCAGTTGTGTCCCGATTAGCGTTATGTCGTATCGACGGGAAACCTCCACGGGGACATGAAAGCGAGTCCAACACATTGATTTCATGGCCACAGGAGCAGTGGGATGGAAGCTTTGCAGGTGTTCCCTCATAACGGATTCCGTTCCTGCCCGTCGTCACTTGACGACGGGCAGGAACGGAATCCACTGCGTTCATTGGCTCACGAACCTACTTGGTGCGTATTCCGTAAATACAAGGACAACGGAAAGCGCGTGCATGCATGCTCATTAACTTTCCCAAAGACTTGAAAGAGACTTTGGCTTGGGAAGTTGGGTGCACACGTTCCAGTCACTCAAACTCGACCAGTTTTGGAAGAAGGATCTACCGCTGGTCATCCAGCCCTGCCGCTATCACCGCGCGCGCTGGATTCCGCGGTACTGCCCTCGTACTCGTGCAGGAACCTGCACTTCCAGTCACTCATATTCGACTGCTGTTCATCCAGCCGGCCCTTGCCGGTATCACGGCGCGGGCTGGATTCCGCGGTATGTACTGCCCTCGTACTGGTGCAGGAACCTGTACCAGTGTACTGCAGCGTACACTCATCATGCATGGTCATACAACATGATTGTTTTATTTTTTATTTTTTATTTTTTTTTGCCATGACACAGACAGGACTAGGGCCAGGTTGGTATATCCTAGACTAGTATTAGCCAGGTACTACTACTACAGTACTAGTACTCGGTATGGTCGTATTCTGGTCATTCAGGTATGGTCGGCATGATATTATTATACAAGTAGGAAAGGGTGGAGTGAGAATGTGCCCTGGCTACTTGTGCACATCTGCGCATGCTGCAAGCATCAGTTCCATCTAACACCAGTAACCATTGAGAACGGCGTTGCTGATCTGGCCTGTGTTGGCGTTAGTTGCGGCGCTGCGGTGCTTCTTTGGTGCCCGTCTTTTTTTCTTTTTCTTTCTTTTCCCATCTTCATTCCCGTTCACTGCCTGGTGACAGTGGTGTGTTGGCGAAACCTCGGGACTGGGTAGATCGGCCCAATTCGTCCACTGAGGCTCCTCTTTCATCCAAGACGGCAACCAGTCGGCACTAAGATATTCTTCCTGTTCCAGTGTTTTTCTTTCTTCCCTGCTTGTATCACTGTATGCTGGATTGCTACTCGGCGCAGTTGCTTGGCCATTGTCCTTTGATAACTGCAGCTGCTTGGTTTCTAAAGCCAAGCAGCTGCAGTTGCAGTTATCAAAGGACAATGGGGGGGGGGGGTGCATGTCACTGTTTCTCTTATTTTAAAAACGTTTATGGCCTGAGAATGTACGGGTACACGGCTGCTGCGAAATCGGCCACGGCTTTGCAGGAACGTACACTGGCTGGCAGAGTGTTCCACAGCGCAGGTCCACGGGAGAACGGTCGGCGAGTGCCTGTATTCGTCCTGGCCAGCGGGAGAATGAGCCCGGCGTTGGCTTGATGTCGAGTTGGGACCGTGGTTGCGGGCGTCAGCTGCTTTGAAAGCGCTGTACTACATTGGCCGTTCAGGCCGCGCCAGATGAGATCGAGGAGTCGGTGGTGTTGTGTCTCCTCGATTTTGCGGAGGGATATGCTCTCCCTTTGGTGGCTTACCGAAGATGTGGGTGGTAGGCTGAACACAGCGCAGATGGCACGGTTCTGAAGACGTTGGAGTTTCCCTAGAGCGAAAGCTGAGAGGGACGTGCTATAGGCCACACTTCCATATAATAGGTCGGGCATCACAACGGATTTTATGTATTGGACCCTTTTTTTCTGGGAAAGGGATCGCCAGGCTCGCCATAAAATGCTCCGACTTTCCTGTTCACCTTCGCTGTAACATCGTGGATATGGTGGTCCCAGGTCAGTTGCTCGGTGATGGTTAAAACCTTAATTTGGCTGTCACAAGAATTCAGCGTATTCTTGCAGTTTTTTTCTTTTGTTTCGGCTTGTATTGGACCAATTAAGCATGTTTATAAGTTTGAACTGAATAAGTCCATGCGTTATGGAAATATTTATATGTTCCCAAAAGGGAACGTTGGCCGGATCGCGTACCAAAATGACCATGGTTTTTATGAAGGGAAGATGCAATATGATATAATGGATTATGTTGTTTTCTAAGTGTTTGTGGAGCAATGCAAACATGAACAAGCAGTAATGGAGAAGAAAAAAATATTTAATAGTCGTCAAAGAGTGTCCAGCAATGTTTCTTTGTGTTTTCGGCTGCTACCGTTCGCGTCTCGTATACACCGTGGCATTCGATCCTCGATCGAAATGCAGTCGAACTCCACACTGAGAACAGTACCATATCGTGGTTTGTCTGCACCATTTACAACGACATTGTGTTGTCCACATTCTTGTTGTCAAACGCGCTTGTATTGCACATCAACAGCAAGACACTGGTGCTTCTGGGCGCGGTCGGCTATAATAAAATAGGACGGCGATCTCGGGATGAGCCTGAATGTAGGACGTTGGCTTGGGGCTCACCGCTGCTTGAAAAATTGGCACTCTCAGATCAGTTGTAAGAATGTGGAGCCAGACAAAAAGAACAAGGAATCTCTCAAGATTGTCGGTCTCCGAGCTAATGTTGGCCTTGTCTATATCGCGGGTATCGCGCAGTATTTTCTCGTCCAATAGTGTTTAGAGATGTACAGGGTGTGTATACCTCGCGATTGGCAAGTGGGTGATGCTGTAGTGATCTCATGGTGATCGTGAAGGGATTTGTCCAGTTCAATTTCATGACGCATATCGTAAACACCAGTCGAAGGAGTGCAATGTAGATAAATCAATGTAGATAAATCAATGTAGATAAATAAAAAACACCCAACGCGTTGTTCCAGCGGGTTGGCGTTTTTTTTTGCGCTCGTACTCACTATCAACAGGAAAGGGACCAACATCATTATCCTCTCCATTCGTCACGTGGTAGTTGTCTAGGTCCATATCTCTTGCAAGTTCGATGAAACCCTTATCATCCGTTGAATCATCTGATTACTACTCTATTTCATCGTCCACGTTCAGATCAACGAGAAGTGCTGAGCACACATGCTCTTTCCCTGGGCACAGCAAATTCACTGCATCAGAATCACGGAATCATTAGCACCATGCAGTTGTGAATTTGCAGTGCTCAGAGAAGGAGCAAGTGTGCTCACCACTTTTTTTTCGAGTTCCTGAGCTGCAGGATGCCACCCCTATAGCCCTTACGTTCAAATTGCCAGCAATCGGTGGCGCTAGGACTAAGTCCTGAAGTGTGTTGGAGTTCTCAACAATGTCCTTAGCTTTCATTGGAATCACTTTTGAGTCCCTTTCCAGAAAGGACTCTGCTACTGTAAACCTTTCCCTCTGCCGTACCACATTACAGCTAAAGCGATATTTTCTGACAAAAATGCAACCGCGCGGAGGAAAAGGTCATCGAAAGTGCAGGAGAACGCCATAAAGCATCCATACCTTGCTGAATATTGTTCAAGTGAATCTTGTTACACAAAAGAAAACCGACTTCAGAAGTATATTCCTTTGGAGACTGTTTATCAATCTTTACTTTGGCAAATGTCAGCCTCGCACAGCATTGCTGTATTCCGCATGCTAGTGAATCACAAATATATGACCAAATTTGGTTAGCATGGAGACGGTCCAATTACCATCAAAACATAAAAAAGGCTCCATCGATTATATATCCACGTTTACGGATGTTACAAACAAGGAATATGCGCTAGATATACTGGTTCCTGAAATCAGGTGAAAATGAGGTATATCTGGGTCTCAGATCTGGCCAACGTTCCCTTTTGGGAACATCGAAGAAAGACGGCGGGTTTCTATGTGCCATGATCAAATTTATGGTGAATCTTCAGGCCAGTTGGGTGGCCATAGTAGCAGAGTACACTTCTAACGTGTGGATTACTCTGAGAAAGACTGTTTTTCACACCCGAATTCTCAATTTCTGAAGTACGGCCGAATACCGAAAATTCACGACATTTCGCGTTATATCCCGATACTTGAAAATTTCAAAAGCCTGACAAATATTCCAAGATTCATGATCATTAGCCTTCTAGATATGTATATAAACAGAAAACGCGGAGGAAAAATGAATTTCCCTTGACCAAATCGCATGCGGAAAGAAATGTTCCCTTTTGGGAACATTGGCCTGATTAAGGTTAAACCCAAGTACTTGGCCGCAGTACAAGCAGGTAAGCGGGTCTGATGGCAATTTACAGCGATACTGGTTTGCGCATCCCTCCCACAGATGGACAGAACTTGAATTTTGCGTTCATTCAATATCAGGCCGCGGTTTTCGAGCCAGTCAGCCAGTTGGTGACCATGATGACATGCACCAGCTATTCTAAAGTCTACACATACGTAATGACGTATGATACAGTTATCTAGTGATCTACTGTGGCCGGCCGTGAAGCTAGTGTTGACCAAGTCGGTGGGTACTACTACATGTACGACTAGACCTTTCCACATTGAATTTTGCATTTTTGGGGGTTGGAGAGAGAGGGGGGGGGGGGTGAGGGAAGCATTCTCCTTGGACTGCGAGGATTTCCTTTCTGTTTCATGCCGAAAAACATATTTATGGGGCTAGACACATTGATTTTCTCCATGTCTAAACATTAAAACTAGGGCTGAAACGATTATACCGAATAATCGAGTACTCGTTTGATAACTCTAACGATCGAGCATTCGTTCAGATTCCCGATTACGATTATTTTGCGTTCTTTAAAGGGAAAGTATACCCAAAAATCAAATTTTCACCAGTTGTAGTCTTCTGGGTGCTGAGTCGAATAGTCGTGGTCCGAGGAAGCTGCGACGCTCCCTTCCTTCTTTTTTCCCACTCGAACCCGCGTACTTCCACCGAAACTGGGTGACTGCGCCCTACTAGATGGGGATTTGTATGCAAAATCTCACTAAAAGTGCTATGTCGTTCTTATAAAAGCACGGATGACTGCGATTGGCCCATATGTTGTAGTATTTTGGACGCTGAGTCGACTGGTTTGGTTTTGGTTTCCTCGGACCAAGACCATTCGACACAGCACCCCGAAGACTACAACTGGTGAAAAGTTGATTATAGGGTATACTTTCCCTTCAAATTTGTGTCCAGAAAGTACAGTAAACCCTCGTTTGGTGAAGTTTGAATCAGTTTTCCGCTGGGAGTATGCAGTTGCCAGGGGTATGGTTCATGTTCTGAGGTTAAATTGACTGGAAACAGAGTAATTTTTGCACAGAATTATGACACTATTTGTTAACGATTATAATCGATTACTCGATCGTTCAGATAAAGAGTAATCGATACTTGAAAATCCACGACCGTTTCAGCCCTAATTAAAACCCTTTAGTCAATGACAGACCGATTTGCTGCGGTTGTGCAAACAGAAAAACCTGAACACCCGATCTCTCATTTCCCACAACTGCATACATTTCAAGTGAATATCTGCCCAGTGTTAGTGCTGATCGATGAAACGTTTTACCTGCGGGTTATTATAAAGCAGCTGAACCCTTTCCGTGCTGGCCCCTTTTACTCCAGCAAACTGCCTTTCCAGCGCACTGACTCTCCTGGTGTCGTTTTCGCGCACAGGTCCAAACGAATTTTTCTCTCAATTCAGTTTACGTTCATGGATTTTCATCATCCTGGGCTTGTTGAAAAGGTCAGGACCAAGCGAATCCATCCTGGTAGCTCTCAACTCAATATGCATAGCAGTGCAACTCCTACGTCATCTTGAAGCTACCTCACGATGCCTCGGAAAGGCACAGGAACTCGATCTCACATTCTTTTTCATTTCTTGCTCCAGGTCAGCCGATTTTCACGATTCAAACTGCGCTGCAAAGCTGAGATACATTTGCTTCCGCGGGTGTCCACTACGCATGCGCTGTGCCAAAGGGAAATCTCCTGGCATGCAACAGAAAACTGTGAATGCAGTAACAAAAAAATTCAGGGTCGCTCGGTGCCGTGAATTTTGTGTTCACACTGTCGCCGCTCGCGCTCGAGCTCCATCAATCTTTCTTCTATCGCAAAGAACTTTATATCGCTGGAAAGCTGAGCTCAATACCTTTCCAGCGTTAACGGTGTATCGATTGTCGAGATAGACTTATTTTTGCCGGAGTTACGAAAGTTTGTACACTGATATATCTATGCACTGCGATGTACTGCGCAAATCTCATGACGTCTATAGTATAGACGTCATTAGTCGTTTGGCGTGCAGCGTGCAATACCGTCTATAGACGTCATTAGAACGGAAAAGGAAAGAGCTTAAGCCAGTTAAGGGTTAACCTTTTCCGTGTATAATGTGTAGTAATGACGTCTAGACTAGTCTATACACGTCATGCGCGCTGTACGGCAAACGACTAATGACGTCTATAGACGTCATGAGATTTGCGCAGTACATCGCAGTGCTTAGGCCCTCTGCAGACTACTGAAAAAGACTCTCGATCAGAACTCTGCGCACTCTCAAATGGAGCGCACAGTAAAATTCTCTCTCACACCTCACATTTGCACCAGCAAAACCACAGTGCAGGGTCGGCTGCGGACAGCCACATTGCAAGCAGGGTCGGCTGCGGACAGCCACATTGCCTTGTTTCAAGGGGAAAACAGAGCTGCCAGAATTCGAGGCAAAATGATACAGCAACAGTTAGTGCAGAATGACCACCCAGATAAAATAAATAAAATAATAAGCAACTAGAACTTATAAAATCAGCAGTGCAGAAAGATACAGCAAGGAAACCACCGCATTCACAATCAGAGCAATTATATATATACAGAGGGTGGGTGGGCGGGCCCTTGATGAGCAAAACAAAAAGAAGGACAATCTTTTTGCGCAAGCGCTGTTTCACAGCACTCGCTCAACAACGATTACGTCACTACAGTGACGTCAACCTGCACTGCGTGCCACAACAAAAAATAATACAAGCTTCGCAAATATTCGAAGTTCGAGAGAACATTGCTTCTCGTTTCTTTCGAATTCTCAGCCAACGAGAAGCGTACACTTCTCTCTCACACCTCACATTTGCACCAGCAAAACCACAGTGCAGGGTCGGCTGCGGACAGCCACATTGCAAGCCGACAAAGCATAGCCGGGCATGAATAAGAACATTAAGAGACGAATCAGCATGGACGCCAGGAGACTAGGAAAGATATACATTATACATTACGACTAGGAAAGATAATACATAATTATAATATAAATTACGACTAGGAAAGATATACATATATATACATTATGACCACATGTCTGCTGTTCATGCAACCACCTGCCCAATGGCACTAGAGACTCTTAGGAGGTTAGGCAGGGACTCCGAGAAATACGACTTCATACCAGACTCACTCTTCCATCCTCCATGGCGCTGAATTAGACGGTCTGGGATACCTGCTGCAGCTGCCACGGACACACCCCCAGAACGGAGGCTATGTACACCATACTTGTCAGGATCCTCTCCAACTGCCGCCAATGCCGCCCGTACTAACTCCCTCGCTCTGGAGTATGACATCTGGGACCGAATAACCTGTCGACCATGTAGGTTCGGACTCTGCCAAACAATGTTGAGTTTGGCGAGTGGTCACCACTGGCGAGAAACTGTTCAACTAGTTGAACTGGACAGAGGTCTTGTTCCCAACGGCTGATGAACACCCAGCTACCTTCCCGGAACTGGTCGTTCTTTCTGCATTCCAGGAAAACAGCCATGTAGTCACGATGAATGGACAGGGCATCTATTCGGACATGAGCAAGATCGTCCCAGCGGAGGAAACCAGCAAACCCTAACGTAACGAGTGTCAGGGTTTGGAGATCCTGCAACTTTCCAGTAGACAATGAGACCTTCAGCTTCTTCAGCAGTTTCGGTGTCAGCGGGGCTTTCCTCCTGCGCTGCGTGGCGAGAAATCTCTTTGCTGCTTGATGTACCCTTTGCACCATGGGTACTCGGCATGGATCAGGATGACTATAGGTGTTATGTTTCCAACTGATTCCATGTGGAAGTGGCAATCTTCTTGACTAGGTACAATGCTACATGCAGCGGGTCTGCCGGGAGAGCCGAAATACCTTGACCTTTGGCCCACCTCTGCCACTGCGTGAAACTTGCCTTGTACTTCTTGACGGTTGACTTTGCCCTGGCGCCTTCTAACACGGTTGGTAACTGTTGAGCCAACAGCGACATCTCCGATGACAGGTGCGTTGGCCACTGGAGGTGTTGAAGGCAATCTGCAGGTGATGTGTCATAGCGAGACAAGACACTTTCAGGGCGAGAATTCAAATACAGCCCAATCTTTGACAAGTTGGTGTACATCGTATCGGCATCTCACGGCTGTTGTTGTTGCCGCTATCAAGTATCGTCTTCTTCTCAGCATCATCATCTTTGCCGTCAGCACCACCATCATCGACGTCATCATCATTCCAAGGTGCACAGGTGCTCCAAGGTTGAGTGAGCTGGCCGCTAGCAGCGGGGGGCTCCAGAACATGTGCATTTTAGGCATCCGGGCCCGTGCACATCTGCATCAACACCAACACAAAATGGGCATACTGTGGCCTCAGCATTTGCACCGTGCAACTGTGCACAAACGTATGGCTAGCACTTTGCACTTTGGTGTCCCCTTCCCAAACAAATTCCACGGGCATGTACCCTGCAGGAATGTATCGTCTCTTAAAGGGATGTCAATGCATTCTTTGACAAATGAGCACCAAGAAGTGCCCCGGAATAACAATGGCCACCATGCAGCAGATACCCACTTAGGTACGATTAGAGTGGCATGACACTCATAGAACTCTACCATTTTGATAACTTTGCCAATCAGGTACAGAGGTGGGGTAAGCCAAACATTCTCTCCCTCCCATGGAAACGTGAATGCATCTACCGCAACACAGCCTGGGTTCCACCATCGTGAACAATATCGATCAGTTTTCCTTGTGCTCACACTAGCAAAACAGTCTAGGGTATGTGGGCCCCACTCTTCATCCAACCACTCAAAAACAACAGGATTAACACTCCAATCATCGGCGTCAATGATTTTTGAATAATAATCCGCAAGTTCATTTTCTTCACGCGGCACCCATTCTGCAACTAGCTGAATACCATACTGCTGGCAAATCCTATGGATTGACAACGCTATTTCCTGCAAATGCGCATGCCTACTTCCATTCATCAGAATATAACCTGCTGCTTGGTTATCAGTGCGATGAATGCAAGTACAGCCTTCAACAGCCAGAGCCAGGGACTCAAGGACCAATTCGGTGCCCTTCAGTTCCCGCCACGTGGAGCTCATGTTTCGTTCGCAAACTTCAGGGGGCCAATTCCCTCGAGCAACTTCAAAACCTTTTGACAGGGTAAAACCACCCCATCCACTATCACTGGCGTCGGACCAGGTCAGTATTGCCTTTACTGGCTCGGATTTCCACATCGGCTGGCCATGCAGCTTGGCAAATGTGTTTGCCCAAAATCGGATTTCTTCTGCAACATCGCTTGGCAAAAACTTCAATGCATTCCATGTGCTTCTGCTTTCGATAAACCGGTACATTCCTCTAGTGCGGAGCCTGCAGATTGGCCCTAGTGCTACAGACATAGAGAGCAAAGTCCCAGCAAGGCTCGCTACAGCTCGTGCTGAAACTGGTCTTTTGCGCTGCAATTCTGCTACCCTCTTTTGAAATAGCTGTACCCGCCTGTTTGAAGCCGTTATCTCTCCGTGCTCAAAATCAAGCTCGAATCCAAGCACCTCGACTTTACGAGAGGGTATCCAACAGCATTTGGTTGGGTGAGGAGTGAAACCTGCTTGAATTAAGTCAGCTTTCATTGTGGCTGCCACTTTCAATGCACCTTGGTATGACTCATGCCCCCCAGTGCCATCGTCCATGTACAACTGACAACGGATACCCTGCCGTCTCCAATGCGCAAGCAAGGGCTTTGTCAACTTTGTGAAAATAAAGGGCGCCGTGGAAAGGCCAAATGGCAACACGCAAAACTCAAATGTAGAGACTCTACCGTCCACTTTACATCGGAAGCCAAGATACTTCCGGTGCTCTTCCGCAATTTCAATGTGGTGATAACCGCTTTTCAAGTCAAAAGTCACTACATAGTCTCCCTTCCTGTACACATCAAGCACTGTTCGGATATCTTCTAGCTTAAACTTAAAAGATGCAAGGTGCTTGTTAACATACCTAAGGTCAACGATCAATCTTAGTTTTTTGCCGTTGTCCACTACGCCCAAGGGGCTACATACCACTGGCTCCTTTGCTTCCCTTACGCAACCTAGACGTAGCATATTTACCACTTCTGTTTCTACAAAGCCTGCATGTTGGATTGCACTTTCATGGTTTGGTAAAATCTTGGTGGAGGGACGGGATGAAAATGGAAGCACATACCCATTTCTGATAACTGCTAAAATCATTCCTGATGCACCAATGCGTTCCCAAAATGATACGTGTTGCGCTAGACCACCCACTATTACGTCATTCAGCCCTTCCCCTCCCATATCTTCCTCACACACAAGCTGGGCAACCATGTACTCTGAACACATTTCTTCCAAACACTGATCACCATCATCCTCATCAACATCATCGTCACCACCATTAACAACACCAACACCAACACCAACACAAGCAAACTTAGCTTTTACTGAGTTTCGGGCAATACCGAACGTAGTGGCCCGTCTCTCCGCAGTGGTGGCACACAGCCGTGGACTGCCGGGTTGTGGGCCTGGCTGGCTCGGCTGGCAACCGTTGCGCTGGGGCAGGCCGGGCTGGTGCGGCACTCCAGTTGCCGGCTGGTGCGGGAGTGCTGGCCCGAAAGGGCTGCTGCTGGGGCTTCTTTGCCTTCGAGCCATCCTTTCCCTGCTTCGTGGCCTCGATGGCTAGGCGGAGACGTTTCCGTTTGTCTGCGCTGGCCAAGAGGCCAGCCATGCCGTCCCCTTCCGTGAACGCTGTGGCGGTGTCATGGCCATGGCGGTCCGCCACTGCTAGCCAGTCCAACCTATTCTGCAGGACTTCGCTTGCGTTCTTGAGCTCCTTCAGCGCCTTGGTCTTTTTAGATTTTTTAACAAATTTTTTAGCCGTTACCAGGTGTCCAGATATTTCGGAGAGGCATTCGAATTGATGTTGGTAGCTGAGTCGTTTCATACCTGGCATAGTATGCGGCACTGACTGGCTCCTCTTCTTATTTTTACGCTTTTTCTTCTTGGATCTCCTCTCCGGAGACTCTGAGGACGAGCTGGACGAGCTCGACGAGCTGGACGAACTGGACGAAGATGAGGAAGAGGAGGCCGACCGGCGGCGCTTCCTCTCCTCCAGCCGAATCACTTGGCGTTCCAGGAGACGCATCCTCAACTCTACCTCGTCCTGCGAGGAGGTTTCAGCTGTCTCCCGGGCAGCTTCCGCACGACGACCTCTCGGCATGATTGCAAAAAATAAGTTACCACAATTTGCAAAAAAGAAAACTTCTCCGCTGTGTACAAAACAGACTGCACCCTTGATGAGCAAGACAAAAAGAAGGACAATCTTTTTGCGCAAGCGCTGTTTCACAGCACTCGCTCAACAACGATTACGTCACTACAGTGACGTCAACCTGCACTGCGTGCCACAACAAAAAATAATACAAGCTTCGCAAATATTCGAAGTTCGAGAGAACATTGCTTCTCGTTTCTTTCGAATTCTCAGCCAACGAGAAGCGTACACAACTCGGCGACGAAGAACGCTTCGTATCGACGCCCTGGACTGAACTCGGCACGTCCAACAAACGGAATAGTGTTCTCTGATATATTCCCTACGTGTTGGGTATAGTCGCGTTTACTTGGAAGCTCAGTGCATCACCATTTTCGATTTTGAGACTTGGCCAATGGACTACGCAGTACGTACATAGAACATCCAGTACAAAATCACATAAAACCTAAAAGGCAACATTTTTTCAAGCCTGCATTCAGACTACATATTTTACATGCAATACAGGCAACTTTTGACCCTACGTTATTGCGCAATGGACCTGCGATGTGTGCAAGCAGCCGGCAGTCGTACCCGGGTTCAAAGTCTGTACGTTTGTTCAACTACCTGGTGAGAAAGTACGATAAATGCAGGAAAGCTGCCTTGTACAGGGGTTCGCACCCTGCCTGAAAGGATTGGGCAGCTTTTTAGGCTTCCCGCCAGATTCTTGTTGTTGTCTTGGAAACTTCTACTGAAGTACTTTTTAAGTATGTAAATGTGACTTATAAAGTTATAGGCTGTTTTGTACCTAGTCTGAAGAGGGCCTAAGATCAGTGCACAAACATTCGTAACTCCGTCGAAAAATAAGTCTATCGCAACTTTGCTTTCATGCGAAAAAAATAAGTACCAACAACGGGAAAATGCAGCAAAATTAGTGGAAGCAAATGTTGAAGGAAGGTCCAACTTACCGTCTGTGGTAGTGAGAGTCTTCGATCCGTCTAGGTGAGCTTCTGCCGAGTATATGCAGCCTTGTAGCTCCACAAGAATTTGGCTTTCAGCTACGGCAACAGCTGTATTCACCTAGGTACTTTGTGAACACAACACCATCAGCAAATCTAGAGGAGAAGCGAAGGAATCTGTCCACTGGCAAAACAAACCTCGGATACTAGTACTACTAGTGCTAGACCATTGTAGTGTTAGCTAGCGCGACGGCGAACCAACTGAAGGATATAATAATTGTCGAAGGCTAGCTTTTATACATGTACATGTAGCTAGTCTTCGAACATTATGTGTGTCAGGTCGAATGCGAGCTTGAGATAGACCTTGACGGGTTATGCTAGCATAATTTTTCCCATAATTGCTTCCAAAATCGAATAGTCGCATAATTCGAGGCAAATTGCATACGAATCGCATAAATTGGAACAATCCGCCTGCTCGCATCAAATTCCACACAGTTGTACATGTTCTACAAGTACAAGTACAAGTTGATGCACGAGGAAGTCGTAGGGTTACGACTCCCTTTTAAAATAACATGTCCAGTCCACTCACAATCAGTGACGGTCGTAGCTAGGTCGGACGGTGCGTTGACCCCGTTGAACTTTTGCTACTACAGTACAGCGCCCTCTACAAAAAAAATTCCCCTGTTATTTTGCACAGAACCATCATATACATTAGCAGCATATGTTTTCTGTTTGTATTCTTTATATGTGAGCATAATGCGGCATAATATGTATAACTTTTGGCATAAAAACTTTTAGCATAAAAATAGCATAATTCTGCAATTTTTTCAGCAATGAGAAAAGCATAATTTCACGAAAATATTAGCATAAACCGTCAAGGCCTAGCTTGAGAGCACTGAGTGCACCCGCCTCATTACTATACGTGTACTGCTTCTTGCGCGCTCTGCATGAGCGTGGGAGTTTAATGACGTGAAATACACCTCACCCAACTGTGTAGGATTATGGTTCAGACAAGGCCCACGTCATCTAATTTTGCTCTAGTTATGTCACATGTACACCTGTACACGCACAGCATCAGCCGGCGGCATGAATTGAAGGTATACAAAGCAAGACACGTTTAGCCATAGCCTAGGGGTGGTGGTCGGGGACGTGGTGGACTCAGCTTGTGAGCTTGAGCTCCTTGCGCTTCAGCTCCGTGCGCTTCAGCTCCGCTACAGCTGACTTTATCGGTGTCACTTCTCACCACAGAGTTGTGCTTGTTGAGATCTGCTTCCCTTGTGTACATAACACTGTCGTAAACAGGATGAGCTGAAAGGTCGGTTGGCGTTTCTGGTCTCCCTACAGACGTTGAAGACTGTAGTGAGTAAATAGTTTTTGAGGAGCGAGAGACAATTAATGTTTAGTCCTCGTCGGAGATGTTGTCCAAGGCAAGGACTTCGAATAATGGTGAATGCGCATGTGCGGCGCGATCTGATCATGACCGGCTAAAGATAAAGTACTCTGTCAGCCTAGCTCTGCAGTGCAGGGGTCTGCGGCAGTTTTTCGTTGTCAGCTCAGTTCGCATCTCATATTCGACTGCGGACAGGATATTTTTGACTAGACAACGACTACGAGATTATTAGTAGTCAGCTGCAGTTCAGTACTAACAAGGCAGGAATACTACACAGGTACGTGTACTTGAGTTCGAGTGTGATCAATCAAAATAATTAATGCGCTTTAATATATTCCAGGCTTCGTCTCTACAATGCCATCGTCCTACCAACACTGTTATACAACTGCGAAACCTGGGGATTGACAGAGGCTGCACTGGAGAAGCTGAACGCCTTCCATAGACGTCAACTACGGAACTTGTTCGGAATTAGGTATCCCGCCATCATCTCCAACAAAGACCTATAATGGCTATATTCCAGAGCACATACACAACCACTTTCGCACACCGTTGCTGTCCGCCGTTTCCGGATGTTGGGTCATGTTCTGAGGATGCCCTCAGATGCCCTGCCACAGCAGGCAATGGACAACTACTTCCGTCGAGATGTCACCGGTGTGCGTGGATGCCCGAAATCGAACCTGGCCACGGCAGTCAAGGCAAGCACAGCTGCCAGAGACATGCCACTGAAGACCATGACTAATCTGAGTGGGCTCAGAATGCGCGCTTTGGACAAGCAATCATGGAGGGAACTCTCAGCCTGAGCTGGTTTTGCTCGCGGCTGCAACGCACGGGGTAGTTAACCCAGGACAGAAGCGGACCAGGCATCATGACTTTGCACATCTATCGTTATGCTGCTTCATTACGCGACCTGTTTTATTATTTGGAAATTTGAGGCCACATGCCACGTACTGCTCTTTTCTCTCCGAAACTCCACACTTGCAAGCCAGATATGAAAGAAAGAAAAAATCATCAATCACACCACCGGGACTCGAACCAGGGACCTTGCTATTCGCGAGCAATGCTCTAACCAACTGAGCTACAGTATGACTCTTATCCACAGTGATGGTAAATCTATCCTTCTTCGATCAATCAATATCTGGCTTGCAAGTGTTGAGTTTCGGAGAGAAAAGAGCAGTACGTGGCATGTGGCCTCAAATTTCCAAACACTTTGAAAATTCTCCGTGAAGTCCAAATTTGAAATTGCAATTTGTGTTTGCTCGCAGTGGACATAGTTTGATGCGCTCCCCATGATATCAAGCGAATGGCCGAGGGCCCTCTTGACTGGTGTGAGTTGCCAGTGTGATGCAAGCCAGATATTGATTGATCGAAGAAGGATAGATTTACCATCACTGTAGATAAGAGTCATACTGTAGCTCAGTTGGTTAGAGCATTGCTCGCGAATAGCAAGGTCCCTGGTTCGCGTCCCGGTGGTGTGACTGATGATTTTTTCTTTCTTTCATATCTGGCTTGCAAGTGTTGAGTTTCGGAGAGAAAAGAGCAGTACGTGGCATGTGGCCTCAAATTTCCAAACACTTTGTAAATTCTCCGTGAAGTCCAAATTTGAAATTGTTTTATTATTATTATTATTATTATAGCAATCAAGGTAGGGTGACACGATACAATGACAGCACTAGAATATCGAGGTGCGATTTCTCACAAAAGTGTGCAGAAAACAAGGGTATACAAGTAAGAACTAAGCGTGACAAGTGTGTATCAGCAACAAAAAACAAAAAAGTGAGAACGAATGATAATAATAACAATAATAAACAAGAAGGTGACAAAACACATTTAGGCACAAGTGGCAACAACGTTGCCACACTACACAACAGAACATTATTTGAACAATTTTAGGGTAATAACACTATCTTTCTGGACACACAAATTCGGCTTATGAATGCGCTGACAAACAGCTTCCAAAACTTGTAACTGCAAAAGATAACCATGACGAGCACGGCACAAAACAGAAAAACAGGAATCAGAATAAGTACGACAACAGTCAGTACTAGAAACCAAATGATTGTATACTGAAGACTTGTTATTACGAGACGGACGCACACAATCTCGACTCACGCGCACACCCTCACACTCCCTCTCACCCTCACTCAGCTCACCTTCTCCCTCACTGTCCGAATCAGAACCTGCTCCGTCATCCACCGCGGTTTGACTCTCCTCCTCACTTGCATCGTCCTGCGTCTCACCTTCACCACCCACGCCAACCCTGAATGCCGTTGCCTTCACGTCAGTCGTCGTCCTTTCCGATTGACGTGAAGGCAACGGCATTCAGGGTTGGCGTGGGTGGTGAAGGTGAGACGCAGGACGATGCAAGTGAGGAGGAGAGTCAAACCGCGGTGGATGACGGAGCAGGTTCTGATTCGGACAGTGAGGGAGAAGGTGAGCTGAGTGAGGGTGAGAGGGAGTGTGAGGGTGTGCGCGTGAGTCGAGATTGTGTGCGTCCGTCTCGTAATAACAAGTCTTCAGTATACAATCATTTGGTTTCTAGTACTGACTGTTGTCGTACTTATTCTGATTCCTGTTTTTCTGTTTTGTGCCGTGCTCGTCATGGTTATCTTTTGCAGTTACAAGTTTTGGAAGCTGTTTGTCAGCACACCGAATTTGTGTGTCCAGAAAGATAGTGTTATTACCCTAAAATTGTTCAAATAATGTTCTGTTGTGTAGTGTGGCAACGTTGTTCCCACTTGTGCCTAAATGTGTTTTGTCACCTTCTTGTTTATTATTGTTATTATTATCATTCGTTCTCACTTTTTGGTTTTTGTTGCTGATACACACTTGTCACGCTTAGTTCTTACTTGTATACCCTTGTTTTCTGCACACTTTTGTGAGAAATCGCACCTCGATATTCTAGTGCTGTCATTGTATCGTGTCACCCTACCTTGATTGCTATATTATTTCCTTTGTTCTCATTTTATTATTATTATTATTATTTTTAATATGGCAATAAGTAGGACGAGCTGAAGCGACATGTGGACTACTTTATTAACAATGTAAGCGATGAAGACGATGCAAGAAACAACCTAAAGGGTAAGGAAAAATACATGTAAGAAGAAAAAGGCAATGGAAAAAAAATAGATGATTCGAACAAGTTTTCGTACAACACTCTTCAGGAATCACCGTTGTACTAAAGAACAAAATGAGAACTACTTTATTAAATAAATATAGCAATCAAGGTAGGGTGACACGATACGATGACAGCACTGGAATATCGATGTGCGAATTCTCACAAAAGTGTGCAGAAAACAAGGGTATACAAGTAAGAACTAAGCGTGACAAGTGTGTATCAGCAACAAAAACAAAAAAGTGAGAATGAATGATAATAATAACAATAATAAACAAGAAGGTGACAAAACACATTTAGGCACAAGTGGGAACAACGTTGCCACACTACACAACAGAACATTATTTGAACAATTTTAGGGTAATAACACTATCTTTCTGGACACACAAATTCGGTGCGCTGACAAACAGCTTCCAAAACTTGTAACTGCAAAAGATAACCATGACGAGCACGGCACAAAACAGAAAAACAGGAATCAGAATAAGTACGACAACAGTCAGTACTAGAAACTGATTGTATTCTGAAGACTTGTTATTACGAGACCTAAAATTGTTCACTCTTGTTTTCTGCACACTTTTGTGAGAATTCGCACCTCGATATTCCAGTGCTGTCATTGTATCGTGTCACCCTACCTTGATTGCTATATTATTTCCTTTGTTCTCATTTTGTTCTTTAGTACAACGGTGATTCCTGAAGAGTGTTGTACGAAAACTTGTTCGAATCATCTATTTTTTTCCATTGCCCTTTTTCTTCTTACATGTATTTTTCCTTACCCTTTAGGTTGTTTCTTGCATCGTCTCCATCGCTTACATTGTTAATAAAGTAGGCCACATGTCGCTTCAGCTCGTCCTACTTATTGCCATATTAAAATTATTGTCTCCTCGTCGAATTTTTTTAATTATTATTATTATTAATATATACCTGGTGTACCATATACAGTCAACTTCGCTAATAACGACTGTGGATATAACAACAACTCGCGAATAACGACAGAATGTCCATGCCCAGAGCAAAGTCCAATCCAACTGTAATGCATAATGAGTAGGGCTGAAACGATTATACCGAATAATCGAGTACTCGTTTGATAACTCTAACGATCGAGCAATCGTTTAGATTACCGATTACGATTATTTTGCGTTTTTTTTAATTTGTGTCAAGAAAGTACTGTAAACCCTCGTTTTGTGAAGTTTGAATCAGTTTCCCCTGGGAGTATGCAGTTGCCAGGGGTATGCATGGTTCATGTTCTGAGGTTAAAATAATTGACTTCAAAACTGCCATGTTATCGCCCCTCCCCCCGAGACACACACATCATAGCACCATAGAATGGGGTTGTATTTTTGTTGTTTTTGCAATGTGATTAAGCAATCACGATTGAAACGAGGGTTGCCTGCTGCTCCTCGTTGCTAGTCTTGAAGAAAAAAAAAAAAATCACGCCCATCTGCTGCTGCTGCTAGCTGCCAATATTGATGCTGTCCCTGCGTTCGCCACCTCCAACTGCTGAGGTGCCTCGTGCTGTGGCACTACCACACCTTGGTCCGCCCTGCGTTGATCTGGCCTCGTACTCTCGTACTCTGCTCATGCTGCCGTACTCTCGCGTTGTGGCCTCGTGGGTACGTCTTACGCTATTTGCGCTTGCCACGTGCTTATGTGGCCCGCCTTACCTGGTGGGCTCTCGCGCCTTATTTCCCATATAAGCATGGTGGTGTCTGTCATTGTGGGCCGGGCGGCATCCGGGGACTTCGCCTCTTCCATACGTGGTATGTTTGCTCCGCCACACCGCCTGTTCTATCTTGCGTACTCGGTTAGTACTGTACCTTGGCTGAGGCTTAGTACGCGCGCTGGAGTCCTTTCGTGCCATAAAAGGAACTGCTTCCTAATATAGAGATTAGGCGCCATGAGCCCTGCTTGTAGTAAACATTGCATTAGTAGCGCTGATACCTTTATGCAAATATGGGGTAGTCTCGCCCGCGCATATGGGCGTACTCGTACTGCGGCCTGGGCTTTCCCCAGTACGGCTGCCCGCCATTGCATGCCAGACACCCCCATTGATGCGCGCCTAGCCACGCGCGTGGCTTTTGCCTGCTGCTCGGTTGTCAGCGATAACTACGGTTTGCCGTACGCTGCAAACCTACATTTTCGGAGCTACCCTTTCACTAATGCAGATTTGTTGGTATTATGAAGGCATAGTTTGTGGAAACAGAGTAATGTTTGCGCAGAACTATGACTCTATTTGCTAACGATTATAATCGATTACTCGATCGTTAAGCTAAAGAGTAATTGATACTTGAAAATCCACGATCGTTTCAGCCCTAATTTATTTAATCAGACTTCGGGTATAACGACACTTCGCGAATAAGGACACCTTTTTGATGCCTCGCCGAGCGTCGTTATAAGCGAAGTTGACTGTACGCGGGCCAAAGAAAGTGGAAACCTGAAACACGATCATGGCGATCGGGCAGGACTTTTCGCCTTCATCAAGTTTTCCAGGTACGCGTGCTCGAGTGTAGTCTAGTAGAAATGAAAATGTAGCCACCACGTCCCCGACTTCCACCTCTAAGACAACCTGAAAACAATTCTAAACCTACTTGTACTTCTTGTTGAGCAAAGAAAAAATGCAGTAGGTCTAGCCACCACGTCCCCGACCTCCATCCCTATGCTATGTGGTATCACGCTTAGCCTTAGGACCGGGTTCCACTGCGGCTCCGCTGCTCGTCATCCGCGGCTTGAAACGTCATCATTACCATCGTGACCGCGGCTCGAGCTGGAGCAGCGAGGCCGCGGCTCACCGCGAGCTTTCGCAACGATTCTTGATCAAAAACTGCGAGCCGGTGCACAAATCTATAATACACGTACTTGAAGTAATTGTTATTATTGTAGGGTTTGAGAGGCTATGACTAAGAGAAGGAGCCAATATTGCAATAATGACGTGGGCGCCTGCTGTGAGCCTCTCATCGTCTCGACTCCAGGACGACAACACTGCACTGCATAAAGAGCACACGTGACGTCGGTTTTCGGCCTCTTTGGCTTCGTCTACGTGGGGCTACTACATAGTCATTGGAGAATTTGTACACAATCATGGGACATGTACGTACACGTACTACATGTTGTAGGGGGTCCCGAAATTCAAGCTGAGTCGACTGCCTGATCACGGATCGTAGCTGCATTCGAGGGTATAGTGCCTGTTGGCTTGGTAGTGTTGCACACGTAAGAATAACGCGTTGTAGGATCAAGTCCAAGTCTTTAGCTGGCGTTTCCCAATAATGACGTGGGCGCCAGCTGCGAGCCTCTCATCGTCTCGACTCGATCAAGAGTCGAGACCGACAACATAGTAATTAATTATTAATGCATGAAGAGTACACGTGATGTCGGTCTTCGGCAGGCTTTTGCTTCATCTACGCGTAGTATACGTGGCCACGCTTTGGCTTCGTCTACGTCACTACTCACTAGTACGTGGCCACGTAGACGAAGCGCAGCCAAAGTCAAAGCTAAAGGGGCCGAGGAACAACGTCGACATGACGTGTACGTGGGGCTACTGCATAGTCATTGTACGTAACGCGTTGTTCAATCAAGTCCAAGACACTGACTTAGTCTTTAGCTGGCGTGTCCCCATCGCATGGTCACTACCAACCGTGTGTAAAAATATAAGTGGTTGTGGATTCGCCCACATAATAGCATGGCTTTTGGCGCGTATATAAAGGGCTTTGGCAGAGATTTGTTTCAGTTGTAGCGAGCATCAGTAGCTAACACTACTACTAGTAGTTCCCGAGGCTTGCCTTCCTACTGAACAGATTTCAATTCTTCTCTAGATTTACTGATGGTGTTGCTGTCCCGCTGTAGCTAGGCGAATACACTGATTGTCGTAGTTGAAAGTCAAATTCTCCAGTGTTTTTCTTTCTTCCCTGCTTGTATCACTGTATGCTGGATTGCTACTCGGCGCAGTTGCTTGGCCATTGTCCTTTGATAACTGCAGCTGCTTGGTTTCTAAAGCCAAGCAGCTGCAGTTGCAGTTATCAAAGGACAATGGCCAAGCAACTGCGCCGAGTAGCAATCCAGCATACAGTGATACAAGCAGGGAAGAAAGAAAAACACTGGAACAGGAAGAATCTCTTAGAATGCAGAATTCGGCAGAAGCTCAGCTAGACGGATCGAAGACTCTCGACATATCTGGTACCCTCCCCACGACTCAGTTTGCATTCCGCGCAGGCCACTCAACGGAGGATGCCCTGGTACTTATGCTAAATCGTATTCTTAGTGCACGGGACAAGCGTTTGTGTACTGGCATATGCCTTCTAGATATGTCAAAGGCATTCGACAAGGTTCGTCATAAACGGCTACTCCAGGACCTATTCGATATCGGCATAACAGGGACAGCCCTAAAGTGGTTTTCCGCCTATCTGTCGGGCCGTACTCAGCGTATCTGTATTGGACGGGATCAGAGTGCCATTTCTGCACCATCCTGTGGCGTGCCACAAGGTTCTGTTCTAGGACCGATCCTTTTCAGTATCTACACCCGCGAAGTTCCAACCATAGCTAACCAGTCTTCATCAGTTCAATTTGCCGATGACACTGCGCTGATCAGCAGCAGCACATCCCTGGACACGGTATCTGCTACGCTATCGGCCTCGGTTTCTGCACTTGCTGACTGGTTGCAGACCCGTGGTCTCATTTTGAATGCAGCCAAGAGCCACGTGATCCCTGTATACCCCAACAGGCAGCCTCAGCAGCCCCAGCATACGATCAATGTAAACTGTCATGAAACGCCGATTCCTGTCGTTACTGCGGCCAGGTATCTTGGAGTGCTCCTCGACTCGGATCTGTCATGGACGCCCCATGTTGATCGCTGCACCGCTCGACTGGCCCAGAGGATCGGAGCACTATGGAGGTTGCGTCGCTGCTTGACTCATCAGAGCCGAGTTCTCTACTTTAAAGCGATCATCATGTCTGACCTGATGTACGGATCCAATGCGTTTTCCCCGCTTCTTACTGCCAACCAATTGGATCGGCTACAAGTCATGCAGAATCGGGCGGCAAGGGCGGTTTTCGGACTCTCGCATCACACCTCCGCGCGTACCCTCCTGCTGCAATTGGACACCTACAGAGTATCCGAGATATTCAGGCAGAAGTTCATCGTTCTGGTCTGGAGGTCTCGGAATGAGCACGCAAGTTCTGAACTGCAAGCCCTCCTAGTTCCTTCGGCAGCTGGCCCAACTAGGTTGCACTCCACCATGGGTCTGCGCCAACCGCCAGTTTCCACCAGGTTCGGCAAGGGTTGCCTCGCGTTCCGGGGCGCCCAGCTGTGGAACACATTACCCAGCGATATACGTGCCATCTCCACGCTCCGCCAGTTCCGCGCCAGCGTGATCCCGCACACACTTACTGGCCTTAGTACCTAGAGTACCAGACGTCCTGTTTGATGATCAGCTGGCTTAGTTTTTCTCCACCGCTATCCTAATTACATCAGTCCCCAATTTCATTTATTACTGCTTTCTATCTGCATTCGCCACCTTTTCATTGGGCAGATCTGCCCGTTTGGTTTGCGAATTAAAATAAACACAACAACAACAACTCTCACTACCACGGACGGTAAGGTGAACTTTTAAGGCTTGAAAATCTGCTTACTAATTTTGCTGAATTATCCCGTTGTTCTCAGTTATTTTTGCGCACTAAAGCAAAGTTTCGTTGCGTTGCTTGTGTCGGGACTATCACACTAGGTTTTGTCGATCATCCTTAGCTCTAGCACTGCGTAGATGTTCACTTCAACTGCATGTGCAAGCATTTGTGGGATATGAATAAAAATGGTATGTTCAGTTTTCTGTGTGCACCCCCAAACTGGGCCAAAGCAATTTTGTCCGACAAGGCTTTATGGCCCAGTATCTGCAATACTGGACCTTAGTTAGGGCTATTCTTCACAAAATGACGTTTTTCTGCTTTTGTCATCTAGAGGTATCTAGTGATCAAAAGGCAAAGTATTAGACGGAACAAATCAATATCGATGACCCAGAAGCTTCTTAAACAAACATACATGTAGGTACATGTCAGGAAATACAACAATTTATCACAGCGTTTTCCACATCGAAATACATTGTGTTACAAAAGGCAGTGAATAAATCAGCCATCAAGTTGTTGTTGCACAACAACTCTCGGGCAACCTCTGGCGTAGAGCATGGACGGTCTTGATCCTCATCACTCCGCACCAATTAAAATTTCTTGAACACCATCCCAAGTCTGCTGAAAACTCACAGAAGCACAGAAGTGCAGAAGCCTGACCAACAAGTGTATTATTCGTCAGCCCACGTTTATTGTCTGCACAGGAGCCGGGGCCATATACAGCACATACACTGATCTGTGTGCCCTGTGGTTCAGTTATGATAATCCAGAGCATATCCTGGTCGGTGCAGTCGGTGTCCAGCTGTCTATCTGGTAGGCCAGCCTTCACCCAGATTGCAATCCCACCACCATAGTTATAATTATTATGCTGTCCTGTCGCGCTATAGCACATTATCAGGTTTTGTTGGTGTTGTTGTTGTTGTTGTTGTTGTTGTTGTTGTTGTTGTTGTTGTTGTTGTTGTTGTTGTTGCTGTTGTTGTTGTTGTTGTTGTTGTTGTTGTTGTTGTTGTTGTTGTTGTTGTTGTTGTTGTTGTTGTTGTTGTTGTTGTTGTTGTTGTTGGTTGTGACGGTGGTGGTGGTGATGGTTGTGATTTTGATTCAGTTAGAAAGCCCTGGCTGCATCAATGATGTGCATGCATGCACATGCCATGCAGGCTGTTTCCCGTGTGTCACCTGATCGTCGCCTTTGGAGTCGACCAATGACATTAGGGACCTTTCGCACCCCGCGTACGGATACGAAACGAATGCTGATTCGTCACCTGGGTTCGAGGATTCGTCAGAGTCCCTGCGGAGAACTCGTTTTCACGAATGGAAGCCTCTTCATTCGTGGCACGCTCCGAATCCGTCAGGTACACATTTATTTGGATAGATACACATGTTTTGCAAGGTACACATTTTTTCCCTTGATTCCATGATCCATGCACGTGTGCGTGTAAAAACCCGTAGGTCTACGCCAAACTACCGGCGCCCGCGGCCGTATTCGTAGTTGCCATGCACATTTGCATGACGACTCGCGAAACCTGAAATCTGTTTTCAACGAAACGATTACGAGCCGAATCAAACTTTCGTTTCGCATTCGTTTCGTAGCAAATGCGAAAGGTCCCTATTATCAAACTGCACCGGCTGGAAAGCGCGGTCCTGCCTGCTCAAAAGTCAAAGGTGATGGAACTGGATCAACCGCCCGTCGTCAAGTGACGACGGGTAGGAACCGATTCGACTTGACGATGGGCAGGAACGGATTCCAGTTGACTCAAGCCTCTTGTACGGGCAAAAATACAATCTTGATCAATAATAGAAATGAAACTACACTGGCTGGCAGAGTGTTCCACAGCGCAGGTCCACGGAAGAACGGTCGGCGAGTGCCTGTATTCTTCCTGGCCAGCGGGAGAATGAGCCCGGCGTTGGCTTGATGTCGAGTTGGGACCGTGGTTGCGGGCGTCAGCTGCTTTGAAAGCGCTGTACTACATTGGCCGTTCAGGCCGCGCCAGATGAGATCGAGGAGTCGGTGGTGTTGTGTCTCCTCGATTTTGCGGAGGGATATGCACTCCCGTTGGTGGCTTACCGAAGATGTGGGTGGTAGGCTGAACACAGCGCAGATGGCACGGTTCTGAAGACGTTGGAGTTTCCCTAGAGCGAAAGCTGAGAGGGACGTGCTATAGGCCACACTTCCATATAATAGGTCGGGCATCACAACGGATTTTAGGTATTGGACCCTGGCCTTCTGGGAAAGGGATCGCCAGGCTCGCCATAAATGCTCCGACTTTCCTGTTCACCTTCGCTGGAACATCGTGGATATGGTGGTCCCAGGTCAGTTGCTCGGTGATGGTTAAACCCAAGTACTTGGCTGCAGTACAAGCAGGTAAGCGGGTCTGATGGCAATTTACAGCGATACTGGTTTGCGCATCCCTCCCACAGATGGACAGAACTTGACTTTTGCGTTCATTCAATATCAGGCCGCGGTTTTCGAGCCAGTCAGCCAGTTGGTGACCATGATGACATGCACCAGCTATTCTAAAGTCTACACATACGTAATGACGTATGATACAGTTATCTAGTGATCTACTGTGGCCGGCCGTGAAGCTAGTGTTGCCCAAGTCGGTGGGTACTACTACATGTACGACTAGACCTTTCCACATTGAATTTTGCATTTTTGGGGGTTGGAGAGAGAGGGGGGGGGGGGGGGGTGAGGGAAGCATTCTCCTTGGACTGCGAGGATTTTCTTTCTGTTTCATGCCGAAAAACATATTTATGGGGCTAGACACATTGATTTTCTCCATGTCTAAACATTTAATGAGACTTCGGGTATAACGACACTTCGCGAATAAGGACACCCTTTTGATGCCTCGCCGAGCGTCGTTAGAAGCGAAGTTGACTGTACGTGGGCCAAAGAAAGTCGAAACCTGAAACACGATCATGGCGATCGGGAAGGACTTTTCGCCTTCATCAAGTTTTCCAGGTACGCGTGCTCGAGTGTAGTCTAGTAGAAATGAAAATGTAGCCACCACGTCCCCAACTTCCACCTCTAAGACAACCTGAAAACAATTCTAAACCTACTTGTACTTCTTGTTGAGCAAAGAAAAAATGCAGTAGGTCTAGCCACCACGTCCCCGACCTCCATCCCTATGCTATGTGGTATCACGCTTAGCCTTAGGACCGGGTTCCACTGCGGCTCCGCTGCTCGTCATCCGCGGCTTGAAACGTCATCATTACCATCGTGACCGCGGCTCGAGCTGGAGCAGCGAGGCCGCGGCTCACCGCGAGCTTTCGCAACGATTCTTGATCAAAAACTGCGAGCCGGTGCACAAATAATACACGTACTTGAAGTAATTGTTATTATTGTAGGGTTTGAGAGGCTATGACTAAGAGAAGGAGCCAATATTGCAATAATGACGTGGGCGCCTGCTGTGAGCCTCTCATCGTCTCGACTCCAGGACGACAACACTGCACTGCATAAAGAGCACACGTGACGTCGGTTTTCGGTCTCTTTGGCTTCGTCTACGTGGGGCTACTACATAGTCATTGGAGAATTTGTACACAATCATGGGACATGTACGTACACGTACTACATGTTGTAGGGGGTCCCGAAATTCAAGCTGAGTCGACTGCCTGATCACGGATCGTAGCTGCATTCGAGGGTATAGTGCCTGTTGGCTTGGTAGTGTTGCACACGTAAGAATAACGCGTTGTAGGATCAAGTCCAAGTCTTTAGCTGGCGTTTCCCAATAATGACGTGGGCGCCAACTGCGAGCCTCTCATCGTCTCGACTCGATCAAGAGTCGAGACCGACAACATAGTAATTAATTATTTATGCATGAAGAGTACACGTGATGTCGGTCTTCGGCAGGCTTTGGCTTCATCTACGCGTAGTATACGTGGCCACGCTTTGGCTTCGTCTACGTCACTACTCACTAGTACGTGGCCACGTAGACGAAGCGCAGCCAAAGTCAAAGCTAAAGGGGCCGAGGAACGACGTCGACATGACGTGTACGTGGCGCTACTGCATAGTCATTGTACGTAACGCGTTGTTCAATCAAGTCCAAGACACTGACTTAGTCTTTAGCTGGCGTGTCCCCATCGCATGGTCACTACCAACCGTGTGTAAAAATATAAGTGGTTGTGGATTCGCCCACATAATAGCATGGCTTTTGGCGCGTATATAAAGGGCTTTGGCAGAGATTTGTTTCAGTTGTAGCGAGTATCAGTAGCTAACACTACTACTAGTAGTTCCCGAGGCTTGCCTTCCTACTGAACAGATTTCAATTCTTCTCTAGATTTACTGATGGTGTTGCTGTCCCGCTGTAGCTAGGCGAATACACTGATTGTCGTAGTTGAAAGTCAAATTCTCCAGTGTTTTTCTTCCTTCCCTGCTTGTATCACTGTATGCTGGATTGCTACTCGGCGCAGTTGCTTGGCCATTGTCCTTTGATAACTGCAGCTGCTTGGTTTCTAAAGCCAAGCAGCTGCAGTTGCAGTTATCAAAGGACAATGGCCAAGCAACTGCGCCGAGTAGCAATCCAGCATACAGTGATACAAGCAGGGAAGAAAGAAAAACACTGGAACAGGAAGAATCTCTTAGAATGGAGAATTCGGCAGAAGCTCAGCTAGACGGATCGAAGACTCTCACTACCACGGACGGTAAGGTGAACTTTTAAGGCTTGAAAATCTGCTTACTAATTTTGCTGAATTATCCCGTTGTTCTCAGTTATTTTTGCGCACTAAAGCAAAGTTTCGTTGCGTTGCTTGTGTCGGGACTATCACACTAGGTTTTGTCGATCATCCTTAGCTCTAGCACTGCGTAGATGTTCACTTCAAATGCATGTGCAAGCATTTGTGGGATATGAATAAAAATGGTATGTTCAGTTTTCTGTGTGCACCCCCAAACTGGGCCAAAGCAATTTTGTCCGACAAGGCTTTATGGCCCAGTATCTGCAATACTGGACCTTAGTTAGGGCTATTCTTCACAAAATGACGTTTTTCTGCTTTTGTCATCTAGAGGTATCTAGTGATCAAAAGGCAAAGTATTAGACGGAACAAATCAATATCGATGACCCAGAAGCTTCTTAAACAAACATACATGTAGGTACATGTCAGGAAATACAACAATTTATCACAGCGTTTTCCACATCGAAATACATTGTGTTACAAAAGGCAGTGAATAAATCAGCCATCCAGTTGTTGTTGCACAACAACTCTCGGGCAACCTCTGGCGTAGAGCATGGATGGTCTTGATCCTCATCACTCCGCACCAATTAAAATTTCTTGAACACCATCCCAAGTCTGCTGAAAACTCACAGAAGCACAGAAGCGCAGAAGCCTGACCAACAAGTGTATTATTCGTCAGCCCACGTTTATTGTCTGCACAGTAGCCGGGGCGATATACAGCACATACACTGATCTGTGTGCCCTGTGGTTCAGTTATGATAATCCAGAGCATATCCTGGTCGGTGCAGTCGGTGTCCAGCTGTCTATCTGGTAGGCCAGCCTTCACCCAGATTGCAATCCCACCACCATAGTAATAATTATTATGCTGTCCTGTCGCGCTATAGCACATTATCAGGTTTTGTTGTTGTTTGTTGTTGTTGTTGTTGTTGTTGTTGTTGTTGTTGTTGTTGTTGTTGTTGTTGTTGTTGTTGTTGTCGTTGTTGTTGTTGTTGTTGTTGTTGTTGCTGTTGTTGTTGTTGTTGTTGTTGTTGTTGTTGTTGTTGTTGTTGTTGTTGTTGTTGTTGTTGTTGTTGTTGTTGTTGTTGTTGTTGTTGTTGTTGTTGTTGTTGTTGTTGTTGTTGTTGTTGTTGTTGTTGTTGTTGTTGGTTGTGACGGTGGTGGTGGTGATGGTTGTGATTTTGATTCAGTTAGAAAGCCCTGGCTGCATCAATGATGTGCATGCATGCACATGCCATGCAGGCTGTTTCCCGTGTGTCACCTGATCGTCGCCTTTGGAGTCGACCAATGACATTAGGGACCTTTCGCACCCCGCGTACGGATACGAAACGAATGCTGATTCGTCACCTGGGTTCGAGGATTCGTCAGAGTCCCTGCGGAGAACTCGTTTTCACGAATGGAAGCCTCTTCATTCGTGGCACGCTCCGAATCCGTCAGGTACACATTTATTTGGATAGATACACATGTTTTGCAAGGTACACATTTTTTCCCTTGATTCCATGATCCATGCACGTGTGCGTGTAAAAACCCGTAGGTCTACGCCAAACTACCGGCGCCCGCGGCCGTATTCGTAGTTGCCATGCACATTTGCATGACGACTCGCGAAACCTGAAATCTGTTTTCAACGAAACGATTACGAGCCGAATCAAACTTTCGTTTCGCATTCGTTTCGTAGCAAATGCGAAAGGTCCCTATTATCAAACTGCACCGGCTGGAAAGCGCGGTCCTGCCTGCTCAAAAGTCAAAGGTGATGGAACTGGATCAACCGCCCGTCGTCAAGTGACGACGGGTAGGAACCGATTCGACTTGACGATGGGCAGGAACGGATTCCAGTTGACTCAAGCCTCTTGTACGGGCAAAAATACAATCTTGATCAATAATAGAAATGAAACTACACTGGCTGGCAGAGTGTTCCACAGCGCAGGTCCACGGAAGAACGGTCGGCGAGTGCCTGTATTCGTCCTGGCCAGCGGGAGAATGAGCCCGGCGTTGGCTTGATGTCGAGTTGGGACCGTGGTTGCGGGCGTCAGCTGCTTTGAAAGCGCTGTACCACATTGGCCGTTCAGGCCGCACCAGATGAGATCGAGGAGTCGGTGGTGTTGTGTCTCCTCGATTTTGCGGAGGGATATGCACTCCCTTTGGTGGCTTACCGAAGATGTGGGTGGTAGGCTGAACACAGCGCAGATGGCACGGTTCTGAAGACGTTGGAGTTTCCCTAGAGCGAAAGCTGAGATGGACGTGCTATAGGCCACACTTCCATATAATAGGTCGGGCATCACAACGGATTTTAGGTATTGGACCCTGGCCTTCTGGGAAAGGGATCGCCAGGCTCGCCATAAATGCTCCGACTTTCCTGTTCACCTTCGCTGTAACATCGTGGATATGGTGGTCCCAGGTCAGTTGCTCGGTGATGGTTAAACCCAAGTACTTGGCCGCAGTACAAGCAGGTAAGCGGGTCTGATGGCAATTTACAGCGATACTGGTTTGCGCATCCCTCCCACAGATGGACAGAACTTGACTTTTGCGTTCATTCAATATCAGGCCGCGGTTTTCGAGCCAGTCAGCCAGTTGGTGACCATGATGACATGCACCAGCTATTCTAAAGTCTACACATACGTAATGACGTATGATACAGTTATCTAGTGATCTACTGTGGCCGGCCGAGAAGCTAGTGTTGCCCAAGTCGGTGGGTACTACTACATGTACGACTAGACCTTTCCACATTGAATTTTGCATTTTTGGGGGTTGGAGAGAGAGGGGGGGGGGGGGGGTGAGGGAAGCATTCTCCTCGGACTGCGAGGATTTCCTTTCTGTTTCATGCCGAAAAACATATTTATGGGGCTAGACACATTGATTTTCTCCATGTCTAAACATTAAATGAGACTTCGGGTATAACGACACTTCGCGAATAAGGACACCTTTTTGATGCCTCGCCGAGCGTCGTTAGAAGCGAAGTTGACTGTACGTGGGCCAAAGAAAGTCGAAACCTGAAACACGATCATGGCGATCGGGAAGGACTTTTCGCCTTCATCAAGTTTTCCAGGTACGCGTGCTCGAGTGTAGTCTAGTAGAAATGAAAATGTAGCCACCACGTCCCCAACTTCCACCTCTAAGACAACCTGAAAACAATTCTAAACCTACTTGTACTTCTTGTTGAGCAAAGAAAAAATGCAGTAGGTCTAGCCACCACGTCCCCGACCTCCATCCCTATGCTATGTGGTATCACGCTTAGCCTTAGGACCGGGTTCCACTGCGGCTCCGCTGCTCGTCATCCGCGGCTTGAAACGTCATCATTACCATCGTGACCGCGGCTCGAGCTGGAGCAGCGAGGCCGCGGCTCACCGCGAGCTTTCGCAACGATTCTTGATCAAAAACTGCGAGCCGGTGCACAAATCTATAATACACGTACTTGAAGTAATTGTTATTATTGTAGGGTTTGAGAGGCTATGACTAAGAGAAGGAGCCAATATTGCAATAATGACGTGGGCGCCTGCTGTGAGCCTCTCATCGTCTCGACTCCAGGACGACAACACTGCACTGCATAAAGAGCACACGTGACGTCGGTTTTCGGCCTCTTTGGCTTCGTCTACGTGGGGCTACTACATAGTCATTGGAGAATTTGTACACAATCATGGGACATGTACGTACACGTACTACATGTTGTAGGGGGTCCCGAAATTCAAGCTGAGTCGACTGCCTGATCACGGATCGTAGCTGCATTCGAGGGTATAGTGCCTGTTGGCTTGGTAGTGTTGCACACGTAAGAATAACGCGTTGTAGGATCAAGTCCAAGTCTTTAGCTGGCGTTTCCCAATAATGACGTGGGCGCCAACTGCGAGCCTCTCATCGTCTCGACTCGATCAAGAGTCGAGACCGACAACATAGTAATTAATTATTAATGCATGAAGAGTACACGTGATGTCGGTCTTCGGCAGGCTTTGGCTTCATCTACGCGTAGTATACGTGGCCACGCTTTGGCTTCGTCTACGTCACTACTCACTAGTACGTGGCCACGTAGACGAAGCGCAGCCAAAGTCAAAGCTAAAGGGGCCGAGGAACGACGTCGACATGACGTGTACGTGGGGCTACTGCATAGTCATTGTACGTAACGCGTTGTTCAATCAAGTCCAAGACACTGACTTAGTCTTTAGCTGGTGTGTCCCCATCGCATGGTCACTACCAACCGTGTGTAAAAATATAAGTGGTTGTGGATTCGCCCACATAATAGCATGGCTTTTGGCGCGTATATAAAGGGCTTTGGCAGAGATTTGTTTCAGTTGTAGCGAGTATCAGTAGCTAACACTACTACTAGTAGTTCCCGAGGCTTGCCTTCCTACTGAACAGATTTCAATTCTTCTCTAGATTTACTGATGGTGTTGCTGTCCCGCTGTAGCTAGGCGAATACACTGATTGTCGTAGTTGAAAGTCAAATTCTCCAGTGTTTTTCTTTCTTCCCTGCTTGTATCACTGTATGCTGGATTGCTACTCGGCGCAGTTGCTTGGCCATTGTCCTTTGATAACTGCAGCTGCTTGGTTTCTAAAGCCAAGCAGCTGCAGTTGCAGTTATCAAAGGACAATGGCCAAGCAACTGCGCCGAGTAGCAATCCAGCATACAGTGATACAAGCAGGGAAGAAAGAAAAACACTGGAACAGGAAGAATCTCTTAGAATGCAGAATTCGGCAGAAGCTCAGCTAGACGGATCGAAGACTCTCACTACCACGGACGGTAAGGTGAACTTTTAAGGCTTGAAAATCTGCTTACTAATTTTGCTGAATTATCCCGTTGTTCTCAGTTATTTTTGCGCACTAAAGCAAAGTTTCGTTGCGTTGCTTGTGTCGGGACTATCACACTAGGTTTTGTCGATCATCCTTAGCTCTAGCACTGCGTAGATGTTCACTTCAAATGCATGTGCAAGCATTTGTGGGATATGAATAAAAATGGTATGTTCAGTTTTCTGTGTGCACCCCCAAACTGGGCCAAAGCAATTTTGTCCGACAAGGCTTTATGGCCCAGTATCTGCAATACTGGACCTTAGTTAGGGCTATTCTTCACAAAATGACGTTGTTCTGCTTTTGTCATCTAGAGGTATCTAGTGATCAAAAGGCAAAGTATTAGACGGAACAAATCAATATCGATGACCCAGAAGCTTCTTAAACAAACATACATGTAGGTACATGTCAGGAAATACAACAATTTATCACAGCGTTTTCCACATCGAAATACATCTTTACTTATAAAAGAGAGGCACCTGTGACGTGTGTCTGTGTGTGTGGCACGCTCCTTATAAAGAAGAGGCACCTGTGACGTGTGTTTTTGTGTCACGCTGAAGCGCTGCGGAGCAGCGCTGCCCTGAGCACGCGAAGCGTGCGAACAGTGTAGCACAGTGTAGCTAGCGGCCGCAGAAGCACTGAGCACGCGAAGCGTGCGAATCGTGTAGCTAGCGGAAGCAGCCACAGCACTTAGCACGCGAAGCGTTCGAATCGTGTAGCCACCACCACGTGCTGAGCACGCGAAGCGTGCGAACAGTGGAGGTACGTAGACCCGGGTGCTCGAATCAGAAACGATTTGACAGGTGTGCAATTTCTCATCTGTAAATCTCAACAATGTCAGAATATACTTTTGGAGAGGCGATGGAACAGGGAAGAGAGTCTGGCTTGACCCACCCAGCAGGAATTCAGAACATGGGTGCGCTACAACACAAGCTACAGACGCAGTAAAATTGTCGTATTTCCTTTGGATTTTTTATTTCTACGGTGGTAGCGCTTATACTTATACTATAGCAGACACGATCAGTACGAGTAGCAGTAGCAGCCGCACGCAGAAGCACTGAGCACGCGAAGCGTGCGAATCATGTAGCCACCTGTACCTAGCCTAGGCCATAGGTAGCACTAGCAGCCGCACAAGCGCTGCGGACCACGTGAACCGTTCTCTGCAAATAGAAACATCTCCTACAAAAGGATACAAAAGATCTGCACTGACTGCACTCTGCATCTGATCTGCAGTGAAGAGCGCATCGCACTTTTGTTCGTAAGTTTTTGAACTTTTTGAGCCGCTTCATCCGCCACCAGGTGATGGACAACCCTGACCAGCCTCCCGAAGGCGTAACAGACGTCCCTCCTTCTCCTTCCAACGATGAAGAACCTCCCTCACCAGGACTTCAGCGGTCTAGGTCTGGCCACCACCACGTGCTGAGCACGTGTGCTGTTCATGTACTTGCTTCACCCGCGCATGCCACATTCGGCCAGGCAACGCTGGCGGGGGTGCTGCTAGTTGTGTTACAAAAGGCAGTGAATAAATCAGCCATCCAGTTGTTGTTGCACAACAACTCTCGGGCAACCTCTGGCGTAGAGCATGGATGGTCTTGATCCTCATCACTCCGCACCAATTAAAATTTCTTGAACACCATCCCAAGTCTGCTGAAAACTCACAGAAGCACAGAAGTGCAGAAGCCTGACCAACAAGTGTATTATTCGTCAGCCCACGTTTATTGTCTGCACAGGAGCCGGGGCCATATACAGCACATACACTGATCTGTGTGCCCTGTGGTTCAGTTATGATAATCCAGAGCATATCCTGGTCGGTGCAGTCGGTGTCCAGCTGTCTATCTGGTAGGCCAGCCTTCACCCAGATTGCAATCCCACCACCATAGTAATAATTATTATGCTGTCCTGTCGCGCTATAGCACATTATCAGGTTTTGTTGTTGTTGTTGTTGTTGTTGTTGTTGTTGTTGTTGTTGTTGTTGTTGTTGTTGTTGTTGTTGTTGTTGTTGTTGTTGTTGTTGTTGTTGTTGTTGCTGTTGTTGTTGTTGTTGTTGTTGTTGTTGTTGTTGTTGTTGTTGTTGTTGTTGTTGTTGTTGTTGTTGTTGTTGTTGTTGTTGTTGGTTGTGACGGTGGTGGTGGTGATGGTTGTGATTTTGATTCAGTTAGAAAGCCCTGGCTGCATCAATGATGTGCATGCATGCACATGCCATGAAGGCTGTTTCCCGTGTGTCACCTGATCGTCGCCTTTGGAGTCGACCAATGACATTAGGGACCTTTCGCACCCCGCGTACGGATACGAAACGAATGCTGATTCGTCACCTGGGTTCGAATATTCTTCAGAGTCCCTGCGGAGAACTCGTTTTCACGAATGGAAGCCTCTTCATTCGTGGCACGCTCCGAATCCGTTAGGTACACATTTATTTGGATAGATACACATGTTTTGCAAGGTACACATTTTTCCCTTGATTCCATGATCCATGCACGTGTGCGTGTAAAAACCCGTAGGTCTACGCCAAACTACCGGCGCCCGCGGCCGTATTCGTAGTTGCCATGCACATTTGCATGACGACTCGCGAAACCTGAAATCTGTTTTCAACGAAACGATTACGAGCCGAATCAAACTTTCGTTTCGCATTCGTTTCGTAGCAAATGCGAAAGGTCCCTATTATCAAACTGCACCGGCTGGAAAGCGCGGTCCTGCCTGCTCAAAAGTCAAAGGTGATGGAACTGGATCAACCGCCCGTCGTCAAGTGACGACGGGTAGGAACCGATTCGACTTGACGATGGGCAGGAACGGATTCCAGTTGACTCAAGCCTCTTATACGGGCAAAAATACAATCTTGATCAATAATAGAAATGAAACTACACTGGCTGGCAGAGTGTTCCACAGCGCAGGTCCACGGAAGAACGGTCGGCGAGTGCCTGTATTCGTCCTGGCCAGCGGGAGAATGAGCCCGGCGTTGGCTTGATGTCGAGTTGGGACCGTGGTTGCGGGCGTCAGCTGCTTTGAAAGCGCTGTACTACATTGGCCGTTCAGGCCGCGCCAGATGAGATCGAGGAGTCGGTGGTGTTGTGTCTCCTCGATTTTGCGGAGGGATATGCACTCCCTTTGGTGGCTTACCGAAGATGTGGGTGGTAGGCTGAACACAGCGCAGATGGCACGGTTCTGAAGACGTTGGAGTTTCCCTAGAGCGAAAGCTGAGAGGGACGTGCTATAGGCCACACTTCCATATAATAGGTCGAGCATCACAACGGATTTTAGGTATTGGACCCTGGCCTTCTGGGAAAGGGTTCTCCAGGCTCGCCATAAATGCTCCGACTTTCCTGTTCACCTTCGCTGTAACATCGTGGATATGGTGGTCCCAGGTCAGTTGCTCGGTGATGGTTAAACCAAAGTACTTGGCCGCAGTACAAGCAGGTAAGCGGGTCTGATGGCAATTTACAGCGATACTGGTTTGCGCATCCCTCCCACAGATGGACAGAACTTGACTTTTGCGTTCATTCAATATCAGGCCGCGGTTTTCGAGCCAGTCAGCCAGTTGGTGACCATGATGACATGCACCAGCTATTCTAAAGTCTACACATACGTAATGACGTATGATACAGTTATCTAGTGATCTACTGTGGCCGGCCGTGAAGCTAGTGTTGCCCAAGTCGGTGGGTACTACTACATGTACGACTAGACCTTTCCACATTGAATTTTGCATTTTTGGGGGTTGGAGAGAGAGGGGGGGGGGTGAGGGAAGCATTCTCCTTGGACTGCGAGGATTTCCTTTCTGTTTCATGCCGAAAAACATATTTATGGGGCTAGACACATTGATTTTCTCCATGTCTAAACATTTAATGAGACTTCGGGTATAACGACACTTCGCGAATAAGGACACCTTTTTGATGCCTCGCCGAGCGTCGTTAGAAGCGAAGTTGACTGTACGTGGGCCAAAGAAAGTCGAAACCTGAAACACGATCATGGCGATCGGGAAGGACTTTTCGCCTTCATCAAGTTTTCCAGGTACGCGTGCTCGAGTGTAGTCTAGTAGAAATGAAAATGTAGCCACCACGTCCCCAACTTCCACCTCTAAGACAACCTGAAAACAATTCTAAACCTACTTGTACTTCTTGTTGAGCAAAGAAAAAATGCAGTAGGTCTAGCCACCACGTCCCCGACCTCCATCCCTATGCTATGTGGTATCACGCTTAGCCTTAGGACCGGGTTCCACTGCGGCTCCGCTGCTCGTCATCCGCGGCTTGAAACGTCATCATTACCATCGTGACCGCGGCTCGAGCTGGAGCAGCGAGGCCGCGGCTCACCGCGAGCTTTCGCAACGATTCTTGATCAAAAACTGCGAGCCGGTGCACAAATCTATAATACACGTACTTGAAGTAATTGTTATTATTGTAGGGTTTGAGAGGCTATGACTAAGAGAAGGAGCCAATATTGCAATAATGACGTGGGCGCCTGCTGTGAGCCTCTCATCGTCTCGACTCCAGGACGACAACACTGCACTGCATAAAGAGCACACGTGACGTCGGTTTTCGGCCCCTTTGGCTTCGTCTACGTGGGGCTACTACATAGTCATTGGAGAATTTGTACACAATCATGGGACATGTACGTACACGTACTACATGTTGTAGGGGGTCCCGAAATTCAAGCTGAGTCGACTGCCTGATCACGGATCGTAGCTGCATTCGAGGGTATAGTGCCTGTTGGCTTGGTAGTGTTGCACACGTAAGAATAACGCGTTGTAGGATCAAGTCCAAGTCTTTAGCTGGCGTTTCCCAATAATGACGTGGGCGCCAACTGCGAGCCTCTCATCGTCTCGACTCGATCAAGAGTCGAGACCGACGACATAGTAATTAATTATTAATGCATGAAGAGTACACGTGATGTCGGTCTTCGGCAGGCTTTGGCTTCATCTACGCGTAGTATACTTGGCCACGCTTTGGCTTCGTCTACGTCACTACTCACTACTACGTGGCCACGTAGACGAAGCGCAGCCAAAGTCAAAGCTAAAGGGGCCGAGGAACGACGTCGACATGACGTGTACGTGGGGCTACTGCATAGTCATTGTACGTAACGCGTTGTTCAATCAAGTCCAAGACACTGACTAAGTCTTTAGCTGGCGTGTCCCCATCGCATGGTCACTACCAACCGTGTGTAAAAGTATAAGTGGTTGTGGATTCGCCCACATAATAGCATGGCTTTTGGCGCGTATATAAAGGGCTTTGGCAGAGATTTGTTTCAGTTGTAGCGAGTATCAGTAGCTAACACTACTACTAGTAGTTCCCGAGGCTTGCCTTCCTACTGAACAGATTTCAATTCTTCTCTAGATTTACTGATGGTGTTGCTGTCCCGCTGTAGCTAGGCGAATACACTGATTGTCGTAGTTGAAAGTCAAATTTTCCAGTGGTTTTCTTTCTTCCCTGCTTGTATCACTGTATGCTGGATTGCTACTCGGCGCAGTTGCTTGGCCATTGTCCTTTGATAACTGCAGCTGCTTGGTTTCTAAAGCCAAGCAGCTGCAGTTGCAGTTATCAAAGGACAATGGCCAAGCAACTGCGCCGAGTAGCAATCCAGTATACAGTGATACAAGCAGGGAAGAAAGAAAAACACTGGAACAGGAAGAATCTCTTAGAATGCAGAATTCGGCAGAAGCTCAGCTAGACGGATCGAAGACTCTCACTACCACGGACGGTAAGGTGAACTTTTAAGGCTTGAAAATCTGCTTACTAATTTTGCTGAATTATCCCGTTGTTCTCAGTTATTTTTGCGCACTAAAGCAAAGTTTCGTTGCGTTGCTTGTGTCGGGAGTATCACACTAGGTTTTGTCGATCATCCTTAGCTCTAGCACTGCGTAGATGTTCACTTCAAATGCATGTGCAAGCATTTGTGGGATATGAATAAAAATGGTATGTTCAGTTTTCTGTGTGCACCCCCAAACTGGGCCAAAGAAATTTTGTCCGACAAGGCTTTATGGCCCAGTATCTGCAATACTGGACCTTAGTTAGGGCTATTCTTCACAAAATGACGTTTTTCTGCTTTTGTCATCTAGAGGTATCTAGTGATCAAAAGGCAAAGTATTAGACGGAACAAATCAATATCGATGACCCAGAAGCTTCTTAAACAAACATACATGTAGGTACATGTCAGGAAATACAACAATTTATCACAGCGTTTTCCACATCGAAATACATTGTGTTACAAAAGGCAGTGAATAAATCAGCCATCCAGTTGTTGTTGCACAACAACTCTCGGGCAACCTCTGGCGTAGAGCATGGATGGTCTTGATCCTCATCACTCCGCACCAATTAAAATTTCTTGAACACCATCCCAAGTCTGCTGAAAACTCACAGAAGCACAGAAGTGCAGAAGCCTGACCAACAAGTGTATTATTCGTCAGCCCACGTTTATTGTCTGCACAGGAGCCGGGGCGATATACAGCACATACACTGATCTGTGTGCCCTGTGGTTCAGTTATGATAATCCAGAGCATATCCTGGTCGGTGCAGTCGGTGTCCAGCTGTCTATCTGGTAGGCCAGCCTTCACCCAGATTGCAATCCCACCACCATAGTAATAATTATTATGCTGTCCTGTCGCGCTATAGCACATTATCAGGTTTTGTTGTTGTTGTTGTTGTTGTTGTTGTTGTTGTTGTTGTTGTTGTTGTTGTTGTTGTTGTTGTTGTTGTTGTTGTTGTTGTTGTTGTTGCTGTTGTTGTTGTTGTTGTTGTTGTTGTTGTTGTTGTTGTTGTTGTTGTTGTTTGTTGTGACGGTGGTGGTGGTGATGGTTGTGATTTTGATTCAGTTAGAAAGCCCTGGCTGCATCAATGATGTGCATGCATGCACATGCCATGCAGGCTGTTTCCCGTGTGTCACCTGATCGTCGCCTTTGGAGTCGACCAATGACATTAGGGACCTTTCGCACCCCGCGTACGGATACGAAACGAATGCTGATTCGTCACCTGGGTTCGAGGATTCGTCAGAGTCCCTGCGGAGAACTCGTTTTCACGAATGGAAGCCTCTTCATTCGTGGCACGCTCCGAATCCGTCAGGTACACATTTATTTGGATAGATACACATGTTTTGCAAGGTACACATTTTTCCCTTGATTCCATGATCCATGCACGTGTGCGTGTAAAAACCCGTAGGTCTACGCCAAACTACCGGCGCCCGCGGCCGTATTCGTAGTTGCCATGCACATTTGCATGACGACTCGCGAAACCTGAAATCTGTTTTCAACGAAACGATTACGAGCCGAATCAAACTTTCGTTTCGCATTCGTTTCGTAGCAAATGCGAAAGGTCCCTATTATCAAACTGCACCGGCTGGAAAGTGCGGTCCTGCCTGCTCAAAAGTCAAAGGTGATGGAACTGGATCAACCGCCCGTCGTCAAGTGACGACGGGTAGGAACCGATTCGACTTGACGATGGGCAGGAACGGATTCCAGTTGACTCAAGCCTCTTGTACGGGCAAAAATACAATCTTGATCAATAATAGAAATGAAACTACACTGGCTGGCAGAGTGTTCCACAGCGCAGGTCCACGGAAGAACGGTCGGCGAGTGCCTGTATTCGTCCTGGCCAGCGGGAGAATGAGCCCGGCGTTGGCTTGATGTCGAGTTGGGACCGTGGTTGCGGGCGTCAGCTGCTTTGAAAGCGCTGTACTACATTGGCCGTTCAGGCCGCGCCAGATGAGATCGAGGAGTCGGTGGTGTTGTGTCTCCTCGATTTTGCGGAGGGATATGCACTCCCTTTGGTGGCTTACCGAAGATGTGGGTGGTAGGCTGAACACAGCGCAGATGGCACGGTTTGAAGACGTTGGAGTTTCCCTAGAGCGAAAGCTGAGAGGGACGTGCTATAGGCCACACTTCCATATAATAGGTCGGGCATGAGAACGGATTTTAGGTATTGGACCCTGGCCTTCTGGGAAAGGGATCGCCAGGCTCGCCATAAATGCTCCGACTTTCCTGTTCACCTTCGCTGTAACATCGTGGATATGGTGGTCCCAGGTCAGTTGCTCGGTGATGGTTAAACCCAAGTACTTGGCCGCAGTACAAGCAGGTAAGCGGGTCTGATGGCAATTTACAGCGATACTGGTTTGCGCATCCCTCCCACAGATGGACAGAACTTGACTTTTGCGTTCATTCAATATCAGGCCGCGGTTTTCGAGCCAGTCAGCCAGTTGGTGACCATGATGACATGCACCAGCTATTCTAAAGTCTACACATACGTAATGACGTATGATACAGTTATCTAGTGATCTACTGTGGCCGGCCGTGAAGCTAGTGTTGCCCAAGTCGGTGGGTACTACTACATGTACGACTAGACCTTTCCACATTGAATTTTGCATTTTTGGGGGTTGGAGAGAGAGGGGGGGGGGGGGGGTGAGGGAAGCATTCTCCTTGGACTGCGAGGATTTCCTTTCTGTTTCATGCCGAAAAACATATTTATGGGGCTAGACACATTGATTTTCTCCATGTCTAAACATTTAATGAGACTTCGGGTATAACGACACTTCGCGAATAAGGACACCTTTTTGATGCCTCGCCGAGCGTCGTTAGAAGCGAAGTTGACTGTACGTGGGCCAAAGAAAGTCGAAACCTGAAACACGATCATGGCGATCGGGAAGGACTTTTCGCCTTCATCAAGTTTTCCAGGTACGCGTGCTCGAGTGTAGTCTAGTAGAAATGAAAATGTAGCCACCACGTCCCCAACTTCCACCTCTAGTACAACCTGAAAACAATTCTAAACCTACTTGTACTTCTTGTTGAGCAAAGAAAAAATGCAGTAGGTCTAGCCACCACGTCGTGAATTTGCTCTACAAGTGTTACGTACGACCACTGTTAGAATACGCAGTCCCTGTCTGGTCATTCGCCGTATCCCATTCAGATTCGCTTACGTTAGACCGACTGCAAGCCGTTGCTGCTCGTTCATATCTGCTTTGTAAGACCCGGCACCCTCCTGAGTGGGAAACCCCGAAGCAGATTCTTAATCGTACTTGTGACTGGTCATCCCTGAAGTGGCGTCGTCAGATTCTGTCCTTGCTGTATTTTCATCATGTCTTTTACCAGTTTCCGTCTTTGCTAATTCGTTTCAAATTCAATTTATCCCTTAGTTGTCGTCACCCGTCCTCTATAGTTTTACCTCGTTCTGGCGCCCATTTCCTTAAATCCCCTCTCTTCAGTTTATCTGTGGAATGGAACAAACTTCCAGAACACATCCGCTGCGTTCAGTCCTCTGTCAATTTTCGCATTGCTCTAAAGGCTCATTACTCTCAGCATAGATATTCTCTGACTGGAATTCCGAACTTTTCCGTTTGAGAATTTTTTTTCCTTGAAATTAATCCTTGCTGGGTTTTTTCATCTAAATGTCCCGCTATTATCTGCAGAGGTGATTTCTTCCCTCGTCGATTTCTTTCCTGCTTTTATACCTCGATATTTAGGTACTTGTTTCCCTTCTTCCCATGCTTCATCTTCCACTCTCCTCTCCCCATTTCCCCATTTTTCTTGCGATATTTATGTGGGAGACTTCCGTGATAAGCATCCATTTGCTTTTGGAGAATCCTTTTAAATAAATACAATACAAATACAAATACAAATACGTCCCCGACCTCCATCCCTATGCTATGTGGTATCACGCTTAGCCTTAGGACCGGGTTCCACTGCGGCTCCGCTGCTCGTCATCCGCGGCTTGAAACGTCATCATTACCATCGTGACCGCGGCTCGAGCTGGAGCAGCGAGGCCGCGGCTCACCGCGAGCTTTCGCAACGATTCTTGATCAAAAACTGCGAGCCGGTGCACAAATCTATAATACACGTACTTGAAGTAATTGTTATTATTGTAGGGTTTGAGAGGCTATGACTAAGAGAAGGAGCCAATATTGCAATAATGACGTGGGCGCCTGCTGTGAGCCTCTCATCGTCTCGACTCCAGGACGACAACACTGCACTGCATAAAGAGCACACGTGACGTCGGTTTTCGGCCTCTTTGGCTTCGTCTACGTGGGGCTACTACATAGTCATTGGAGAATTTGTACACAATCATGGGACATGTACGTACACGTACTACATGTTGTAGGGGGTCCCGAAATTCAAGCTGAGTCGACTGCCTGATCACGGATCGTAGCTGCATTCGAGGGTATAGTGCCTGTTGGCTTGGTAGTGTTGCACACGTAAGAATAACGCGTTGTAGGATCAAGTCCAAGTCTTTAGCTGGCGTTTCCCAATAATGACGTGGGCGCCAACTGCGAGCCTCTCATCGTCTCGACTCGATCAAGAGTCGAGACCGACAACAAAGTAATTAATTATTAATGCATGAAGAGTACACGTGATGTCGGTCTTCGGCAGGCTTTGGCTTCATCTACGCGTAGTATACGTGGCCACGCTTTGGCTTCGTCTACGTCACTACTCACTAGTACGTGGCCACGTAGACGAAGCGCAGCCAAAGTCAAAGCTAAAGGGGCCGAGGAACGACGTCGACATGACGTGTACGTGGGGCTACTGCATAGTCATTGTACGTAACGCGTTGTTCAATCAAGTCCAAGACACTGACTTAGTCTTTAGCTGGCGTGTCCCCATCGCATGGTCACTACCAACCGTGTGTAAAAATATAAGTGGTTGTGGATTCGCCCACATAATAGCATGGCTTTTGGCGCGTATATAAAGGGCTTTGGCAGAGATTTGTTTCAGTTGTAGCGAGTATCAGTAGCTAACACTACTACTAGTAGTTCCCGAGGCTTGCCTTCCTACTGAACAGATTTCAATTCTTCTCTAGATTTACTGATGGTGTTGCTGTCCCGCTGTAGCTAGGCGAATACACTGATTGTCGTAGTTGAAAGTCAAATTCTCCAGTGTTTTTCTTTCTTCCCTGCTTGTATCACTGTATGCTGGATTGCTACTCGGCGCAGTTGCTTGGCCATTGTCCTTTGATAACTGCAGCTGCTTGGTTTCTAAAGCCAAGCAGCTGCAGTTGCAGTTATCAAAGGACAATGGCCAAGCAACTGCGCCGAGTAGCAATCCAGCATACAGTGATACAAGCAGGGAAGAAAGAAAAACACTGGAACAGGAAGAATCTCTTAGAATGCAGAATTCGGCAGAAGCTCAGCTAGACGGATCGAAGACTCTCACTACCACGGACGGTAAGGTGAACTTTTAAGGCTTAAAAATCTGCTTACTAATTTTGCTGAATTATCCCGTTGTTCTCAGTTATTTTTGCGCACTAAAGCAAAGTTTCGTTGCGTTGCTTGTGTCGGGACTATCACACTAGGTTTTGTCGATCATCCTTAGCTCTAGCACTCCGTAGATGTTCACTTCAAATGCATGTGCAAGCATTTGTGGGATATGAATAAAAATGGTATGTTCCGTTTTCTGTGTGCACCCCCAAACTGGGCCAAAGCAATTTTGTCCGACAAGGCCTTATGGCCCAGTATCTGCAATACTGGACCTTAGTTAGGGCTATTCTTCACAAAATGACGCTTTTCTGCTTTTGTCATCTAGAGGTATCTAGTGATCAAAAGGCAAAGTATTAGACGGAACAAATCAATATCGATGACCCAGAAGCTTCTTAAACAAACATACATGTAGGTACATGTCAGGAAATACAACAATTTATCACAGCGTTTTCCACATCGAAATACATTGTGTTACAAAAGGCAGTGAATAAATCAGCCATCCAGTTGTTGTTGCACAACAACTCTCGGGCAACCTCTGGCGTAGAGCATGGATGGTCTTGATCCTCATCACTCCGCACCAATTAAAATTTCTTGAACACCATCCCAAGTCTGCTGAAAACTCACAGAAGCACAGAAGTGCAGAAGCCTGACCAACAAGTGTATTATTCGTCAGCCCACGTTTATTGTCTGCACAGGAGCCGGGGCCATATACAGCACATACACTGATCTGTGTGCCCTGTGGTTCAGTTATGATAATCCAGAGCATATCCTGGTCGGTGCAGTCGGTGTCCAGCTGTCTATCTGGTAGGCCAGCCTTCACCCAGATTGCAATCCCACCACCATAGTATTAATTATTATGCTGTCCTGTAGCGCTATAGCACATTAGCCCCATCCCTCACACAAACAAGTCAACAAAGAGGCATCTTTGGATTGAGGAGTGCTGGTTTCGAAACAACTGGTTTGAAGCTCAAAGTAGAGCTGGTGTTAGCTCAGAGCAGAGCTGCTGTTAGCTCAGAGCAGAGCTGCTGTTAGCTCAAAGTAGAGCTGCTGTTAGCTCAAAGTAGAGCTGCGGTTAGCTCAAAGTAGAGCTGCTGTTAGCTCAAAGTAGAGCTGCGGTTAGCTCAAAGTAGAGCTGCTGTTAGCTCAAAGTAGAGCTGCGGTTAGCTCAAAGTAGAGCTGCGGTTAGCTCAAAGTAGAGCTGCGGTTAGCTCAAAGTAGAGCTGCTGTTAGCTCAAAGTAGAGCTGCTGTTAGCTCAAAGTAGAGCTGCGGTTAGCTCAAAGTAGAGCTGCTGTTAGCTCAAAGTAGAGCTGCTGTTAGCTCAACGTAGAGCTGCAATGCTAAATGGATGTAATATAGCGCAAGGCAGAGCCGCAGCAAATAGCTAGATAACACCAGTTGTGAGAGTGGACCCGATTAGTGGGTACGATAATTATGATGGTGTGAATAAGTTGGATAGGGAGGGATGGTGGGAAAAGAAACACTGCTGAAGCACGATCCGTTGTCTGGAAGAGCACAACAGGGCAAGCAAGATTTGTTTTTCTTTTCCGCAAAATGGGCTGGTGCCATTTGTGATTACGCAGCAAAACAAAGCGCATGACGTCAGTCGTGAATGCAGTACAAAGCAATGCAGTGCAGTGTGTGCGCTAGTTCGGATTGTTGCTAACAAGTACTAGCACAGCTAGTACACCATTAGCCCCATCCCTCACACAAACAAGTCAACAAAGAGGCATCTTTGGATTGAGGAGTGCTGGTTTCGAAACAACTGGTTTGAAGCTCAAAGTAGAGCTGGTGTTAGCTCAGAGCAGAGCTGCTGTTAGCTCAGAGCAGAGCTGCTGTTAGCTCAAAGTAGAGCTGCTGTTAGCTCAAAGTAGAGCTGCGGTTAGCTCAAAGTAGAGCTGCTGTTAGCTCAAAGTAGAGCTGCGGTTAACTCAAAGTAGAGCTGCTGTTAGCTCAAAGTAGAGCTGCGGTTAGCTCAAAGTAGAGCTGCGGTTAGCTCAAAGTAGAGCTGCGGTTAGCTCAAAGTAGAGCTGCTGTTAGCTCAAAGTAGAGCTGCTGTTAGCTCAAAGTAGAGCTGCGGTTAGCTCAAAGTAGAGCTGCTGTTAGCTCAAAGTAGAGCTGCTGTTAGCTCAACGTAGAGCTGCAATGCTAAATGGATGTAATATAGCGCAAGGCAGAGCCGCAGCAAATAGCTAGATAACACCAGTTGTGAGAGTGGACCCATGAAACCAGCACTCCGTTAGCTAAGCACTATTGACGCACAGCAAGGGTCAATTTATGTCAGCACAGGCAAGCATTGCGCAGCTAGAGTTCAGTAGCTCATTACTCACCCGAGTTGGGGATCATGGCATCCATGGCACGGCAGCAAGCCGGGACGATAGCTGGCGCTTAGCGCTTGTTGTAGTCCGGATGTAGCATAGACACGCATCGCTCTTTCCACTGACCTGCCACTCGGAAGAAGGAGTCGGGGCACTAGCCATAGCAGCGGTGGTGGCTGCACCAATGTGGACCGAATGCCCGGAGTAGTTCGACTGGGATGGTACACCGGCCGAGCGACAAGAGACCATACTGTTACTGTGAATGACTGCCTGGTCAGCTGCTGTCTGTTCGAGAGTACGAACAAGAGTTGCTCTGGTCCCTCGCGACGAGTGACAAATGGGTAGCTAACAATGGCACGGACCGGGCAGTACGGCGGTACAGATGGGCCAATGTCACTAGTAACGCCTTTACCGAATGGGTCCGTCTTGGATGAAAGCAGGAAGAGTTGCAGGCGTCCGTCACCAGGGGAGCTAGTACAGCCCCGTGTGATGCCATTAGTGAATTCAGCACACCGAAGAAATCCAAAGAAGCAGCATGGCGGCTTGGTAGAGCAGCTTGTCATGGCTATTCAGGATACTACTTTTCCGGCGTGCATCCGTCAGGTGTCGTAGGATTGGCATAGTTATAGGAAGGCGAGGGGTGAGTACAGCCGTACCATGGCATCGCTGGATGCCCTTCAACACCCTCTCCAGAAGCCACGCATCTACTAAGGGGCCGGCAAACCCATTCTCAAGGTGGGCTTTATGCACCGCACTCGCATACACAGATACAGTTCAGGGCACGCTGATCATAGTTCACGCATGAATGTGTGTCCAGGAACGATGACTCGGGCAGCAAAAGTGAGCTTCCCCAGGAGGGACTCGAGTTGACGCTGGCCGATGCTGCGCTCGTTGATAGTAGCCATGAGTAGCGCACGGATCTCGGACAGCTTGTCCTCTGGTAGCCGCAGTCTAGGAAAGTACCAAGGAAGGTCAATGATGGTGATGGCCCTTCGAGCTGGGATGGAGCAAAGAGGAGTGCCGAGATACGTGAATGCCCGGAGGGGGATGGTGAGTTGCTGGTTGGCTGCAGCCAAACCAGTGGAGATATCGAGAAAGTCATCGAGGTAATGAAGCCGGTGATCTATAGCAAACTCGTGCTGCATGATCCAGTTGACTGCTGTGGCTACTGAGTCAAAGACGGCTGGGCTGGAGCGGAGGCCGAAAGGCAGAAAGCGCTCGTAGTAGTAGGAGCCTTCCCAGCGAAGTCCTGACGGCGGACTGGGATCTGCCGAAATGCACTGTGTACGTCGAGCTTGGACAAATACACAGGCTGTGGGCATGACATGATGATGTTGATCGCGTTGTCAATGCTCGCGTAGTGCAGAGAGAGCGGCTCGGCAGGAATGCTGTCGTTCGCGCCGGTGCCTTCCGGACTAGACAGATGGTGGATCATTCGCAGCTTGCCGTTCTTTTTGGGGATGGCACCAATACCAGAGCGGCGCATGAACTGAAATGGAGGTGACGGAAATGGGCCTGTGGTCTCGCTGCGGGCGCAGGAAGCAGCTAATTGCTCCGATATAAATGCCGAGTGAGTGAAAGCCAAGGGTAGATTATTAGAGAAAACCGAAATGTCGTGTTGGCCGGCAGATCCAAGAGTAAAGCCACGGCGCAGGCCATGGAGAACATACACAACACATTATGATATGAGTGGTTACGTAACAGGCGGGCAAAGTGGTCAGCTAGCAGTGTGGTGTCTGCAGAGTGTATAGGAAAGAAGCTACGTACCGAGTCAAGCTATTCAGTAGCCATTCTGCTAGGAGCGGCGGGGTGGCCGATTGGCTCCGCGCTGCTGCTGGTTGCACATGATGCATGGGTGGTCCTTGCCACACTGGCTGCAGGTGTGGGAGAAGCGGCACGACGACGAAGAACAGCGACCTCCATTGAAGTTGCGGCAGATTTCTTGGCCGTCGCTGGTATGGTTGCGACCACTGGAGGTAAATGCTGCTGGCTTGGGGACGAAAAGGACACAAACCGCCCCTGGATGGGCCGTCTTACATTGAGCGCATTTTGGGTGTGCATGGCCTGTGACAGCTATCTGCCATAGGTTCACGTCGATGGTGTCCAACCTCTTCGTGCCTGGTTACTGGGCCACGAGCAGCCGCAGCTGGCGGTCGTACTCTAGCCACGCGCTTGGGAAGAACTGGCGGTTAGCAGTCAGGATCAACTGCTGGTACGCAATCAGTTCAGCAGTTCAGCAGTGCGGTGTAGGGCAGCAGCCGTGATAGCAGACATGTATGTGGTCCATGCCTCGAGCCGGGTAGCTACATGTATAATTATCGTGAACCTTGCGATGCACCTGCTTCGCGTACGGTCATCCGACTCAACGATATTTAGCTGGCTATCGTTATTCGGGCTGTGAACCAGCCGGAATGTTGGGCCGGAAGTGTGCAAGAATTTCAAGCAACAAACTTGAAAATCTACGAACTCCCCTCGCAAGATACGTTCTTGCACAGCCTTGGGCACAGCTGGTGCAAGTGGCTGATCGGGTGGGTTACAGGAGCTTGGCCTGGCGTAGTGGCGGCAGCAGCCGCATTGCCTTGGCCTTGGGTGAGGAGCGGTACAATGCTCTCCGATAATAATAAAATGGCGGCCGACAAAGCCGACTACACCTCGTCACGTAGATCTACGGGAGCGCAGAGATCCGTTGAGCCCGCGTCACCTGAGCTGGCGGAGGAGGCATTGGTGCAAGTCGGGCTTCTGGGCTCGCGAGCCGTGTCCGCACTGTCCGTGTCATGTTGCTGGTTCTCCTGGCCGGAGCAGACCTCACTACCAAGGGCTAGTTGTGCCAGCAAACGGCCCTGTAAAATACTTTTACTAAGTTTCCTTTCGGATTCAAGCCGCGCTGAGAAGGCTCGCCGCGGGGGCTTGGCAAGGCATTGCCTTGACAGTGTCGACAGTTAGGTCAGACATACTGAAGAAATACAGTGTCGAGGTGACACTCGGGCTGGCAGCAAAGCTACGAAAGGAAAAGAAACACTGCTGAAGCACGATCCGTTGTCTGGAAGAGCACAACAGGGCAAGCAAGATTTGTTTTTCTTTTCCGCAAAATGGGCTGGTGCCATTTGTGATTACGCAGCAAAACAAAGCGCATGACGTCAGTCGTGAATGCAGTACAAAGCAATGCAGTGCAGTGTGTGCGCTAGTTCGGATTGTTGCTAACAAGTACTAGCACAGCTAGTACACCATTATCAGGTTTTGTTGTTGTTGTTGTTGTTGTTGTTGTTGTTGTTGTTGTTGTTGTTGTTGTTGTTGTTGTTGTTGTTGTTGTTGTTGTTGTTGCTGTTGTTGTTGTTGTTGTTGTTGTTGTTGTTGTTGTTGTTGTTGTTGTTGTTGTTGTTGTTGTTGTTGTTGTTGTTGTTGTTGTTGTTGTTGTTGTTGTTGTTGTTGTTGTTGTTCCTGTTGTTGTTGTTGTTGTTGTTGTTGTTGTTGTTGTTGTTGTTGTTGTTGTTGTTGTTGTTGTTGTTGTTGTTGTTGTTGTTGTTGTTGTTGTTGTTGTTGTTGTTGTTGTTGTTGTTGTTGTTGTTGTTGTTGTTGTTGCTGTTGTTGTTGTTGTTGTTGTTGTTGTTGTTGTTGTTGTTGTTGTTGTTGTTGTTGTTGTTGTTGTTGTTGTTGTTGTTGTTGTTGTTGTTGTTGTTGTTGTTGTTGTTGTTGTTGTTGTTGTTGGTTGTGACGGTGGTGGTGGTGATGGTTGTGATTTTGATTCAGTTAGAAAGCCCTGGCTGCATCAATGATGTGCATGCATGCACATGCCATGCAGGCTGTTTCCCGTGTGTCACCTGATCGTCGCCTTTGGAGTCGACCAATGACATTAGGGACCTTTCGCACCCCGCGTACGGATACGAAACGAATGCTGATTCGTCACCTGGGTTCGAGGATTCGTCAGAGTCCCTGCGGAGAACTCGTTTTCACGAATGGAAGCCTCTTCATTCGTGGCACGCTCCGAATCCGTCAGGTACACATTTATTTGGATAGATACACATGTTTTGCAAGGTACACATTTTTTCCCTTGATTCCATGATCCATGCACGTGTGCGTGTAAAAACTCGTAGGTCTACGCCAAACTACCGGCGCCCGCGGCCGTATTCGTAGTTGCCATGCACATTTGCATGACGACTCGCGAAACCTGAAATCTGTTTTCAACGAAACGATTACGAGCCGAATCAAACTTTCGTTTCGCATTCGTTTCGTAGCAAATGCGAAAGGTCCCTATTATCAAACTGCACCGGCTGGAAAGCGCGGTCCTGCCTGCTCAAAAGTCAAAGGTGATGGAACTGGATCAACCACCCGTCGTCAAGTGACGACGGGTAGGAACCGATTCGACTTGACGATGGGCAGGAACGGATTCCAGTTGACTCAAGCCTCTTGTACGGGCAAAAATAAAATCTTGATCAATAATAGAAATGAAACTACACTGGCTGGCAGAGTGTTCCACAGCGCAGGTCCACGGAAGAACGGTCGGCGAGTGCCTGTATTCGTCCTGGCCAGCGGGAGAATGAGCCCGGCGTTGGCTTGATGTCGAGTTGGGACCGTGGTTGCGGGCGTCAGCTGCTTTGAAAGCGCTGTACTACATTGGCCGTTCAGGCCGCGCCAGATGAGATCGAGGAGTCGGTGGTGTTGTGTCTCCTCGATTTTGCGGAGGGATATGCACTCCCTTTGGTGGCTTACCGAAGATGTGGGTGGTAGGCTGAACACAGCGCAGATGGCACGGTTCTGAAGACGTTGGAGTTTCCCTAGAGCGAAAGCTGAGAGGGACGTGCTATAGGCCACACTTCCATATAATAGGTCGGGCATCACAACGGATTTTAGGTATTGGACCCTGGCCTTCTGGGAAAGGGATCGCCAGGCTCGCCATAAATGCTCCGACTTTCCTGTTCACCTTCGCTGTAACATCGTGGATATGGTGGTCCCAGGTCAGTTGCTCGGTGATGGTTAAACCCAAGTACTTGGCCGCAGTACAAGCAGGTAAGCGGGTCTGATGGCAATTTACAGCGATACTGGTTTGCGCATCCCTCCCACAGATGGACAGAACTTGACTTTTGCGTTCATTCAATATCAGGCCGCGGTTTTCGAGCCAGTCAGCCAGTTGGTGACCATGATGACATGCACCAGCTATTCTAAAGTCTACACATACGTAATGACGTATGATACAGTTATCTAGTGATCTACTGTGGCCGGCCGAGAAGCTAGTGTTGCCCAAGTCGGTGGGTACTACTACATGTACGACTAGACCTTTCCACATTGAATTTTGCATTTTTGGGGGTTGGAGAGAGAGGGGGGGGGGGGGGGGGGGGGTGAGGGAAGCATTCTCCTCGGACTGCGAGGATTTCCTTTCTGTTTCATGCCGAAAAACATATTTATGGGGCTAGACACATTGATTTTCTCCATGTCTAAACATTAAATGAGACTTCGGGTATAACGACACTTCGCGAATAAGGACACCTTTTTGATGCCTCGCCGAGCGTCGTTAGAAGCGAAGTTGACTGTACGTGGGCCAAAGAAAGTCGAAACCTGAAACACGATCATGGCGATCGGGAAGGACTTTTCGCCTTCATCAAGTTTTCCAGGTACGCGTGCTCGAGTGTAGTCTAGTAGAAATGAAAATGTAGCCACCACGTCCCCAACTTCCACCTCTAAGACAACCTGAAAACAATTCTAAACCTACTTGTACTTCTTGTTGAGCAAAGAAAAAATGCAGTAGGTCTAGCCACCACGTCCCCGACCTCCATCCCTATGCTATGTGGTATCACGCTTAGCCTTAGGACCGGGTTCCACTGCGGCTCCGCTGCTCGTCATCCGCGGCTTGAAACGTCATCATTACCATCGTGACCGCGGCTCGAGCTGGAGCAGCGAGGCCGCGGCTCACCGCGAGCTTTCGCAACGATTCTTGATCAAAAACTGCGAGCCGGTGCACAAATCTATAATACACGTACTTGAAGTAATTGTTATTATTGTAGGGTTTGAGAGGCTATGACTAAGAGAAGGAGCCAATATTGCAATAATGACGTGGGCGCCTGCTGTGAGCCTCTCATCGTCTCGACTCCAGGACGACAACACTGCACTGCATAAAGAGCACACGTGACGTCGGTTTTCGGCCTCTTTGGCTTCGTCTACGTGGGGCTACTACATAGTCATTGGAGAATTTGTACACAATCATGGGACATGTACGTACACGTACTACATGTTGTAGGGGGTCCCGAAATTCAAGCTGAGTCGACTGCCTGATCATGCACGGATCGTAGCTGCATTCGAGGGTATAGTGCCTGTTGGCTTGGTAGTGTTGCACACGTAAGAATAACGCGTTGTAGGATCAAGTCCAAGTCTTTAGCTGGCGTTTCCCAATAATGACGTGGGCGCCAACTGCGAGCCTCTCATCGTCTCGACTCGATCAAGAGTCGAGACCAACAACATAGTAATTAATTATTAATGCATGAAGAGTACACGTGATGTCGATCTTCGGCAGGCTTTGGCTTCATCTACGCGTAGTATACGTGGCCACGCTTTGGCTTCGTCTACGTCACTACTCACTGGTACGTGGCCACGTAGACGAAGCGCAGCCAAAGTCAAAGCTAAAGGGGCCGAGGAACGACGTCGACATGACGTGTACGTGGGGCTACTGCATAGTCATTGTACGTAACGCGTTGTTCAATCAAGTCCAAGACACTGACTTAGTCTTTAGCTGGCGTGTCCCCATCGCATGGTCACTACCAACCGTGTGTAAAAATATAAGTGGTTGTGGATTCGCCCACATAAGAGCATGGCTTTTGGCGCGTATATAAAGGGCTTTGGCAGAGATTTGTTTCAGTTGTAGCGAGTATCAGTAGCTAACACTACTACTAGTAGTTCCCGAGGCTTGCCTTCCTACTGAACAGATTTCAATTCTTCTCTAGATTTACTGATGGTGTTGCTGTCCCGCTGTAGCTAGGCGAATACACTGATTGTCGTAGTTGAAAGTCAAATTCTGCAGTGTTTTTCTTTCTTCCCTGCTTGTATCACTGTATGCTGGATTGCTACTCGGCGCAGTTGCTTGGCCATTGTCCTTTGATAACTGCAGCTGCTTGGTTTCTAAAGCCAAGCAGCTGCAGTTGCAGTTATCAAAGGACAATGGCCAAGCAACTGCGCCGAGTAGCAATCCAGCATACAGTGATACAAGCAGGGAAGAAAGAAAAACACTGGAACAGGAAGAATCTCTTAGAATGCAGAATTCGGCAGAAGCTCAGCTAGACGGATCGAAGACTCTCACTACCACGGACGGTAAGGTGAACTTTTAAGGCTTGAAAATCTGCTTACTAATTTTGCTGAATTATCCCGTTGTTCTCAGTTATTTTTGCGCACTAAAGCAAAGTTTCGTTGCGTTGCTTGTGTCGGGACTATCACACTAGGTTTTGTCGATCATCCTTAGCTCTAGCACTGCGTAGATGTTCACTTCAAATGCATGTGCAAGCATTTGTGGGATATGAATAAAAATGGTATGTTCAGTTTTCTGTGTGCACCCTCAAACTGGGCCAAAGCAATTTTGTCCGACAAGGCTTTATGGCCCAGTATCTGCAATACTGGACCTTAGTTAGGGCTATTCTTCACAAAATGACGTTTTTCTGCTTTTGTCATCTAGAGGTATCTAGTGATCAAAAGGCAAAGTATTAGACGGATCAATATCGATGACCCAGAAGCTTCTTAAACAAACATACATGTAGGTACATGTCAGGAAATACAACAATTTATCACAGCGTTTTCCACATCGAAATACATTGTGTTACAAAAGGCAGTGAATAAATCAGCCATCCAGTTGTTGTTGCACAACAACTCTCGGGCAACCTCTGGCGTAGAGCATGGATGGTCTTGATCCTCATCACTCCGCACCAATTAAAATTTCTTGAACACCATCCCAAGTCTGCTGAAAACTCACAGAAGCACAGAAGTGCAGAAGCCTGACCAACAAGTGTATTATTCGTCAGCCCACGTTTATTGTCTGCACAGGAGCCGGGGCCATGTACAGCACATACACTGATCTGTGTGCCCTGTGGTTCAGTTATGATAATCCAGAGCATATCCTGGTCGGTGCAGTCGGTGTCCAGCTGTCTATCTGGTAGGCCAGCCTTCACCCAGATTGCAATCCCACCACCATAGTAATAATTATTATGCTGTCCTGTCGCGCTATAGCACATTATCAGGTTTTGTTGTTGTTGTTGTTGTTGTTGTTGTTGTTGTTGTTGTTGTTGTTGTTGTTGTTGTTGTTGTTGTTGTTGTTGTTGTTGTTGTTGTTGTTGTTGTTGTTGTTGTTGTTGTTGTTGTTGTTGTTGTTGTTGTTGTTGTTGTTGTTGTTGTTGTTGTTGTTGTTGTTGTTGTTGTTGTTGTTGTTGTTGTTGTTGTTGTTGTTGTTGTTGTTGTTGTTGTTGTTGTTGTTGTTGTTGTTGTTGTTGTTGTTGTTGTTGTTGTTGTTGTTGTTGGTTGTGACGGTGGTGGTAGTGATGGTTGTGATTTTGATTCAGTTAGAAAGCCCTGGCTGCATCAATGATGTGCATGCATGCACATGCCATGCAGGCTGTTTCCCGTGTGTCACCTGATCGTCGCCTTTGGAGTCGACCAATGACATTAGGGACCTTTCGCACCCCGCGTACGGATACGAAACGAATGCTGATTCGTCACCTGGGTTCGAGGATTCGTCAGAGTCCCTGCGGAGAACTCGTTTTCACGAATGGAAGCCTCTTCATTCGTGGCACGCTCCGAATCCGTCAGGTACACATTTATTTGGATAGATACACATGTTTTGCAAGGTACACATTTTTCCCTTGATTCCATGATCCATGCACGTGTGCGTGTAAAAACCCGTAGGTCTACGCCAAACTACCGGCGCCCGCGGCCGTATTCGTAGTTGCCATGCACATTTGCATGACGACTCGCGAAACCTGAAATCTGTTTTCAACGAAACGATTACGAGCCGAATCAAACTTTCGTTTCGCATTCGTTTCGTAGCAAATGCAAAATGTCCCTATTATCAAACTGCACCTGCTGGAAAGCGCGGTCCTGCCTGCTCAAAAGTCAAAGGTGATGGAACTGGATCAACCGCCCGTCGTCAAGTGACGACGGGTAGGAACCGATTCGACTTGACGATGGACAGGAACGGATTCCAGTTGACTCAAGCCTCTTGTACGGGCAAAAATACAATCTTGATCAATAATAGAAATGAAACTACACTGGCTGGCAGAGTGTTCCACAGCGCAGGTCCACGGAAGAACGGTCGGCGAGTGCCTGTATTCGTCCTGGCCAGCGGGAGAATGAGCCCGGCGTTGGCTTGATGTCGAGTTGGGACCGTGGTTGCGGGCGTCAGCTGCTTTGAAAGCGCTGTACTACATTGGCCGTTCAGGCCGCGCCAGATGAGATCGAGGAGTCGGTGGTGTTGTGTCTCCTCGATTTTGCGGAGGGATATGCACTCCCTTTGGTGGCTTACCGAAGATGTGGGTGGTAGGCTGAACACAGCGCAGATGGCACGGTTCTGAAGACGTTGGAGTTTCCCTAGAGCGAAAGCTTAGAGGGACGTGCTATAGGCCACACTTCCATATAATAGGTCGGGCATCACAACGGATTTTAGGTATTGGACCCTGGCCTTCTGGGAAAGGGATCGCCAGGCTCGCCATAAATGCTCCGACTTTCCTGTTCACCTTCGCTGTAACATCGTGGATATGGTGGTCCCAGGTCAGTTGTTCGGTGATGGTTAAACCCAAGTACTTGGCCGCAGTACAAGCAGGTAAGCGGGTCTGATGGCAATTTACAGCGATACTGGTTTGCGCATCCCTCCCACAGATGGACAGAACTTGACTTTTGCGTTCATTCAATATCAGGCCGCGGTTTTCGAGCCAGTCAGCCAGTTGGTGACCATGATGACATGCACCAGCTATTCTAAAGTCTACACATACGTAATGATGTATGATACAGTTATCTAGTGATCTACTGTGGCCGGCCGTGAAGCTAGTGTTGCCCAAGTCGGTGGGTACTACTACATGTACGACTAGACCTTTCCACATTGAATTTTGCATTTTTCGGGGTTGGAGAGAGAGGGGGGGGGGGGGGGGTGAGGGAAGCATTCTCCTTGGACTGCGAGGATTTCCTTTCTGTTTCATGCCGAAAAACATATTTATGGGGCTAGACACATTGATTTTCTCCATGTCTAAACATTTAATGAGACTTCGGGTATAACGACACTTCGCGAATAAGGACACCTTTTTGATGCCTCGCCGAGCGTCGTTAGAAGCGAAGTTGACTGTACGTGGGGCAAAGAACGTCGAAACCTAAAACACGATCATGGCGATCGGGAAGGACTTTTCGCCTTCGTCAAGTTTTCCAGGTCGCGCGTGCTCGAGTGTAGTCTAGTAGAAATGAAAATGTAGCCACCACGTCCCCAACTTCCACCTCTAAGACAACCTGAAAACAATTCTAAACCTACTTGTACTTCTTGTTGAGCAAAGAAAAAATGCAGTAGGTCTAGCCACCACGTCCCCGACCTCCATCCCTATGCTATGTGGTATCACGCTTAGCCTTAGGACCGGGTTCCACTGCGGCTCCGCTGCTCGTCATCCGCGGCTTGAAACGTCATCATTACCATCGTGACCGCGGCTCGAGCTGGAGCAGCGAGGCCGCGGCTCACCGCGAGCTTTCGCAACGATTCTTGATCAAAAACTGCGAGCCGGTGCACAAATCTATAATACACGTACTTGAAGTAATTGTTATTATTGTAGGGTTTGAGAGGCTATGACTAAGAGAAGGAGCCAATATTGCAATAATGACGTGGGCGCCTGCTGTGAGCCTCTCATCGTCTCGACTCCAGGACGACAACACTGCACTGCATAAAGAGCACACGTGACGTCGGTTTTCGGCCTCTTTGGCTTCGTCTACGTGGGGCTACTACATAGTCATTGGAGAATTTGTACACAATCATGGGACATGTACGTACACGTACTACATGTTGTAGGGGGTCCCGAAATTCAAGCTGAGTCGACTGCCTGATCACGGATCGTAGCTGCATTCGAGGGTATAGTGCCTGTTGGCTTGGTAGTGTTGCACACGTAAGAATAACGCGTTGTAGGATCAAGTCCAAGTCTTTAGCTGGCGTTTCCCAATAATGACGTGGGCGCCAACTGCGAGCCTCTCATCGTCTCGCCTCGATGAAGAGTCGAGACCGACAACATAGTAATTAATTATTAATGCATGAAGAGTACACGTGATGTCGGTCTTCGGCAGGCTTTGGCTTCATCTACGCGTAGTATACGTGGCCACGCTTTGGCTTCGTCTACGTCACTACTCACTAGTACGTGGCCACGTAGACGAAGCGCAGCCAAAGTCAAAGCTAAAGGGGCCGAGGAACGACGTCGACATGACGTGTACGTGGGGCTACTGCATAGTCATTGTACGTAACGCGTTGTTCAATCAAGTCCAAGACACTGACTTAGTCTTTAGCTGGCGTGTCCCCATCGCATGGTCACTACCAACCGTGTGTAAAAATATAAGTGGTTGTGGATTCGCCCACATAATAGCATGGCTTTTGGCGCGTATATAAAGGGCTTTGGCAGAGATTTGTTTCAGTTGTAGCGAGTATCAGTAGCTAACACTACTACTAGTAGTTCCCGAGGCTTGCCTTCCTACTGAACAGATTTCAATTCTTCTCTAGATTTACTGATGGTGTTGCTGTCCCGCTGTAGCTAGGCGAATACACTGATTGTCGTAGTTGAAAGTCAAATTCTCCAGTGTTTTTCTTTCTTCCCTGCTTGTATCACTGTATGCTGGATTGCTACTCGGCGCAGTTGCTTGGCCATTGTCCTTTGATAACTGCAGCTGCTTGGTTTCTAAAGCCAAGCAGCTGCAGTTGCAGTTATCAAAGGCCAATGGCCAAGCAACTGCGCCGAGTAGCAATCCAGCATACAGTGATACAAGCAGGGAAGAAAGAAAAACACTGGAACAGGAAGAATCTCTTAGAATGCAGAATTCGGCAGAAGCTCAGCTAGACGGATCGAAGACTCTCACTACCACGGACGGTGAGGTGAACTTTTAAGGCTTGAAAATCTGCTTACTAATTTTGCTGAATTATCCCGTTGTTCTCAGTTATTTTTGCGCACTAAAGCAAAGTTTCGTTGCGTTGCTTGTGTCGGGACTATCACACTAGGTTTTGTCGATCATCCTTAGCTCTGGCACTGCGTAGATGTTCACTTCAAATGCATGTGCAAGCATTTGTGGGATATGAATAAAAATGGTATGTTCAGTTTTCTGTGTGCACCCCCAAACTGGGCCAAAGCAATTTTGTCCGACAAGGCTTTATGGCCCAGTATCTGCAATACTGGACCTTAGTTAGGGCTATTCTTCACAAAATGACGTTTTTCTGCTTTTGTCATCTAGAGGTATCTAGTGATCAAAAGGCAAAGTATTAGACGGATCAATATCGATGACCCAGAAGCTTCTTAAACAAACATACATGTAGGTACATGTCAGGAAATACAACAATTTATCACAGCGTTTTCCACATCGAAATACATTGTGTTACAAAAGGCAGTGAATAAATCAGCCATCCAGTTGTTGTTGCACAACAACTCTCGGGCAACCTCTGGCGTAGAGCATGGATGGTCTTGATCCTCATCACTCCGCACCAATTAAAATTACTTGAACACCATCCCAAGTCTGCTGAAAACTCACAGAAGCACAGAAGTGCAGAAGCCTGACCAACAAGTGTATTATTCGTCAGCCCACGTTTATTGTCTGCACAGGAGCCGGGGCGATATACAGCACATACACTGATCTGTGTGCCCTGTGGTTCAGTTATGATAATCCAGAGCATATCCTGGTCGGTGCAGTCGGTGTCCAGCTGTCTATCTGGTAGGCCAGCCTTCACCCAAATTGCAATCCCACCACCATAGTAATAATTATTATGCTGTCCTGTCGCGCTATAGCACATTATCAGGTTTTGTTGTTGTTGTTGTTGTTGTTGTTGCTGTTGTTGTTGTTGTTGTTGTTGTTGTTGTTGTTGCTGTTGTTGTTGTTGTTGTTGTTGTTGTTGTTGTTGTTGTTGTTGTTGTTGTTGTTGTTGTTGTTGTTGTTGTTGTTGTTGTTGTTGTTGTTGTTCCTGTTGTTGTTGTTGTTGTTGTTGTTGTTGTTGTTGTTGTTGTTGTTGTTGTTGTTGTTGTTGTTGTTGTTGTTGTTGTTGTTGTTGGTTGTGACGGTGGTGGTGGTGATGGTTGTGATTTTGATTCAGTTAGAAAGCCCTGGCTGCATCAATGATGTGCATGCATGCACATGCCATGCAGGCTGTTTCCCGTGTGTCACCTGATCGTCGCCTTTGGAGTCGACCAATGACATTATTAGGGACCTTTCGCACCCCGCGTACGGATACGAAACGAATGCTGATTCGTCACCTGGGTTCGAGGATTCGTCAGAGTCCCTGCGGAGAACTCGTTTTCACGAATGGAAGCCTCTTCATTCGTGGCACGCTCCGAATCCGTCAGGTACACATTTATTTGGATAGATACACATGTTTTGCAAGGTACACATTTTTCCCTTGATTCCATGATCCATGCACGTGTGCGTGTAAAAACCCGTAGGTCTACGCCAAACTACCGGCGCCCGCGGCCGTGTTCGTAGTTGCCATGCACACTAGGGAGGTTCTGCTCTACGTTTCGGGAACGCGACGCAAAGAATCACGCGAACTCTCTTCGCGTTCCCGTAACGTAAAGAAATCCAGTTCTGCTCTACGTTTCACGTAGAGAAGTCACGTGGGATGTGTACTGGGAATTTCCCCTTCCATATTTGGCAGTTTTCTGCCTGCACTCGAATGCTACCCTGCAGATCCGTACGCATTTTCTCTGCGTGTGCCACAACGTAGAGAACCTCATCTCCGCGTAGAAATCTGAACCCAAAACACGCGAAGCCGTAGACTCTAACCCAGGCACCTGCTCTCTACGTGATTTCTCTACGTTTCACGTATAGCAGAACCTCTCTACTTGCATGACGACTCGCGAAACCTGAAATCTGTTTTCAACGAAACGATTACGAGCCGAATCAAACTTTCGTTTCGCATTCGTTTCGTAGCAAATGCGAAAGGTCCCTATTATCAAACTGCACCGGCTGGAAAGCGCGGTCCTGCCTGCTCAAAAGTCAAAGGTGATGGAACTGGATCAACGGTAGGAACCGATTCGACTTGACGATGGGCAGGAACGGATTCCAGTTGACTCAAGCCACTTGTACGGGCAAAAATACAATCTTGATCAATAATAGAAATGAAACTACACTGGCTGGCAGAGTGTTCCACAGCGCAGGTCCACGGAAGAACGGTCGGCGAGTGCCTGTATTCGTCCTGGCCAGCGGGAGAATGAGCCCGGCGTTGGCTTGATGTCGAGTTGGGACCGTGGTTGCGGGCGTCAGCTGCTTTGAAAGCGCTGTACTACATTGGCCGTTCAGGCCGCGCCAGATGAGATCGAGTAGTCGGTGGTGTTGTGTCTCCTCGATTTTGCGGAGGGATATGCACTCCCTTTGGTGGCTTACCGAAGATGTGGGTGGTAGGCTGAACACAGCGCAGATGGCACGGTTCTGAAGACGTTGGAGTTTCCCTAGAGCGAAAGCTGAGAGGGACGTGCTATAGGCCACACTTCCATATAATAGGTCGGGCATCACAACGGATTTTAGGTATTGGACCCTGGCCTTCTGGGAAAGGGATCGCCAGGCTCGCCATAAATGCTCCGACTTTCCTGTTCACCTTCGCTGTAACATCGTGGATATGGTGGTCCCAGGTCAGTTGCTCGGTGATGGTTAAACCCAAGTACTTGGCCGCAGTACAAGCAGGTAAGCGGGTCTGATGGCAATTTACAGCGATACTGGTTTGCGCATCCCTCCCACAGATGGACAGAACTTGACTTTTGCGTTCATTCAATATCAGGCTGCGGTTTTCGAGCCAGTCAGCCAGTTGGTGACCATGATGACATGCACCAGCTATTCTAAAGTCTACACATACGTAATGACGTATGATACAGTTATCTAGTGATCTACTTTGGCCGGCCGTGAAGCTAGTGTTGCCCAAGTCGGTGGGTACTACTACATGTACGACTAGACCTTTCCACATTGAATTTTGCATTTTTGGGGGTTGGAGAGAGAGGGGGGGGGGGTGAGGGAAGCATTCTCCTTGGACTGCGAGGATTTCCTTTCTGTTTCATGCCGCAAAACATATTTATGGGGCTAGACACATTGATTTTCTCCATGTCTAAACATTTAATGAGACTTCGGGTATAACGACACTTCGCGAATAAGGACACCTTTTTGATGCCTCGCCGAGCGTCGTTAGAAGCGAAGTTGACTGTACGTGGGCCAAAGAAAGTCGAAACCTGAAACACGATCATGGCGATCGGGAAGGACTTTTCGCCTTCATCAAGTTTTCCAGGTACGCGTGCTCGAGTGTAGTCTAGTAGAAATGAAAATGTAGCCACCACGTCCCCAACTTCCACCTCTAAGACAACCTGAAAACAATTCTAAACCTACTTGTACTTCTTGTTGAGCAAAGAAAAAATGCAGTAGGTCTAGCCACCACGTCCCCGACCTCCATCCCTATGCTATGTGGTATCACGCTTAGCCTTAGGACCGGGTTCCACTGCGGCTCCGCTGCTCGTCATCCGCGGCTTGAAACGTCATCATTACCATCGTGACCGCGGCTCGAACTGGAGCAGCGAGGCCGCGGCTCACCGCGAGCTTTCGCAACGATTCTTGATCAAAAACTGCGAGCCGGTGCACAAATCTATAATACACGTACTTGAAGTAATTGTTATTATTGTAGGGTTTGAGAGGCTATGACTAAGAGAAGGAGCCAATATTGCAATAATGACGTGGGCGCCTGCTGTGAGCCTCTCATCGTCTCGACTCCAGGACGACAACACTGCACTGCATAAAGAGCACACGTGACGTCGGTTTTCGGCCTCTTTGGCTTCGTCTACGTGGGGCTACTACATAGTCATTGGAGAATTTGTACACAATCATGGGACATGTACGTACACGTACTACATGTTGTAGGGGGTCCCGAAATTCAAGCTGAGTCGACTGCCTGATCACGGATCGTAGCTGCATTCGAGGGTATAGTGCCTGTTGGCTTGGTAGTGTTGCACACGTAAGAATAACGCGTTGTAGGATCAAGTCCAAGTCTTTAGCTGGCGTTTCCCAATAATGACGTGGGCGCCAACTGCGAGCCTCTCATCGTCTCGACTCGATGAAGAGTCGAGACCGACAACATAGTAATTAATTATTAATGCATGAAGAGTACACGTGATGTCGGTCTTCGGCAGGCTTTGGCTTCATCTACGCGTAGTATACGTGGCCACGCTTTGGCTTCGTCTACGTCACTACTCACTAGTACGTGGCCACGTAGACGAAGCGCAGCCAAAGTCAAAGCTAAAGGGGCCGAGGAACGACGTCGACATGACGTGTACGTGGGGCTACTGCATAGTCATTGTACGTAACGCGTTGTTCAATCAAGTCCAAGACACTGACTTAGTCTTTAGCTGGCGTGTCCCCATCGCATGGTCACTACCAACCGTGTGTAAAAATATAAGTGGTTGTGGATTCGCCCACATAACAGCATGGCTTTTGGCGCGTATATAAAGGGCTTTGGCAGAGATTTGTTTCAGTTGTAGCGAGTATCAGTAGCTAACACTACTACTAGTAGTTCCCGAGGCTTGCCTTCCTACTGAACAGATTTCAATTCTTCTCTAGATTTACTGATGGTGTTGCTGTCCCGCTGTAGCTAGGCGAATACACTGATTGTCGTAGTTGAAAGTCAAATTCTGCAGTGTTTTTCTTTCTTCCCTGCTTGTATCACTGTATGCTGGATTGCTACTCGGCGCAGTTGCTTGGCCATTGTCCTTTGATAACTGCAGCTGCTTGGTTTCTAAAGCCAAGCAGCTGCAGTTGCAGTTATCAAAGGACAATGGCCAAGCAATTGCGCCGAGTAGCAATCCAGCATACAGTGATACAAGCAGGGAAGAAAGAAAAACACTGGAACAGGAAGAATCTCTTAGAATGCAGAATTCGGCAGAAGCTCAGCTAGACGGATCGAAGACTCTCACTACCACGGACGGTAAGGTGAACTTTTAAGGCTTGAAAATCAGCTTACTAATTTTGCTGAATTATCCCGTTGTTCTCAGTTATTTTTGCGCACTAAAGCAAAGTTTCGTTGCGTTGCTTGTGTCGGGACTATCACACTAGGTTTTGTCGATCATCCTTAGCTCTAGCACTGCGTAGATGTTCACTTCAAATGCATGTGCAAGCATTTGTGGGATATGAATAAAAATGGTATGTTCAGTTTTCTGTGTGCACCCCCAAACTGGGCCAAAGCAATTTTGTCCGACAAGGCTTTATGGCCCAGTATCTGCAATACTGGACCTTAGTTAGGGCTATTCTTCACAAAATGACGTTTTTCTGCTTTTGTCATCTAGAGGTATCTAGTGATCAAAAGGCAAAGTATTAGACGGAACAAATCAATATCGATGACCCAGAAGCTTCTTAAACAAACATACATGTAGGTACATGTCAGGAAATACAACAATTTATCACAGCGTTTTCCACATCGAAATACATTGTGTTACAAAAGGCAGTGAATAAATCAGCCATCCAGTTGTTGTTGCACAACAACTCTCGGGCAACCTCTGGCGTAGAGCATGGATGGTCTTGATCCTCATCACTCCGCACCAATTAAAATTTCTTGAACACCATCCCAAGTCTGCTGAAAACTCACAGAAGCACAGAAGTGCAGAAGCCTGACCAACAAGTGTATTATTCGTCAGCCCACGTTTATTGTCTGCGCAGGAGCCGGGGCGATATACAGCACATACACTGATCTGTGTGCCCTGTGGTTCAGTTATGATAATCCAGAGCATATCCTGGTCGGTGCAGTCGGTGTCCAGCTGTCTATCTGGTAGGCCAGCCTTCACCCAGATTGCAATCCCACCACCATAGTAATAATTATTATGCTGTCCTGTCGCGCTATAGCACATTATCAGGTTTTGTTGTTGTTGTTGTTGTTGTTGTTGTTGTTGTTGTTGTTGTTGTTGTTGTTGTTGTTGTTGTTGTTGTTGTTGTTGTTGTTGTTGTTGTTGGTTGTGACGGTGGTGGTGGTGATGGTTGTGATTTTGATTCAGTTAGAAAGCCCTGGCTGCATCAATGATGTGCATGCATGCACATGCCATGCAGGCTGTTTCCCGTGTGTCACCTGATCGTCGCCTTTGGAGTCGACCAATGACATTAGGGACCTTTCGCACCCCGCGTACGGATACGAAACGAATGCTGATTCGTCACCTGGGTTCGAGGATTCGTCAGAGTCCCTGCGGAGAACTCGTTTTCACGAATGGAAGCCTCTTCATTCGTGGCACGCTCCGAATCCGTCAGGTACACATTTATTTGGATAGATACACATGTTTTGCAAGGTACACATTTTTCCCTTGATTCCATGATCCATGCACGTGTGCGTGTAAAAACCCGTAGGTCTACGCCAAACTACCGGCGCCCGCGGCCGTATTCGTAGTTGCCATGCACATTTGCATGACGACTCGCGAAACCTGAAATCTGTTTTCAACGAAACGATTACGAGCCGAATCAAACTTTCGTTTCGCATTCGTTTCGTAGCAAATGCGAAAGGTCCCTATTATCAAACTGCACCGGCTAGAAAGCGCGGTCCTGCCTGCTCAAAAGTCAAAGGTGATGGAACTGGATCAACCGCCCGTCGTCAAGTGACGACGGGTAGGAACCGATTCGACTTGACGATGGGCAGGAACGGATTCCAGTTGACTCAAGCCTCTTGTACGGGCAAAAATACAATCGTGATCAATAATAGAAATGAAACTACACTGGCTGGCAGAGTGTTCCACAGCGCAGGTCCACGGAAGAACGGTCGGCGAGTGCCTGTATTCGTCCTGGCCAGCGGGAGAATGAGCCCGGCGTTGGCTTGATGTCGAGTTGGGACCGTGGTTGCGGGCGTCAGCTGCTTTGAAAGCGCTGTACTACATTGGCCGTTCAGGCCGCGCCAGATGAGATCGAGGAGTCGGTGGTGTTGTGTCTCCTCGATTTTGCGGAGGGATATGCACTCCCTTTGGTGGCTTACCGAAGATGTGGGTGGTAGGCTGAACACAGCGCAGATGGCACGGTTCTGAAGACGTTGGAGTTTCCCTAGAGCGAAAGCTGAGAGGGATGTGCTATAGGCCACACTTCCATATAATAGGTCGGGCATCACAACGGATTTTAGGTATTGGACCCTGGCCTTCTGGGAAAGGGATCGCCAGGCTCGCCATAAATGCTCCGACTTTCCTGTTCACCTTCGCTGTAACATCGTGGATATGGTGGTCCCAGGTCAGTTGCTCGGTGATGGTTAAACCCAAGTACTTGGCCGCAGTACAAGCAGGTAAGCGGGTATGATGGCAATTTACAGCGATACTGGTTTGCGCATCCCTCCCACAGATGGACAGAACTTGACTTTTGCGTTCATTCAATATCAGGCGCGGTTTTCGAGCCAGTCAGCCAGTTGGTGACCATGATGACATGCACCAGCTATTCTAAAGTCTACACATACGTAATGACGTATGATACAGTTATCTAGTGATCTACTGTGGCCGGCCGTGAAGCTAGTGTTGCCCAAGTCGGTGGGTACTACTACATGTACGACTAGACCTTTCCACATTGAATTTTGCATTTTTGGGGGTTGGAGAGAGAGGGGGGGGGGGGTGAGGGAAGCATTCTCCTTGGACTGCAAGGATTTCCTTTCTGTTTCATGCCGAAAAACATATTTATGGGGCTAGACACATTGATTTTCTCCATGTCTAAACATTTAATGAGACTTCGGGTATAACGACACTTCGCGAATAAGGACACCTTTTTGATGCCTCGCCGAGCGTCGTTAGAAGCGAAGTTGACTGTACGTGGGCCAAAGAAAGTCGAAACCTGAAACACGATCATGGCGATCGGGAAGGACTTTTCGCCTTCATCAAGTTTTCCAGGTACGCGTGCTCGAGTGTAGTCTAGTAGAAATGAAAATGTAGCCACCACGTCCCCAACTTCCACCTCTAAGACAACCTGAAAACAATTCTAAACCTACTTGTACTTCTTGTTGAGCAAAGAAAAAATGCAGTAGGTCTAGCCACCACGTCCCCGACCTCCATCCCTATGCTATGTGGTATCACGCTTAGCCTTAGGACCGGGTTCCACTGCGGCTCCGCTGCTCGTCATCCGCGGCTTGAAACGTCATCATTACCATCGTGACCGCGGCTCGAGCTGGAGCAGCGAGGCCGCGGCTCACCGCGAGCTTTCGCAACGATTCTTGATCAAAAACTGCGAGCCGGTGCACAAATCTATAATACACGTACTTGAAGTAATTGTTATTATTGTAGGGTTTGAGAGGCTATGACTAAGAGAAGGAGCCAATATTGCAATAATGACGTGGGCGCCTGCTGTGAGCCTCTCATCGTCTCGACTCCAGGACGACAACACTGCACTGCATAAAGAGCACACGTGACGTCGGTTTTCGGCCTCTTTGGCTTCGTCTACGTGGGGCTACTACATAGTCATTGGAGAATTTGTACACAATCATGGGACATGTACGTACACGTACTACATGTTGTAGGGGGTCCCGAAATTCAAGCTGAGTCGACTGCCTGATCACGGATCGTAGCTGCATTCGAGGGTATAGTGCCTGTTGGCTTGGTAGTGTTGCACACGTAAGAATAACGCGTTGTAGGATCAAGTCCAAGTCTTTAGCTGGCGTTTCCCAATAATGACGTGGGCGCCAACTGCGAGCCTCTCATCGTCTCGACTCGATCAAGAGTCGAGACCAACAACATAGTAATTAATTATTAATGCATGAAGAGTACACGTGATGTCGATCTTCGGCAGGCTTTGGCTTCATCTACGCGTAGTATACGTGGCCACGCTTTGGCTTCGTCTACGTCACTACTCACTAGTGCGTGGCCACGTAGACGAAGCGCAGCCAAAGTCAAAGCTAAAGGGGCCGAGGAACGACGTCGACATGACGTGTACGTGGGGCTACTCCATAGTCATTGTACGTAACGCGTTGTTCAATCAAGTCCAAGACACTGACTTAGTCTTTAGCTGGCGTGTCCCCATCGCATGGTCACTACCAACCGTGTGTAAAAATATAAGTGGTTGTGGATTCGCCCACATAATAGCATGGCTTTTGGCGCGTATATAAAGGGCTTTGGCAGAGATTTGTTTCAGTTGTAGCGAGTATCAGTAGCTAACACTACTACTAGTAGTTCCCGAGGCTTGCCTTCCTACTGAACAGATTTCAATTCTTCTCTAGATTTACTGATGGTGTTGCTGTCCCGCTGTAGCTAGGCGAATACACTGATTGTCGTAGTTGAAAGTCAAATTCTCCAGTGTTTTTCTTTCTTCCCTGCTTGTATCACTGTATGCTGGATTGCTATATGGCGCAGTTGCTTTGATAACTGCAGCTGCTTGGTTTCTAAAGCCAAGCAGCTGCAGTTGCAGTTATCAAAGGACAATGGCCAAGCAACTGCGCCGAGTAGCAATCCAGCATACAGTGATACAAGCAGGGAAGAAAGAAAAACACTGGAACAGGAAGAATCTCTTAGAATGCAGAATTCGGCAGAAGCTCAGCTAGACGGATCGAAGACTCTCACTACCACGGACGGTAAGGTGAACTTTTAAGGCTTGAAAATCTGCTTACTAATTTTGCTGAATTATCCCGTTGTTCTCAGTTATTTTTGCGCACTAAAGCAAAGTTTCGTTGCGTTGCTTGTGTCGGGACTATCACACTAGGTTTTGTCGATCATCCTTAGCTCTAGCACTGCGTAGATGTTCACTTCAAATGCATGTGCAAGCATTTGTGGGATATGAATAAAAATGGTATGTTCAGTTTTCTGTGTGCACCCCCAAACTGGGCCAAAGCAATTTTGTCCGACAAGGCTTTATGGCCCAGTATCTGCAATACTGGACCTTAGTTAGGGCTATTCTTCACAAAATGACGTTTTTCTGCTTTTGTCATCTAGAGGTATCTAGTGATCAAAAGGCAAAGTATTAGACGGAACAAATCAATATCGATGACCCAGAAGCTTCTTAAACAAACATACATGTAGGTACATGTCAGGAAATACAACAATTTATCACAGCGTTTTCCACATCGAAATACATTGTGTTACAAAAGGCAGTGAATAAATCAGCCATCCAGTTGTTGTTGCACAACAACTCTCGGGCAACCTCTGGCGTAGAGCATGGATGGTCTTGATCCTCATCACTCCGCACCAATTAAAATTTCTTGAACACCATCCCAAGTCTGCTGAAAACTCACAGAAGCACAGAAGTGCAGAAGCCTGACCAACAAGTGTATTATTCGTCAGCCCACGTTTATTGTCTGCACAGGAGCCGGGGCGATATACAGCACATACACTGATCTGTGTGCCCTGTGGTTCAGTAATGATAATCCAGAGCATATCCTGGTCGGTGCAGTCGGTGTCCAGCTGTCTATCTGGTAGGCCAGCCTTCACCCAGATTGCAATCCCACCACCATAGTAATAATTATTATGCTGTCCTGTCGCGCTATAGCACATTATCAGGTTTTGTTGTTGTTGTTGTTGTTGTTGTTGTTGTTGTTGTTGTTGTTGTTGTTGTTGTTGTTGTTGTTGTTGTTGTTGCTGTTGTTGTTGTTGTTGTTGTTGTTGTTGTTTTTGTTGTTGTTGTTGGTTGTGACGGTGGTGGTGGTGATGGTTGTGATTTTGATTCAGTTAGAAAGCCCTGGCTGCATCAATGATGTGCATGCATGCACATGCCATGCAGGCTGTTTCCCGTGTGTCACCTGATCGTCGCCTTTGGAGTCGACCAATGACATTAGGGACCTTTCGCACCCCGCGTACGGATACGAAACGAATGCTGATTCGTCACCTGGGTTCGAGGATTCGTCAGAGTCCCTGCGGAGAACTCGTTTCCACGAATGGAAGCCTCTTCATTCGTGGCACGCTCCGAATCCGTCAGGTACACATTTATTTGGATAGATACACATGTTTTGCAAGGTACACATTTTTCCCTTGATTCCATGATCCATGCACGTGTGCGTGTAAAAACCCGTAGGTCTACGCCAAACTACCGGCGCCCGCGGCCGTATTCGTAGTTGCCATGCACATTTGCATGACGACTCGCGAAACCTGAAATCTGTTTTCAACGAAACGATTACGAGCCGAATCAAACTTTCGTTTCGCATTCGTTTCGTAGCAAATGCGAAAGGTCCCTATTATCAAACTGCACCGGCTGGAAAGCGCGGTCCTGCCTGCTCAAAAGTCAAAGGTGATGGAACTGGATCAACCGCCCGTCGTCAAGTGACGACGGGTAGGAACCGATTCGACTTGACGATGGGCAGGAACGGATTCCAGTTGACTCAAGCCTCTTGTACGGGCAAAAATACAATCTTGATCAATAATAGAAATGAAACTACACTGGCTGGCAGAGTGTTCCACAGCGCAGGTCCACGGAAGAACGGTCGGCGAGTGCCTGTATTCGTCCTGGCCAGCGGGAGAATGAGCCCGGCGTTGGCTTGATGTCGAGTTGGGACCGTGGTTGCGGGCGTCAGCTGCTTTGAAAGCGCTGTACTACATTGGCCGTTCAGGCCGCGCCAGATGAGATCGAGGAGTCGGTGGTATTGTGTCTCCTCGATTTTGCGGAGGGATATGCACTCCCTTTGGTGGCTTACCGAAGATGTGGGTGGTAGGCTGAACACAGCGCAGATGGCACGGTTCTGAAGACGTTGGAGTTTCCCTAGAGCGAAAGCTGAGAGGGACGTGCTATAGGCCACACTTCCATATAATAGGTCGGGCATCACAACGGATTTTAGGTATTGGACCCTGGCCTTCTGGGAAAGGGATCGCCAGGCTCGCCATAAATGCTCCGACTTTCCTGTTCACCTTCGCTGTAACATCGTGGATATGGTGGTCCCAGGTCAGTTGCTCGGTGATGGTTAAACCCAAGTACTTGGCCGCAGTACAAGCAGGTAAGCGGGTCTGATGGCAATTTACAGCGATACTGGTTTGCGCATCCCTCCCACAGATGGACAGAACTTGACTTTTGCGTTCATTCAATATCAGGCCGCGGTTTTCGAGCCAGTCAGCCAGTTGGTGACCATGATGACATGCACCAGCTATTCTAAAGTCTACACATACGTAATGACGTATGATACAGTTATCTAGTGATCTACTGTGGCCGGCCGTGAAGCTAGTGTTGCCCAAGTCGGTGGGTACTACTACATGTACGACTAGACCTTTCCACATTGAATTTTGCATTTTTGGGGGTTGGAGAGAGAGGGGGGGGGGGTGAGGGAAGCATTCTCCTTGGACTGCGAGGATTTCCTTTCTGTTTCATGCCGCAAAACATATTTATGGGGCTAGACACATTGATTTTCTCCATGTCTAAACATTTAATGAGACTTCGGGTATAACGACACTTCGCGAATAAGGACACCTTTTTGATGCCTCGCCGAGCGTCGTTAGAAGCGAAGTTGACTGTACGTGGGCCAAAGAAAGTCGAAACCTGAAACACGATCATGGCGATCGGGAAGGACTTTTCGCCTTCATCAAGTTTTCCAGGTACGCGTGCTCGAGTGTAGTCTAGTAGAAATGAAAATGTAGCCACCACGTCCCCAACTTCCACCTCTAAGACAACCTGAAAACAATTCTAAACCTACTTGTACTTCTTGTTGAGCAAAGAAAAAATGCAGTAGGTCTAGCCACCACGTCCCCGACCTCCATCCCTATGCTATGTGGTATCACGCTTAGCCTTAGGACCGGGTTCCACTGCAGCTCCGCTGCTCGTCATCCGCGGCTTGAAACGTCATCATTACCATCGTGACCGCGGCTCGAGCTGGAGCAGCGAGGCCGCGGCTCACCGCGAGCTTTCGCAACGATTCTTGATCAAAAACTGCGAGCCGGTGCACAAATAATACACGTACTTGAAGTAATTGTTATTATTGTAGGGTTTGAGAGGCTATGACTAAGAGAAGGAGCCAATATTGCAATAATGACGTGGGCGCCTGCTGTGAGCCTCTCATCGTCTCGACTCCAGGACGACAACACTGCACTGCATAAAGAGCACACGTGACGTCGGTTTTCGGCCTCTTTGGCTTCGTCTACGTGGGGCTACTACATAGTCATTGGAGAATTTGTACACAATCATGGGACATGTACGTACACGTACTACATGTTGTAGGGGGTCCCGAAATTCAAGCTGAGTCGACTGCCTGATCACGGATCGTAGCTGCATTCGAGGGTATAGTGCCTGTTGGCTTGGTAGTGTTGCACACGTAAGAATAACGCGTTGTAGGATCAAGTCCAAGTCTTTAGCTGGCGTTTCCCAATAATGACGTGGGCGCCAACTGCGAGCCTCTCATCGTCTCGACTCGATCAAGAGTCGAGACCGACAACATAGTAATTAATTATTTATGCATGAAGAGTACACGTGATGTCGGTCTTCGGCAGGCTTTGGCTTCATCTACGCGTAGTATACGTGGCCACGCTTTGGCTTCGTCTACGTCACTACTCACTAGTACGTGGCCACGTAGACGAAGCGCAGCCAAAGTCAAAGCTAAAGGGGCCGAGGAACGACGTCGACATGACGTGTACGTGGGGCTACTGCATAGTCATTGTACGTAACGCGTTGTTCAATCAAGTCCAAGACACTGACTTAGTCTTTAGCTGGCGTGTCCCCATCGCATGGTCACTACCAACCGTGTGTAAAAATATAAGTGGTTGTGGATTCGCCCACATAATAGCATGGCTTTTGGCGCGTATATAAAGGGCTTTGGCAGAGATTTGTTTCAGTTGTAGCGAGTATCAGTAGCTAACACTACTACTAGTAGTTCCCGAGGCTTGCCTTCCTACTGAACAGATTTCAATTCTTCTCTAGATTTACTGATGGTGTTGCTGTCCCGCTGTAGCTAGGCGAATACACTGATTGTCGTAGTTGAAAGTCAAATTCTCCAGTGTTTTTCTTTCTTCCCTGCTTGTATCACTGTATGCTGGATTGCTACTCGGCGCAGTTGCTTGATTGTCCTTTGATAACTGCAGCTGCTTGGTTTCTAAAGCCAAGCAGCTGCAGTTGCAGTTATCAAAGGACAATGGCCAAGCAACTGCGCCGAGTAGCAATCCAGCATACAGTGATACAAGCAGGGAAGAAAGAAAAACACTGGAACAGGAAGAATCTCTTAGAATGCAGAATTCGGCAGAAGCTCAGCTAGACGGATCGAAGACTCTCACTACCACGGACGGTAAGGTGAACTTTTAAGGCTTGAAAATCTGCTTACTAATTTTGCTGAATTATCCCGTTGTTCTCAGTTATTTTTGCGCACTAAAGCAAAGTTTCGTTGCGTTGCTTGTGTCGGGACTATCGCACTAGGTTTTGTCGATCATTCTTAGCTCTAGCACTGCGTAGATGTTCACTTCAAATGCATGTGCAAGCATTTGTGGGATATGAATAAAAATGGTATGTTCAGTTTTCTGTGTGCACCCCCAAACTGGGCCAAAGCAATTTTGTCCGACAAGGCTTTATGGCCCAGTATCTGCAATACTGGACCTTAGTTAGGGCTATTCTTCGCAAAATGACGTTTTTCTGCTTTTGTCATCTAGAGGTATCTAGTGATCAAAAGGCAAAGTATTAGACGGAACAAATCAATATCGATGACCCAGAAGCTTCTTAAACAAACATACATGTAGGTACATGTCAGGAAATACAACAATTTATCACAGCGTTTTCCACATCGAAATACATTGTGTTACAAAAGGCAGTGAATAAATCAGCCATCCAGTTGTTGTTGCACAACAACTCTCGGGCAACCTCTGGCGTAGAGCATGGATGGTCTTGATCCTCATCACTCCGCACCAATTAAAATTTCTTGAACACCATCCCAAGTCTGCTGAAAACTCACAGAAGCACAGAAGTGCAGAAGCCTGACCAACAAGTGTATTATTCGTCAGCCCACGTTTATTGTCTGCACAGGAGCCGGGGCGATATACAGCACATACACTGATCTGTGTGCCCTGTGGTTCAGTTATGATAATCCAGAGCATATCCTGGTCGGTGCAGTCGGTGTCCAGCTGTCTATCTGGTAGGCCAGCCTTCACCCAGATTGCAATCCCACCACCATAGTAATAATTATTATGCTGTCCTGTCGCGCTATAGCACATTATCAGGTTTTGTTGTTGTTGTTGTTGTTGTTGTTGTTGTTGTTGTTGTTGTTGTTGTTGTTGTTGTTGTTGTTGTTGTTGCTGCTGTTGTTGTTGTTGTTGTTGTTGTTGTTATTGTTGTTGTTGTTGTTGTTGTTGTTGTTGTTGTTGTTGTTGTTGTTGTTGTTGTTGGTTGTGACGGTGGTGGTGGTGATGGTTGTGATTTTGATTCAGTTAGAAAGCCCTGGCTGCATCAATGATGTGCATGCATGCACATGCCATGCAGGCTGTTTCCCGTGTGTCACCTGATCGTCGCCTTTGGAGTCGACCAATGACATTAGAGACCTTTCGCACCCCGCGTACGGATACGAAACGAATGCTGATTCGTCACCTGGGTTCGAGGATTCGTCAGAGTCCCTGCGGAGAACTCGTTTTCACGAATGGAAGCCTCTTCATTCGTGGCACGCTCCGAATCCGTCAGGTACACATTTATTTGGATAGATACACATGTTTTGCAAGGTACACATTTTTCCCTTGATTCCATGATCCATGCACGTGTGCGTGTAAAAACCCGTAGGTCTACGCCAAACTACCGGCGCCCGCGGCCGTATTCGTAGTTGCCATGCACATTTGCATGACGACTCGCGAAACCTGAAATCTGTTTTCAACGAAACGATTACGAGCCGAATCAAACTTTCGTTTCGCATTCGTTTCGCAGCAAATGCGAAAGGTCCCTATTATCAAACTGCACCGGCTGGAAAGCGCGGTCCTGCCTGCTCAAAAGTCAAAGGTGATGGAACTGGATCAACCGCCCGTCGTCAAGTGACGACGGGTAGGAACCGATTCGACTTGACGATGGGCAGGAACGGATTCCAGTTGACTCAAGCCTCTTGTACGGGCAAAAATACAATCTTGATCAATAATAGAAATGAAACTACACTGGCTGGCAGAGTGTTCCACAGCGCAGGTCCACGGAAGAACGGTCGGCGAGTGCCTGTATTCGTCCTGGCCAGCGGGAGAATGAGCCCGGCGTTGGTTTGATGTCGAGTTGGGACCGTGGTTGCGGGCGTCAGCTGCTTTGAAAGCGCTGTACTACATTGGCCGTTCAGGCCGCGCCAGATGAGATCGAGGAGTCGGTGGTGTTGTGTCTCCTCGATTTTGCGGAGGGATATGCACTCCCTTTGGTGGCTTACCGAAGATGTGGGTGGTAGGCTGAACACAGCGCAGATGGCACGGTTCTGAAGACGTTGGAGTTTCCCTAGAGCGAAAGCTGAGAGGGACGTGCTATAGGCCACACTTCCATATAATAGGTCGGGCATCACAACGGATTTTAGGTATTGGACCCTGGCCTTCTGGGAAAGGGATCGCCAGGCTCGCCATAAATGCTCCGACTTTCCTGTTCACCTTCGTTGTAACATCGTGGATATGGTGGTCCCAGGTCAGTTGCTCGGTGATGGTTAAACCCAAGTACTTGGCCGCAGTACAAGCAGGTAAGCGGGTATGATGGCAATTTACAGCGATACTGGTTTGCGCATCCCTCCCACAGATGGACAGAACTTGACTTTTGCGTTCATTCAATATCAGGCCGCGGTTTTCGAGCCAGTCAGCCAGTTGGTGACCATGATGACATGCACCAGCTATTCTAAAGTCTACACATACGTAATGACGTATGATACAGTTATCTAGTGATCTACTGTGGCCGGCCGTGAAGCTAGTGTTGCCCAAGTCGGTGGGTACTACTACATGTACGACTAGACCTTTCCACATTGAATTTTGCATTTTTGGGGGTTGGAGAGAGAGGGGGGGGGGTGAGGGAAGCATTCTCCTTGGACTGCGAGGATTTCCTTTCTGTTTCATGCCGAAAAACATATTTATGGGGCTAGACACATTGATTTTCTCCATGTCTAAACATTTAATGAGACTTCGGGTATAACGACACTTCGCGAATAAGGACACCTTTTTGATGCCTCGCCGAGCGTCGTTAGAAGCGAAGTTGACTGTACGTGGGCCAAAGAAAGTCGAAACCTGAAACACGATCATGGCGATCGGGAAGGACTTTTCGCCTTCATCAAGTTTTCCAGGTACGCGTGCTCGAGTGTAGTCTAGTAGAAATGAAAATGTAGCCACCACGTCCCCAACTTCCACCTCTAAGACAACCTGAAAACAATTCTAAACCTACTTGTACTTCTTGTTGAGCAAAGAAAAAATGCAGTAGGTCTAGCCACCACGTCCCCGACCTCCATCCCTATGCTATGTGGTATCACGCTTAGCCTTAGGACCGGGTTCCACTGCGGCTCCGCTGCTCGTCATCCGCGGCTTGAAACGTCATCATTACCATCGTGACCGCGGCTCGAGCTGGAGCAGCGAGGCCGCGGCTCACCGCGAGCTTTCGCAACGATTCTTGATCAAAAACTGCGAGCCGGTGCACAAATCTATAATACACGTACTTGAAGTAATTGTTATTATTGTAGGGTTTGAGAGGCTATGACTAAGAGAAGGAGCCAATATTGCAATAATGACGTGGGCGCCTGCTGTGAGCCTCTCATCGTCTCGACTCCAGGACGACAACACTGCACTGCATAAAGAGCACACGTGACGTCGGTTTTCGGCCTCTTTGGCTTCGTCTACGTGGGGCTACTACATAGTCATTGGAGAATTTGTACACAATCATGGGACATGTACGTACACGTACTACATGTTGTAGGGGGTCCCGAAATTCAAGCTGAGTCGACTGCCTGATCACGGATCGTAGCTGCATTCGAGGGTATAGTGCCTGTTGGCTTGGTAGTGTTGCACACGTAAGAATAACGCGTTGTAGGATCAAGTCCAAGTCTTTAGCTGGCGTTTCCCAATAATGACGTGGGCGCCAACTGCGAGCCTCTCATCGTCTCGACTCGATCAAGAGTCGAGACCGACAACATAGTAATTAATTATTAATGCATGAAGAGTACACGTGATGTCGGTCTTCGGCAGGCTTTGGCTTCATCTACGCGTAGTATACGTGGCCACGCTTTGGCTTCGTCTACGTCACTACTCACTAGTACGTGGCCACGTAGACGAAGCGCAGCCAACGTCAAAGCTAAAGGGGCCGAGGAACGACGTCGACATGACGTGTACGTGGGGCTACTGCATAGTCATTGTACGTAACGCGTTGTTCAATCAAGTCCAAGACACTGACTTAGTCTTTAGCTGGCGTGTCCCCATCCCATGGTCACTACCAACCGTGTGTAAAAATATAAGTGGTTGTGGATTCGCCCACATAATAGCATGGCTTTTGGCGCGTATATAAAGGGCTTTGGCAGAGATTTATTTCAGTTGTAGCGAGTATCAGTAGCTAACACTACTACTAGTAGTTCCCGACGCTTGCCTTCCTACTGAACAGATTTCAATTCTTCTCTAGATTTACTGATGGTGTTGCTGTCCCGCTGTAGCTAGGCGAATACACTGATTGTCGTAGTTGAAAGTCAAATTCTCCAGTGTTTTTCTTTCTTCCCTGCTTGTATCACTGTATGCTGGATTGCTACTCGGCGCAGTTGCTTGGCCATTGTCCTTTGATAACTGCAGCTGCTTGGTTTCTAAAGCCAAGCAGCTGCAGTTGCAGTTATCAAAGGACAATGGCCAAGCAACTGCGCCGAGTAGCAATCCAGCATACAGTGATACAAGCAGGGAAGAAAGAAAAACACTGGAACAGGAAGAATCTCTTAGAATGCAGAATTCGGCAGAAGCTCAGCTAGACGGATCGAAGACTCTCACTACCACGGACGGTGAGGTGAACTTTTAAGGCTTGAAAATCTGCTTACTAATTTTGCTGAATTATCCCGTTGTTCTCAGTTATTTTTGCGCACTAAAGCAAAGTTTCGTTGCGTTGCTTGTGTCGGGACTATCACACTAGGTTTTGTCGATCATCCTTAGCTCTAGCACTGCGTAGATGTTCACTTCAAATGCATGTGCAAGCATTTGTGGGATATGGATAAAAATGGTATGTTCAGTTTTCTGTGTGCACCCCCAAACTGGGCCAAAGCAATTTTGTCCGACAAGGCTTTATGGCCCAGTATCTGCAATACTGGACCTTAGTTAGGGCTATTCTTCACAAAATGACGTTTTTCTGCTTTTGTCATCTAGAGGTATCTAGTGATCAAAAGGCAAAGTATTAGACGGAACAAATCAATATCGATGACCCAGAAGCTTCTTAAACAAACATACATGTAGGTACATGTCAGGAAATACAACAATTTATCACAGCGTTTTCCACATCGAAATACATTGTGTTACAAAAGGCAGTGAATAAATCAGCCATCCAGTTGTTGTTGCACAACAACTCTCGGGCAACCTCTGGCGTAGAGCATGGATGGTCTTGATCCTCATCACTCCGCACCAATTAAAATTTCTTGAACACCATCCCAAGTCTGCTGAAAACTCACAGAAGCACAGAAGTGCAGAAGCCTGACCAACAAGTGTATTATTCGTCAGCCCACGTTTATTGTCTGCACAGGAGCCGGGGCGATATACAGCACATACACTGATCTGTGTGCCCTGTGGTTCAGTTATGATAATCCAGAGCATATCCTGGTCGGTGCAGTCGGTGTCCAGCTGTCTATCTGGTAGGCCAGCCTTCACCCAGATTGCAATCCCACCACCATAGCAATAATTATTATGCTGTCCTGTTGCGCTATAGCACATTATCAGGTTTTGTTGTTGTTGTTGTTGTTGTTGTTGTTGTTGTTGTTGTTGTTGTTGTTGTTGTTGTTGCTGTTGTTGTTGTTGTTGTTGTTGTTGTTGTTGTTGTTGTTGTTGTTGTTGTTGTTGTTGTTGTTGTTGTTGTTGTTGTTGTTGTTGTTGTTGTTGTTGTTGTTGTTGTTGTTGTTGTTGTTGGTTGTGACGGTGGTGGTGGTGATGGTTGTGATTTTGATTCAGTTAGAAAGCCCTGGCTGCATCAATGATGTGCATGCATGCACATGCCATGCAGGCTGTTTCCCGTGTGTCACCTGATCGTCGCCTTTGGAGTCGACCAATGACATTAGGGACCTTTCGCACCCCGCGTACGGATACGAAACGAATGCTGATTCGTCACCTGGGTTCGAGGATTCGTCAGAGTCCCTGCGGAGAACTCGTTTTCACGAATGGAAGCCTCTTCATTCGTGGCACGCTCCGAATCCGTCAGGTACACATTTATTTGGATAGATACACATGTTTTGCAAGGTACACATTTTTCTCTTGATTCCATGATCCATGCACGTGTGCGTGTAAAAACCCGTAGGTCTACGCCAAACTACCGGCGCCCGCGGCCGTATTCGTAGTTGCCATGCACATTTGCATGACGACTCGCGAAACCTGAAATCTGTTTTCAACGAAACGATTACGAGCCGAATCAAACTTTCGTTTCGCATTCGGTTCGCAGCAAATGCGAAAGGTCCCTATTATCAAACTGCACCGGCTGGAAAGCGCGGTCCTGCCTGCTCAAAAGTCAAAGGTGATGGAACTGGATCAACCGCCCGTCGTCAAGTGACGACGGGTAGGAACCGATTCGACTTGACGATGGGCAGGAACGGATTCCAGTTGACTCAAGCCTCTTGTACGGGCAAAAATACAATCTTGATCAATAATAGAAATGAAACTACACTGGCTGGCAGAGTGTTCCACAGCGCAGGTCCACGGAAGAACGGTCGGCGAGTGCCTGTATTCGTCCTGGCCAGCGGGAGAATGAGCCCGGCGTTGGCTTGATGTCGAGTTGGGACCGTGGTTGCGGGCGTCAGCTGCTTTGAAAGCGCTGTACTACATTGGCCGTTCAGGCCGCGCCAGATGAGATCGAGGAGTCGGTGGTGTTGTGTCTCCTCGATTTTGCGGAGGGATATGCACTCCCTTTGGTGGCTTACCGAAGATGTGGGTGGTAGGCTGAACACAGCGCAGATGGCACGGTTCTGAAGACGTTGGAGTTTCCCTAGAGCGAAAGCTGAGAGGGACGTGCTATAGGCCACACTTCCATATAATAGGTCGGGCATCACAACGGATTTTAGGTATTGGACCCTGGCCTTCTGGGAAAGGGATCGCCAGGCTCGCCATAAATGCTCCGACTTTCCTGTTCACCTTCGCTGTAACATCGTGGATATGGTGGTCCCAGGTCAGTTGCTCGGTGATGGTTAAACCCAAGTACTTGGCCGCAGTACAAGCAGGTAAGCGGGTCTGATGGCAATTTACAGCGATACTGGTTTGCGCATCCCTCCCACAGATGGACAGAACTTGACTTTTGCGTTCATTCAATATCAGGCCGCGGTTTTCGAGCCAGTCAGCCAGTTGGTGACCATGATGACATGCACCAGCTATTCTAAAGTCTACACAAACGTAATGACGTATGATACAGTTATCTAGTGATCTACTGTGGCCGGCCGTGAAGCTAGTGTTGCCCAAGTCGGTGGGTACTACTACATGTACGACTAGACCTTTCCACATTGAATTTTGCATTTTTGGGGGTTGGAGAGAGAGGGGGGGGGGGGGAGGGAAGCATTCTCCTTGGATTGCGAGGATTTCCTTTCTGTTTCATGCCGAAAAACATATTTATGGGGCTAGACACATTGATTTTCTCCATGTCTAAACATTAAAACTAGGGCTGAAACGATTATACCGAATAATCGAGTACTCGTTTAATAACTCTAACGATCGAGCATTCGTTCAGATTCCCGATTACGATTATTTTGCGTTCTTTAAAGGGAAAGTATACCCAAAAATCAAATTTTCACCAGTTGTAGTCTTCTGGGTGCTGAGTCGAATAGTCGTGGTCCGAGGAAGCTGCGACGCTCCCTTCCTTCTTTTTTCCCACTCGAACCCGCGTACTTCCACCGAAACTGGGTGACTGCGCCCTACTAGATGGGGATTTGTATGCAAAATCTCACTAAAAGTGCTATGTCGTTCTTATAAAAGCACGGATGACTGCGATTGGCCCATATGTTGTAGTATTTTGGACGCTGAGTCGACTGGTTTGGTTTTGGTTTCCTCGGACCAAGACCATTCGACACAGCACCCCGAAGACTACAACTGGTGAAAAGTTGATTATAGGGTATACTTTCCCTTCAAATTTGTGTCCAGAAAGTACAGTAAACCCTCGTTTGGTGAAGTTTGAATCAGTTTTCCGCTGGGAGTATGCAGTTGCCAGGGGTATGGTTCATGTTCTGAGGTTAAATTGACTGGAAACAGAGTAATTTTTGCACAGAATTATGACACTATTTGTTAACGATTATAATCGATTACTCGATCGTTCAGATAAAGAGTAATCGATACTTGAAAATCCACGACCGTTTCAGCCCTAATTAAAACCCTTTAGTCAATGACAGACCGATTTGCTGCGGTTGTGCAAACAGAAAAACCTGAACACCCGATCTCTCATTTCCCACAACTGCATACATTTCAAGTGAATATCTGCCCAGTGTTAGTGCTGATCGATGAAACGTTTTACCTGCGGGTTATTATAAAGCAGCTGAACCCTTTCCGTGCTGGCCCCTTTTACTCCAGCAAACTGCCTTTCCAGCGCACTGACTCTCCTGGTGTCGTTTTCGCGCACAGGTCCAAACGAATTTTTCTCTCAATTCAGTTTACGTTGATGGATTTTCATCATCCTGGTCTTGTTGAAAAGGTCAGGACCAAGCGAATCCATCCTGGTAGCTCTCAACTCAATATGCATAGCAGTGCAACTCCTACGTCATCTTGAAGCTACCTCACGATGCCTCGGAAAGGCACAGGAACTCGATCTCACATTCTTTTTCATTTCTTGCTCCAGGTCAGCCGATTTTCACGATTCAAACTGCGCTGCAAAGCTGAGATACATTTGCTTCCGCGGGTGTCCACTACGCATGCGCTGTGCCAAAGGGAAATCTCCTGGCATGCAACAGAAAACTGTGAATGCAGTAACAAAAAAATTCAGGGTCGCTCGGTGCCGTGAATTTTGTGTTCACACTGTCGCCGCTCGCGCTCGAGCTCCATCAATCTTTCTTCTATCGCAAAGAACTTTATATCGCTGGAAAGCTGAGCTCAATACCTTTCCAGCGTTAACGGTGTATCGATTGTCGAGATAGACTTATTTTTGCCGGAGTTACGAAAGTTTGTACACTGATATATCTATGCACTGCGATGTACTGCGCAAATCTCATGACGTCTATAGTATAGACGTCATTAGTCGTTTGGCGTGCAGCGTGCAATACCGTCTATAGACGTCATTAGAACGGAAAAGGAAAGAGCTTAAGCCAGTTAAGGGTTAACCTTTTCCGTGTATAATGTGTAGTAATGACGTCTAGACTAGTCTATACACGTCATGCGCGCTGTACGGCAAACGACTAATGACGTCTATAGACGTCATGAGATTTGCGCAGTACATCGCAGTGCTTAGGCTCTCTGCAGACTACTGAAAAAGACTCTCGATCAGAACTCTGCGCACTCTCAAATGGAGCGCACAGTAAAAAACTCGGCGACGAAGAACGCTTCGTATCGACGCCCTGGACTGAACTCGGCACGTCCAACAAACGGAATAGTGTTCTCTGATATATTCCCTACGTGTTGGGTATAGTCGCGTTTACTTGGAAGCTCAGTGCATCACCACTTTCGATTTTGAGACTTGGCCAATGGACTACGCAGTACGTACATAGAACATCCAGTACAAAATCACATAAAACCTAAAAGGCAACATTTTTTCAAGCCTGCATTCAGACTACATATTTTACATGCAATACAGGCAACCTTTGACCCTACGTTATTGCGCAATGGACCTGCGATGTGTGCAAGCAGCCGGCAGTCGTACCCGGGTTCAAAGTCTGTACGTTTGTTCAACTACCTGGTGAGAAAGTACGATAAATGCAGGAAAGTTGCCTTGTACAGGGGTTCGCACCCTGCCTGAAAGGATTGGGCAGCTTTTTAGGCTTCCCGCCAGATTCTTGTTGTTGTCTTGGAAACTTCTACTGAAGTACTTTTGAAGTATGTAAATGTGACTTATAAAGTTATAGGCTGTTTTGTACCTAGTCTGAAGAGGGCCTAAGATCAGTGCACAAACATTCGTAACTCCGTCGAAAAATAAGTCTATCGCAACTTTGCTTTCATGCGAAAAAGATAAGTACCAACAACGGGAAAATGCAGCAAAATTAGTGGAAGCAAATGTTGAAGGAAGGTCCAACTTACCGTCTGTGGTAGTGAGAGTCTTCGATCCGTCTAGGTGAGCTTCTGCCGAGTATATGCAGCCTTGTAGCTCCACAAGAATTTGGCTTTCAGCTATGGCAACAGCTGTATTCACCTAGGTACTTTGTGAACACAACACCATCAGCAAATCTAGAGGAGAAGCGAAGGAATCTGTCCACTGGCAAAACAAACCTCGGATACTAGTACTACTAGTGCTAGACCATTGTAGTGTTAGCTAGCGCGACGGCGAACCAACTGAAGGATATAATAATTGTCGAAGGCTAGCTTTTATACATGTACATGTAGCTAGTCCTCGAACATTATGTGTGTCAGGTCGAATGCGAGCTTGAGATAGACCTTGACGGGTTATGCTAGCATAATTTTTCCCATAATTGCTTCCAAAATCGAATACTCGCATAATTCGAGGCAAATTGCATACGAATCGCATAAATTGGAACAATCCGCCTGCTCGCATCAAATTCCACACAGTTGTACATGTTCTACAAGTACAAGTACAAGTTGATGCACGAGGAAGTCGTAGGGTTACGACTCCCTTTTAAAATAACATGTCCAGTCCACTCACAATCAGTGACGGTCGTAGCTAGGTCGGACGGTGCGTTGACCCCGTTGAACTTTTGCTACTACAGTACAGCGCCCTCTACAAAAAATTCCCCTGTTATTTTGCACAGAACCATCATATACATTAGCAGCATATGTTTGTTGTTTGTATTCTTTATATGTGAGCATAATGCGGCATAATATGTATACTTTTTAGCATAAAAACTTTTAGCATAAAAATAGAATAATTCTGCAATTTTTTCAGCAATGCGAAAAGCATAATTTCACGAAAATATTAGCATAAACCGTCAAGGCCTAGCTTGAGAGCACTGAGTGCACCCGCCTCATTACTATACGTGTACTGCTTCTTGCGCGCTCTGCATGAGCGTGGGAGTTTAATGACGTGAAATACACCTCACCCAACTGTGTAGGATTATGGTTCAGACAAGGCCCACGTCATCTAATTTTGCTCTAGTTATGTCACATGTACACGCACAGCATCAGCCGGCGGCATGAATTGAAGGTATACAAAGCAAGACACGTTTAGCCATAGCCTAGGGGTGGTGGTCGGGGACGTGGTGGACTCAGCTTGTGAGCTTGAGCTCCTTGCGCTTCAGCTCCGTGCGCTTCAGCTCCGCTACAGCTGACTTTATCGGTGTCACTTCTCACCACAGAGTTGTGCTTGTTGAGATTTGCTTCCCTTGTGTACATAACACTGTCGTAAACAGGATGAGCTGAAAGGTCGGTTGGCGTTTCTGGTCTCCCTACAGACGTTCAAGACTGTAGTGAGTAAATAGTTTTTGAGGAGCGAGAGACAATTAATGTTTAGTCCTCGTCGGAGATGTTGTCCAAGGCAAGGACTTCGAATAATGGTGAATGCGCATGTGCGGCGCGATCTGATCATGACCGGCTAAAGATAAAGTACTCTGTCAGCCTAGCTCTGCAGTGCAGGGGTCTGCGGCAGTTTTTCGTTGTCAGCTCAGTTCGCATCTCATATTCGACTGCGGACAGGATATTTTTGACTGGACAACGACTACGAGATTATTAGTAGTCAGCTGCAGTTCAGTACTAACAAGGCAGGAATACTACACAGGTACGTGTACTTGAGTTCGAGTGTGATCAATCAAAATAATGAATGCGCTTTAATATATTCCAGGCTTCGTCTCTACAATGCCATCGTCCTACCAACACTGTTATACAACTGCGAAACCTGGGGACTGACAGAGGCTGCACTGGAGAAGCTGAACGCCTTCCATAGACGTCAACTACGGAACTTGTTCGGAATTAGGTATCCCGCCATCATCTCCAACAAAGACCTATAATGGCTATATTCCAGAGCACATACACAGCCACTTTCGCACACCGTTGCTGTCCGCCGTTTCCGGATGTTGGGTCATGTTCTGAGGATGCCCTCCGATGCCCCGCCACAGCAGGCAATGGACAACTTCTTCCGTGGAGATGTCACTGGTGTGCGTGGATGCCCGAAATCGAACCTGGCCACGGCAGTCAAGGCAAGCACAGCTGCCAGAGACATGCCACTGAAGACCATGACTAATCTGAGTGGGCTCAGAATGCGCGCTTTGGACAAGCAATCATGGAGGGAACTCTCAGCCTGAGCTGGTTTTGCTCGCGGCTGCAACGCACGGGGTAGTTAACCCAGGACAGAAGCGGACCAGGCATCATGACTTTGCACATCTATCGTTATGCTGCTTCATTAGGCGACCTGTTTTATTATTTGGAAATTTGAGGCCACATGCCACGTACTGCTCTTTTCTCTCCGAAACTCCACACTTGCAAGCCAGATGTGAAAGAAAGAAAAAATCATCAATCACACCACCGGGACTCGAACCAGGGACCTTGCTATTCGCGAGCAATGCTCTAACCAACTGAGCTACAGTATGACTCTTATCCACAGTGATGGTAAATCTATCCTTCTTCGATCAATCAATATCTGGCTTGCAAGTGTTGAGTTTCGGAGAGAAAAGAGCAGTACGTGGCATGTGGCCTCAAATTTCCAAACACTTTGATGAAAATTCTCCGTGAAGTCCAAATTTGAAATTGCAATTTGTGTTTGCTCGCAGTGGACATAGTTTGATGCGCTCCCCATGATATCAAGCGAATGGCCGAGGGCCCTCTTGACTGGTGTGAGTTGCCAGTGTGATGCAAGCCAGATATTGATTGATCGAAGAAGGATAGATTTACCATCACTGTGGATAAGAGTCATACTGTAGCTCAGTTGGTTAGAGCATTGCTCGCGAATAGCAAGGTCCCTGGTTCGCGTCCCGGTGGTGTGACTGATGATTTTTTTCTTTCTTTCATATCTGGCTTGCAAGTGTTGAGTTTCGGAGAGAAAAGAGCAGTACGTGGCATGTGGCCTCAAATTTCCAAACACTTTGTAAATTCTCCGTGAAGTCCAAATTTGAAATTGTTTTATTGTTATTATTATTACGAAGTAGTGGTTGCGACTTCGGCGATGATTTGTAAGAAATGGTTTGCTCCCCACACCGGAGCTCGCGCTATTCCGCCGACTTTACTTGACACTTGACTGACTCACGACTGCCATCCAGAGCACACGAGAAGTCCATCGAACCTTCGACTCGGCAAACCTGCAAGAAAGCACCACTCCCTGCTCAATACACAGTGTTTCGGGGAATTCACCCCTCATCAGTTGAGCTTGAGTAGGCTGAGGAAGATTGTGCCTGAAGAGCACCACTTATATAGTGCTCTCCAGGCACAAACATCACCAGGGATACAAACTTACAGAGACGCTCCGTTTCAAGCCCGACAAACACCTCGTGAACACCAGATAGCAGCGTGAGTCAGTGTCGCTCCTGGACGGTGAGACAGACGTCGAGGACCCTCGGTCATTCGCAACGCTGTCACCTCCAAACCAACTAGTCGCAAGCCCGCGCTGGGCACAACAGTACGAAGTAGTGGTTGCGACTTCGGCGATGATTTGTAAGAAATGGTTTGCTCCCCACACCGGAGCTCGCGCTATTCCGCCGACTTTACTTGACACTTGACTGACTCACGACTGCCATCCAGAGCACACGAGAAGTCCATCGAACCTTCGACTCGGCAAACCTGCAAGAAAGCACCACTCCCTGCTCAATACACAGTGTTTCGGGGAATTCACCCCTCATCAGTTGAGCTTGAGTAGGCTGAGGAAGATTGTGCCTGAAGAGCACCACTTATATAGTGCTCTCCAGGCACAAACATCACCAGGGATACAAACTTACAGAGACGCTCCGTTTCAAGCGCGACAAACACCTCGTGAACACCAGATAGCAGCGTGAGTCAGTGTCGCTCCTGGACGGTGAGACAGACGTCGAGGACCCTCGGTCATTCGCAACGCTGTCACCTCCAAACCAACTAGTCGCAAGCCCGCGCTGGGCACAACAGTACGAAGTAGTGGTTGCGACTTCGGCGATGATTTGTAAGAAATGGTTTGCTCCCCACACCGGAGCTCGCGCTATTCCGCCGAGTACTCGAGTAATCGAGTACTCGTTTGATAACTCTAACGATCGAGCAATCGTTTAGATTACCGATTACGATTATTTTGCGTTTTTTTAATTTGTGTCAAGAAAGTACTGTAAACCCTCGTTTTGTGAAGTTTGAATCAGTTTCAGCTGGGAGTATGCAGTTGCCAGGGGTATGCATGGTTCATGTTCTGGGGTTAAAATAATTGACTTCAAAACTGCCATGTTTCGGAGCTACCCTTTCACTAATGCAGATTTGTTGGTATTATGAAGGCATAGTTTGTGGAAACAGAGTAATGTTTGCGCAGAACTATGACTCTATTTTGCTAACGATTATAATCGATTACTCGATCGTTAAGCTAAAGAGTAATTGATACTTGAAAATCCACGATCGTTTCAGCCCTAATTTATTTAATGAGACTTCGGGTATAACGACACTTCGCGAATAAGGACACCTTTTTGATGCCTCGCCGAGCGTCGTTATAAGCGAAGTTGACTGTACGCGGGCCAAAGAAAGTGAAAACCTGAAACACGATCATGGCGATCGGGCAGGACTTTTCGCCTTCATCAAGTTTTCCAGGTACGCGTGCTCGAGTGTAGTCTAGTAGAAATGAAAATGTAGCCACCACGTCCCCAACTTCCACCTCTAAGACAACCTGAAAACAATTCTAAACCTACTTGTACTTCTTGTTGAGCAAAGAAAAAATGCAGTAGGTCTAGCCACCACGTCCCCGACCTCCATCCCTATGCTATGTGGTATCACGCTTAGCCTTAGGACCGGGTTCCACTGCGGCTCCGCTGCTCGTCATCCGCGGCTTAAAACGTCATCATTACCATCGTGACCGCGGCTCGAGCTGGAGCAGCGAGGCCGCGGCTCAACGCGAGCTTTCGCAACGATTCTTGATCAAAAACTGCGAGCCGGTGCACAAATCTATAATACACGTACTTGAAGTAATTGTTATTATTGTAGGATTTGAGAGGCTATGACTAAGAGAAGGAGCCAATATTGCAATAATGACGTGGGCGCCTGCTGTGAGCCTCTCATCGTCTCGACTCCAGGACGACAACACTGCACTGCATAAAGAGCACACGTGACGTCGGTTTTCGGCCTCTTTGGCTTCGTCTACGTGGGGCTACTACATAGTCATTGGAGAATTTGTACACAATCATGGGACATGTACGTACACGTACTACATGTTGTAGGGGGTCCCGAAATTCAAGCTGAGTCGACTGCCTGATCACGGATCGTAGCTGCATTCGAGGGTATAGTGCCTGTTGGCTTGGTAGTGTTGCACACGTAAGAATAACGCGTTGTAGGATCAAGTCCAAGTCTTTAGCTGGCGTTTCCCAATAATGACGTGGGCGCCAACTGCGAGCCTCTCATCGTCTCGACTCGATCAAGAGTCGAGACCGACAACATAGTAATTAATTATTAATGCATGAAGAGTACACGTGATGTCGGTCTTCGGCAGGCTTTGGCTTCATCTACGCGTAGTATACGTGGCCACGCTTTGGCTTCGTCTACGTCACTACTCACTAGTACGTGGCCACGTAGACGAAGCGCAGCCAAAGTCAAAGCTAAAGGGGCCGAGGAACGACGTCGACATGACGTGTACGTGGGGCTACTGCATAGTCATTGTACGTAACGCGTTGTTCAATCAAGTCCAAGACACTGACTTAGTCTTTAGCTGGCGTGTCCCCATCGCATGGTCACTACCAACCGTGTGTAAAAACATAAGTGGTTGTGGATTCGCCCACATAATAGCATGGCTTTTGGCGCGTATATAAAGGGCTTTGGCAGAGATTTATTTCAGTTGTAGCGAGTATCAGTAGCTAACACTACTACTAGTAGTTCCCGAGGCTTGCCTTCCTACTGAACAGATTTCAATTCTTCTCTAGATTTACTGATGGTGTTGCTGTCCCGCTGTAGCTAGGCGAATACACTGATTGTCGTAGTTGAAAGTCAAATTCTCTGCTAACTAGTACGAGGCTGCTTGTATCACTGTATGCTGGATTGCTACTCGGCGCAGTTGCTTGGCCATTGTCCTTTGATAACTGCAGCTGCTTGGTTTCTAAAGCCAAGCAGCTGCAGTTGCAGTTATCAAAGGACAATGGCCAAGCAACTGCGCCGAGTAGCAATCCAGCATACAGTGATGCAAGCAGGGAAGAAAGAAAAACACTGGAACAGGAAGAATCTCTTAGAATCTAGAATTCGGCAGAAGCTCAGCTAGACGGATCGAAGACTCTCACTACCACGGACGGTAAGGTGAACTTTTAAGGCTTGAAAATCTGCTTACTAATTTTGCTGAATTATCCCGTTGTTCTCAGTTATTTTTGCGCACTAAAGCAAAGTTTCGTTGCGTTGCTTGTGTCGGGACTATCACACTAGGTTTTGTCGATCATCCCTAGCTCTAGCACTGCGTAGATGTTCACTTCAAATGCATGTGCAAGCATTTGTGGGATATGAATAAAAATGGTATGTTCAGTTTTCTGTGTGCACCCCCAAACTGGGCCAAAGCAATTTTGTCCGACAAGGCTTTATGGCCCAGTATCTGCAATACTGGACCTTAGTTAGGGCTATTTTTCACAAAATGACGTTTTTCTGCTTTTGTCATCTAGAGGTATCTAGTGATCAAAAGGCAAAGTATTAGACGGAACAAATCAATATCGATGACCCAGAAGCTTCTTAAACAAACATACATGTAAGTACATGTCAGGAAATACAACAATTTATCACAGCGTTTTCCACATCGAAATACATTGTGTTACAAAAGGCAGTGAATAAATCAGCCATCCAGTTGTTGTTGCACAACAACTCTCGGGCAACCTCTGGCGTAGAGCATGGATGGTCTTGATCCTCATCACTCCGCACCAATTAAAATTTCTTGAACACCATCCCAAGTCTGCTGAAAACTCACAGAAGCACAGAAGTGCAGAAGCCTGACCTACAAGTGTATTATTCGTCAGCCCACGTTTATTGTCTGCACAGGAGCCGGGGCGATATACAGCACATACACTGATCTGTGTGCCCTGTGGTTCAGTAATGATAATCCAGAGCATATCCTGGTCGGTGCAGTCGGTGTCCAGCTGTCTATCTGGTAGGCCAGCCTTCACCCAGATTGCAATCCCACCACCATAGTAATAATTATTATGCTGTCCTGTCGCGCTATAGCACATTATCAGGTTTTGTTGTTGTTGTTGTTGTTGTTGTTGTTGTTGTTGTTGTTGTTGTTGTTGTTGTTGTTGTTGTTGTTGTTGTTGTTGTTGTTGTTGGTTGTGACGGTGGTGGTGGTGATGGTTGTGATTTTGATTCAGTTAGAAAGCCCTGGCTGCATCAATGATGTGCATGCATGCACATGCCATGCAGGCTGTTTCCCGTGTGTCACGTGATCGTCGCCTTTGGAGTCGACCAATGACATTAGGAACCTTTCGTTCCCCGCGTACGGATACGAAACGAATGCTGATTCGTCACCTGGGTTCGAGGATTCGTCAGAGTCCCTGCGGAGAACTCGTTTTCACGAATGGAAGCCTCTTCATTCGTGGCACGCTCCGAATCTGTCAGGTACACATTTATTTGGATAGATACACATGTTTTGCAAGGTACACATTTTTCCCTTGATTCCATGATCCATGCACGTGTGCGTGTAAAAACCCGTAGGTCTACGCCAAACTACCGGCGCCCGCGGCCGTATTCGTAGTTGCCAAGCACATTTGCATCACGACTCGCGAAACCTGAAATCTGTTTTCAACGAAACGATTACGAGCCGAATCAAACTTTCGTTTCGCATTCGTTTCGTAGCAAATGCGAAAGGTCCCTATTATCAAACTGTACCGGCTGGAAAGCGCGGTCCTGCCTGCTCAAAAGTCAAAGGTGATGGAACTGGATCAACCGCCCGTCGTAAAGTGACGACGGGTAGGAACCGATTCAACTTGACGATGGGCAGGAACGGATTCCAGTTGACTCAAGCCTCTTGTACGGGCAAAAATACAATCTTGATCAATAATAGAAATGAAACTAAAACCCAAAAACAATTTTAAAATGTAAAGAATTCAAACAAATGAAAAGAACCCAAAGTTAAAGAAAAGAACCCAACCAGCTGCACACGGAGCGCACAAGAGGCAACAGCATAATAAATAAGTAAGCTTCCTCAAAAACCTATCCGTGAAACCATTAATTTAGACCGGAACTTGGACCTCCGACACATCTAGTGCAGCAGACGAAGCACCAGCCTCCAGAACTACGGGACGTCCGAACAGCTTCCTGCAGCCTCGAAGACACATAATACAAGACCTAAGTAGCGAGAAAGACAACTTACATCGAATATAGGCCACGACGTGACAATACTGCTCGGACTTCTTTGCTGCCAGAAGAGCGACCACCCTTGCGTATAATGCCGATGTCGCCTTCCCCATCCCTTCACTTGCCGCCATCGCCACTGGAACAATGCCTGCTCCACGTTCCTCACCCGTTCCTCAGAATGTCGTATTTTCTCCTCTCTCGTGGCGTTGGTACACAGCGGCACGTGGTGCAGATCGATTTGAGCGAGCATTTTTTTTTTTTTTTTTTTTTACTGAATACCACAGTACCATCAGATGCTGCACAGCGGGGGCGGTGGCATATTGGATGGAAGTGGGGGCGGGGCAAAAGTTACTCCTCCTACCAAAGGTCTCGGAATCATTGTTACCCCTGTGCGCCGATACATAGGAGTAAAGAAACATGTGCATCCAAGAGGGGAGCACTGGCTTTGCAAACGATAATGGGGAGAATTTGAGATTGGGATAGGACAAAACAATAGTAAAAGCAGTGCACCGTAGGAAGATGGAGTGAACTGATAATCGGGTTTTAAGGCTGAGCGAAGGGGATCAAAGAGGGGTAGAAGGGAGCTGGAGTGCGGTCAGTATAATTAGGCTGGTGTGTTGGCAGAGATCATAGCCTGTCTGTGGCCCACTCCCACTTGCTGCGCCGCAAGTGGTCGTTGACGTTTTTCTTGAACGTGTGCATGCCTCTGCGAGAAGGGGAGACTGCAGAAGGGTAGGTGGGAGTTGATTCCACGTTTCGATGAGGGAGTGGGGAAATGAGCGGAGCGTGTTGTTTCGTGCCTGAGGGGGATGGATACTGGTGAGTTGCGATGGATGATGTGTTGCAGATCTGGTTGTCGCTCGAGTAGGCATGCGGTGTTGCGGTGCGGCTGCTGATGGTGGCAGAATGGCTTTCACCATTTCCGGACCCTCCACAAAGTGCAGCTTGTACACAAAGCAGAGCCCTGCTACGGTACGGCGAATGTCGAGGCTCGGGAGGTATGCTCCATCTCCAATTATGTGCAGGGCACGGCGCTGGATGGCAGTGAGGCGGGCCAAGGTGGTGGGGGCTGCGCTCATCCACACCAGCATGCCATACTCTAGCACAGGGCGGACAAAGCCACGGTACACGATTGCCCGGTGCTTTGGGTCTAGCACAGCCGATGCCTTACGGAGGAAGCCGAGCCGCTGGGCTCCGCGTACTGCAAGCTGTCGGATAATGATTGATTGATTGATTGATTTTATTTTACTTCGCAAGTTCAAACGGGTTCCTGGCCCAGTTATATGAAAGCGAAGGGTAGAATTTGCCAAAATCCTAATGAGCAACAGCATAGGCAATATTATCATAGAAGTGGAGTACTATGCGAGCGAGAATACTGAGAAGAAAGGAACATGTCAAAGCCTGACGAAACACAACCTATTTCAGGCATACATAAGGAAGGCAGGCTAGCTTAAAATCTTGCAATCTGGATACGGTGTGCACCTCTCTAGGCAAACTATTCCACAGCAATGCTCCTGCGGTGGCGAATCTCGTTTGGCCACACCGACTGCGAGCTGGCTGGCTGAGCAGACCATTGGCATGCTGATGGCGCGTACTTCTGCCGCTGCATGCTGCTGGTTTGAGAAGCTGGGCTAGAGCAAGGCTAGTGGAGTCATTTAGACAACGCCAGATGAAGATCAGGAGCTTTTGTTTAAAAAGTTCAGTGACGCGGTAAATCGAGTTGGCAGCCAGGAGGGGCTGCATCGCGGAACATGGCGGACTGCCATCAATGCATCGGATCGCCCGGTTTTGCATGGCTTGCAGACGCTGAAGTTGGGTCACACGGAGGGCTGCAGAGAAGCTGCAGGCACCATATATCATATCCGGCATGACAATAGCCTTTACATATATCTTGCGCGAGCTGCGGGAGAGGCATCGACGGGCTCGCCACAAGGCGCCTATCTTCCTTGCAACTTTGGTCACTATGGCGCTGACGTGTACATCCCAACTCAGGCGGTTGTCAAGAAAGACACCAAGATACCGCGCAGACTTCACTATCGGTAGAGAGGTATCGCAGCACACGATAGAGACCTCAGGCCCGGCATGTTGTGTAACAGTTTTCCCCTGTTCTCTATAACTTTACACTCCCTCGCACCTCATGCGTCCTACGCCTGTCTATTAGCACCTTCATTGGCGCCATTGCCACATGTATACTATCACATTTTGCATATAACTGGTCGAGGCACGCTCAACCAGGCCTCTTACTTTTCAAGTTTGATTAAACCTGTTACACTGGTAGCAGAGGATGGTTACTACTCTGCTTTTGGCAGGTGTTCTGGTCGCTCTGCTTACGCTCCTCGTACTCGTCGTTCGGCTGATAAACGATATCAAGACCGCTCAGCGCGTTAGCCAAGGAAACCGAACGATACATCCGAACTCGGAACCGTGGGAGCCAACACCCCGCCTTACGAAAGAGCCGCCTGTGTTTGGAGGAGATTCCGCTACATTCAAAGAATGGACGTTTGCAATGGACATGGCCCTACGGTCGTTGGCACTCCCAAATGCGGCACAGAGGGTCGACTACGCGGCAGGATTTTTGACTGGAAACGCTCGTCTTTGGTTGATAGCGGCATTGGAAGCTAACCAAGTGTTTTCCGACTGGCCTGCTCTGAAAGCGGCACTTGGCGATGTGTACGGACCACGGCACAACGAGGAAACATCGCGTATGGGACTAATTTCCGCAGCGCAGCGCGGGTCGCTGGACGCATACATTGCTGCTTTCACTCGCCTCAGCCTGCAAGTGCCGGAAATCGACCACCACACCAGAGCGCTGCTGTTCGTCAGGGGTCTAGTGCCGCACATCCAGCGACAGGTCATGCGTGAGCATCCACGTACCCTGGAGCAAGCTGTCATGGCAGCAAACACCGTGGAGCAGTCGTCAGGGCCACCGGCGTCGGGGCCACCAGCCAGTAGAGAGTCGCGTTCCGTGCCCAGCTTCCGTGGTCAGGGCCTCCGCAAGCTGACGGACCAAGAGCGTGTCCAACTGCGAGCAATGGGACACTGCTTTGCTTGCAGGAAGCCAGGCCACCTCGCTAAAGACTGTACTGAGGGTGGACAGCGCTACCCAAACGCTGGTCGCCAGTAAGAAAGGGGGTGCGCTTACTGGCGACGACCCAAGCGCCCACGCCGGTACCAGTCGCTAACCGGTTCGGAGCTCTGGAGGTTGAAGACGTTGCTCTCCAGGAACCTACGGAGCCGGAGACACCCATAGCTGTAGGAAATTGTCCCGTTGCAGAAAGGTGTCATGTCAGCAACGTCAGCGTCGGCAATGAACCTGAACACGACCTACTGCGCATACAGGGAAAGATCGGCGGTCGCCGTGCAGTGATGCTGATAGATTCCGGTTCGACGCATGACTTCATTGCAGACAGTTTTGTTCGAAAGCATCATCTTGACACGGATGCAAGCTCAGCAGTGCTGAGCGTAACATTGGCGGACGGCTCGACCAGCGAGGTCCCGCAGATTTCCACACGCACGCTAAGGGTGACAGTCGGGGGCTTCACTGAGGAACAGCACTTTACTGTGTATCCCCTGACTCGCTACGACGCTATTCTTGGCAAGCCGTGGCTTACAAGGAACAACCCCAGCATCAACTTCCGTACGAACGAAGTTCAGTTGGACGGTGAGCCCTTTGTTGCCAAATTGCCTTCAGCTAACCCGCCGACAGCCGACCGGCCATCTGTGGAAAGCATGTTTATCAGTGGCCGACAAGCTCGTCATGCCCTGAGGAGTGGAGCCGAGGGGTTTCTTGCATGGGTCACTGCTGCAAACGAGGAGAATCGTTCCGGGCCACAACTCCAGGAATCAGAGCAACAAGACATCCAGAACCTGCTCAAGAGGCACCAGGATTTATTTCCAGACGAGCTGCCGAATGAGCTTCCACCGAAGAGACCAGTCGACCATGAAATCCAGATAGAAGATGGAGCCAGACCACCGTCTCGACCCGCCTACCGCCTGCCGAAACCAGAGATGGACGAGCTCCAGTCACAGCTATCAGAATTACTTGAGAAGGGATTCATTGAGCCAAGTAAGTCGCCATACGGTGCACCTGTGTTTTTTTGTGAAAAAGTCGGATGGTACTCTGAGAATGGTGTGCGATTGGCGAGAATTGAATAGAATTACGATCAATAACAAAGCTTGTCTTCCCAATATTGATGACTTATTCGACACGATCCAGGGCAGTGCATATTTCTCCAAGTTGGACTTGCGGTCAGGCTACAATCAAATCAGAATTCAAGACTCGGATGTTTCTAAGACGGCCATTAATACGCCGTTCGGCCACTTCCAATTTAGAGTCATGGGATTCGGGCTGACTAATGCCCCGGCCACCTTTCAGTCACTCATGAACTCTATTCTGCAACCGCATCTCCGAAAATTCGTTGTAGTATTCTTGGATGACATTCTAGTTTTCAGCAAGACCTGGGAAGATCATCAGCATCATCTTCAAACAGTTCTAGAAACACTTAGAAATAGTGAGCTGTATTGCAAACAGTCTCAATGCGAATTCGGCGTGAGAGAAGTTCTCTTCTTGGGGCATAAAATCAACGGCACATCAATTTCTCCTGATCCCAAGAAGATAAGTGCTGTGGAAACATGGCCAACTCCGTCGTCAGTAACTGATGTGAGGAAGTTTCTTGGCTTTGGAAACTATTTCCGAAGGTTCATAGATCGACACTCGACCATCTCTCGTCCATTAGAAGAAATCACCGGAAAAAATTCACGCTTTGAATGGAGCGCTGCTAGACAGAAGGCATTCGAGTCTCTAAAATCAGCATTACTCGAGGCGCCAGTGTTGCAACTGGCCGATGTTGAGAAAAGCTTCATGGTAGAAACTGACGCAAGTGACTTTGCCGTGGCGGGTGTGCTCCTGCAGCAGGGAGAAGATATGGATTTGCATCCCGTAGCCTATTGTAGTCGGAAACTGTCAGCTGCAGAACGCAACTATACTGTGGCCGAGAGGGAAACGTTGGCTGTGGTATTTGCATTAAAGTGCTGGAGAATCTATCTATTCCGCCACTTTGACCTGATGACTGATAATATGGGTGTTGTCTATTTACGAACCAAACCGACTCTCACCAAGCGTGAGGCAAGATGGGTAGAGTTTTTAGCTGACTATGACTTTACGGTCTTTCACAAACCAGGAAAGAAAAACATTGCCGACCCGCTTTCACGCCGTCCAGATCTGTTCAGTGATTCTGAAATAGGCGGGTCATCCTATCCTCCTAACATTCAGTTGAATGCCATAGAGCATACCCTAGAGATTAATCCAGACTTAGCGCAGTTAATTGTCAACGGTTACAAGTGCGACAAGGATCTTGCTCCCATTATCAGGAGACTGAAAAATTCAAGCCATGACAATCTGCACGACCGTTACCTTCTAAATGAAACACCCGGTTATCTTTATCTCAGATCTTCACCACAGAACAGGTTATGCATTCCAAAGAGTAGCAAACTCCGACTCGCCCTGCTTCAAGAATACCATGACTGTGTGACTGCGGGGCATCCTGGTCGAGATCGCACCTATTTCAGACTCTCTAGATATTTCTATTGGCCCAGAATGGGACTGGATGTAAAGGCGTTTGTCAAGTCATGTGACGTCTGCCAACGAGTTAAAGGCGGCCAGCTAAAAACTGGTCTCTTGCAGAATTTACCAGTGCCCAGTCAGCCGTGGGCGGATATCTCGATGGATTTTATCATGGGTTTGCCTAGGACCGATACAGGTCATGATGCTATATATGTATTTGTAGACCGCTTGACAAAGTGTGTACATTTAGCACCTACTTCCTTTACTATTGACGCTAAAGGAAGTGCTGATCTGTATATTCAACATGTATTTCGACTTCATGGTTTGAGTTCTAGTATTGTATGTGATCGTGATCCAAGATTTACGGCAGCATTTTTTCAGGAATTGTTTGATCGCTTAGGAACGAAACTAGCATTTAGTACTGCCAATCACCCTCAGACAGATGGCCTAACTGAACGAGTAAACAGAATAGTAGAGGATGTGCTGAGGGCTTTTGTAAATCATAAACAAGATAACTGGGATATGCTCCTACCTCTCTGTGAGTTTTCTATCAACAGCGCTACTCAATCATCTACAGGAAACACACCGTTCTTCTTAAATTACGGTCTAAATCCCAGAGCGCCACCCGACTTCCTCAACCCTGTTCAGGGAGGCAGAGATTCAGCTGATTGGTTGCAAGCAAGACAAGACGCGGTCAAGATCTCACAAGATGCGCTAGTGGCAGCTCAAGCTCGTCAGGCCTTCTATGCAGATCGGACAAGGGTCGAGGGAAAGCTGAAGGTGGGAGATTTGGTAATGGTCTACCGGGATTTCCTCCTGACTCCTGAAGCTCGGGACCGACCATCCCATAAATTACGCCCCAAGTGGTTTGGCCCCTTTCCTATACCCCATGTGGTCGGCCCGAATGCCTACAAGCTCAAGTTGCCTCATACCAGCCGCTGTCACCCGGTATTTAATGTGTCGGCACTCCGTGCCTACGAGAAGAACGCTATTCCTAATAGGAGACAGCCTACGCCTCCGCCTATCACGGACCTTGATGGTCATGCCCGCTATTTGGTGGAGAACATTCTCAGTCACCGCCGCCGGCAGAATCAGCTTCAGTACCTAGTCAAGTGGCAAGGCTACTCTGATGCCACTTGGGAGCCTGAACATTATTTGTTGGATGAATCTGGTAATGACATTGTTCCACTTCAGAAGTACAAAACCTTGGCTTCTGCCCGCTGAGTTTTGCAGTTGAACTTCTAGTTTCACCTTACACATTTGTTGAGCTTATTACACTTTATTTGCATGGAGTTTCAGTCGTCTTATTGTGTTACTTCAGTGCGAAGCCTTTTTTCGTCTCGCACGTGTTTGCGCTTATTGTACTCTATTCCACTTGAGCATTTGGGTTATAAGCTCCTTCCTCTCCATAGGAGGGGGATGATGTAACAGTTTTCCCCTGTTCTCTATAACTTTACACTCCTTCGCACCTCATGCGTCCTACGCCTGTCTATTAGCACCTTCATTGGCGCCATTGCCACATGTATACTATCACATTTTGCATATAACTGGTTGAGGCACGCTCAACCAGGCCTCTTACTTTTCAAGTTTGATTAAACCTGTTACATGTTGCGGTGAGATAGTCATTACCTGGCTTTTGGAGGCATTTAAAATTAGGCCGCGTGACTTAAGCCATATGGCGAGATCAGTAAAAGCTGAAGAGACGGATTTGGAGACTTCCCCAGCGGAAGCTTTTGAATCGTACAGAGCAATGTCGTCTGCGAATTGCACGCTGGGTATTGGCGATGAGACCAATTTCACATCACGGGTGTAGACGTTAAAGAGAACAGGCCCCAAGACGGAGCCTTGGGGCACACCACAGGTGCAGTCAAGAGCACGACTTGTGGCCGAAGCGACTGTAACTTGCTGCCTGCGATCTGTCAGGTAATTCGCGAACCACTTCAGGACGACACCAGAGATACCAACGTCAAAAAGGTCTTGGATGAGGATACCATGGCGGACTTTGTCAAAAGCCTTGGACATGTCGAGGAGGCACAGCCCTGTTACCAGACCACTGTCCTTCGCCTTCTGCAAGCTGTCCGTGAGAACACAGAGGGCATCCTCAGTGGAGCACTTCTTCCTGAAAGCAAACTGAGAATCAGGTAGGGCATTACTCAAGTCTAGGTGGCGAACTAGCTGACGCTGCACCACTCTCTCCAACAGCTTTGAGACAACTGGAAGGAGGGAAACAGGGCGATAATTGGTGGGGACTGATGGGTCCCCGGTCTTGTAAAGCGGTACAACGGTCGCCAGCTTGAACGCCAAAGGAACCGTGCCAGTGCGGAGGGAAGTGCAAAACAGTACTGCTAAAGAGTATGCCAATAAATCGTAACACTGCCGTAATAGCGGATATGGCTGCGGAATGCCAGCTGCCTGTCGAAGGTGACGCCAAGAAGCTTGAGCTCCTCTACTTCTGGCACGACTGCTCCTTGGAAGCGTATTGCGTTCGGGGGGGGGGGGGGTGCGAGCGGTGGTGGCTGATGGTCAATGCCTGCGACTTTGGGGGCTCGAACTTGATCCTCCACCTGCTTCCCCATGCTGCCAGTGAGTCTACTGCCTGCTGGAGGATTGCTGTCTCTTCTGGCAGTCTGAGTCGGGTGGTGATGCACTTGTAGAGAGTTGTGTCGTCGGCGTATACAGCCAGCTTCGCCCCATCAGGCAGGTGGTCTTCTGCGTCGTTGACGTACAGAAGGAAGAGGGTGGGGGCGAGGATGCTGCCCTGTGGCACGCCAGATTGGATTCGGTGGGTCGGTGAAGACTGGCCACCTATGACGACCCGGATGTGGCGGTCTGTCAGGTAACTCCGGAGCCAGGCAAGAAGGAGGCCACTTATGCCGCACTGCTCAGCCTGGTGGAGGACGCCGTTGTGCGATACCTTGTCGAAGGCCCCGGCAATATCTACTGCGAGTACCCTGACGAGGCCTCCACTGGCAGCTGCAAGGCTCCACTCATGCTGAAGAGCAATCAGCAGATCAGAGGTTCCCAGTCCAGTGCGAAAGCCAAACTGCCTGTGAGAAAGGATGTCATTCTTCTTCAGGAAACTGGACAGGCTGCGGTTCACGATGGACTCCATACACTTAGACATTATGGGCAGTAGTGATATCGGTCGGTAGTTTCTGGGGTTCGAATTGGGGCCTTTCTTGTGTACCGGTACGACGTTGGCAACTTTCCACATGGCAGGTTGATGACCACTGCAGAAGCACAGGGTAAACAGCTTGGATAGGGGCAGGGCCAGAGAGTCGGCACATTTTCTCAGCACTCTAGCAGGTACTGCATCAGGCTTTGTGGCTTTACTTGGGTTCAGGGCTCGGAGTGTCCGGCGTACGGTGGCTTGGCGGAAGTGGACTGTTGCAAGCGTATTTGCGGTGCGCTGGCGGACATGCGGGAACGGCCCCGACTGTTCTGCAAAGTCATCGTCTAGGCTGCACTTCTGGGCAAAGTACTTCCCGATGACGTTAGCCTTGTCGTGGCTTTTGGTGCATTCCATGCCATCGGGGTCAACCAGGACTGGGATGGAGCTGTCCCGGCCATGCCCTCCAACTCGTTTAATCACGCTCCACCACTCTCTGTCCTGCAGGCTGCCCGTCCGGAGCCGTTGCTTGACATGGTCGAGATGTCTGGCTTTGGCTCTTGCTAGACATCTTGTTGAGTCAAGGGATGCTAGCTTGTACGTACACTGGAGCGCTCCATTTCTGGGGTCATCGCGGAATTTCCGCCAGCATATGGGTTGAACACCCGAACATCAAGAAGGGTTCGCTCAAATCGACTGCCACACAAACCACTGGCAGCCACATCCAGTCGTGCATTGTTCTCCACATTAGCAGTACGATATCTCAACTCAAAACTGCTCATCAGTCGGCGGCTGCTACACAGGTTCAGTGGAGACTTTCGAGCACTCCTGATCCAACAACTGGGCAGTTGTGTCCCGATTAGCGTTATGTCGTATCGACGGGAAACCTCCACGGGGACATGAAAGCGAGTCCAACACATTGATTTCATGGCCACAGGAGCAGTGGGATGGAAGCTTTGCAGGTGTTCCCTCATAACGGATTCCGTTCCTGCCCGTCGTCACTTGACGACGGGCAGGAACGGAATCCACTGCGTTCATTGGCTCACGAACCCACTTGGTGCGTATTCCGTAAATACAAGGACAACGAAAAGCGCGTGCATGCATGCTCATTAACTTTCCCAAAGACTTGAAAGAGACTTTGGCTTGGGAAGTTGGGTGCACACGTTCCAGTCACTCAAACTCGACCAGTTTTGGAGGAAGGATCTACCGCTGTTCATCCAGCCCTGCCGCTATCACCGCGCGCGCTGGATTCCGCGGTACTGCCCTCATACTCGTGCAGGAACCTGCACTTTCAGTCACTCATATTCGACTGCTGTTCATCCAGCCGGCCCTTGCCGGTATCACGGCGCGGGCTGGATTCCGCGGTATGTACTGCCCTCGTACTGGTGCAGGAACCTGTACCAGTGTACTGCAGCGTACACTCATCATGCATGGTCATACAACATGATTGTTTTATTTTTTATTATTTATTTCTTTTTGCCATGACACAGACAGGACTAGGGCCAGGTTGGTATATCCTAGACTAGTATTAGCCAGGTACTACTACTACAGTACTAGTACTCGGTATGGTCGTATTCTGGTCATTCAGGTATGGTCGGCATGATATTATTATACAAGTAGGAAAGGGTGGAGTGAGAATGTGCCCTGGCTACTTGTGCACATCTGCGCATGCTGCAAGCATCAGTTCCATCTAACACCAGTAACCATTGAGAACGGCGTTGCTGATCTGGCCTGTGTTGGCGTTAGTTGCGGCGCTCCGGTGCTTCTTTGGTGCCCGTCTTTTTTTCTTTTTCTTTCTTTTCCCATCTTCATTCCCGTTCACTGCCTGGTGACAGTGGTGTGTTGGCGAAACCTCGGGACTGGGTAGATCGGCCCAATTCGTCCACTGAGGCTCCTCTTTCATCCAAGACGGCAACCAGTCGGCACTAAGAGATTCTGTTCTTTCTTCCCTGCTTGTATCACTTAATGCTGGATTGCTGGGCTTGCAACCGCGGCCAATGCCAGTTGTCCTACATCGTTCCCTGGCTTCTTGTGCACGTCTGCGCATGCTGGACGCATCAGTTCCATCTAACAGCGTTGCTGATCTGGCCTGTGTTGGTGATGATAGTTCATGTGCTGCGGTGTTTCTTGGGTGCCCATTTTCAATACCGTTCACTGCCTGGGCAGAGGTAGCTGAAGACTCACTGTCATCATGGTCATGCGGATGAGCTACAGCATTGTGTGTGCTTACAGCCATATCCATACTTATGCTCAACGGATTTGTGCAAAACTGGCAAAACTTTCAGCAGCAGTAGTAGTAGTAGTACTTGTAGTAGCCGTAAAAACGATTCTCCCAGCAAGAGGAAGAGCAGTTATGTGGTGGGGACTCTGAGGTGTATACACTTTGTAGATTCTGCACAGGTCAGATGTATCACCATTGGACCTCACGAATAGACACGTAAATCCTGGCAGGCTCTGCTTCTGCTACAGAACTCACTGGTTTTAGTAGGCAAGACCAATTTAACGTTCTCACAAGTAGGCAAGACAAAGTTAACGTTCTCACTAGTAGGCAAGAGTGGTACTAGTAGTAGGCAAGACAAACTTCACTGGTACTGTGGCTGACTCAGCACAACGTACAAGACTCACATCAGTCACAACTTGATATCTTACGATCGACACGGGTTCAGTTCAGTAATTAAACTTCGGTGGAGAGCCAAGGGGCAATTATTTATAAGACGAAAAGAGGACCAAAGAGCTACAATTTACGCTATAATGTCCACTAACACCACCAGTTACTCTACAGTCAGCTCATGCGATAACATTGCACGACACTGACCAACGGTACTGACGTTCTACACCTAACTGGCAATCAGTTCTAGCACATTTCAGATGCGCACTCCAACAGCCTCAACACCCTCCTCATGCTATTTCTATAACTTAGAACCTTCCAAGTCGGAAGGCTGTTGGAGTGCCCATTTGAGATGTGCTAGAGCTGATTACCAGTTAGGTGTAGAACGTCCGTACTCTTGGTGAATGTTGTGCAGTGTTATCGCATGAGCTGATTGTAAACTAACTGGTGGTGTTAGTGGATATTATAGCGTAACTTGTAGCTCTTTGGCCGTCTTTAATTTTTTTAAATTCAGAAAAATTAAGTCTGACAAAGATGTACATGCTTGTGCTGTGTATGGTGTTGGTAAGCGATGGGTACAGTGTAACCTTGAAATCGCTTGTTACTGCAAGTATTGAGCTATGCACTCGTTCAGGTGATAATCATTGAGCCCAACTACCAGGAGAGTTCTACAGGTCATGCACTCCTGTCTGGCGGACCAGGCACGCGTGGCTGTTGATCAGCACACTGCCATGTCCATCGCAAGCACCTTTCTATAGAATGGATACTTATCTGAGCCTGTGGGGAGTTTTCTGTAACGGTGGATGGGATGAAAGGGCAGTGAAAAGAGGTCGCGGGAAGACCTGGATTACTTCATTTGTCTCTCGATGGTGCGAAGAGTACATATCCTATGTCTAAAAAGGTGTGCAACTACAGTTGCGCCTGGTGAAATCCGACCCAAAGCCCACGTACGGTGCAGTTTGTGCATACATGTATGTGGTGCCCTCAAGTAATAATAATACTTTCACGGTTGTTGCCCCCCCCCCGCACCTGGAAGTGGTGCGAATGCGTTAAAGAGTGATGCCAGGTTTATGTACACTCTTGGTGATACCCGTGGCAAAGCAGAGCCGTGCACAAACCTGTACTAGGCTGTAGCGTTCATGCGCAGGAGGCAGGTTGCAAATGGTGCATGGAATGAGCTAGTAGGAGCTGTTTTTTTTGTTTTGTTTTTTATTTTTTGTTTTTTTACTAAGGCCACAGCTTCCAATCATGACATGCAAAGCAGCGGTGCAGCATCGCAGGCATGAATCGTGGCCGTGGTGACGGGGTCTGATGTGCTCCACCGACCTAGGGTCTCGGCTTCACTGCACAGCAAACGCGTCGAAAGAAAACGGGGGCTAATAATTATCGGGAGATGGGGGGGGGGGGAGAAGAAGAGAAGAAAGAGAGAGAGAGAGAGAGAGAGAGAGAGAGAGAGAGAGAGAGAGAGAGAGAGAGAGAGAGAGGGAGAAAGAGAGAGAGAAAGAAAGAGAGAGAGAGAGCGAGAGAGAGAGAGAGAGCTGGGATATAGAAGAGCACAGTGCTCTTGTCGATGGGGACTGCGAAGGATAGCAAGTTCTGGGACATGTGCATGAGAATCAGAATATTGGTGATGATGGCAGCAGGGTTATAAGGTAAGGAGCTGAACACTAATAAGAACAGGGAAAGCGTTGGCGAGCAGATTCAAAGTGCATCAGTAGCAGAGAGCCAGTCCTGAGCAAGAAGGTGAAGGTACACCTTTTTCTTAAAGCTTTGCATGTGGGGCTGGGTGGGTGGGTGGTGGAACAGGTCTGGTGGCAGGGCATTCCATGTTGCAACGGTGCAAGCAGGAAATCCTTGGAGACAGCTATTCCGGGTGTTGGCAGGCAGGCCAGTTGTCATCTGGGGTATGGATGGGACCTGTTCAGTAGTCTACGTGATTTCAGTGGTGGCATGGCTTGAAGATTGGGAGACGGAGACATAGCTGTATTGCAGGGCGCCTTACAAGCTCCAGGGCATCTGACTGATGAAACGTAAGTGCAGAGAGAGCAAGGGTGCCATATTGCAGGATAAGCCGGATTCATACAACGTACAGATGGCCGGAATTCGTACATTCTGCACTCATCAGCGCAGCACAAGGAAAATGAGAACCTGATAGCAATGAAAAATAGAATTTGCAAAGGCAGATTTAAACCAAGCCCGAACGTACCTAAATTAACTTTACAGCTACAAATGTTCAGGCATTTCCGCGATCATCAGACAGCAGCATTTAGTATTGTATGTCTGTACATAACCATTGTGGTGTAATGGGTGCCAATTGTGATCTAAGGAGGCAAGAAAAGATACAAACATGACTGGGATGATTAAATATCTGCCTATTACTATCCCGATCATCATCAGCAGCAGCAAGGAGAGAGAGAGAGAGAGAGAGAGAGAGAGAGAGAGAGAGAGAGAGAGAGAGAGAAGGAGAGAGAGCGAGGGGGGGGGGGAGAAAGAGAAAGGGGTAGAGAGAGAGAAAGGGGGAGAGAGAGAAAGTGAGAGATGTCTGTATGATTGATGATTCCAGTTTTAAAATGGCAATAAATAAGATAAATTGTGCACTCATAACAACAGCAAAAATGAAGAAAGTCAAGTTCCATAACGTTTTCTTGTGACTGTCATCAGTGGAACGCCGTCACATAAAAATGTCATAACTAAAACACACGCTTATATATGTAGGACTCAGTATAGAGTCCATGCACTATATGATGTCCAGCACCCTATATAGAGTCCATTGGTCCAAAATCCACTATACAGAGTCCAGGAGTCCACTCAGTTTTGATCAGCTTCATCCTGCCGCGCAATCCCCTATAAGGAGTACACTTTTTCTACAAGTCCCCTATTCACGGTCCAGGAGTCCAGTTTATCCAGTCACGCCGTCCTGTGTGTTGTGTCCGAAAGAGAACAGACACCTTTTCAGTTTTGCTTGCCTCGTGGCAGCGCATTCCTTTCTTCACTTCAGCCATGGCTGCCAGTTCTGCTGTGCAGTTGCTGACAGTAATCTGTATCGAGGTAACCAAGGAGGATAATGAGACGTTCAAAATCAAATCTGGAAAGCGTCTTGTGGTTCTCGGAAGACGTTTCATCAGTGCGCGGGATGAAAGCAGAAATTGCAGAACGAGAAAAGTTCAGCACAGTTCAAATCTGACGAGTCAGGTACACCGACACTCTCTTTCGTTCGACGCCACAAGGATCCCCTGTTTGGCTATCGCTGCCAGTAAGACGTTTGAACGGTTTCATCAGAGCGAGGGATGAAAGCAGAAAGCGGAGAACGAGAAAAGTTCAGCACAGTTCCAATCTTACGAGTCAGATACACTGACACTCTCTTTCGTTCGACGCCACAAGGATATCCTGTTTGTCTGGACAAGAGCTGCCTGTACCACCGTGTCAAAAGGCTGTCCAGCTACACGGCAGGACGATGACTGAGGTAAGGAAGCTTTTACTCGTTTCGATTGGTCTGCTGTTCTGTCGAAATATGCTTGAATTTTTTTCCATTTTCAAGGAGCGTATCGCGTTTGTTTGATGTTGCTTGAATGAATGCCCTAAAAGTAATCAACCACTTCGTAATAGTCCTCAAGGACTGTAAGGACTTTGTATCAATCGTATACGATCGTCTAGCTATCATCAATTATTATTTTATTTCATGAAAAATGTATTTTTATCCCTATGATAATTATGTGAACTCCACGACACTCTTCCTCTACTAGGCTCTAGTATGATGTCAAATACAATGGGATCCACAAACGCAGTGCCAGTGTACTAGTAGTAGTAGTAGGAGGATTTATTGTATGCCGATGACAAGAAAAAGCTTCTCAAGCTAATACATGTACTCGTATTCCATGAAGTAACCGTTTTGATGTGACAAACATGACACTGTGTCAGTGAAACTGCCTCGTGACAACAAATCATCGCATTTCCATCTTGGGGAAGACTGACTGACGGCAACGCTGTACAGATTGTTCAAATCATCTCATTTCAAAACGAAACACTGTGTACACTACATGTATGGTGGTGTGTCTGTGCGTCTTGAGTGTGCACAAACGATCTTATTCCTCGTATTACTAATAGATTATTGTCCCCACCGTCACCTGTTCACAATCTTTGAGTGGATGGATTTTCATTGAGCATCACATTCGTTCAGAACTTGGTAGTTGTGTGCTCCCATGCATCATTACGGTAATAAGCGTATCCTTGTGCTATCTATTTGTTGTAGGCCTTGACGGATTATGCTAATATTTTCGTGAAATTATGCTTTTCGCATTGCTGAAAAAATTGCAGAATTATGCTATTTTTATGCTAAACGTTATCATATTATGCCGCATTATGCTCACATATGCTGCTAATACGGAGCATCAGCAAATCGAATATTCGAATGAAATTCGAGAATCGTCACGAAAAGCACTCAATCAGTCGAAACTAGGGCTTTGTTCGACTGAAAAATGCCCGCAAACAGAAAATACTTTTCGAATACTTTTCGAATGCTCCGCGCGTGCTCTAGTACACGGCGCACTACGAGTACTCATTCTTGCGCATCTAGCTACTAGTTCTTACTCAAGTACTAGTCCGGACTTCTTGTCAATCTTGACGCTTTCCTCTCTCTCGAACTGTGAAAAGTTTTATCAAGTGTGCATTTTGTTTCATTTCAAGTATCCTGGAATCATGGCTTTGTCACCAACTACCAGCCCCGGTATGCCTCCTGCTCCCAGTACTGCAGAGTAGCCCTGCTGAGTGCTGGCGTTGTCTCGGCATCTGCGTCTATGGTGAGTTCCCCGCAGGGAGAGGGCAACTCAAAGTGTGCCAAATATTTGAGGGTCGACCTTACCATGGATCTCATTCTGCTGAGGCAGTGTAGGGCCAACCCTCACCTATTCGTCCGCGGGTCTCCTGATATGCAAGGGATAGCGGAGGAGCTCGGCCGAGATCCGCCTTTTCAAGGGGTCTCCAAGAGAGATCCTATCGCCAATAGCCTGAATCGGATGAAGCATCCGCCGCTTCGCGTCATCCCCAAAGGCAATGAGAAACAACAGCAACTCCGTTCATTGCACATCTCAAAATCCCAGTCCTCAACTGCTCAAGCTAAAAAAAACTCGATTCGAAAATACTGGACTGCGCTACATGCTGAACCTCTTTTTCATTCGAATTTTCTCTCTGATTTTCTTTTTGCCATTCGAATAATCAAATCGAAAATTCGATTTGCTGATGCTCCGTAATGTACATGTATAATGATGGTTCTGTGCAAAATAGCAGGGAATATTTTTGTATAGGGCGTTGTACTGTAGTAGCAAAAGTTCAACGGGGTCTACGCACCGTCCGACCTACAATTGTAGCTACGACCGTCACTGATTGTAGTGGACTGGACTGGACATGTTATGAAGGGAGTCGTAAACCTACATGACTGTATGACTTCCTGGTGCATCTACTTGTACTTGTAGAACATGTACAACTCTATGGAATTTGATGCGAACAGGCGGATTATTCCATTATTTATGCAATTTGTATGCAATTTGCCTCGAATTATGCGATTATTCGATTTTGGTAGGAATTATGCGAAAAATTATGCTAGCATAATCCGTCAAGGCCTAATTTGTTGCAGGTGTGCTGATCTTCAGAAGCTTGCGGAACTGAGTGCTGCTGAACATTTGCATGGCCATGAGCAATGGTGAAGCTTGCTATTGGAGTCTCAGCATGTGCTAGTATTATGCTGACTACTGCACTATGTTACTCTCTTACACTACTACATGTACATGTTTGTAAACGTGCGTGCATCCGCCCACGGCCACGTATGCATTCGTTTCGTATAACTATTTGTTATCCCTCTTGACTTTACGTGTAAATGGGTGGACGTTTGCATGGCTGTTGGAGTTGCGTGTGTATTGTGTCTCTACTCTTTTCTTGGTGTTTTCTTGGCGTTGTATAAGTTTGTGTGTGTGTGTGTGTGTGTGTCTGTGTGTGCGTGTGTGTGTGTGTGTGTGTGTGTGTGCGTGCACGCACAATAATTTGAAACAAATAATTAATCCTCGGCTCTCCATTATTATCTTTCGATTCTTGTTTTTTTCTAGGTATTTTCTTGGCGTTGTGTGGGTGTGTGCATGTGTGTGTGTGTGTGCGTGCACAATAATTTGGCAACGTTACATGATTGAGATATTGTAATTTGCAGCGTCTGCGAAGAGACCACTTGATTTAAGGATGGTGTTTGTAGGGTTTTTCATGGAATGAAGTGGCTGCAGTGGCGCCTCAATAATTAATTTTTTATCTTGAGAAGTGAATGATGTAAAGGATTAAAGGGAGAGGCTGTTTTCTGGTTAATATTCACTGCTTACAGCAGATCCTATGTCTAATTTCGAACTCTGGATAGGGGATGCCTAATTGGCTGGACTTTATACAGGAAGTGTTGTCCACATATGATAAAGACCCTTTATTGTTGATTTCAAAGTTTGGACTCCGTACAGTTGATTTTGGACCAATGGACACGATATAGGGGTGAAGCCAATTGGCTGGACTCTATACAGGGAGTGATGTTCATCTAAACTTTGAGCTCACAGTTGATTCCAAGTTTGGACTCTGTACAGTGGATTTTGGACCAATGGACTCTATATAGGGGTTGGACATCATATAGGGGCTGGACGCTCCACTGAGTCCAACATATACATGTAGCTAATATGGTTTCAGGCAGAATTACAGCAGCTAACAAGTACAAAAAGCGAAGTGTGCACCTTTGCGATGTGTGAATATAGTGTATGTGAGAAAGGTAGTGGCAGATGAATGTGATACTGTGTGAATGAATGGAATGGTGGGTGTGTATTACTTGAAGAGTGTGAGTGATACAACGTTTTCTTTCTGTTTACATAGCACAGGGTCACGAGTACGAATATACACAGCTTCCAACACCTGCAGTTGCTTGAAGAAACGTGCGCAACGAATAACACTAAACCAGGAATCGTCAACCACCTTACGACGTTCCACTGATGACAGTCACAAGAAAACGTTATGGAACTTGACTTTCTTCATTTTTGCTGTTGTTATGAGTGCACAATTTATCTTATTTATTGCCATTTTACGACTATTGTCTCCTCGTCGACTGATTCCAGTTTTGTTTTTCAATTTTAGATTATATGATGGACTCGGATGGAGAGCCAAGGATAAATTTATAGAAAGGAAAAGAAAAGTGGACATAATAGCGTAACGTTTAGTTCCTTGGTCCATTTTCTTTTCTGTACATTTATGATGAGGACGGCTATAGGGTCTTGATCCAGGAAACATTCCATCCAAAAAATCGTGCGAGGATTCGTAATGATGGCTTGCTGATTCAGCTCTATGATAATTTGGACCAACTATTCTGTATTGCTAAAGTATGTTTCTATAACCGTGGCATGTTTGCTTTGTGCATGTGTTTCTCTGCATGTGGGTGTGTGCGTGTGTGTGCGTGTGTGTGTATGTGAGTGTGTGCGTATGTGTGTATTTATGTGTGTGTGTGTGTGTGTGTGTGTGTGTGTGTGTGTGTGTGTGTGTGTGTGTGTGTGTGTGTGCGTGATTGGTAGTTGTGGAGACCTCCAGGTCATTCCGTTGAGGACGGTGAATACAAGACCAGGCCTCTCAGCAAACCTTGGCTATGGAGGTTCATCAAGAAATTGACTATTGTTCCCATGGTAATGATGACGTAGCAGCGCTACATCTATACGAAGATAACACGTCAACAGACATGAAGTCAGCCGCGTGTGGACTGGACAGTGTTGTATTTGACGTGTGGATAGAAAATATACTGCCCATGTTGTCCATCCGGGACATCTTTCAGCTGTGTAGAACCTCCAGGCAGCTTCAGTCGATACTGTTCAATGAATACATGGGTAAGTAATTCGTATACTTGAATTTCTGTTTTACATCGCAAACCAATTGATGTCCAAGATTATAATGGCGATAGAATTTAAAATGAAATGTGGCTCTACAAAGAACGAGCTGTGGGCGAGAAAATGAGAGAGTAGTAAAAGGGAAATATAGTAACAGTTTTCCCCTGTTCTCTATAACTTTACACTCCCTCGCACCTCGTGCGTCTTACGCCTGTTTATTAGCACCTTCATTGGCGCCATTGCCACATGTATACTATCACATTTTGCATATAACTGGTCGAGGCACGCTCAACCAGGCCTCTTACTTTTCAAGTTTGATTAAACCTGTTACACTGGTAGCAGAGGATGGTTACTACTCTGCTTTTGGCAGGTGTTCTGGTCGCTCTGCTTACGCTCCTCGTACTCGTCGTTCGGCTGATAAACGATATCAAGACCGCTCAGCGCGTTAGCCAAGGACACCGAACGATACATCCGAACTCGGAACCGTGGGAGCCAACGCCTTACGAAAGAGCCGCCTGTGTTTGGAGGAGATTCCGCTACATTCAAAGAATGGACGTTTGCAATGGACATGGCCCTACGGTCGTTGGCACTCCCAAATGCGGCACAGAGGGTCGACTACGCGGCAGGATTTTTGACTGGAAACGCTCGTCTTTGGTTGATAGCGGCATTGGAAGCTAACCAAGTGTTTTCCGACTGGCCTGCTCTGAAAGCGGCACTTGGCGATGTGTACGGACCACGGCACAACGAGGAAACATCACGTATGGGACTAATTTCCGCAGCGCAGCGCGGGTCGCTGGACGCATACATTGCTGCTTTCACTCGCCTCAGCCTGCAAGTGCCGGAAATCGACCACCACACCAGAGCGCTGCTGTTCGTCAGGGGTCTAGTGCCGCACATCCAGCGACAGGTCATGCGTGAGCATCCACGTACCCTGGAGCAAGCTGTCATGGCAGCAAACACCGTGGAGCATTCGTCAGGGCCACCGGCGTCGGGGCCACCAGCCAGTAGAGAGTCGCGTTCCGTGCCCAGCTTCCGTGGTCAGGGCCTCCGCAAGCTGACGGACCAAGAGCGTGTCCAACTGCGAGCAATGGGACACTGCTTTGCTTGCAGGAAGCCAGGCCACCTCGCTAAAGACTGTACTGAGGGTGGACAGCGCTACCCAAACGCTGGTCGCCAGTAAGAAAGGGGGTGCGCTTACTGGCGACGACCCAAGCGCCCACGCCGGTACCAGTCGCTAACCGGTTCGGAGCTCTGGAGGTTGAAGACGTTGCTCTCCAGGAACCTACGGAGCCGGAGACACCCATAGCTGTAGGAAATTGTCCCGTTGCAGAAAGGTGTCATGTCAGCAACGTCAGCGTCGGCAATGAACCTGAACACGACCTACTGCGCATACAGGGAAAGATCGGCGGTCGCCGTGCAGTGATGCTGATAGATTCCGGTTCGACGCATGACTTCATTGCAGACAGTTTTGTTCGAAAGCATCATCTTGACACGGATGCAAGCTCAGCAGTGCTGAGCGTAACATTGGCGGACGGCTCGACCAGCGAGGTCCCGCAGATTTCCACACGCACGCTAAGGGTGACAGTCGGGGGCTTCAGTGAGGAACAGCACTTTACTGTGTATCCCCTGACTCGCTACGACGCTATTCTTGGCAAGCCGTGGCTTACAAGGAACAACCCTAGCATCAACTTCCGTACGAACGAAGTTCAGTTGGACGGTGAGCCCTTTGTTGCCAAATTGCCTTCAGCTAACCCGCCGACAGCCGACCGGCCATCTGTGGAAAGCATGTTTATCAGTGGCCGACAAGCTCGTCATGCCCTGAGGAGTGGAGCCGAGGGGTTTCTTGCATGGGTCACTGCTGCAAACGAGGAGAATCGTTCCGGGCCACAACTCCAGGAATCAGAGCAACAAGACATCCAGAACCTGCTCAAGAGGTACCAGGATTTATTTCCAGACGAGCTGCCGAATGAGCTTCCACCGAAGAGACCAGTCGACCATGAAATCCAGATAGAAGATGGAGCCAGACCACCGTCTCGACCCGCCTACCGCCTGCCGAAACCAGAGATGGACGAGCTCCAGTCACAGCTATCAGAATTACTTGAGAAGGGATTCATTGAGCCAAGTAAGTCGCCATACGGTGCACCTGTGTTTTTTGTGAAAAAGTCGGATGGTACTCTGAGAATGGTGTGCGATTGGCGAGAATTGAATAGAATTACGATCAAAAACAAAGCTTGTCTTCCTAATATTGATGACTTATTCGACACGATCCAGGGCAGTGCATATTTCTCCAAGTTGGACTTGCGGTCAGGCTACAATCAAATCAGAATTCAAGACTCGGATGTTTCTAAGACGGCCATTAATACGCCGTTCGGCCACTTCCAATTTAGAGTCATGGGATTCGGGCTGACTAATGCCCCGGCCACCTTTCAGTCTCTCATGAACTCTATTCTGCAACCGCATCTCCGAAAATTCGTTGTAGTATTCTTGGATGACATTCTAGTTTTCAGCAAGACCTGGGGAAGATCATCAGCATCATCTTCAAACAGTTCTAGAAACACTTAGAAATAGTGAGCTGTATTGCAAACAGTCTAAATGCGAATTCGGCGTGAGAGAAGTTCTCTTCTTGGGGCATAAAATCAACGGCACATCAATTTCCCCTGATCCCAAGAAGATAAGTGCTGTGGAAACATGGCCAACTCCGTCGTCAGTAACTGATGTGAGGAAGTTTCTTGGCTTTGCAAACTATTTCCGAAGGTTCATAGATCGACACTCGACCATCTCTCGTCCATTAGAAGAAATCACCGGAAAAAATTCACGCTTTGAATGGAGCGCTGCTAGACAGAAGGCATTCGAGTCTCTAAAATCAGCATTACTCGAGGCGCCAGTGTTGCAACTGGCCGATGTTGAGAAAAGCTTCATGGTAGAAACTGACGCAAGTGACTTTGCCGTGGCGGGTGTGCTCCTGCAGCAGGGAGAAGATATGGATTTGCATCCCGTAGCCTATTGTAGTCGGAAACTGTCAGCTGCAGAACGCAACTATACTGCGGCCGAGAGGGAAACGTTGGCTGTGGTATTTGCATTAAAGTGCTGGAAAATCTATCTATTCCGCCACTTTGACCTGATGACTGATAATATGGGTGTTGTCTATTTACGAACCAAACCGACTCTCACCAAACGTGAGGCAAGATGGGTAGAGTTTTTAGCTGACTATGACTTTACGGTCTTTCACAAACCAGGAAAGAAAAACATTGCCGACCCGCTTTCACGCCGTCCAGATCTGTTCAGTGATTCTGAAATAGGCGGGTCATCCTATCCTCCTAACATTCAGTTGAATGCCATAGAGCATACCCTAGAGATTAATCCAGACTTAGCGCAGTTAATTGTCAACGGTTACAAGTGCGACAAGGATCTTGCTCCCATTATCAGGAGACTGAAAAATTCAAGCCATGACAATCTGCACGACCGTTACCTTCTAAATGAAACACCCGGTTATCTTTATCTCAGATCTTCACCACAGAACAGGTTATGCATTCCAAAGAGTAGCAAACTCCGACTCGCCCTGCTTCAAGAATACCATGACTGTGTGACTGCGGGGCATCCCGGTCGAGATCGCACCTATTTCAGACTCTCTAGATATTTCTATTGGCCCAGAATGGGACTGGATGTAAAGGCGTTTGTCAAGTCATGTGACGTCTGCCAACGAGTTAAAGGCGGCCAGCTAAAAACTGGTCTCTTGCAGAATTTACCAGTGCCCAGTCAGCCGTGGGCAGATATCTCGATGGATTTTATCATGGGTTTGCCTAGGACCGATACAGGTCATGATGCTATATATGTATTTGTAGACCGCTTGACAAAGTGTGTACATTTAGCACCTACTTCCTCTACTATTGACGCTAAAGGAAGTGCTGATCTGTATATTCAACATGTATTTCGACTTCATGGTTTGAGTTCTAGTATTGTATGTGATCGTGATCCAAGATTTACGGCAGCATTTTTTCAGGAATTGTTTGATCGCTTAGGAACGAAACTAGCATTTAGTACTGCCAATCACCCTCAGACAGATGGCCTAACTGAACGAGTAAACAGAATAGTAGAGGATGTGCTGAGGGCTTTTGTAAATCATAAACAAGATAACTGGGATATGCTCCTACCTCTCTGTGAGTTTTCTATCAACAGCGCTACTCAATCATCTACAGGAAACACACCGTTCTTCTTAAATTACGGTCTAAATCCCAGAGCGCCACCCGACTTCCTCAACCCTATTCAGGGAGGCAGAGATTCAGCTGATTGGTTGCAAGCAAGACAAGACGCGGTCAAGATCTCACAAGATGCGCTAGTGGCAGCTCAAGCTCGTCAGGCCTTCTATGCAGATCGGACAAGGGTCGAGGGAAAGCTGAAGGTGGGAGATTTGGTAATGGTCTACCGGGATTTCCTCCTGACTCCTGAAGCTCGGGACCGACCATCCCATAAATTACGCCCCAAGTGGTTTGGCCCCTTTCCTATAACCCATGTGGTCGGCCCGAATGCCTACAAGCTCAAGTTGCCTCATACCAGCCGCTGTCACCCGGTATTTAATGTGTCGGCACTCCGTGCCTACGAGAAGAACGCTATTCCTAATAGGAGACAGCCTACGCCTCCGCCTATCACGGACCTTGATGGTCATGCCCGCTATGTGGTGGAGAACATTCTCAGTCACCGCCGTCGGTAGAATCAGCTTCAGTACCTAGTCAAGTGGCAAGGCTACTCTGATGCCACTTGGGAGCCTGAACATTATTTGTTGGATGAATCTGGTAATGACATTGTTCCACTTCAGAAGTACAAAACCTTGGCTTCTGCCCGCTGAGTTTTGCAGTTGAACTTCTAGTTTCACCTTACACATTTGTTGAGCTTATTACACTTTATTTGCATGGAGTTTCAGTCGTCTTATTGTGTTACTTCAGTGCGAAGCCTTTTTTCGTCTCGCACGTGTTTGCGCTTATTGTACTCTATTCCACTTGAGCATTTGGGTTATAAGCTCCTTCCTCTCCATAGGAGGGGGATGATGTAACAGTTTTCCCCTGTTCTCTATAACTTTACACTCCCTCGCACCTCGTGCGTCTTACGCCTGTCTATTAGCACCTTCATTGGCGCCATTGCCACATGTATACTATCACATTTTGCATATAACTGGTCGAGGCACGCTCAACCAGGCCTCTTACTTTTCAAGTTTGATTAAACCTGTTACATGTACCGGTAATTACAAGCCATTTTCTAACTAACAAACTTTACAATCAGAAAGAAATTGGAAATGAGGCCCGATGCTGAAGTGAGGTAATGTTATGCTCGATTAACCATGGAAGAACACTTTCAGCAATATGTTTATCGACTTTGGGCGACCGGTGGAGGTGAGCTCCTGTGGCAGGGTGTTCCAAAGCTTCGCAGCGGAAACCAATGGTCCGCTATTGCCAGACGTTTGCTGCGTTAGAGAGGCACAACGTACAGTCAGACCTCGCTTAATCGCGGACATCCATTTTCAACAAAATATCCACAATAATGCAGTCTAGTAGTAGTAAAAAAAAAGAGTAAATTATCGTGTCCGTTCCCGAAGAGAACTCACGACGGCCGCTACCACCCGGTAAATCCTAGCGGCAGATGCAGCGCCTAACGGTGGGGGTGAGTGGATAAGTCTAAAAAAACTGGCACAAGTGCCGAGAACGACCCCATTAGCTGCATCCATGTACCCCTTGTGCCTGGCCACAAGTTCCCAGTTGACTGTGGGTAGCAGCACGGCTGGAAAAACCGCTCCCAGGCAGGACTTGAACCAGGTACCTCTTGTATCTCAATCATGGTCTTTGACCAACCCACTGTGCCTGCCTGTAGTAGTAGTAGTAGTAGTATTTATTATTTGACTAATGGAGTCCCAACAGACATTGCCTTGTTACGGGGAACCCTAGGTGAATCTTTGTGAGGTGAGCAAAAGTGCCAGCAGATTGTGCCTGACGACAGTTTGGAGGATGAGTGTTCCACCGACCTGCCGCCAGAAATGAAACTGAGCGCAGTCCATAGCCAATATGTACAGTAGGTAATACTAAGGCAGCTGTATCCTGGCCACGAGTACGAACATTTGTGTGCGGGACAACTGAACGCAGGAGAAACAGTGACTGGAGGAGGGGGCTAGCAACTGATGACAGGCAGCGATAGACCAAAACGTATAGTTTCAAATTAACTCTTTGCTCAGACGAATACAGATGACACCGTTGAAAAACTAATGCAGTTGGGGTCATTCTATAGAAACCAAATGCCTTCTTCATCGCAATATGGCTGAGCGTTACAAGCCTGTTATATAGGGTAGTTTTCAAACAGTGCACATACGCATTACTTGCATATTCTAGAGTAGACTATATAATTGACAAGTAGAAAGTTCTCCGAGCTGTAGCTGATAAATAATAATTGCGACGGCCATGAGCAAAACAGGCTAGTTTAGCGAAGACCGCTGGACACACCTTTTCCACTTGTGGGCGGAACGTTAGATGCTCATCGATTAGTATACCGAGGTATTTCACAGTAGAGACAGGGGAAATGCCAATACCTTTACAGGTCATGTACAGGGCTGGGCTCAGTGCAGGCAGGGCAGGACGCCGTATCAACATGAACTGTGTCTTAGTGGGGTTGAGCAGAAGGCCTTTCTCATTGAGGTATTGCTCTAGCAACCTAGTCGAAGATACACCAAAGACAAACAAATCTTGGATCATGAGCTGGTGCCGTACTTTATCGAATGCCTTGCTCATGTCCACTAGTACTGCGCCAGGCCGTAGCTGGTGACTGGTGACGACAGGCAGTGGTCTATGGCCAAGGTCAAGCCATCCTCCGTGGAGTGTTGTGGCCGGTACACAAACTGATTGGAGGGCAGAAGTGATTGGGTTGATAAGAAGTCACACTGGCGTTTGTGGACTACCTTCTCCAAGATCCTCGATACTATTGGCAGCAAAGTTATAGGACGGTAATAATAGATGCGCTCTTGCATGCTGAGCAAGCAATCTGCCGAAGAGCTAGATAGAAAGGTGTCCGCCAGTATCATTATGTCAATGTTATGAGACAGTATGAAATCTTCGACTTCATGCTTTTATTATAAGGAACCCTACTATAATATTAAGACCACGGACGTTATTGCTGTTATATAAAGTAGACGGATTTAAGGGAATTGAATTAGGGTTTAGTCCGGTGTCCTTGTGAATTCCGGCATCTAATTGGATTTAGTGGGCGACTTTACATTACCAAGCAGTCGAATACTAGCGGGAGCTTGTGACTAGAGAAAATGATGATGCATGAATCCTATCTTGCTAAAATAAAAATCAGTCGTGTTAGGCATTCGGTGAGTTATCATGGGGAGTTTAGTGTTCGAAATGCTAAACAACTCTAGTATGCAGTTTTGCGTTGGGGGAGAGGGAGTTGGCACACGAGGCCATCTCCTGCTCTCACTCGAAATGCGGGGTTTTGTACGTTTGCGTCTCGTTGGTATTCTAATGAACCATTCCTTAGATGGAGAAAATCACAGACGAAAACGTCCGAGAAAAACTGGCTGTACTATCATAGTGATCAGGTCAAATTGTCAATCGATATGCCTCACGCATGCACAAATAAGTTTTGTATTTGTATTTATATCATTATCTCATGGCACATCATGATGACAGCCAGTAAAACTGAGACAAGGGTGAAAGCCAACCACAGCAGTAAAACAGATAATAGAATACAAATAAAAGGCAAAGAAGGCAAAGGAGGAGACAAACCAGCAGGATATACATGAAACCTATAATTGAGCAGAGATTTTAGGAACAAAATTAGGTGGTTCTTATGTCGAGTGGAAAGGGGACTGATCTTGGCAATTTCGTAAAGACTAGCGGGGGAAAGCGACGATCTTTGTTGTTTTCACTATCAATTTTTGTCTTCTTTGTTCCATGCGTGCAGCAATGCTATCAACTCAGTCCTGCTTTGGACGTGTCGTATATCAACTTCGCCAGAAATCTGGAAATTACCTCCAGTGTGGCCAGCCTGCATCATAGCCGGTGCATCGATACCAAGCTTTGCATTTACGGCAGCCATATGGATGTTCAGTTGTTTAGCAGAGACAAGAAGCAGTCGATTTGACCCTGTCGTGCCTAGAGTTGATGCTGCCTGAACAGTTGAGTCATGCCGGTAGCTGGAACAGCGCTGGACTATTCAAGACTCTCGCCGAAAAGCAGTTGCTCCATGCAGAAGAAGATCTCGAGAACAGACGGAACCTTTTGCAGAAGGATATCGAGCTAAAACTTCAGTTGCCCACAGATGTGGGTTCCTCCTTTGGACCAATGATGTACACGTTAAAAGACGTGATAGATTTGCTTTTGAAGAGTTGCCGCTCGTTGGAAACATTTCAAGAAGGGATCATCAACTCTATGGATCCAGTTATTGAAAGGATGACTACATACAAGCCTTACGTTAAAGGGGAAGTATACCCTAAAATCAAATTTTCACCAGTTGTAGTCTTCGGGGTGCTGAGTCGAATGGTCTTGGTCCGAGGAAGCTGAGACGCTCCCTTCCTACTTGAATCCCAATCGAACTCGCGCACTTCCACCGAAACTGGGTGACTGCGCCCTACTAGATGGGGATTTGTATGCAAAATCTCACTAAAAGCGCCATTTCGTTCTTATAAAAGCACGGATGACCGCCATTGGCCCGTATGTTGTAGTCTTTTGGACGCTGAGTCGACTGGTTTTGGTCCGAAAAGGCTGCGATGCAGCGTTCCTCCTTTATTCCCAATCGAACATGGTTGAAGAAGCGGTCACGTGGTCCTGGTTGCCCAAATCACCTGGTCACCGCGCCAGCAGGCGACAATTTTCACACCAAGGTTCAACTCGAGTGACAGGACTGCACCCAAAAAAGGTCAAACAGGCTAGTAAGTTGTACCCTGCAGGCACGGTGACCAGCTGACTGGTGTACGCAGGAGCACGTGGCCGCTTGTTCAACCATGTTCGATTGGGAATAAAGGAGGAACGCTGCATCGCAGCCTTTTCGGACCAAAACCAGTCGACTCAGCGTCCAAAAGACTACAACATATGGGCCAATCGCGGTCATCCGTGCTTTTATAAGAACGAAATGGCGCTTTTAGTGACATTTTGCATACAAATCCCCATCTAGTAGGGCGCAGTCACCCAGTTTCGGTGGAAGTGCGCGAGTTCGATTGGGATTCAAGTAGGAAGGGAGCGTCTCAGCTTCCTCGGACCACGACCATTCGACTCAGCACCCCGAAGACTACAACTGGTGAAAATTTGATTTTAGGGTATACTTCCCCTTTAACCGCTCGCGGAGGCTTGTGAACATTGCGAATTGCCTATTTACAGTCGCCCAGATATACAAAACATTGTTATCAGCTGTGGGATTTTAAGATCTAAAAGCATTTCCTCTTACGGACATTGTTGATGAGTGGACCTACAACCCGTATTACCATTGCGATACGAACTCTTTGGACAGTTACAGTCTGAACCGTGATATTGCTGGGACCAGAACATTCATCGAACGGACCGCAAAGCTGGCAAAAAAACCACTCAGTTCTGAGGCTCATGATAATGGGTACGCTAACGACATCAAATCTTGAGAATTACTTCATGGCTGTCAAGGAATATGAAGAATTCTGGAAGAGCGTGTCCAAGTCAAGTCGCCCCAGTTGTAAAGTACTACGCCGCGACTTGGGAAGCCATCTACTTTCATCATTATCAGGATCACCTGTTCAGAAGCTATGGACGAAAACGGAGCTAGTGGACGCCATGAAGAATTATGGCAATGAACTAATTGGCCATGCGACCAGCAAATCTGCCACTTGCAAAGAAGGAAATAAGAGCGGAATGCAAGCACGGAATACATGCAAGAAGAAGAACAACAACAACAAGACGAATTCAACACCAAGTAGGTGAGCAGAAAGAAGACGAAAAACGACCAGCAGATGAAGTTGTATTCTCGCTGGCCGAGCGCAGCGAGATAGGCGGGAAATGATGTCTTCCGCAACATTTTTGATTACAAATATGGCATCTGGTGTGTTCTTTATCCTCGTTCCTTTTCCTGACGTCTTCAGTCAGTTTGGAGTGTTACCGGTGTCCCTGTCCTCCCACTCTTCTTTCCTGTGCATCTTATTATTAATTTTTTTATAACATTCGATGAGCTTGCCAAGGTGTCTATGCAGGCTAGAGATCAACAAGGAAAAGAGAAAACATTACTTCTTCTATTCACTTGTTGATTTGTTTTGTAAACAGTTTTTTTCATTACCAAAATAGATTGAATTACCTTCGAAAATAATGTTCAAATGACTTCGTAATCATCATACTCGTCCAACCGATGTCACCCCACCTTCGGTATAATCAGTTCATCTCTCCCATAGCTCCACCTCTCCCTCCTTTATTACCGAACATCAACTATACCTCATTTTTTAATTATCAGAGCAATATCCATGGCCTGCACAGTCATGGCTGCTAAAACCCAGAGGTCAGGACTTCGTAACATGCATAATGTACATTTACAAGCACGCGAAGTTTGCGGACTACCCGTCACTATCTCGTCCACCCCAGGATACCTGATAAAAGCTGATTCATTCGCATCATCTGCTACATGTACTGTATCAGTGTGTCGACAAGACATAACAATATCCGGGACACAACAGCCCAGTTGTTGGATCAGGTGTGCTCGAATGTCTCCATATCTCTAGATTTCAGGAAAGCATTCGACCAGGTCGACCACTCTATACTCCTAAAAAAAGTCGGTAAGATTGCTACAGCTTCGTCAGTAAAATGGCTGAAGAGCTTCTTAGGGGATCGACAAATTGAAGTGAAGGTACATAGCACTAAATCGAAGAAGCGGAACATCAACTGCGGAGTGCCTCAAGATTCCCACCTTTCACCACTCCAATTCCCACTCTATATAAATGACCTGCCCAACGTTGTGCAGCATTGCACACAATATCTATTTGCAGATGATGTCACCCTCCTACTGGCTTACAAACCTGAATACACCCTCGCCAGTAGAGCGAACATGCAGTCTGATCTCGGTGCATGTCAAACATGGGGCAGGAACAATGGAGGTGAATTCTCAGCAAGCAAGACATCCGTGCTGTACCATAGAGCTATCAATGATACACCTACTGCAGGAATCCAATACCAAATGTACAATGAGCCATTAACGGTGGTTTCTGAACGGCAACATCTTGGCATCACCTTGACCGACAACCTGGATTTCCGCAAACATGTCGCCTCAATAACTTCGAAGTTCAGATATCGAGTGCACCTACTGTCAATAATGTCCCAGCGACTTACCCCTTCGGCAATGATTATACTGTACAAAGGGTTCGTAAGACCTGTGATCGAATATAGCTGTACGGTGTGGTCGTTTGGATCTAATAAATAACCCATGACCACTCTTGATCAATTACAGGCAAGGTTTGCTAGAGCTCTACTGAAAAAGAAAAAAATTGCATTTGATTACACTTCTTCCAAATCTGTCTTAAATTCTAAATGCTCCCTAGAGTCACTAGCCTATCGTCGTCAAAATCATCAGTCTCACTACTTTTCACAGATATGTTTTCCATCATCGTGATTACCTTGCTGATTTCCATTTCAAGACTACGAATAGTGAGAGACGACCAAATAAAATCATTCTTCCCAAATTTAAATCATTATCTAAGTCTCTCTTCATGTTCTGAACTGCTATTCTATGGAACTGTTTACCCCCCAGTCTAACATCGGAAGCCTCGCTCTATAAGTTCAAAGCTGCCCTCAGGAAAGTTTCAGCTGACCATGCTTATGCAATCAACGGAATTCCGCAACCTTGCAGTTGATTTTCCCCATTTCTCTCCTCATCAATCCCTACTTGTCTTTGTACATACATCTACATCTACTGTTCCTTCAATCAAATGAACCCCTCGATAGGCACATTGCCTTTGGGTCATTTAATAATAATAATAATTGAACCTGGGTTGCAGCCGCTGACTGGTGGTGGTGAGCAGTTGAAATATCGTACTGCTTAAATGTGGCGTACCATACAAGACTGGATTTGGCTGCCAGTAGATTGTGGGGCAGTCGATTTGAGTGAACCCTTCTCGATGTTCGGGTGTTCAACCCATATGCTCGCTCAAATCAATCTGCACCAAGTGCCACTTTGTACCACCGCCACGAGAAGGAGAAAAGACGACAATATGAGAAACATGTCAGGAACGTGGAGCAATCATCTTTCGTTCCAGTGGTGATGGTGGCAAGTGGAGGGATGTAGAAGGCGGTATCAGCATTATACGGAAGGGTGGCCGATCTTCTGGCAGCAAAGAAGTCCGAGCAGGATTGTCACGTCATGGTCTATGTTCGATGTAAGTTGTCTTTCTCGCTACTTAGATATTGTATTATGTGTCTCCGAGGATGCAGGAAGCTGTTCGACGTCCCGTGGTTCTGGAGGCTGGCGCTTTGTCTGCTGGACTAGCTGTGTCGGAGACCCAAGTTCCGGTATAAATTCAGGGATTTCACAGCTTTTTTAAGAAGTTTACTTATTTACTAGTATGCTGTTGCCTCTTGTGTGCTGCGTGTGCGGCTGGTTGGGTTCTTTTCATTTGCTTTCAGTTCTTTTTCACACGCGCGCGCACACACACACACACACACACACACACACGCATACACATGTGCACAAACCCACACACACATACACACACACACGAATAAACATGCGCGTGAATTTTGCGCTCCAAACTTTCTTGCTTGCACTGTTATGCATCTCAAATTCCGTAATTACTTACACCCTAAATTTGATTTTCATATTACCTGATATTGCTATTAGTTCGCACAAATATGAACATTTTTGCGTACATAACCTCGATATTCCCCGTTGCCATACACATTTATCTATATACTTCCGCTGCATAGCTCGCTGAGCATCCCATTGCTTTGTAAGTTGCTAATCCGAGTAACATCTACGTACGCGTGGGGAGTGGAAGCAAACTTTTGAGCTCCGATAGTGATTTATTTTTCTGCAGAAACTGGCTAGAGTGCGTGTAGAATTGTTATAAAGATGTCTAGAATCTGTTCCATTCAGCTGAATGAAGGGTGGTCCTCGAAGGATCATGCCTTTTTCATCAGACTTCTTCTGTCAGGTGGTGTAAGACCTGATGATATCAAGCAGGTGGATCTGAGTGGAAGGCGCGGATTCTGTAGAGTTTCGTTTTCCTGCACTGCCGTTAGGGACGAGGTGTTGTCCAGAGGGTTAGAATTTGAAGGAAAACAACTAGTATTAGTAGTTGGTGATGGAGCAGTTGTGTCCGTGCATATATTTGGTGTGGCGGATGACACCCCACTGTCCGCCATTACGTCCGCGATGGAGAAATTTGGATCCGTCATTGGTGTTCCGAAGCGGGAAACAAAGGCTGTGGAAGGCTGCACCTTCACAACTGGTACTACATTCGTAAACTTAGTACCCACAGCTATCGTACCCTCCACCATCATGTTGTCTGAGTCCCGTCAGAAACTGCGCGTTTGGCACAGGGGTCAAGTTCCCACGTGCTACAAGTGTGGCTCCAGTACTCATATCGCCAAACTCTGCACCCACCAGGCCAGGAGGCCCAGTCCGTACGCTGATGCAGCAGCCAGCGCGCTGAAGGGTACATGTACTCAGGGCCAGGCCCAGGGGACACTGGATGACACAGTGGGTGCAAATTCAGAACCAACAGTGAGTACAAGCCAGTCAGCAAGCAGTACAGCGTCAGCACCTGAAACTGGGACACCTCAAGTTTCTTCACCTAGTCAGGAATCAGCCAAACCAGACCAGCTTAACAAGGAGCTGGGAACTGCTCACTGCCCTCCAGATGACAAGGGAGGCTTTATGGTGGCCAAGGGACGGAAAACCTTCAGAGTGCCAAAAAAACTTGTTGACTTTTCAGGAAATGAGCTACTAACCAACTCGGACATGGAACAGGAGGACATGGTCATGGGTAACAACGAGAGCAACGACCGGCATATGACAGTTGGCGAACTCACCATATCGTATTAGATCATGACCAGTGTAGCTTTCTTAAATGTCTGTAGCCTTAGGAGAAAAGTAGCAGAAATTGAAGACTTTATCTCAACCCGTGGAGTACACATCCTAGGCGTTGCGGAAACTTGGCTGTCAGCCGATGTAACAGACGGAGAAGTAAACATTCCTCATTTCAGTGTGTTCCGCAAAGATCGGGAAGGCAGGCAAGGAGGCGGTGTTGCCTTCTACTGTCATACGTCCTTGCAAGTCCGTCGAAGACGTGACCTCGAGTGTGAGCTGGAGATGCTGTGGCTGGAGATTCTAGCCCCAGGTCGACCAGGCAATGAGACGGTCTTACTGGGCTGCTGCTATCGACCACCCAGTGAATCTGCGGGCTACTGGGATGGGCTGGAGTCAAACCTAGAGACTGCCTGCAGTGGACCGCAGACCACAACTGTGCTAGTAGGAGACTTCAACGTAAACTTTAATGATGCCCATGCTGTGACTCCTTTGCATCATGTACTCAATCAGTTTAACCTTCGCAACCACGTCACATCTCCTACCCGAGTAACCAGCAGTACTGCCACACTACTGGATCTATTCTTGTCTACCACCCCGATCCAGGGTGTTTGCGAGACCATACATTTGGATATCAGTGACCACTCTGCAATACTTGCCAGGCTGCCAATTTCAGCAAGTCACCAGTTGAAGGGACAGCATCTGCGCAAGACTCGCTGTTTGCACAAAGTGGATTGGAATATGTTTACATGTGACCTGGAGAAGACGCTAACTACCTGTGACTCTGTCTGTGTGGATGTGCTTGCGTCGTCACTCACTGCGGGAATCCAGACCACTCTAGACAAACATGCTCCACTTCGGGAACGGCGCCGCAAATCTCGACGTCCTTGCCCCTGGATTACAGATGAGTTAGTGGCAAGTGTTCGTGAACGGAACCGGGCTCATCGTCTCTGGCTCCGAGACAAAACCGATCAGAACCTTCAAGAAGCACACCGATCAGCTCGCTCCAAAGCACGGAAGTTGGACAGGAGTCTGCGCAACTTGTACTTCACTAAGAGATGTGATACATCAGATCAACGGCAACTTTGGGCTGTCAAGAACGATGTCACAGGCCGACAGAAGACACGGAAAGAACCTGAAGCGCCGCTTGAGTCACTCAGTAAACTGTTTGGAGACATTGTGCATGACCCTATGCGGCCACCTGAGCTGCATATACCACATGGTCCAGCCTCTGCATCTAGCTTCTCAACATTTCAGCCGGTAAGCGTGTCTGATGTTGCACAATGCTTGCAAACTGTGAGTCCTCACAAAGCATCTGGGAGTGACAACATTCCTGGAATTGTACTGCAGCAGTGTTCAGATGTCCTGGCACCTCCATTTACCACCCTAGTCAATGCATCCTTGACATCAGGTACTGTGCCAGTGTGTTTTAAAACATCACACATTAGTCCACTGTTCAAGAGTGGCGATGCAACATCCCCTACTAACTATAGACCAGTGTCGTTGCTCCCTATTCTGTCCCGGATTTTGGAGTTCTTTGTAAAGAAGCAACTCACAGCATACCTCACGCAACATAGCATATTACTTAGTAGTCAGTTTGCCTACAGGAAAATGCACTCTACCGAAGATGGATTAGTTCTAGCCGCCAACCGTTGGCTGTTGGCCAAACAAGAGCGAAAATACACAGGTATTGTGATGGTTGACATGTCAAAAGCGTTTGACCGTGTCCAACATCAACGTCTGATTGATAAACTATTCACCCTGGGAGTCAATGGCAGAGTATTGTTATGGTTGGCTAGCTATCTGTCTGGTCGTACTCAACGTGTCAAGGTGTGTGAGGCTCTTTCTGATGCAGTCCCATGCTCAAGAGGTGTGCCCCAAGGCAGTGTTCTTGGGCCGCTTCTCTTTGTCCTTTACACGAGTGACATTTCCGACGTCATACCTTGCATTGTTGTTCATCAGGAGTTCGCGGACGACATCATCCTAGATTATTCTGATTCAGATCTGGACACTGTTTGCAAGACGTTGACTACGGCTGTGACACGTCTGTCTGACTGGCTCTCCGAAATTGGGCTTCTGCTGAATACCGGCAAAACCCAAGTCATGGTAATTCAACCTCGGGGACTCACTGGCGACATACCAGTCGTGAAATGTAAGGATCAAGCCTTAACTGTTACCTCCACTGCCAAATACCTTGGCGTAACCATTGATGACCAGCTATCCTGGCAGCCACATGTCTCCAGTGTTGTGCAGAAGGCGTCAGTCGCCATCAGCCAGCTATGGCGCCATGGGCGATCTCTGCCCATAAGAGCCCGCAGACTTTGGTACATTGGCATTGTGCAGGCACGACTAACGTACGCATCCAATGCATTCTTCCCGTCGCTGACACAGCAGCTGCAGAGTCGTTTAATCAAATCCAGCAAATCCGGAATTCGTGCAATTTTCCGACTCTCCACCCGTGCATCCACAGCCCCCCTCCTCGTGCGCTTATCTATTCGATCCCTAACTCACATTTTTAACTACAAGGTTTTATTTTTTGTTTTCCGTTGCCTACATGATCTTGCAAGTCCTCTTTTCTGCACCTACTTTCAGTTGATGGCTAACACAGGCCAAGCATCCCGGGATGATCGCCGAATTACTCGAGGACAGGAGCAGCGGCTACTGCAAGTGCCTTTCCTTCCTGGACCTTCCGGTCGTCAGTCATTGACATTTGTGGGAAGCACTCTTTGGAATGCCCTTCCCAGCGATATTCGCCTCCACAGTGCGGCGGTTGCCTTTAAACTGGCTCTGAACAGAATTAATTGTAATTTGTAACCACCTTGCTCGGCATCCCTACACATTACTGCATGTTTTCTCGGTGTTTTCTTCACTGCATGCTTACACATACACACACCCATTTGAATTATATACAAACTTTGTGCTTTGGAATTAGCATGATTGTTATGATTCTTTTTAATATTTCCTTCTCTCATAATATTATATTCGTTCTTAGCAGAAACCGGAGGTTTTTCCTCTGGTGAGAAGGCAGAATTGCCTGTGCTCTAAACGAATTCAAATAAAAGAAAGAAAGAAACAAACAAACAAATCCCTTCAAACTTTGTGTACGTGCTCTTCATTTTCTTTTTTTCTCTTCTTCCGTGGTTGGTCTCACCCTCTCCGCAATTCAATTGGCTGTCTTGACATGCCACGAGGTGCAGAAATAAATAAAATAAAATAAAATAAATACTAGTAGTAAGTTCTGCATCACTGAAGTAAAAATCGTACTTCGAAGTATCAATATTCCCCTTTTTGTTCTTTGTACTTGTACAATGTACATGTACATACACATGTACTTTGATTTTGTTTCTAAATTTCAAAATTCAAATATGGACTCAATCTATTGAATGCTGTTCTCATTCGCAAGCACGGTCCCAACCTATGAATCAAGAAAGAAAATGTGGCTAAATTTAGACCATTCAACGAGCATGCACACATAGACATACACACAATCACACCGTGTACCACACACGCGCCCGCATACACATGTGCACATATACACACACACGACAAACATGCTCGTCCAGTTTCCGCTCCAAACTCTCTTTCACTGTTATGCATCTCAGATTTCGTGATTATATATACCCTTACTTTGATTTTTCAGCTGACCTTCCGTATTATTTCGCACCAACTTGAATGTTTTCGCACGTGACCTCGATATTATCGAGTCTTGATTCCTATAGCCGATCTCTACCTGTATGCAGAAACGTGCGGAAGTCGGTAGTAAAATCGCAACTACCGGCCGACTTCGCAAAGCCATGTCCATGTACCGGTATTAGTATCCTGCACCCCACATTCACAATAAGTCAGGGCAACAAGAATTTATTATTAATTTTATTATTACTAGCTCCAACACTTCTCCAAAGCGCAAACCAACAACCTTCCAACTTGGAAGGCTCCCGCTACCATATCATTCCCTTGTCTGTCAGGTACCAATTCAAGCTGTACGTTCTAACGTACCATGCGCTTCATGATCTGGCTAGTGTCTTTGTTGCTAACTGTTTCTGTCTCCGCTCTAATTCTACCTGCACTAGCTCTCGCACCCGCTCTCAAGTGTCCTCTTCCCTTGCTCTTCCGACAGCCAAACGTCGCTATGGTTTATTTTCTGTTACTTTCCTTGGCTCTGACCGCTGGAATGCCCTCCCAGCGGAGGTCCGCTCAAGTTCTTCCTTGCATACCTTCCGTAATTCTGTTCTTCATTTTTTAGGGTACCCTGTCAAAAGGCCTTAGGCCTGTGGGGATTGCCCTATCAAAAATTTAATAATAATAACAATAATAATATTTTAGCATACACAACTGTTTCCTGTTTTAGTTTTGCTAAGGGATGGATCATTTCCACATATATCTTTTCTTGTTTTTCATCAGCTTTTTTTGTAATAGGGGGTTTCCATCCTGAGTTGAGTGCTGATCTCACCTCAGCAAGGGTTTCTTTTGTGGGAATGTAAGACATTTTTTTCACCTGATCATCTTTACATGATGTGGGTGGTTTCGAAAGTGTGAAGGTCTTCATCTTTCCTTCTGTGAAATTTTTTTTTAATTTGTCTGTGAAATACACCAGCAGTAATGGGGATGAGAAGAAGAAGAAGGAGGTAAATCAAGTTGTCTGATTTTCCCAATGTTCCCGATGTTGTCATTAGGGTTGATGTTGTCGGTATTTCCGATGTAATTCCCGATGTTCCCGATGTTCCCGATGTAATTCCCGATGTTCCCGATGTAATTCCCGATGTAATTCCCGATGTTGTCGGTGTTCCCGATGTAATTCCCGATGTTCCCGATGTAATTCCCGATGTTGTCGGTGTTGTCGGTGTAAATCCCGATGTTCCCGATGTAATTCCCGATGTAATTCCCGATGTAATTCCCGATGTTGTCGGTGTTGTCGGTGGTGTCGTTGTTGTCGGTGGTGTTGGTGTTGTCGGTGTTGTCGGTGGTGTCGGTGTTGTCGGTGGTGTCGGTGTTGTCGGTGGTACAGATGCTGCTGGTACATTAATAGGTGGACTAAGATGTGTAAGCGGAACACAAATCCAGAATGAATTTTCTTCCCAACATTTGTTTATTACCAACCCATTCACTCTGACACAATGAGCTAGAAAAGCAATTCCTATCAAGATCATAAATTTGTTCATTTTTTACTCCCTCATAAACCGTTTTCTTTCTTCCCCATCAGACTATACCAGTTACATCAAAGGTTAAAGGTGATTTTGGTAGATTGATCGTACCAAGCACATCTGGTAATGACATCGGATCAAAATGAATATACTACGTCAGGGTTAGTGCGGATGCAGTTTTTGCCTCTCCCCAGATTTGAACTTTTCCATCGTGTAGGTTCATTCTACTGGCACGTAGCTTGCCCTATTACCTTCCACTTGACTTTTTAAGTCGGCTGCAGTGGTTTTATCGGTGGTGATTTGGCCTGCTCTGCTATTCTTGAGACCCAGGTGATTCATTGTCCTGCCGGTTCTCCATTGACATTGTAGTTTTAGGCTGCCCTCCCGTTTGTTGAAGCTGGGTGGCTGTGTGTAGCATTCCTCGTCGGCCTTGTACTTTGGAGACGCTAGTTGCCACACCGACTACGTTGTTGTCACGGACGGCTGTTTGCGCACCTGGCTTGCCATTCACACTTCTGTTGGATGCTGGGACTAGTGAGAGGCGTGAGAGGCGCGCGCTGTTGAAACCACGTCAACACAGCTACAGAGCAATCATGTCGTTCGAGGGGATGGTGCGGGCCTTGGAGGCTCTAGCTGGCACGCCAGCAAGTGCTGCCTCTCTGGAACGGAGGCATGTTGGTGCGAGTGCTGTCAGGGATTGCGCACATGTACAGCCTCGACCTGTGTTTGAGCTGGGAGAGCTGTCGGAGTCACCTGAGAGTGTTGCTTCCAGCGTTGGCGTTGGTACCGGTCGAAAGTCGCCGACACAGCTCCCCGCACCGGACTCTGTTGGCATCGTAAATGCAGACCACCTCATGAAACAGTTCCGCACCTGCATGAGCGATCTTTTAGGAGAGCGCATGGAGACGGTCCTAGATTCCATTGCTCGTATCCGTGAGGAGGTGTCAGCCGTCAGTAACTCGTTCAATGGCTTGGATACTCGACTCAATATTCTTGAAAGAAGGCTTGAGAAGACGGATACCGGACCCTTGGAGCAAGCGATCAGGTCGCAAGGCGAAGAAATCCGGCGTGTGGCTGCTAGCGCGGACGTAACTTGCAGTCGAGTAAGGAAGCTGGAGGAGTGCCTGGCCGGTACCAAACCAGTCTGTACCAGTCCTTCACCGCGGGTACATCCACGGCCCGCGCAGGCTGTGGGTGCGTGCCAGGCGCAGATGCACCCCCACTCCTACTCCAGGGCTACGGCTGCGCCGGCTACCGATGGCTTTCGTGCCAAGGCTGCCCAGGCTGCACCAGACAGGACGAATGCAGGCTCAGTAACGGAGCCCGCACTTCAGGCAACGGTGACATCTTGCTATCAGCGCCCTGCACGCAAGCACGACCGGTTAAGGGGTGCCAGTCGGCTAAAGTGCAAGGCCGTCTACGTTGGCCGTGTTGATGTCGGTTGCTCGGCAAGTTCAATCGCTAAATGGTGCGAGGACCGTAGTGTGACTGTGATCAAATGCTCAGTATCTGCGGCACGGTATTTTGGTCTGGCGTATGCCCACCTTGTTATTTCGGAGGAGCATTGGCAGAAGGTCCAGAGTCTAGACTTCTGGCCAAGTGGCATTTCGGTTCGTGAATGGCGCTTCAAATCAGACCGCATCACTCAACAGAACTGAGTGCGTCGCTCAATCCACTTGCGCCACCATTCCTTCCTGATTCTGGACGACAAACTAATAAAACTCCCAATCAACCTGCCCAATTACCTTCATCCTTCTCAGTGCTCTCACTTAACTGCCGCTCCATAGTAAATAAGTTAGCTGAGCTTAGTCAAGTCTGTGAGCAGTATTCTCCAGACATAATCTGCCTATGTGAAACGTGGCTGACAGCTGCCATAGACGTCTCAATTCCAGGCTACACGTCATACCGCCTGGACCGCCCACCCACGACCAGCTCTGATAACCTGCCAGCAAGAGGCTATGGCGGTGTGGCTACTCTTGTAGCTGACAGATCGTTCATGTCCATCAAGCGCCGCTTCGACCTTGAGCGCTGTGGACTGGAGGCGGTTTGGCTCGAATTGCGGCCAGTGATCCTTCCCTCACTCCCCCTCATCATCTGCTCTGTTTACAGACCCCCTGGAGACAGCATCTCCCAAGTCCAGGCATTTAGTGACCTCCTAGAGGACTGTCTGTCCAATATTAGCCTCCCCAATTCGGCGATTGTACTTGCAGGAGACTTGAATGCTCGCCACTCTGACTGGTCTCCTAGTGACACCACGAATCGTGCTGGAAGGGAGTTCCGTAACCTCTTCTCTTGTTTTGGCCTTGAGCAAAATTAATGGTGACATTCCCCACACACTTTACCCCCCACGGCTCAACATCGTGTATTGACGTTGTACTCACGGATCATCCTCACCTACTACTCTCTGTTACATCTGTTGCTCCTCTTGGTGCATCTGACCACGCACAGATCCTCAGTCATTTCCTTCTGCCTACTGATGCTGTTTACCGTGAGGAACCTGCTGCAAGCGGACATCCCGCTGCTGCACCCCGAAGCCACTTCAGCAATGTTCCTGCAAAGCCGGAATATGACTTTAAATCCGTGCCATCTTCCGTCTGGGATAGTGTGAATGCAGAGCTCTCTGATATTGACTGGAGCTGGCACCTGCGCGCCAGCAACGTCGATGATGCGCTTTTACACTTTTCTTCCATTCTCAACAGTGCCCTTGAGAAGCACCTCTGGCCATTCGGAAAGCAGCCGTATTCTCACCGCTGCCCACGGCCCAGTCAGCCACCCTGGGTTGATGCCCATCTCCGCATAGCAATCAAGTGGAAATATGATCTCTATAGCATTTTTAGGAAGTACCCAACACAACAAAACAAACAAGCATACCAACAGCAGCGAAATATAGTGAAAACCCTGACGCGGACAAAGTACAGAGCTTATATCCGCTCAGTGAAAACTACTTTGCAGGGTAGACACCGTCCATCGCTTCACCAGTTTGTGAGACAAGCAAGAATTCGAAACGTATCACGGGAAATTCCGTCACTCACAACAGGGACTCAGCAGGCGGCTGACCCTTTGGCCAAAGCTACCGCATTAAACGCCCAGTTTGCCTCTGTGACTCGGCCAGATGACCCGTTGCTCTCTATTCCCCCTATTCTCACCCCCTCGGAGCCCTCAGCTTGTTTCACGTCCGTCATCACCACAACTGCCACTGTCCGGCGTCATCTGAAGAAGCTTCCGACGTGCAAGGCGTCTGGTCCTGACGGCATCCCCAACCGGGTCGTTAAGGCCCTGGCACCATCCATAGCATTCCCTTTGTGCCATATTTTCAACATGTCATTTGCCACGGGAATATTCCCTTCCGCATGGAAAACAGCGAAAGTCATACCTGTATTCAAGAAAGGTTCCCGCCACGAACCTGCAAACTACCGCCCCATCTCTCTTCTTCCCTGCGTGTCCAAAGTATGTGAACGCATCTTTTATGACCACTTATACAGACATGTTTCGCCGTTTCTGAGTCCCGCACAATCTGGGTTTCGTAAAGGCGACTCCACCTCTCTTCAACTGACCCGCATCGTGCAGCAGGTGTGCCAGCATAGGGATAACAGAGCCCTTGCTGGCATTTGCTTCTTTGACTTGGCCAAGGCTTTTGATACCGTCTGGCATCGAGGACTTTTGGCAAAGCTCGAGCATGCATTCAGGGTACGCAAACAACCACTCTCCTGGCTGAAATCTTATCTCTCTGGGCGTTATCAGTACGTAACTGTGCTTGGCACATCCTCGGCTGCAGAGCCAGTATTGTCGGGCGTTCCTCAAGGATCAATTCTTGGTCCCCTACTATTTATAATTTACGTAAACGACTTACCTGCAGTCTTCCCTGGAACGTCTCTGTTTGCTGACGACACGACCCTTCTCACCTCATCTGCTTCCCTCACTGGCCTGAAAAACAACTTGCGTGCTGGCATTCAGGAAGTTCTTTCCTGGATGTCGTCCTGGAGGTTGTCCCCAAATCTATCAAAAACAAAGATCATGCTCTTCCCGCCCCAGCCGGAGTTCACAACCCTCATCCATGCCAACTTTCCAAATCCAATTGACATAGTGTCTTCTCACAAACACCTTGGCATTGTGATTGACTCTGCACTCTCTTGGGTACCTCACATCGAATATATCTGTAAAACATCAAGTAAATCCTTAGGAATTCTCTCCCCCCACTGCTCCTACCTCCCACTTTCTTGCAAGCTTCTTTTTTATTTAGCCTACCTTCGCCCAATATTTCATTATGCAGATACGTCTTGGGTTGGGTTATCCTCTTCCGCTGCTGCAAAGCTTGAAATACATCACAAGAAAATCCTTAAAATTCTCTTCCATCAACCCCGCATGCTCTCATCATTCGCCCTTTATAAAATCGCTTACACAACCCCGTTATCACATGGACGCAGTGCACACCTGGCTTCTCTTGTCCATTCTATTAAGCTTGAGTTGTGCCCACCTCATCTCATGTGTTTTAATTGGTTCTCTTCTCTAAGAACTAGAAACTCGCTCTTACTCCCTAAGTGTAACTCATCCACTCTTTTGCGCTCCCCTCTCTTTATTGCTTATTCTGTTTGGCTCACTCTACCCAGAGAAGTTAAGGACCTGACCTCACTCCGCCTGTTTAAGATCCGTGCCGCCCCTTATTTACTACGACATGCATAGCTCATTATCCACATGTCCTTTGCGTCTCTGTGTTTTTCACTGTTTTTATTTGACATTATCTTTCTTTACGGAGTTGTTGTTGCTGTTCGTTTTGCTACTCTTTCTTTTTCCCTCCCCTTATTTCTATTTATCGCCGTGGTTGGCAATCACCCACTTTCGTAATATTGGCCGGTGTTTCCGCCGAGTCTTGAGATGTTGCAATAAATAATAATAATAATAATCTAACCTAGGCTGATGTTGTAAATTTCTTGGATCATTTTCAGGGTCAACACTCATCGAACAGCTGGAACATGTTATGACATATACAACAGCACCAACTATAGGAATAACAATCAGAGATAAAAGACAAAGATTGGGGTCTGTCAAATGAGGGTTATCCCCGTTTCCTGGTTTCGTCTGAACGTAAGGTGGTTGTGTAGTGATATGATCTGTTGGTGGTGATGTTTCACTAGGGATGTCAACCGGAGTTGGTCTTTCACTTTGGATGACAGTAGGAGGTTTCGTTGTCAAGCAGAGTCCATCCTTATCCAACGGATCACGAATACAACCAAGAGTAAATGGTAGCATGGTCAACAGTATTAAGAAATGATGTATTTCCATTTTTTTATCTACATATAGTTAAGATTTTCAGTACTCATGATAAACCAGCTCCCATTCATCAATGAGATTGTATCCACTCACAGTTGGTAATGTCAATGTGTTGTTGATGAAGGTCAGATATGCCGTTGTTACACCATTTTCTGTGATGTATCGGATTACCGCTTTTTCTCCTAACACATCTCGATATGATACATGAAAACGTTTTCTGCTACCACTTGTTTCTTGTGATCTGGAATATCCACACGAACTTCATGAGGAGCACAACGATTATCCAGTTGCTCCGGAACGTCTTTCCGTCAATGAGGACATGCTATCTCCATACCAGCAGGAGCTTGTTGATATACTCAATTCTTCCGGAGTAGATGCTCTCAAACTTGTATCAAACTTGAGGGACAAGACAAAGTACGTTCTCCATTACCGAAACTTGAAACTCTACACTCAGCTCGGACTACGTTGTGTCAAAATTCATCGTGCTCTGAAATTTACTCAGACACCGTGGATGAGAAACTACATCGAGAAGAATACAGACCTCCGGAAGAAGGCAAAGGATGATTTCCCTAAGGACTTCTATAAACTGATGAACAATGCGGTGTTTGGGAAAACTATGGAGAACGTTCGGAGGAGAGTCAACATAAAATTGTTGAGAAGTCGTGAGGAGAAAAAAATCAAACAGCTTGTTGCTAAACCAACGTACAACCGCCATGTGATCTTCAATAATGACCTGGTCGGAGTACAAAGCAACAGAACAAAGGTCGTCCTCAACAAGCCCATATATGTTGGGATGTCGATTTTGGATCTCTCAAAGACACTCATGTATGACTTTTAATACAATCACCTGAAAGTGATGTATGGCTCTGATGTGAGACTCTTGTACACCGATACAGACAGCTTGGTTCTTCATTTCTTTACTGATGATCTGTTTGGTGACATGAGTGAGTTTCTTGAGAAGTATGATACAAGCAATTATGATCAATCACATCCGTTATATTCCGAGAAAACAAGAAAGTTGTTGGCCTGTTCAAAGATGAACTCGGTGGAAAACTGATCACTGAGTTTGTAGGACTTCGCTCCAAGATGTACAGTTACTCTGGTGAGGAAAGTGGAAAAAGAGCAAAGGGGGTGAAAACAGCAGTGATCAAGAAAACTATCACACATGATGATTTCCGAAATTGTCTCTTGAATCAATCCGTGTTCCATCGAGAAATGACAACACTCCGGAGTCATAGACACGTTATTTTCGGAGAAACGGTTAATAAGATAGCCTTATCACCATTGGACACAAAACGATACATCACAGAAGATGGATGTAGCACGTTAGCGTTCGGACACCATGAAATACCAAGATATCTGGCTGAGGAGGGGGTTGATAGCAGCATTTCATTCATGCGTTATGCTCCGGATATGATGAAGCAGTTTGTCCAGTGATCATGAGAAAGAAAAAAAGGAAAAAAAGGAAAAAGAAAGACATTTTATTACTTTTTCTTACACATTCGATTTTCTATAACTCTCCCATATGGCATCAAGTCTTTGTTGTGACTTTTTACACTTTGGAATGAATGGTTTGATCTTGATCACATCATCTTCATCATCAATGAGTTTCGAAAGTAGGAATGGATAACTCACTTTGACTTTTTTCTCTTTATTTGCTACTACCTTGATCCGCTGAATTTCATCAACAAGATTGTTGAATGGGGTTTTGCTAAGATATTTTGGTAAACCAACCTTGTTCAGGGTTATCTCCAACCTTTTTTCGATTCCTGTTCTGGTTTTGGATTTTTCTATTTCTTCGAAGAAAGATGTGGTATCATACAGATCATTTTTCTTCATCTCATACACCACAAGATCCTCTGGAGTTACTTCATTTTCCAAAATCATCAATTCTATATCTGTAGGAAAACATTCCTGGTTTCTATAGTCAATGTAGTCCGCTATCATCTTATCTTTCCTGGTAGAGTGTTCATCATCTATCCATGTATCCATCACTTCTTCTTCTTCCTTGTTTGTGGAGTAGTCGTCATCAAACCAGGCATCCATGATTTCACTTCTAAAACAAATATTTTTTTGCTTTTTGTTTTTGTGGATTGTTTGACTATTTTTACAAATCGTTTGCTGAGAATTTCACTTCTTCTTTCTGGAAATGCTTTATAGCAACAACAACAAGTTTGAGACTGAGAGTGTCATCGGTCTTGTCTTTGTAAACCCACTTCAGGTGAACGATACCATTGACGGTGTCACCTTGCTTGATCTTGTTGGTTTTTGATGGTTTGTTATCCTCATCAAAGATAGTACAATCAGGAGAAATCTGGAGAAATAGGATTGGGTGGTCACATTTTGCTGTGTTAATCCTGCTTCTAACCGCATTTCCTTCGGATTCTATCTTCTTCTCGATACAACGGATGGATTTACAAATGTCACTGTCAGAAGAAAATTTCAGAGAGTCCTCTTGTCCTTTTTTCACAACATTCATGATATTTGTCTCATCAGTGAATTTTATGTATGGTTCCTTACCATTGATTGTCAGTGATCCACATTTGTTCCCATCCTTGATTGTAATTCGACAATCAAGGGAGTCAGTGAGAATAGCAGCTGTGTCAAACGGGGTTGGCTTCTTGCTTGTCATCTTGGAAAGTTTGTGTAGAATCTTTGGTTATACCTATGGCAACCGTTCCTCTAATACAGAATAATTTTAAAGAATCATCACCCAAAGCTGAACCACCCGAAGTTGGCTCAGAAACCGACCCCACATCAGCCCTCGAAGTGAGCCAAGATGGGGTAAGTGAAAAAGCTGAAGTTGGCTCACTTTCGATTTTCTCGGAGACAGCAAGTTGACTCACTTTTCTGGAACTAGGTTGAGCCAACATGGGATCAGTGGTTGGAGTTGTAAAATTAGTACTTGGAGGTGTAAAATTAGTACTTGGAGGTGTAAAATTAGTACTTGGAGTTGTAATATTAGTACTTGGGTGTCTATCCTTTAGTACAGTAGTATAGGACGAGGGGGAGACTTTGGAGAGCGGCCCAAAGGGCCGATCGAGAAAGTCGATTTTGGCTCACCTGGAAGGTGAGCCAGAACCCCCTCGTCCTATACTACTGACATAGATACATAAACATAAAAGTGGAGTAGGTGCTACAGCTGATCATTTTATAGCAGGTTGTGGGACTAAACTAATACCAGTATGCAAGTACACAAGAAATAAAAGCTGAATAAATACCACCATCAGGCAACTGATGGTTCCAAAACTGGCAGCCTGAACATAAGAGGATAATTGGGAGGAACCATAGCGTACGAGTTGGGCGCAGGCGGAATAGACTTGGAGATGTGCAGCTACAGCAGTGCTGGTACTGTGATATGAATAATAGGTATTGCACTAAGCACTAGATCTGTTTAAGTCAACCTCCTCAGCATACTTTGTAAAATAATCCAACAGATCATTTTGGCTGGCGCAGTTGTCGCTGTGGTTGAGACTCAACACGTTTCTGAGATACTCGCCCAAACCGGAGAAGAATTGTGTCCATCCGAGTTCGGTTGTGATCACCTGCTTATCTCTGAGCTTGCGGTACTTCAGGCAAACCATGCAGTAGTTCTCCAAAGATATATCTAGCTGATTCATGACGTACAGCTGCAATGTGGAATGCCCCGCACTGGCTCTCAATGGCAATGTCAAAAAGAAATCAGGACTTAGGGCATCTGCTAATGACCACAACAAACCGAGGCATTGCAGTAATTCAGGGAACTGTTCATTTATCGACGACAATGCACGACCGACTTTAAGAAGTCTCTGAGCGCGATAGTGATACTGAAGGAGGGGAATCACTTTCGAACTGGCATGTGCAATTCTTTTGATAAGAAGTGTCTGATAGACTTCCGGAGAACCACATCGTTGCAACGACAGGTCTCTCAGTCTGTCGAGATGATCTTCGCTGGTGTACCCTGAGTCTGATACATGAGGAATCTGCTGGTGACGTGTTCGCGAAATATCATCTTTCTGCAGCTTGGGCAAGTGTTTAGTTGCAGCTTTTATAACTAACCGAACATCTTCCATGTAGAGATCAGTAATCATTTTCCCAGGGAAGCACCTCTCCAATTTGAACGTTCCCATTTTGGAAGACAGAAAGGGCAGAAACGGGATGGGGCAACTAGGTCCATACTGCATAGTATCCAATTTGTTAGAAGGAAGATGATTGTTCATTTGTTCACACATAATCGGATCTAATCTAAGAACTGCTATGGCCACATACAACGCTTTGCTGGTGTCAATGTACTTCAAGTCGGATGAATCCAACAATGGGCTGATTCCGTAGCGACGCTGTGCATGTAACACCAAAAAGAGAATGAAGCATCACAGCAATCATACTTTCAAGGACACTGCATAACATTGATTTGATTTTATATAAAAAACCTTAAACACTGCGGATCAAGTTGGTGTTCTGGGTTCTCCACGGCTCATCAAATACGCCTTCACAGAACGACCATTCACAGCGCGACGTTTCACGGAAAGACAGTTCACAGAGTGCAGATATAGCGACTGTTCACTTTGCCGAATATCAGGTTCACGGAAAACAGGTTCATCGAAAACCTGTCGCCGATGACATCGCTATATATGTAATTAGATCGCATTCGAATCATTTATAGAATAACAAGTTCAACGCATAACAGTTTCACCGAAAACATGCCGCTGATGTCATCGATATACATCATTATTTGAATCATGCGTTTGTTCGGCTGGGAGACGTTGCCGAGTGTATTGAGTCACTCGAAGCACTGGAAGCTGAATTTCCTCCTGAGGCGGAGCAAGTATCGATATACTATGAAAAACTGTGAAAAGAGTACGATTTAGGACGGGAGCACTTCTGGAGCTCCTGCGCTGGCCTCAAAACGCGTCCGTGAACCGGGATTCCACGACACAGAATTTGGTGAATGAAAAATCTGTGAAGATTTGCAGGACTCAGTGAGCAGTCACGTCTCGATGACCGATCACGATCTCCGTGACCAATCATTAAGCCACACACCAGTTTGAATCCCGATGACCAGTCACAAACAGCTGCCACTTTCTCTGTGAACGGTCATATGATCCACGTAAAAACATTGCGACTCAACTGTGGGCATTCACGCGATCAACAAACTTTTTCCTTCACACTCACAGGCTTCGAACTCATCTCCATTGCTACTCCCAAAATAACTCTAACGGTAAAATTTGTTGATGTAACATTATGGTACATGATCTTTCTCGTTGTGCTGATCTAGCGTGTATTATAATATTTGCAGGCAGGCATAGTGGGATGGTCTAAGACCATGACTGAGAAAGAGAGGGTACCTGGTTCAAGTCCTGTTTGGAAGCGGAAAGATTTTTTTCCCGCCGTGCTGCGACCCACAGTTAATTGGGAACTCTGGCCTGGCACGAGGAAAACATGGGTTCAGTGAATGGGATTTTCGGTCTTTGACCACTTGCTGGTGAGCTGATCTACTCACCTCCCACCGCTTGAGGAGCTGCATCTGTGCCTTGATCCTTGAAGGGTGGTGGCGTTCCTATGGATGCGAAAAACTCGGTTTCCGGCCGAATCACACGCGAACCGTGAAATCCAAAAAGTATTGCGTGCATACGAGTACTGTGTCCTGTTTAGTGTCTTTTTGTCAGTGTTTTTGGGCGATCCTCCACCTTCATTTGTCCATTACCTATTTTGCCTTCTACTTATTAATAGAAATATTCACTCACTACAGCTTCTTGTGATGGCTGGTGCAAATGCAGCCTGCTGTGCATGGTCGTTAGGGAGAGCAGCACCAGACATGTAAAAGGATAATTATGACTTCAGATTCTTGGCATTTTGTTCATTATTTCGTATTGAGATTTTGTGTCATAATATTATGTAAGCACATTTGCTTTGGCCGTATAAGAGGCTTGTAGCCATAATTATGACTGTATGTCTGAACAGATGTTCTTGAACTGGCATGTTGCTTTGAAAAGAACTTTGGTTAGATAAGGTTTAGAAATGGGTGCTGAATGGCCTGGGGAAACTAATCAATCGTCCTTATTGCCGTCACGCCATCGTGGACTAAATGAATAATAATGTTTGCGATCAGTATCGTAACATGAGTACGGTTCTACGGTCTGCGCATCACTTCTTGGCTTGTGAATTGTATGAAAAGAGAAAGAATAATACAGATATACCTACATTCTGCATGTGACTACTCACAGGGAAATAGTGGTCACAACTGTACATTTCGCATGTAACTGTTCGTGTAGAATTATAGTGGTCACGCCTGTATTCTGCCTGTGACCCCTCATACTAGAGTCATAGGGATTTATAGTTTCCACAGCAAGTCCTGCAGTACGAAGCACTCCGTGAGCAGTCACGAACTGTGTCCTTTACACATGTACACGTATGGTGATTTGTGGCTGGTCATGAGGCAATGTAACTGGTAAACTAATTTGTGACTGGTCAGGGAGGGGGGGGGGGTGTGACTGTTTTACTGGTCACGAGGACCGTGATTGGTCATGGGGTACGACCTGTCACTGAGTCCTCCATAATTATAATTCCGTTGAATCGGAATTGGCGGTGAAAAGTCCTTCTGTGAATGCCTTTCCGTGAAACGTCGTGCTGTGTACGGTCGTTCTGTGAACGCGTTTTCGGTAAACGGTGGCAGATACTCCTCTCGTCTTTGCTTCTCGACAATGTGGCCGTATCTTTTTCCTATACAGCCACTACTCTCCACCACACTTCGTAGTGGCTTTTCCAGAAACAGTGATAAAAAATACCAAGTTACACCGCCAAGGGCGCCAAACAAGAGAGCACTGTAGCCAGTGACATAATTCCATTTTCTTGCAAGTGTACATTTCATCATTCTTCTCACCTCCCCCCCCCCCTCTCCCCATTACTTACCACACAGATAGCCTTGAATGTCTGCTCCGTCAGCAACAGGTTTCGTAGCTTCCGGGAAACTCCGCAAAGGCGGAAAATTGACCTGACATCAAGGTAAGGTAGCAATGACTCGGACCACACATCGTAGATGACACTGTCGAGATTGTAGGAGCTTTCATTCATTAACTCGTGACGTTCATCGGGTGCATTCTCTTCCTCGTTACCAGATCCGTCCATGGAGTCCGCCGCATGCGCAGGACTATGATGGTTACTATTGGTGACGTCTTCTGACCGTAGATGGCCAGTTTCAGCATCTCTTTCTGACTGCTGAGGTTGTCGGACAGCACGTGACTCACGATGGTAAGGATGAGCATTGGTTTCTTCCAGCTCCGCTTTCGTCCAGCCCTGACTGGTTCTGTACATGCAATAATAAAATAGAAAAACTAAACTTTGGACCTTGACAGTTGAGCATTGAGGTGTTTTTGTTTCGGTTTTGTTTTGGTTTTGTGTTTTTGCCGTCACAATGTACCTGATAGGGTCAGTAAAAGAAAAGTCAGGTATGGCCATGAACATCAGAAAACGTGTTTGAATGTCAGAGCTAAAAATAATAATAATTGTTTCGCACATGCTTTCTTTTGGTCACACTGAAACATCTCAGTAACATTATTTTACACTCTTGAAAACAATCAAGGGAAAGACAATAATCTCGGATACGGCGAGGGTATGTTCTGTGCACCGAGTCATTTCCTGGGCGATAAGCCTGCTGGCTTGCTAGATCAGTTCAACGTGGACTGGGTACGTTGCTTTTAGGGCACAATATTTTTGGTAGCACGGCAATATGATTTGTCACCATGGCTAGTATCGCTCACCCTAGCCCTGGTGACATCAATTTGACATGTTTCCCATTCTGCTGGAACGACTTCACCTCATTCACCCCGCCAGACAAAAAAATGGTTATACTATGCGGGTACAAAATAGAGGTTGCGACTTTGGCGATGATTTGTTTTAGGAATGGGTTTCCTCCTACACTGGAGCTCGCGCTATTCCGCCGACGGCTTGACACTTGACTGACTCACGACTGCCATCCAGAGAACACGAGAAGTCCATTATGGTATGCGAGGCTTCTTTTATTTATAGGTTTGAAGTCCTTCTTGGTAGAGAAGCCAGTAGCTATCACTAAGTATGACACAAAGACGACTTCTCCCACAAGAGGAGCAACCGCTTTGCATCCACGCAGTGCGCCAAGCTTAGGGCCGAAATTCTGTCCAGATATCTTTGCGTTGCAACTACATGTACTTGATCCAGCTTGTCAGCGTAGGGTAAGATTTTGACGACCTGCGATCGCGACTCCGCACTTGTACTTCATTAGGCGCCCTTGCCGCAACAGTAGAAGCAGTCTGATTTGACCGTTCCACACTGATCATATTCGCAGGTTTCAACTACAAACAATCCGGGTCGACTTCTCTGAAACAAGAGCAAGAAATAATGCCAAAAAGCCCACCCGCTTCACTCTTCTTTGATGTACTTGCTAAGATGCCTCAGCTTGCATTTCCTCCAACATGGCCGCCTACCGCCTTTGGGTAATCCTGAAATAAAGATTTTACCCTGCGTCATGCGACTCGGGGGTCTGCGCCGCTTTGGCAAGATGTGCAACCACTCTACACTGTACACCCACAATAGGGGTGCAAAGCAATGCAAAGACAGCAATTAATTGCCCGAGTACCATTAGTAAGAGGATACATAAGTGGGTTTTGACTTGTGAGCAACACTGGCTGACACTCAATCACTGGTTTTCAAAAATCTTTTTCAGGAAGGTTGTAAGTTACATGTACTTGTCTGTTTTGGCGCCTGTGGCATATTAAGGGCGCGTTCGAATTGTCACCTTTGAATTTTCGAGAAGTTTCGATTTTCTGAAGAGGTGGCCTTATTATTGGCCTCTTCAGAAAAACGAAGTTCCTCGAAACTCCTCGAAACTCCACAACCTCATCCGATGGGAGAGGTGGATTAGTTCCGAAGAGTTTGGATTAGCTACGTCACGTAGTACGTGGAGATGGTTGATCTGATCGGACGTCATCATCGCCTTGACAATTCTCCTGAAAAACTCTAAAATGATAGGCGCAAATGATAGAAACCGTTCTAATGGGACACTTCAACTAATCTCTTTTAAAATTTGTTCGAACAGTTGATGAAGACATTTTGAACGCCCCCTTAGAGTTGTTGGGTATCGTGCTATTTCCGAACATTTTTTTGGGATGTTTTGTGTTTTGTTAACTTCGTTTCTCCCTCGTCATAGTACATGCGTGGGTGAATTCTTATCTGCTCGCAACTCTGCTCATTTTTAAACCCAAGTAGCCAGCATACCAAGTTCACTCCTGATGATGGCTATTTTTTATGACCGACACGTTGAAATACGTTTCCTGAAATATATTTGTTAAAAGCCGTCATTGAGTGTCAGCCAGTGTTGCTCACAATCCACTTTTCACGTATCAAGCTGCGTGACACGTCCCACAGGATCATAAAAGATGACACATGTACTATAAAAGGGATGGATAGTGAAAATTGATGCTAAGACGAGCTTGGAGCAAACAAAACATTTGACTTGGCTGTGAAGCCAACAGAAAGAAACGAAAAGAAACCAAAAAGTCGTGGACATCCAGGAACGACACCATTTTTGGCTACCCGTGACTGTCGTGGAAGATACGTTTGACGTCAAGCTTGTCGTTTGCAAAGCTATAAGCTGGCCATGGGTGTGCAGTGTCGCAAAGAACTCAAGCAGCGGTGCAAATGCACGCAAGCAAACCGGCAAACATTGCAGTGTGATCAGTGGATGTCTCCACGTGATCAGTGGATGTTAGAATGTGATCAGTGGATGTTACCACGTGATCAGTGGATGTTACCACGTGATCAGAGGATGTTACCACGTGATCAGTGGATGTTACCAGACATAAACTACACGAACTCGATTTGTGCCGCATTATGAAGTTTTCGTTAGAGCAGATTTGAGAGCACTCCCTCTTCACGCCTGAGTAATCTGGGTACACTACTGCACAAACATGCAGTTGAAATACAGAACTAACAACAACCCTGGTTTGAGTGCTGGTGGTGACAATCAATGTTTCTTCTGAAATGTTTTCAGTTTGAACTGTTCCCTGAAACATATGACAATTGATAACACTGCATTCATGTTTGTCATGCATATTCTGAGTCTTGGAAGGCATCCAATCACAAGAGTAGAGTTACCCTGACTCACCTGATCTTCATCTTGCAAATTTGAGGCCTTTGATCGCATTAGCTATAGCCCAATCCGCCAGTTGACCAACCTAGAGCAAGGCAAACAACACCGTAATTGGCTGTTTTATGTACATTTCGAATGACTGATTAATTTCGAAAAACTCTTCACGCCAACAATTTTGACAAAGGGTTTAATGCACACACAATCTTAGCAAAGCGATTAATATTATTCTACATACTGATGAACGCTTTAAGTCGACAGTTAAACGGAACTTTGGTTTCTGATGATTGTTTTCTGCATTCAATTCATAGTTCCAGCTGTCTGGAGGGTAAACAGCAGGGTGAGTTTCGAAGTTTGAGCCATTTTTTTGCTTTGTTGTGTGTGGTTTGTAGCTTGTTTATGCACACTGTTCTGTGGCTTGTATTTAGACCTGAAACTCATACTATGATTCTTTGGCAATTTTTGAGATGTATTATTGTTTGAGGTTTCCTTCAAAAGCGTCCCCCCCCCCCTGCCACCCGAAAGGGAACCTACCTACAAAGGATGGGTGAAAATGGAGAGAGAGGGAGAGAGACTTGTACATGAATATATCTGAGATAATTTCTTTCTTTCGCAGAAACTTAGTAAAAGTATAAGTGGAATAAAACCATTTGGGTATAGTTGTCGTCCAAGAAGTGACCAATCTACACTAAATTTCTTATAACTTCAAAACTCAAAAGCTTTCTGTGAAATCGACCAAAAACTAGTACACTAGGAGCCCCCAATGCATCGATAAATCTCTACATTGAGTCCTCCTACATGAGCGTTGTAAGCATTCCCCAGTCATCTTTGAACTACTACATCACATTATGACAATAGCTTTCTTTCCGTGGCCCACTCTTTTGGTTGCTCATTAATATGAGTATAGTAAAATCTGGTATAGGCGACCTCTGGTTTTAGTGACCACCTGCTTATAGCGACCGTGTTTCCATGCATGGATACAGCGACCAACTGGCTTGCGCGACAAGCGAACGACTTTCTATGTACCAAGTGCCATATTGGATCTGCACACGGCACCAAAATTAACCAAAATTATTGGGCCTAGGCCCTCTTGGCTGGCCAGGTTGACTGCAACAGGGTTAAGTGCCCTCTTTTACTGGCAGAAAAGAAGATCGCACCTTCGGATATGTCAGGAAGACTGGGCATTCGAAACTAGCCTCAATCTCCTTGATTCAAACATATACAAAGGCTATAAGGTCCCAACCAGCAGCTAGTGTCGCTTAGCATTTACACTTAGGCCGATCATCTCCTCTAAGCTCAGGTTGAAATACAATCAAGTGGATAGCAAAGATTCAAAAGCGACTCGCTAATTGTTTGGTCCGTCAAACCTCAATTCGTAATACTCGCAAACTCCATTGAAGACACTTGCACATACGGTTCCCTCAACTTCTGTGTTCCAGTCGTATCTTCTCCATCCTTTTTAAAATGTCTTCACGTTTCTTGGTGATTGTCTTGAGCCGAGTTTGTGTCATTAAATTTTGGCAAAAAGAAAAGAGTTTGCTTATGTACAGACAACACATAAACTGCACATCCGATTTTCTTTCCCCACGACTACATGTTTTTGACGAGCCAAGCTGATAGTGTTAGCGCTGGTCGACGAAACATTTAACTGGTGCTTCATTCACCAGCAACTCGACGAACCATTGTTTCGGAGCAGAAAATGATTACGAACAATGTGGGCACGCAACAAAAAATGTAAACAGATGTAAGGTCTCCTTACTGTCCGTGGCAGTCAGTCTTCGATCCGTCTGGGTGAGCTTCTGCCGCCTTGTACTTCAGTGTCCGGAGTGATCGCGACTATCAGTTACGACAATAACTGCTGCTGGCCCGCAACAACAACTGTAAATCTAGAAAGGGGGGAGTATAATATTATTGCAATTGGAAAGGAAAGCTCGTCTGTTTGAGCTCTTGTAAGCTAGAAAATACACGTAGCAACTGCGGCAAGACTCTTCGACGGACTCCTGCAAGGACGGACATCCATGTACGATGGTAGCGAATCAACTACAAGACTCGTAGTGACACATCAGCTAAGGACTTGGACCTTTTCAATCACACCACTACTCGAACGTGACTACTACTACTAGTACTACTACTACTGTTACCAAGAGTACATAAACCAGAGTGTGCAACTCGGGATGGTTCCTGTGGGAGCGTAATTCGTGCAGTACGTTATTTCTGACGGCATGGTAAGGCACAGGTACGGTGAATAGTTGCGTAACCAGTCACGGTGGTGCACGTCACTGAGTTTGCCCTGATTTCGGTTTTTTGACACGAGTAGCAGGGTGAATTTACATGCCGGTGCATGTACACAGCGTACGCAGTCACACAAAAACACCGTAATCCTAAAACAGGACGTCCAAACCATGCAAACTTGTCTGATTTCCGGACTGTGAAACATGAAAATTTGACCTGTGCGCTAGTCGCGGCTTGGCTGACCTCATCAGGGTGACGTAGTGCACGAACTGTGCTGTTTCAGATCTGATATGCACAGTTGCACACTGGTTTTTAAGTACTCTTGCTGTTACTAGTACTAGCCACGCAAAATCACTCAATGGGGACCTTGCGGTGTACACAGCACTTGAGCTCGATGATGTCACAACGATAGTACGAATCTGCATGAGTTGCCTGGTGTAGAACAAAGAGACATGGGAAACCCTGCAAACTCCATCCTCAAAGCAAGTGTACTCTTCGCTGCAAATAAGTATCATCTCTATCCACCTTTCGGCTAGGATACATCACTGTGATAGCTGATGTTTAATTGCTAATCCTGATGATACAACCTGGCTGAAAATGGGATCGAGAAAATAGGAACTTGCAGCGAAGAGACCACTTGCTTTGAGGATGATGTGTGTAGGGTTTTCCATTAAACTACGATCGGTTCTTGGTCTCCTGTCAGTCACTCTAGCACTCTCCCACTCTAAATTGCCAGCATGTTTGCAACGTGATGATCAACTGAACGTTCATGCCCTGTTTACACATCCTGTCATTGGCTTATTATCTCAATTACTGTCGTGTGGCCATATTTCTTTTGAACTTACAATACTAGCTCATCTCACGCACACTACTTATTAAGGACCGGAAAGTACCATGGCAACTTCGAAAAGCGGAACCACTGCTCGAGCGGAAAGTCAAATCATTTCCCAATCATCTTTGAATCACTACATAACATTATGACATTGATAGCTTTCTTTCCGTGGCCCACTCTTTTGGTTGCTCATTAATATGAGTATAGTAAAATCTGGTGTAAGCGACCTCTGGTTTAAGTGACCACCTGCTTATAATGACCGTGTTTCCATGCACGGATACAGCGACCGACTGGCTTGCGCGACAAGCGAACGACTTTCTATGTACCAAGTGCCATATTGGACCTGCACACGGGGACCAAAATTAGCCAAATGCGCTCTCTTGGCTGGCCAGGTTGACTGCAACAGGGTAAAGTGTCCTTTTTACTGCCAGAAAAGAAGATCGCACCTTCGGATATGTCAGGAAGACTGGGCATTCGAAACTAGCCTCAATCTCCTTGATTCAAACATATACAAAGGCTATAAGGTCCCAACCAGCAGCTAGTGTCGCTTAGCATTTACACTTAGGCCGATCTTCTCCTCTAAGCTCAGGTTGAAATACAATCAAGTGGATAGTAAAGATTCAAAAGCGACTCGCTAATTGTTTGGTCCGTCAAACCTCAATTCGTAATACTCGCAAACTCCATTGAAGACACTTGCACATACGGTTCCCTCAACTTCTGTGTTCCAGTCGTATCTTCTCCATCCTTTTTAAAATGTCTTCACGTTTCTTGGTGATTGTCTTGAGCAGAGTTTGTGTCATTAAATTTTGCCAAAAAGAAAAGAGTTTGCTTATGTACAGACAACACATAAACTGCACATCCGATTTTCTTTCCCCACAACTACATGTTTTTGACGAGCCAAGCTGATAGTGTTAGCGCTGGTCGACGAAACATTTAACTGGTGCTTCATTCACCAGCAACTCGACGAACCATTGTTTCGGAGTAGAAAATGATTACGAACAATGTAGGAACGCAACAAAAAATGTAAACAGATGTGAGGTCTCCTTACTGTCTGTGGCAGTCAGTCTTCGATCCGTCTGGGTGAGCTTCTGCCGCCTTGTATTTCAGCATCCGGAGAGATTGAGACTATCAGTTACGACAATAACTGCTGCTGGCCCGCAACAACAACTGTAAATCTAGAAAGGGGAGTATATTGCAATTCGAAATAAAAGCGCTGCTGTTTGAGCTCTTGTAAGCTAGTAATTACACGTAGCAACTGCGGCAAGACTCTTCGACGGACTCCTGTAAGGACGGACATCCATGTACGATGGTAGCGAATCAACTACAAGAGTTGTAGTGACACGTCATCAGCTGAGGACTTGGACCTTTTCAACCACACCACTACTCGAACTTGACTACTACTAATGTTACACTAGGTACTAGCCACGCAAAATCACTCAATGGGGACCTAGCGGTGTACTCAGCACTTGAGCGCGATGATGTCACAACGATAGTACGAACCTGCATGAGTCGCCTGGTGTAGAACAAAGAGACATGGGAAACCCTGCAAACTCCATCCTCAAAGCAAGTGGTCTCTTCGCTGCATTATCATCTCTATCCACCTCTCGGCTAGAATACATCACTGTGATAGCTGATGTCTAATGGCTAATCCTGATGATGCAACCTGTCAGTAAAAATACGATCGAGAAAATAGGAATGTCCAGCGAAGAGACCACTTGCTTTGAGGATGGTGTGTGTAGGGTTTTCCATTAACCTACCGTCGGTTCTTGGCCTCCTGTCAGTCACTCTAGCACTCTCCCACTCTGAATTGCCAGCATGTTTGCAACCTGATGATCAACTGAACGTTCATGCCCTGTTTACAAATCCTGTCATTGGCTTATTATCTCAATTACTGTCTTGTGGCTATATTTCTTTTGAACTTACAATACTAGCTCTCATCTCACGTACATGTATATTACTTACTCATTAAGGAGCGGAAAGTACCATGGACACTTCCAAAAGGGGAACCACCGCTGGAGCGGAAAGTCGAATCATTTCCCAATCATCTTTGAATCACTACATCACATTATGACAATAGCTTTCTTTCCGAGGCCCACTCTTTTGGTTGCTCATTAATATGAGTATAGTAAAACCTGGTATAAGCGACCTCTGGTTTTAGTGACCACCTGCCTATAACGACCGTTTTTCCATGCACGGATACAGCGACCAACTGGCTTGCGCGACAAGCAAACGACTTTCTATGTATGCGTATGTTTTGCATGTACGCTGTTTTTTGCATGCTATAAATAGCTGGTGTTATTCGTGTTCATTGTTAATTATTCGGTGAAGTGAAATATACTGTGCAAAGGAAAAGAGTTGTCCTCGTGCCGTGTGGTCGTACGATCCTGACAATTTAGAGAATCTTACAGGGTTCACAACAATAATAATAATAAGGGATGGATCATTTCCACATATATTTTTTCTTGTTTTTCATCAGCTTTTTTGTAATAGGGGGTTTTCATCCTGAGTCGAGTGCTGATTTCACCTCAGCAAGGGTTTCTTTTGTGGGAATGTAAGGCGTATTTTTCACCTGATCATTTTTACATGATGTGGGTGGTTTCGAAAGTGTGAAGGTCTTCATCTTTCCTTCTGTGATATATTTTTTTATTTGTCTGTGAAATACACCAGCAGTAATGGGGATGAGAAGAAGAAGGAAAAGGAGGTATATCAAGTTGTTTGATGTTCCCGATGTAATTCCGGATGTTCCCGATGTAATTCCCGATAATCCCGATGTAATTCCCGATGTTCCCGATGTAATTCCCGATGTTCCCGATGTAATTCCCGATGTTCCCGATGTAATTCCCGATGTTGTCGGTGTTGTCGGTGTAAATCCCGATGTTCCCGATGTTCCCGATTTTGTTGGCGTAGTTCCCGATGTTGTCGGTGTTGTCGGTGTTGTCAGTGTTACCGTTGTTCGTATTAACCTTGTTGTTGGCTTTCCCGTTGTTAGCGGTGCTACCGATGCTGCTGGTACATTATCAGGAGGAAAAGTGGTTGAGAAGGAACACAGGCTATATGATCTCCCTTTACCCAACATATATTCCCAGGAATTGGAGAGGAATGTGAAACACTACACAACATGACAATTTCTAAGAGAACAGATATCATTTTCAGTTTCATCATTTTTTACTCGATCATAAACCGTTTTCTTTCTCTCCATCAGACTATACCAGTTACATCAAAGGTTGAAGGTGATTTTGGTAGATTGATCGTACCAAGCACATCTGGTAATGGTATCGGATCAAAATCTAACCTAGGCTGATGTTGTAAATTTCTTGGATCATTTTCAGGGTCAACACTAATCGAACAGCTGGAACGTTTTATGACATACTAGCAGCACCCGCGGCCAGCGTTGCCTGGCCGAACGTGGCATGCGGGTGAAGCAAGTACATGAACAGCACACGTGCTCAGCACGTGGTGGTGGCTACACGATTCGCACGCTTCGCGTGCTCAGTGCTTCTGTGGCTGCTTCCGCTAGCTACATGATTCGCACGCTTCGCGTGCTCAGTGCTTCTGCGGCCGCTAGCTCACCTGCTCTCGTAGTGGCCATAGGCTGTTCGTGGGGATCTGGCCTTGTGGCCTCATCGCACGTGTCTTCCGTTTGAAATCAAATTTGTTCATGGATCTTCCGCTAGCTACACGATTCGCACGCTTCGCGTGCTCAGTGCTTCTGCGGCCGCTAGCTACACTGTTCGCACGCTTCGCGTGCTCAGGGCAGCGCTGCTCCGCAGCGCTTCTGCGTGACACACACACAAACACACGTCACAGGTGCCTCTTCTTTATAAGTAAAGATACAACAGCACCAACTATAGGAATAACAATCAGAGATAAAAGATAAAGATTGGGGTCTGTCAAATTTTGTAAGAGCTTGGACAGTTCACTTGTCCAGGCAATAAAGCAGTCTCTCTCTCTCTCTCTCTCTCTCTCTCTCTCTTTCTCTCTCTATCTATATCTATCTCTCCTCTTTCATCATGCATGCGTCACACTCTCATGGAAATTTTTATTTAATTTTTTTATTTTATAAGATTGCATGCTTCACACTCTCATGTAATATTTCTTTCCTTTCTTCGTCTTTTTGTGAGAGCTTGGACAATCCACTTGTCCAGGCAAGAAGGCAGCAATGCCTGTTCATTCTGGCGAAGTAAAATAAAATATACCAACCAACCAACCAACCAAATGAGGGTTATCCCCGTTTCCTGGTTTCGTCTGAACGTAAGGTGGTTGTGTAGTGATATGGTCTGTTGGTGGTGATGTTTCACTAGGGATGTCAACCGGAGTTGGTCTTTCACTTTGGATGACAGTAGGAGGTTTCGTTGTCAGGCAGAGTCCATCCTTATCCAACGGATCACGAATACAAGCAAGAGTAAATGGTAGCATGGTCAACAGTATTAACAAATGAGTTATTTTCCATTTTTTATCTACATACTGTTAAGATTTTCAGTACTCATGATAAACCAGCTCCCATTCATCAATGAGATTGTATCCACTCACAGTTGGTAATGTCAGTGTGTTGTTGATGAAGGTCAGATATGCTGTTGTTATATCATTTTCTTTGATGTATCGGATTATTGCTTTTTCTCCACACATCTCGATACGGTACATGGAAACGTCTTCTGGTACCACTCGTTTCTTGACCGACTATGAAGAGATCCTCAATGACAATCAGTTTGTTGGTTGGACCTTTGTGAATAGGAAAAGTATGAAGTATGGCTTCTGGTGGAGTGGTTGATGAGCTCGAGATGATGTTCTTCATTTTTTTGACTTTCACCTTTCCATTCTTTCTGTCAAAATACTCCTTTGTTGTTGCTGAATCATCCTCTGTTGACTGTCGGAGATTGACGATGTGATTCAATCTCACGTTAAGATTTCCTTTCATCTGGTTGAGTCCACTCGTCCAGAGAGTATGTCTTTGTGCTGTGTTGAGATATTCTGATGTTACCACAGATGTTCCTGTTGATGGTTGCTTCACATTTACAATTTCCATTCCACCCATGTCAAGATTTCCTTTCATTTTCAGTGTACCACTCACCATCACTCGTGTTTGATCATCATCAACATGCTTCCTCAATGAAGTATCCACGTTTCCTATCTCACTTGTGACCCACCCAGTTGGTGCCGCACAAGTGGAACTCACTCCATCATACCCAAGATGACAAATTCGATGAGAGTTGTTGTGAACCCTCTAAGATTCTCTAAATTGTCAGGATCGTACGACCACACGGCACGAGGACAACTCTTTTCCTTAAGACAGTATATTTCACTTCATCGAATAATTAACAATGAACACTAATAACACCAGCTATTTATAGCATGCAAAAACAGCGTACATGCAAAACATAAGCATATAAAACTGGACATAACAGCGTATACAGCAAAACGCACACAACGCATTATAGCGTATGCCATGCAGCAACATCAGCGGTACGGCGGAGTCGAAATACAACATTTCAACGAATACAATGCCATAAGCGCGAAGGCCTTTCCCAATTGAGAACTGGTGGTTTACAACATTCTCCCCACCAAAGGGCTTCTCACCGCCGTACAACAATGCACACAAGTCAAAAACGATCCGGGGCTCTGACTACGCGCCCAGAACGCGTCATCTCCTGCTGCCGTGGTGGTGGTAACGGTGCTGACGGTTCATACGCTGGCTGCTGAGGGACGATAGCAGGTTGAGCGGTATCGGCAAGCCCAGGGGCCACGTCCTGTGACGATACTTCTAATGGCACTAACCTTTGGATCGGCCTCAACAGGGTACTGGTACTCAACTTAACCTTGGCAACACGACGCTTACCATCTCGACCCGGGAATAACTCGATGATCCGTCCCAAACGCCAGAACTGTTTGCGCTTGGTATCATCGAGAACAAAGACAACATCACCCATAGCTAAAGGGCGCGACATGGTCTGTTGGTGCTTGTTCAGCTGACTTAGGTACTCCACCTCCCAACGATTCTTGACATGCTCCAGTGTCCGACTGAGGTAACGCAATCTCGATGACATCTGCGCGGCGTCCAGGGTACCTGCTGGCTTCTCTGACGACATCCAGATGTTACCCATCATCATTGCAGGGGTTACTGGTAGCTCATCCAGGCTATCAGACACATAAGTTAGCGGACGACTATTCACCACTGCTTCAACCTCATACAAGAGGGTCTCAAGCTCCTGGACCTTCAGAAACGCTGTTCCCATTACCTTTTTCAAGGCACTCTTCACTGTACCAACCATTCGCTCATAGAAGCCTCCATGCCATGGTGCAGCTGGAAGATTGAACAACCATGGCACACTCAGTTTGTCAGATGCCGCCTTGAACGTTGTAGCGTTGTCAGACCTGATCCGAGACGGCAAACTACGTCTCGCGACAAACTTCCGAAATGCCATCAAGAATGACTCGGTACTTAAACTATCGACCACCTCCAAGTGAACTGCTCTGGTGGTGGCACACACAAACAATGCTATCCATACCTTCGGAGATGACTCACCACGGCGCACGTACAACGGACCCGCATAGTCGATGCCGGTAGTTGCGAACGGCCTCTCGTGAACAACTCGGTCTTCTGGCAGCGGCGGGCAGACTTCTGAGGCAGCCTTAGCCTTGTAGCGGCGGCATGTAACACATCGCTGAGTAATGTTGCGTAGCGCTCGTCGACCACCGATAATCCAGAATTTCTGACGGATGAACGACAAGACTCCTTCTACACCTTGGTGCATCCTTTCAACATGCTTTTTCTCCAACAGCAACTCGGTCAGATGATGTTTGCCTAACAGGACTGGGTGCTTGGCTCCATACGCCAACTCGCTGTGCTGAAGTCGTCCCCCAGCTCTGAGCACTCCATGCTCATCCAGAAACGGTGCAAGCTGATACACCTTCGACCCGGGCTTCACTGGTTGACCTTGCTTGATCAGCTCAAGATCCTCAGCGAAACATGCGGCTTGAACGATGCGGTACAATACGTTGTCTGCTGCAAAATAGAGTTCAGCACGAGGCTCAGTGTGCTTCCACTGCAACATCCGAGTCACCATCCCCTGTGCCCTGGACCATTTACTGAATCGGAGCCACCATTCCTTATCAGATTCTCGACTACAGGTGGTGGCTGACACTCGTACTTCTACACTGGACTCATCTGTAGCTGCGGTTGAGGATGCGGTGGGCCAGTCATTGGGCTCCGTGATTCAGGTTGGTCCGCCCCTCCAGAACGGACTACGGATCTGCTGTGCACTACTCCCACGCGACGGTAAATCTGCTGGGTTGTGAAGGCCCGGGCAATGGTTCCAGACAATGCCGACCTTCTTCGATATCTCTTGGACTTGACTGACGCGGTTAGCCACAAATGTTTTCCATTTGTACGATGGATTACTGATCCAATGAACGGTAGTGAGACTGTCAGTCCAGCCATAGACTTGCGTGACGGTCACACGCAGCTCCTTCACCACAAACTCAGCGTAGCGAGCCGCTAGACATACTGCTTGTAACTCAAGGCGGGCTAACGTGGGCGGAGACACAGGTGCCACTTTGGCCTTGGCAAATACCAAGTGCGACTGTCCATTGACGACTGCATACAAACAACATCCAAACGCTTTCTCACTGGCATCGGCGAAGGCATGAAGCGCAATTGCGCTATGCTGTTGCTCATTAGGATTTTGGCAAATTCTACCCTTCGCTTTCATATAACTGGGCCAGGAACCCGTTTGAACTTGCGATGTAAAATAAAATCAATCAATCAAGTGGTGAGCATTGACATAACACGTTGGATTTGCTGCAATCTTTATCTCCGGCCTCTGGATCGCACGGGATTTCGTTGCCTCGCCACTTGCGTAACTCCATGCCAGCATCCGTAAGCACACGCACGCTGAACTCTTGCATCTCCTTTGCTTCCGAGGCATTTGAGACACTAGAGACCAAATCGTCAACGTAGAAACTCGTGAGCAAGAGATCAATACGATCTCGCTCTTTGGGTGCAGACAACGCCCGTAGCTCCTTCAAGTGATGCTGAATCACCGCAGTAAGCATGTATGGCGAGCAGTTTACGCCAAATGGCAGTTTCGTTAGCCTCCAGGTTGACAGTTCATCGCTGTCGCTTCGACCGGGCCACAAGAAACGCAGGTACGGACGGTCTTCGGGATTAACCGCGACCATGAAGAAAGCCTTGCGGATGTCCGCTTGCAGCGCGCTCTTATATTCACGGAACCGTAATAGCATACCTGCGAGACTCGGCAATAGCGACGGTCCAGGGTAAACCATGTCGTTCAACGACTTGCCATCTGGAGCCGTCGCCGAGGCATTGAACACCACTCTTAACTTCGTGGTTGCAGCGTGCTCGCGGAATACACCATGATGCGGTACATAGTACCCGGCATCGCTCTCACATGGCTCCAGCTCAATTGCTCCGAGCTCGCGGTACTCCCTGATCAGCACATCATCATAGAGCGCACGCTTCCCATTCCTCTTCAGCTTTTCAAGAAGCCGCGTTGCGATGACTCTAGCTTGAGCAAAGTTATCCGTTGGGCGACGCTCATTTCGCCACAAGAGACCCACTTGGTACCCGCTGCCCTGGCGACATAGCGGGAACGATGGCAGGTGCTGATGATGTTCTGGAGGTTCATCCAACTGCCATAGTTGTTCAATGTGGGCTGTGACACATGACACGGTCACCGGCTGACTGTTTCGACTTGGTGCAGACGCTGGACCAGATAATACATTACCTATCTCTGTGTTCCACACCGTCTCACCATTAACTTCCTTCTTGCTATGCAGTACCGCGTTGATATAGTCTGCACCAATCAGCATATGTATTTCGTCTGATGTCCCTTGTTGAGGCTTGTCACTCAGCTCTGCTCCCCAACTGTGCCACTGCGCAATGGTCTGCGGACTTGCGCACTTCAGGTCCAGCTCAAGCGTTGGTTTCACGAACGCGCGTACCCGAATGCTAGCGGAGCTACCCTGGATCGTGATGGCGTACTTATCCATGCGCTGTTGGGTTGGTTCCGCGCCGAACGGCTTCACCTCTACATTTTCAACCCCAACGTGTTCTGCATCGATTGCTGACACCAACGCTGCAGTCACGAATGACGCCTCAGCACCCGAGTCCAGGAACACGCGAACCTTCGCGTTTCGAGTTCTTCCCTCAACTCGTGCCACTCCGGTCATCAGCCGCACACTTGGCGAGTAAAGACAGCACGACCCAACATTCTTCTCCGTAACTATCTCAGTCGGTTTCCCCCGGCTGTAACCTGCTCTATCCAACACATCATGTATTAGCAGGTGGTGTTTCCTCTGGCATTTCGTGCATCTCGAGCCTGACCGACATTCTCTGGCCATATGGCCATACTTAAGGCAGTTCCAGCAGAGTCTCTCTCGCTGCAGAAAACCCTTTCTCCCTTCCTGTGGCAGCGACTTTAGCTGCTTCTCTGCATCTGCGACCGATATCGCCATGCACTGTGCCGACGCCGTGGGCCTTGGCACGGATCGTTCTACTGGCTTCCTGGTAGTATCACCCTGTCGTCCGTGCGCGACCTGGTAAGACGCGCCGTGCTCCTGTACCTGGCGCAGTGACATCCCGTAGCACTGCCGTTCGACCAGGTACGTCTTCATCTCAGGTCCGCATTGCTCCAAGATTACCTGCTTTGCCATTGCTTGCAGCACCGGGGACATTTTTCCTATATCGGCGCTATACTTGGTGTCCACCTCGCCATCTTCTGTCATAGCGAGTGTGGCCCACACCTCTACCTCTTGGCAAACACGGACAACGTATTGATGAAACGACTCATCTGACCGCTGCTTGCCTGTCAGCAATGTCTTCCACGCTTTATCCGGAGTCTTTCCGAGCGAGGCAAGCAACTCTCGTTTTGCTTCCTCGTAATTATTGCATCCAATACATATCCTCTCCGCTTTGCTACCCGCTAGCGCGATGCGCAGTCGCAGCAGCCATTCGCTTTCTTCGAACTCGTTCTTGGAACAGATGTCCTCGAACAGGTCAAGATAACGCTCCAATGGCTGCGTTCCATCATATGAGGGGATTTTCATCAACGGTTGACGCCCACCGCTGTGACTGGGCGATTCCTCTGTACCTCCCATCGCGGCTTTACCCTCACCCTCATGCGCATTGGCGATGCGCTCGTTAATCTCCTTTAGTGTTTTGGCAAACTCGGTGCGGAGCGCCTCCTCTCGCCGTCTGGCACTGCGCTCCTCACGCTCCGCGTACTGTTGGAGCCTCTGCTCCACAGGTACCATCAACAACTCGCCTTCTAATCCTAACCGCTCTCCATTGTCGATAAAGCTGGCTTCCAAATTGTTCAATAGTTCCTCTGCCATGCTCGCTCCTATCCTGGCGTGGTCGCCAAATGTTGTGAACCCTCTAAGTTTCTCTAAATTGTCAGGATCGTACGACCACACGGCACGAGGACAACTCTTTTCCTTTAGACAGTATATTTCACTTCATCGAATAATTAACAATGAACACTAATAACACCAGCTATTTATAGCATGCAAAAACAGCGTACATGCAAAACATAAGCATATGAAACTGGACATAACAGCGTATACAGCAAAACGCACACAACGCATATAGCGTATGCCATGCAGCAACATCAGCGGTACGGCGGAGTTGAAATACAACATTTCAACGAATACAATGCCATAAGCGCGAAGGCCTTTCCCAATTGAGAACTGGTGGTTTACAACAAGAGTTCATGTCAATATGTCCGTCCACATAGTAGTAGTAGTAGTATTTATTATTTGACTAGGGGAGTCCCAACAGGCATGGCCTTGTTACAGGGAACCCTAGGTGAATCTTTGTGAGGTGAGCAAAAGTACCAGCAGATTGTGCCTGACGACAGTTTGGAGGAAGAGTGTTCCACCGACCTGCCGCCAGAAAAGAAACTGAGCGCAGTCCATACCCAATATGTACAGTAGGTAATACTAAGGCAGCTGTATCCTGGCCACGAGTACGAGCATTTGTGTGCGGGCCAACTGAACGCAGGAGAAACAGTGACTGAAGGAGGGGGCTAGTAATTGATGACAAGCAGCGATAGACCAAAACGTATAGTTTCAAATTAACTCGTTGCTCAAACGAATACAGATGACACCGTTGTAAAACTAATGCAGTTGGGGTCATTCTATCTAAACCAAATGCCTTCTTCATCGCAATATGGCTGACCGTTACAAGCCTGTTATATAGGGTAGTTTTCAAACAGTGCACATACGCATTACTTGCATATTCTAGAGTAGACTGTATAATTGACAAGAAGAAAGTTCTCCGAGCTGTAGCCGATAAATTGCGACGGCCATGAGCAAAACAGGCTAGTTTAGCGAAGGCCACTGAACACACCTTTTCTACTTGTGGGCGGAACGTTAGATGCTCATCGATTAGTATACCGAGGTATTTCACAGTAGAGACAGGGGAAATGACAATACCTTTACAGGTCAGGTACAGGGCTGGGCTCAGTGCAGGCAGGGCAGGACGCCGTATCAACATGAACTGTGTTTTAGTGGGGTTGAGCAGAAGGCCTTTCTCATCAAGGTATTGCTCTAGCAACCGCATACTATCCTGCAAGCGTAGCATAATTGTAGCCACATCAGAGCCGAATACGTAGAACGCAATATCATCAGCGTACAGCTGCACGACACTCTGGTGAAATATATCGGGTACCCGGCGAATGTAGACGCAGAAAAGCAAAGGCCCAAGAACAGACCCCTGGGCGACCCCTCTTGTACAGGGTTTGGTGTCACCCTTCTCACCATTGACAGTAACCTGCTGGCTGCGGTTCGTGAGATAGTCTGAGAACCACTTGAGGACAGTGCCGCCTAAGCCAGTGGTGGCTAGCTCTCCCAGCAGACCTGTGTGCTGCACATGGTCAAACGCCTTGCTCATATCCGCAAAGACTACTCCGCATTGGTCACCGTTGTCAAGTGCTCTGTTCCATCTGTCTATGCAAAGTGTCAGGGCATCCTCACAGCTATGGTGTGAGCGGTACGCAAATTGTTCAGCTGGTATGGCTGACAGGTCTGGATTCTGGGTGAAATACGAAGTGACTTGCTTGTGGACAACCTTCTCTAGGATCTTGGCCGCGATAGGCAACAGTGAGATTGGCCTGTAGTTGGTGGCTGAGGTCTTATCACCAGATTTGTAAACAGGGCAGACATGGGCATGTTTGTAGGCAGCAGGAAAGATGCCAGAGCGAAGAGACCGATTGACGATAACAGTTAACGGATACGAGACTGAATCTCTGCAGGATTTCAGGATGCAGGACGGAATATCATCGGAGCCGGTGGCTTTGTTGGATACCAGAGATTCAAGCAACTTGGAGATGGTATCGACGCTGACGGTATCAAACTCCAAAAGAGTAGTGCTATTGGGGTCTGCAACGGGTAGGGGCAGCTCGACTGGTCTGGCAGGGTCATGGACGATCTCGGCGAAGGTAGTTGTCAGATCGGCGAGTGTGGCTGCTGGGGCAGCCCTCACTGCTGTTCTACCAGACAAGCTATTGATAATGGCCCATTGGCCTCGTGGGTCGTGGCGACGATTTTTGAACTCTCTGATGTAATACTGTGACTTCAGCTGCCTGTTGAGGAGAGTGCCTTCTCGCCGTATTGCACGATACCTCTGCAGAAGCTGTTGATCTGACGGGTGAGTGCGTACTTTTCTATGTAGGTGGATTCGTTGCTGGAGGAGGTGTTTCAACGGAGGTGTCACCCATGGCTGAGGCTTCGGTTTACTGAAAGCTGGTGAGACCACGGGGCAGATCGGTGAATGTTTATCTAAAACTCGAGTAATACAGTGTGAAAGCTGGGTGACTTGTGCATTGACATCAGCTGACTTGGGGAGAGGCTCCAGAGTGCTGTCGATATCATCACAGAGTGTAGCGGGGTCAATTGCATGTGGGAGCGGTTTGCGCACGAATTTGAGGCGGGAGTTAGCTTGCTGCGTGGCTTTGTAGGAGAAGTTAGTCAGAACGAGATCATGGTCGCTCACGCCGTCTACAGATACTACAGTTGTCTTAACATGTGGTGCGGCAGCATAAACGAGTATTAGATCCAGACATGTCTTGGCAAGTCGCGTTGGTGAAGTCACGACATTGCGGAGGTGAAACTCCTCACACAGATTGGACAGGTGCTTGTAATGGTGGTTATTTGATGATTGCTGTAGCACATCAGTGTTAAAGTCCCCTAGTACAATAATCCTGCTAAATTTACGGCTGATGACGTCAAGATGCTGACTGCACAGGTTCCAGAAGTCGACAGTTGCACTCGGTGGACGATATATACTGCACACAGCCAGCTCAATAGCCTTAGGTTTGGTACACAGGCGAAGACGAACAGAGACACACTCCACTCCTAGCTCAGTGATGGGAATTCTGATAGAGTGAATATCAGAATGGACATAAATGCATACCCCTCCACCATGTAGATCTCTATCCTTGCGATATAGATCGTAGCCTGGTATATGAACACTAGAATCGGGTATGCTGCTGTTTAGGTGGGTTTCATTCACTGATAGCACGTGGATCTTATGGTGGTGCAGGAGATGGTGAATGTGATGGACCTTGTTTCTGAGACTACATATATTAATGTGAGATATGGTGAGTTGGCTTACTGGAATGATGACTTCTTGCTCTTCGGGTAGCAGCGCAGGTACGCATATTGGTTTAGGTGTTCTGGTTTGTTTCACGAAAGTCCCACGGGCGAATGTGTATTGGTGCTGGCCAGAACCCATCCTTCTCGCTCAGTGCACATTGGTCCTCTCGGATCGTAAGCCGTGCAGCCTTTGTACCAATATGCTTACGAGAGGGAAAGGTGCGGCATGCTGTTGGTGTGATACCATTGTGCTTGCAGTGGGCTATTATGGTATCCGCGGTGCAGCTGCTGTCAATGTTACCAACAAAGTATACTTTTCGGAGTGAGCCAAGTGATCCTTTCAAATTGCGGTTAGTAACCTCAGTCCATTCCTCATCGTTTGGCTGCTGCTGCTGCTGTTTTTGTTGTTGTTGTTGTTGTTGTTGTTGTTGTTGTTGTTGTTGTTGTTGTTGTTGCTGCTTCTGGCGCTGTTGTTGTTGTTGTTGTTGTTGTTGTTGTCGCTGTTGGGGTCGTTGGTGCTGGTTAGTTTGCTGGCGGTGCTCCTGTGGGAGAGGTGGCTGCGCAGTGACCGATGGCTTGGAGGAGGGCCGAAGTGCTCCGTTGTCACTGGAGCTATTGAGCACTGATGCCCATACGCGCTGCTGGGTCGTGGATCTGCAAGTGCTACAACTTGTAGTCGTATCCATGTGGTTGGCTTGCTGCATTTGCAGCCCATGTGCACCCGGCTTGGATACGGTATCGCCCGCCTTTTTGAATGGGGTCGGTGCAGTGTGTGGTACATGCTCTACTGACTTGAGGCGCCCTTGGTTGGCTTGCTGCATTTGCAGCCCACGTGCACCCGGCTTGGATACGGTATCGCCAGCCTTTTTGAGTGGGGTCGGTTCAGTGTACATGTGTTGCATATTATGCTCTACTGACTTGAGGCGCGCTTCCTGTTCCTTACACTTGTCCTCCAGCGCAGATATACGGGAATCTGATTGCACCGTACTAATAGGCGTATGCATGTGTGCAAGGTCAGCTTGCTCTTTTCTAATCATGGAGAGTTCCCCTTGCATGTTGACGATTGCCGAGGAGATCCCTGAAAAAACTTCCTGAAGGGCGGCCAATTCAGCCTTGACTGTCCCAACTATTTCGGTCTTGATGCTTTCGATCAGGCCATTGACATCTAATATGGAGTCTTCGGGAGGCGAGATAACCTCTAAGTCACTTACCGGCGACTTGCTGCCTGCATCTCGACCGCATTCCGTAGGGTGTGTGGTTCTGCCCGCAGAACACACGTTCGCCTCTCCAGTAGAGTCACCAGCAGACCAAGAGTCTGTGTCGTCCTCCTCAACGTAGAGATCAAAGCATGGCTTCCCAAAGGCCTGCTTTGGGGTTACCGATCCTTGCTTGTAGCTATCGTTTGGATATGAATAGTCGATCAACGGCATGTTCACAGCTCAAAAAAATGCAACCGCACTCTACGACGTACAATCATGCTGGTAAAGATTTCTTGAAGCAAAGAGCTGCATGTTCCGCTATGGATGCACCGGAACCATCTCCACCAGCTTTATCCAACTTTTCTTCACTGATGACAAATAACTCCCTTTTTTGGCATCGAAATCAAGATTGATCGAATTAGCTTCCAAGGCTGTTCCAAATTTAGAACTCATCTTCCTCATCTACCTATATTTTTTATTTTCTTGAGAGCGTTGGAACAATAAAAATGTTCCTTTGTAGATACAAACCATGGAAATGATTAACTTTGATGAGCACAAGGAGAAACCAACAAAGCATCACTACTTGCTTCCTGATTGTCACTACATGATGATTGGACAAACGGGATGTGGGAAGACAAACACCCTGTGTATTATGCCTTTACAATCATGGTTGAAGTGTGATAAGGTCATCCTTTATACAATAAATCCTCAACAACCAAAATATCAACTTCTTGATGGGTTATACAATGGAATATCTCCTGGTAATCTTATCATTGAACAACCAGACAAGGTTTGTCCAGTGGAGGATCTCGATGATCAGGAAAATAAGGTGATAATTTTTGATGACATCAAGATTGACAACAAGAACATGACAAAAGTGATGGAATACTTCAGTCTTTCTCGGAACAAGAAATGTAACTGTATATATCTTTGTCAATCACACTATGATGTACCGAAATATATCAAGAGGAATACCAAGTGCTTCCTCCTGTACAAGGGCTTAGACAACAGAGATGTCCAATGTCTAGCACATGATCACTCCAAAAATCTTAAGAAGACCGAGTTTGCGGAGGCCTATGAAATGGCAACAGAGAAACCACATTCATTTTTCATGCTTGATAAAACAGCAACATATCAGCCAGAGATGTACCGATGTGGATTCGATAGGTTCTTGGAGAAGTGAGAAAGAAAAAAACGTATTGGTAGATAAGCATGCCACATTTTACTCAAGTAGAAAATCCTGAACATCGGAAGGAAGTCGCTATACTATTGACACCTTTCTCAAAAATCGAGAAATTCTCAAGCAACGTCAACTGGAAAAATGGATAGGCAAGCAACAGCAGGAGGAGTTTGTAGAAGAGTTCCAAAAACCTGTTGTTAAAAATTTAACCAAACAAAATGAGGAATACGATAAACGGCAGAATGCGCTCCTTGGACAACTTCAGACTAACGAAGCAGCAATCACATCAGCCCTCCATCAAATTCCAACGGTTGTGGGTTCATTCATCAAACCCATCGGAGGTGGTACTCCTGAACCACTGGATGGTAGAACTTCTTCTTTCATTCCTGACACTGATATACCATTCAACCCGAAAGATATTGACCTCATCAATGACTACAATGAGTATAAAGGAACTAATGATGAAATACCGAATGAAGAAGAGATCAAAAGTAGTAATAACTTGAAGAAGGTAAAAGACGTGTTGGGGAGAATAAGAGGGGTACAACTGCGCTCTGGTTCAGTAAGTGATAAAGATGGAAACAATAGACTTGTGATAGATTCCATAGACAAAGTGAGGAGATAGATAGACTTCATGATTCGTGCTGACAGTAATAGAGTGAAACCGATACAAGTTACGAAAGCAGACCAAGCAACTCTATCATCACAACAGTCCACTTAGAAAAAGAGAAGAAGCAAAAAGAAAGGTATCAATCCCAAAAGTCCAGAATTCCCAAGTCCAGTTCCGAAAGCAGGTCAAGCAGTTAGGTTTAATGATTCTTATCCCCAAAGTCCAGAACTCTCAAGTCCAGTTCCGAAAGCAGATCAAGCAGTTGGGTTTAATGATTCTTATTCAAAAAGTCCCCGTCGTCGTATACCGGAAGGAGTCTTCCACACACACGATAAACCCTTTGAAGGAAAGGGAATCAGATTTTACAAATCACATGATGAGTTAGTAGAAAGACTGGGTTTACTTTGCGCTTCTCGAGAGGCAGGAAATACATCAAAGCAAGTCATTAACGAATTAGTTGAGATCTTGGACCGTTTGTTGAATGAGAAAGTGATAAAAAAGAGTGAATACAAGAAGATATGAGCCGAGCCAAGCAAAAAGGTGGCTTAGGCATAATTTTTGGAAATTTCTTTTTTCATGCCAAAGCGATGTCTACCTATCCAACTTCCATCAAGGAAATTTTGGTGCCCATCTGAAATGTATATGTGCCATAAATAAGCATACATTGCCCACATGTCACAGAATGCCTGGTATCAATGAAACTAAGATAATAATTATGAAGACCTACTCCAGAATACATGGGACACCAAGTGGAGACAGAGCTTAGCAGGTGTGGAAGCAATACCAGAGGAACGAGCACTTGTGTTCTGATTAGAAGATCCAAGAAAGAAGAAATAATTGATCTATTCATCTCATGTCATTTCATCACGCAACACGAATTTTCATATCCTTCAATGATTTTGTGAGTCTGTGATTATATTTTTCGCTGGGCTGGGAAACGTCGCATCTTACCAAGGCAGTCCGTCATCCTCTCTCCAATCACCTACGCCAACATGAATTTATCCTTCCCTGTAGCTCGTAGTGTTGTGCCAGAGATCGAGCTCCATTGGTCCCTTGCACGTAGGTCCAACAGACTGCACATCGCTAAAAGGCGGCACTGATTCTTTGTCCGTCCTAGTCCATGTCATTCTCCTTCCCTGGTGTAGGTAGTGGTATAAGCACCACAGGACGATATGCTAGCAGGTAGAGTCAATGCATCGTTTCGTCGTGTCGCACTATTGTCCTTGAAATGAGGAAATTTTGGAGTACAGTACGCCACGTCATGAACATTTGAAGGTACCCGAAACAAAGTGAAACATCGCAGCAAGATCCAACTCACTAGGGAGCTTGTCAGAGTGATGGCCGGACGGCTTGTAGACGTCTCCACATAGGTATACCAGACGCTCTAGACTAGTCGTGGCCACGATGAGAACCATAGCCACCATGAATGAGCGAGTTTTCCTCGTCAACTAGGGTTGGGCGCACACGGAGACAGAGTGTCATCCAGCTCGCCTCCGCATGCTCCAGAACGGAATATTTTCGCGACTGCGCTCGAGTAGAATTTTGCCGACTGTGACGTTTTGGTGATTTTCTCGATTTGTTGGCAAAACGCTAAGCCACTTTTTAGCTTGGCGCGGCTCATATATAAAACTTATGTATAGATAGAACCATGGAAAGCATCCTATTTTTTGATAGTCACAGTTCACAAATCACTGGGACAAGTCAAAACTTCAAAGCATCATTCAACCCTCCATTACTACTTGATGAAAAGAAGACCTATGAAATTTCTCTGATCAATTCTACCATCTGGTATAGTTGGTTAAACATCAACACCTCAAACAACCAAATTCGGATTTTTGATGGGAAAACCTGGAAACCTCATGTCATTCCAAGAGGTGCTTACAACTTGACTGACATCAATCGATATATCCAGAGAAAAATCGAAAATGAGAACGGGATACCGATTGAGCCAAACTTCAACACTCTACACAGTGAAATTTACCTCAAACATGGTTACAAGGTTGACTTTGACACCCCATCATCACTTGCTCCTGTGCTCGGATTTTCAAAGAAACTGATTGATACAACTTCTACATCTGACTTCATTGTGAATATCACTGACAATCACAACATCCTCATTCACTGTAGCTTGGTAAGTGAGGCATATCTCAATGGTAGAACTGGTGATGTCATTTACTCAATTTCACCGGATAAACCTCCTGGTTTCCAACTCAACATCCAACCGAATGAGAAGACGTTTTTACCACTAACGAAAACTGATAAAATATCGGATGTAATAATGAGGATAACTGATCAAGATGGAAAGGAACTGAACCTCAACAATGAAAGAACCATATTAAGGCTGTGTTTACATGAGAAATTTCAACCCGGGTCGAGTTCAGCCCGGGTTGAAAGTCTGTACGATAGACAAAAGAGGTGAGCGTTTACATGAAGACAGTTGACCCGGGTCAAATACTGATATGCCGCCAAAAGTCCACTTCTACAGTCCTGTATGGTCACGTGAATCCGTTCGCGCGAAATTTGCATCTGCAGTGCTGTTCAAACCAGGCGCGAGATACGCACAGAAGTACGTTTGTACGATTTTCTTGACCCGGGTTGATTTCAACCCTCCCCTTGGGGGGAGGGTTGAAATCAACCCGGGGCGAAATTTTAACCCGGGTCAAGCGCAGTGCGTCATGTAAACGCGCCATTCACTTTGTGCACATGGGGGGTTGAAATCTGACCCGGGTCGAACTCAACCCGGGTTGAAACGCTTCATGTAAACACAGCCTGAGTCTTCATCTCCGGGAAAGAAAATAAGACTAGATAGATGACATGATGTTCTTGAAACGAAACCAGCTTACCAGACAAAAGGTTATCGGCGGAAGTCTTCTTGGAAATCTGTACAACAAAGCCAAAGGTGTAATACAACACCAGCAAAATCTTAGCACCCAAGGTCAAATCCATAGGCAAAATGACAGCTCAGAAAGCTTTGGAGGCAGCAAAAGAACAGATCACTCCAGACATGGTCTTTGATTTGGCAAAAGATCTTGCTAAGGGTGAAAGAAAATCAGTAAAAATGAAAGAAAAGAAAGAGGCAAAGCAGCTTGCTACTACTATTGGTAAAGACGAATCTATCAATCCACATGTTAGAGATACCATTAATCAATTATCAAACAACAAGAACATCAAACGAGTTTTGTTGGATAAGAGTAAAGAGCTTCTCCAAGATAATCAGAGAGCTATCCTATCAAACATCATTGCTGGTTCAGGAATGAAGAGGTTGTAGAAAAAAGAAAAAGAAAAAAATATATGTTGGACTCAGTAGAGCGTCCAGCCCCTATATGATGTCCAACCCCTATATAGAGTCCATTGGTCCAAAATCCACTGTACAGAGTCCAAACTTGGAATCAACTGTGAGCTCAAAGTTTAGATGGACATCACTCCCTGTATAGAATCCAGCCAATTGGCTTCACCCCTATATAGAGTCCATTCGTCCAAAATCAACTGTACGAAGTCCAAACTTTGAAATCAACTATAAAAAGTCTTTATGTGGACAACACTCCCTGTATAAAGTCTAGCCAAGTAGGCATCCCCTATCCAGAGTTCAAAATTAGACATAGGATCTGTTGTAAGCAGTGAATATTAACCAGAAAATGGCCTCTCCCTTTAATCCTTTACATCATTCACTTCTCAAGATAAAAAAATAAGTATTGAGGCGCCACTGCAGCCACTTCATTACATGAAAAACCCTACAAACACCATCCTCAAATCAAGTGGTCTCTTCGCAGACGCTGCAAATTACAATATCTCAATCATGTAATGTTGCCAAAGTATTGTGCACACACACACACACATGCACACACGCACACAACGCCAAGAAAATACCTAGAAAAAAAACAAGATTTGAAAGAGAATAATGGAGAGCCAAGGATTAATTATTTGTTTTCAAATTATGCGGAATGCGGGAAGCCCGGCTTCCAGCCGAGTCTCACGCGAACCGTGATTTTTTTCAAATTATTGTGCACGCGCACACACACACAAACTTATACAACGCCAAGAAAACACCAAGAAAAGAGTAGAGACACAATACACAGGCAACTCCAACAGCCATGCAAACGTCCACCTATTTAAACGTAAAGTCAAGAGGGATAACAAATAATTATACGAAACGAATGCATACGTGGGCGGATGCACGCACGTTTACATACATGTAGTAGTGTAAGAGAGTAACATAGTGCAGTAGTCAGCATAATACTAGCACATGCTGAAAGTGCAATAGCAAGCTTCACCATTGCTCATGGCCATGCAAATGTTCAGCAGCACTCAGTTCCGCAAGCTTCTGAAGATCAGCACACCTGCAACAAATAGATAGCACAAGGATACGCTTATTACCGTAATGATGCATGGGAGCACACAACTACCAAGTTCTCAACGAATGTGATGCTCAATGAAAATCCATCCACGCAAAGACCTGTGAACAGGTGACGGTGGGGACAATAATCTATTAGTAATACGAGGAATAAGGTCGTTTGTGCACACTCAAGACGCACAGACACACCACCATACATGTAGTGTACACCGTGTTTCACTTCACTGTAACTAAATTGAAATGAGATGATTTGAACAATCTGTACAGCGTTGCCGTCAGTCAGTCTTCCCCAAGATGGAAATGCAATGATTTGTTGTCACGAGGCGGTTTCACTGACACAATGTCATGTTTGTGACATCAAAATGGTTACTTCATGGAATACAAGTACATGTATTAGCTTGAGAAGCTTTTTCTGTCATCGGCATACAAGAAATCCTCCTCCTACTACTACTAGTACACTGGCACTGCGCTTGTGGATCCCATTGTATTTGACATCATACTAGAGCCTAGTAGAGGAAGAGTGTCGTGGAGTTACATAATTATCACAGTGATAAAAATACATTTCTCATGAAATAAAATAATAATTGATGATAGCTGACGATCGTATACGAAGTGGTTGATTACTTTTAGGGCATTCATTCAAGCAACATCAAACAAACGCGATACGCTCCTTGAAAATGGAAACAAATTCAAGCATAACGACAGAACAGCAGACCAATCGAAACGAGTAAAAGCTTCCTTACCTCAGTCATCGTCCTGCCATGTAGTTGGACAGCCTTTTGACACGGTGGTACAGGCAGCTCTTATCCAGTCGAACAGGGTATCCTTGTGGCGTCGAACGAAAGAGAGTGTCAGTGTATCTGACTCGTCAGATTGGAACTGTGCTGAACTTTTCTCGTTCTCCGCTTTCTGCTTTCATCCCTCGCTCTGATGAAACCGTTCAAACGTCTTACTGGCAGCAATGGCCAGCCATCCAGGGGATTTTGTGGGGTCGAACGAAAGAGAGTGTCAGTGTACCTGACTCGTCAGATTTGAACTGTGCTGAACTGTTCTCGTTCTGCAGTTTCTGCTTTCATCCCGCGCACTGATGAAACGTCTTCAGAGAACCACAAGACGCTTTCCAGATTTGATTTTGAACGTCTCCTTATCCTCCTTGGTTACCTCGAGACAGATTACTGTCAGCAAATGCACAGCAGAACTGACAGCCATGGCTGAAGTGAAGAAAGGAATGCGCTGCCACGAGGCAAGCGAAACTGAAAAGGTGTTTGTTCTCTTTCGGGCACAACACACAGTACAGGACGGCGTGACTGGATAAACTGGACTCCTGGACCGTGAATAGGGGACTTGTAGGAAAAGTGTACTCCTTATAGGGGATTGCGCGGCAGGATGAAGCTGATCAAAACTGAGTGGACTCCTGTACTCTGTATATTGGATTTTGGACCAATGGACTCCATATAGGGTGCTGGACATCATATAGTGCATGGACTCTATACTGAGTCCTACATATATAGGTAGAAACCATGGCCTCTTACACAAGTCCACATTTCGATCCTTTCACAGACCCGCCAAAGGATGACTCAACAACTGAGTATGAGTACATAGAATATCTACCCAGGAACAGCAATGACATGAATAAAGATCAGCATATCATAGAAACTAAGGATCTTGATGAGTACCTCCTTCCTCACAAAGCACTGCTTGAGGTACGTGGACGTCTCGTCAAAGCAGCAGATGGCTTAAATTATGATCCTAATGATGTCATCACTCTTTCCAACAACGGATGGTCACTCTTCAAGACTGTTGAGTATCAACTTGACAACAACATGGTAGAGAGCGTTGATAGTCATGTACCACAAGCTTCTACCATTCTCAATCTGGTCCAGTTTATTGATGATTATGGGAGAAGTTCCGCTACCAACATGCTCTGGTACAAGGATACAGGAATCGGGGGAGCATCTCCTCATGAGTTTAGTGACCCAGATACTGTTTTGGAAACAACCGATGTCCCAGATGATGAAGCACTTACTGGAGCAAATTTCAGACAACATTTTCAGACAGGAGCTCTAAAGAATCCTGCTTACAATACCGGATTCAGAGCCCGACAACTCATCACGATTGGAAATAAGGATACAACCATGTTGCTTCCTTTATCATCACTGTTGGGGTTTTGTAAAGATGTTGATACAGTATTCATGGGAGTCAAGCATACACTCAATCTTACTAGAGAATCAGTAACCAACTACATTCACAGAGTAAATGGTGTTGCTTCAGGAAGGTTTGACATCAAGCATCTTTCTTTTTGGATACCAAAGGTGAGACCATCACTCCAACTAGCTAGTAAGATCGAAAGTAAGTTACGTCCGCCCTCCGAGATCTCTACTTAGAGCAAGTCCAGGTTTATAGAAATCAGTATGGATCATCGGAGACAAACCCATCCTGGAGAGTGACTACTCACAGCAATGAGGAACTCCCAACTCATATCTTCTTTGCCATCCAAGCAACCAATCGAAGTGGGAGTCAAAGACAAAACAACCAGGTTTTTGATAATGCTGACCTCAGAAGCTTGTCTGTGTACATCAACAACGATAGATTCCCAGAACGTGATTTGGATATGAATTTCAGTCCAGCTTCTCGGAATTATACAAGAGCATACATGCTTTTCCAAGAAGCCATCCAAAAATATGCTGACACAGACAGTGGAACTCAGGTAAGTGTGGAGGATTTTGCCTCTTTATACACCCTCATTCATGTAGATGTGAGTAAGCATAAGGAGAAGCTGAGGAACAGCTCTGCTGATATCGAACTTCGATGGAGACTTGGAAATCCGTTTGAGTTTCCCACTGGTACAGCTGCTTCTTACCAAACCATCTGTTTGATTCTCTCTGAACGTCATCTCAAACTCAATGGTATGAATGGTAAAATGAGTGTTGTGGTGTAAGAAAAAGATAAACTATAGTAGATACGAACCATTAATGAGTTGGAAAAGGAAATTGAGATTTTATTAACAAAGGAACTAACACAGAAGAAAGGTGGTAGTATCGGTTCTGTGATCGGAAGATTGGTTGGGAAGATATCTCCTCTTGTGATCAAGCATGCTCCCAACATCCTTGGTACACTAGGACTGGCTGGTATTTCTGGTGCTATTTCTGGAAGCACGCACAGAGCCACAGCTGGTCGGGGGATCGGTCAGTATGTGGAATATGGATTGATGCTAACACCAAACCAAAAGAAGAAACTTGGTAGTGCTCATGATGGAATCACACTCCGGTTAACAAAAAATCAGTTATCCGGAAATGACATGCTTTTGCTCACAAACCGACAGGTTACCAAAATCAAAAAATCCAACCAAAAAGGAGTAGGAATGGATCTCAAGTTATCCAGTACTCAACTCAAGAAGCAAGGAGGGTTTCTCGGAGCATTAGCAGCTGGATTGTTAGCACCAGCTCTGGGGAAAATGATAGGTTTAGGAAACACCGGTGAAGGATTACAACTGCCTGGAACACGGAGGGGTAGAGGGGTAAAAAAAGACCAACAAGGAAAGGGGTTACGTCTACCAGGAACGTGAGACCACTGACCAACTTTGACAATGATGAAATTATGAGATCTATTCCACATTTCAGAGGAACTTTCAGCAAAGATCAGCTTCCACAACCTCTATCATCAAAGGATTGTTTGGTAATCAATCTCCAAGATTTCTTGGACGGTGGTGGCACTCACTGGGTTTGTGTGTTTGGTAATGAATATTTTGACAGCTTTGGCTTATCACCACCAGAGGAGGTAGTCAGTTGGATGAAGAAGCACAATAAAAAAATGTTGGTATGACTCATCAAAGATACAGATTGATGATAGTGTCCTGTGTGGATACTAACAGATACATTTCATAGAAGAAAGAAGAAAAGGGAGAAGTGCTCTTGATGTCCTGCTGGATTTCACTCAGCACCCCAGTCAAAAAAATGAGCAGTTGGTATTGTAAAAAAACAGGGAAGAAGAAAAGAGATAAAAAAGATAAAAAGGAAAACACAAAAACTTTTTTTTCACTAGTTCCTTTTTCTTTTTTTGGTATTAATTGTATAAGCATCATCAGTTTTATCATTCACAGAGCTTGTGGAACATCGATTTTTCATGATGGGATTTGTTGTTTCTTGGATAAGACTTCTCACATTTCTCACAGACAACTCTTTCATTGGCATATTGTCTGATTTTCTTGTGATTATCTTGATACCACTCTGATGCTGATCTTCCAGGCTTGTCTTTATTCATGGTAACCAGTTTTTCGATCCAGTATAGTTCTCTCCTCTTACGCTCATCTTCATCAAACATTGACAGAGAGTCGATCTGGATAATTTCTACATGTCCGAGATCAAGCAGAATGAATGAGGTCATAAAACCCGGTTCACCTCTTTGGTAGGCTTTGTAAACTGATCGGTGACAGTACATCCGATTTTTCAGTGGTAGACAAGTGGACCCCACATATACCTGATCGGTGTGTTGGCTCACAAGTTTGTAAATCTTACAAGGAGAAGTCATCTTTGCTGATAGTAAATCTTTGAAATTCTCATCGGTATACTCCTATACAACAGGATTCAAATAATCGTTTATGATGACAACTCGGTGTAGAAAAAAAAGATGAGAGTTGGTCTCCTTTCTCTTCTCTTTTCTTTCTCTCTTCTATTTTTCTCACACATATTCATCAAGAAATTCCTGAACCATCTCTAACAGACGATTGCTGGAGTAAGAACTCCTGAATTTTTCATACTTTGGATTTTCACAAATTTCCAGGAAAATGTTTGGGATGATATTCATTTCTTCATCAAGAGCAGTTTCAATCACATCACCAAACAAATCATTGATCAGTGGAGGACTATCTTCCATTGGCTCATGAAATTCATCACCATCATCAGTAAAGTGGATGTGAAATGACTCTATGTCCATTAGTTCATCACAACCAGACAGAGTTTGGTGGTCATCAGGGATAAAACTCACGAAAAATTCATCTGGGAAAGACGCAGCCATCGTTGTAGATAATTGATTTCACAAATTCTATCAAACTTGTTGGATCTTACCCTATATTATGTACAGTTTTGATAATATAATTGGTGATATGGGTGGAAAGAAAAAAAGATAGATAGATAAACATGAAAATTTATCACATAATCTGCCATGGGACAGTTGGGTTTGGATACTCTCTCTCCAACATTCCACATTTCCGTGAAAATATTCTGCGGGTGAGTTTGGAACTCACGAAAGATGATCAGGAGCATGACACGATCAACATCCACATATATACCAATAATCCACAGATTTTTATGTCATTGACAAAAGCAGAGCTTGACAAGATGGATAATGGAAATTTCAGACTTGTTTGTGCTGAAAAGATTGATGAGAGCATGGAAGATCACTGTGAAAATATGGGATTGTTGGCACATCTTTGTATCCATGAGAAATAAAAAAGTAGATAGATAGATAAAGATGAATGTTCATTGCCTATCGTGTAAGAAAAAGCAACAGATGAGGGGAATACAAGGAGAAGTCACATCAACTGGTCAACCATATGTCAAGGGTAAATGCTCAGTTTGTGGTCGATCATGTTCACAATTTATCAAGAAATCGGAAATCAGAGAAGGTGGATTCCTGTTCGGTTTGTTCAAGATGATAGGTTTAGGAGTAAAAAAAAGATAGATACGAAATGGACTGATGACCTGGTTGATGAGTTACATAAACCGAAGCGTGTGAATTTCACAAGGAGACAAGTGACTGTGAGTGAGATTGATGAAATCTGGTCTGCCGATCTCGTGGACATGACAGCTTTTCGTAAATACAATGATGAAATCAAATTTCTGCTTACTGCCATTGATCTGCTCAGCCGATATGCTTGAGTTGTCCCGCTCGAATCCAAGAAAGGTGTTGACATCCAATCAGCATTTCGATCCATCGTGAAAACTTGCAGCAGGAAACAACGTAAGCTGTGGGTTGATCAGGGTGCCGAGTTCTATAATCGAACGTTCAAACACTTGCTTGATGAGAATCAGATCACGATGTACAGCACTCACAACGAAGGAAAGGCTGTTGTAGTTGAGCGTTTCAACCGAACTCTGAAAACCAGGATGTGGAAATACTTCAGTGCTAACTCCACCAGCAGGTACATCGATGTCCTTCCACATTTGGTAGAGAAGTACAACACGACAAAACACAGAGGTGTTCGGATGACACCAACTGAGGCATCACGGGAGAAGAACGCCGATCGAATCCGTGACTCACTGGGTGAGAAATCTCCACTATCCAGGTCCACGAAATTCCAGATAGATGACCACGTCCGACTGGTGAAGCAGAAACCGTGACATTTCGAGAAAGGATACACTCCGAACTGGACCGAGGAGGTATTCAGGATCACCGATATTCTCCCGACTAGACCCACTACGTACTTTGTCAAGGACTTCGATGGTGAACCCGTTGATGGGTCGTTCTATGAACAAGAGCTCCAGAAAACTACTCGAATCTTCCGGATCGAGAAAGTGCTCCGAAAGGATAACAAGAATAAACAAGCCCTTGTGAGGTGGAAAGGCTACTCGGCAAGATTCGACAGCTGGGTCCCGTTTGATCAACTCAGCTGGTTGTGATCACGGATCACAGCAGCAGATTTGTTTGTAGACAAAAAAAATCTCGGGGTAGACCTACTAACTGTCAACAACACCGGATCCGGACTCTTGTCAGTACTAATAGACATAAACAACTACATATGTGTTTGACCCCGATAGCCTGGTTGGTAAATCTACTACACACAGGATAAGAAATCGAGAGTAGGGGGGTTCGAATCCCGGAAACTGAGACCACATGCCACAATGCGCATGTCTGAATCCTGTTTCACGAAACTGAGACCACATGCCACAATGCGCATGCCTGAAGTGATCAATCTTCTACTATACCAAAAAGAAGATCAGAATCACTACTGTTGGATCAAAGATTTCAGCAGATTGTGCTACGATCAGTCAAAGCATAAAGCCAGGAAATTCTTCTGTACAAGATGTCTCCAACCACACAACACAGAGAAATCCCTGAGCAATCATCAGGAGTATTGTGATAATGTCACTTGATTATCAGCACACATGGTACTACCAGAACCAGACGAAGATGGAAATCTACCAACACTGAAGTTCATTAATCATCACAAAATGCTACAATGTCCCTATGTAATCTATGCTGACACTGAGGCACTGATCAAGAAAATTGATGGAGTGAAAAGCCAACAAACCAGCCGGGGTTCACAGCATGTTCCTTGTGGTTTGGGTTATGCCGTGGTGCGTTCTGGCGGAATGATGACAAGTCAGTGTTTCTATCGAGGTGCTGATGCCATGGATGTATTCTTTAATAAACTCAAAGCTGAGGAGAAGAAAATCCAATCAGCACTGAATAATCCAGCACCGATGGATCTCTCTAAGGATCAAGAATAATTGTTCAGAGAGACAGAAGACTGTTGGATTTGTAAAAAGAAACTTGGTGATGACAGAGTCCGTGATTACGACCACATCACTGGTGATTTCCACGGTGCCGCACACAATGACTGTCACATCAAACTGAGAATTTATCCATACAAGCAGCACATCCCTGTGGTTTTTCACAACCTGAAAGGCTATGAAAGTCATCATCCCATTGGAGCAATCGGAAAGACAGATGTTGAGACCGTCACATACACGGATAAGGATGGTGTGTGTAAGAGTAAAACTGTGGGTGAGATATCAGTCATTCCCAACAACATGGAGAAATTCATCTCATTCATGTGGAGACAGTTCCGGTTCATCGACAGCTACCAGTTTCTCAATGCGTCACTCGATAGACTGGTGAAAACGACACCAGATGAGTCATTCACTCACACCAAGACGTTGTCAAACCATCAGCTGTTGATGAGGAAAGGAGTATACCCCTATGAGTACATAAACAGCTTCTCCAGGTTCGATGAGACTCAGCTACCAGCACAGAGTAAGTTCTATTCTTCACTGTCTGATGAGGGGGTGAGTGACGATGACTACAAACATGCTGAGACAATGCGGATGAAATTCGACTGTCAGACTCTTGGTGATTATCGCGACTTGTATCTCATGACCGACGTGTTTCTCTTGGCTGACATCTTTGAGAATTTCAGAGTAGAAGCTGTCAGAACGTATCAGCTGGATCCAGCAAATTACTACACTCTGCCTGGATTTGCCTGGGATGCCCTGTTGATGTACTCAGGTGTGTCCTTGGAATTACTAACAGGCTATGATCAACACTTGTTTGTAGAATCAGGAATGAGAGGTGGTGTGTCGATGGTCTCACAACGATATGCTGCTGCTAATAATCACTATCAGGAGAAATATGATGCTGATCAGCCATCGTCATTTTTCCAGTATCTCGATGCCAACAATCTCTATGGTTGGGCAATGTCACAGCATCTCCCAGTGTCTGATTTTCGGTGGGAGAAACCATCTGAGAAACTCCTGAACAAGATGCTGAACACTCAAGATGATTCCTCATCGAGGTATATCGTCGAGTGTGATCTGGATTATCCACACGAACTTCGTGAGGAGCACAACGATTATCCAGTTGCTCCGGAACGTCTTTCCGTCAATGAAGACATGCTATCTGCATACCAGCAGGAGCTTGTTGATAAACTCAATTCTTCCGGAGTAGATGCTCTCAAACTTGTACCAAACTTGAGGGACAAGACAAAGTACGTTCTCCATTACCGAAACTTGAAACTCTACACTCAGCTCGGACTACGTTGTGTCAAAATTCATCGTGCTCTGAAATTTACTCAGACACCGTGGATGAGAAACTATATCGAGAAGAACACTGATCTCCGGAAGAAGGCAAAGGATGATTTCTCTAAGGACTTCTTTAAACTGATGAACAATGCGGTGTTTGGGAAAACTATGGAGAACGTTCGGTTGAGAGTCAACATAAAATTGATGAGAAGTCGTGAGGAGAAAAAAATCAAACAGCTTGTTGCCAAACCAACGTACAACCGCCATGTGATCTTCAACGATGACCTGGTCGGGGTACAAAGTAACAGGACAAAGGTCGTCCTCAACAAGCCCATATATGTTGGGATGCCGATTTTGGATCTCTCAAAGACGCTCATGTATGACTTTTACTACAATCACCTGAAAGCATTGTATGGCTCTGATGTGAAACTCTTGTACACCGATACATACAGCTTGGTTCTTCATTTCTTTACTGATGATCTGTTTGATGACATGAGTGAGTTTCTTGATAAGTATGATACAAGCAATTATGATCAATCACATCCGTTATATTCCGAGAAAACAAGAAAGTTGTTGGCCTGTTCAAAGATGAACTCGGTGGAAAACTGATCACTGAGTTTGTAGGACTTCGTTCCAAGATGTACAGCTACTCTGGTGAGGAAAGCGGAAAAAGAGCAAAGGGGATGAAAACAGCAGTGCTCAAGAAAACTATCACACATGCTGATTTCCGAAATTGTCTCTTGGATCAATCCGTGTTCCATCGAGAAATGACAACACTCCGGAGTCATAGACACGTTATTTTCGGAGAAACGGTTAATAAGATAGCCTTATCACCATTGGACACAAAACGATACATCACAGAAGATGGATGTAGTACGTTAGCGTTTGGACACCATGAAATACCAAGATATCTGGCTGAGGAGGGGTTTGATAGCAGCATTTCATTCATGAGTTATGCTCCGGATATGATGAAGCAGTTTGTCCAGTGATCATGAGAAAAAAGAAAAAAAAGAAGATTTTTTTACTTTTAAATAATCGACGCGGAGACAACAATTTTATAATAGCTATAAAGAGAACAAATTCTGCTGTCATCGCCACACTACAACAAAGTCATGAAGGTTTACCAAAATCGATTTTCTTGTCACAATCATCAGTGGAAAGCCGTGACTGAAGAATAACCATGCCAAATCAATAATTTATATACATTTAATAAATGTGTTACGAGAACAAAACAAAGTGCTAAAAATAGAATGAGGTCGTAACACATTTATTAAATGTATATAAATTATTGATTTGGCATGGTTATTCTTCAGTCACGGCTTTCCACTGATGATTGTGACAAGAAAATCGATTTTGGTAAACCTTCATGACTTTGTTGTACAGTGGCGATGACAGCAGAATTTGTTCTCTTTATAGCTATTATAAATTTTTTTACTTTTCTTACACATTCGATTTTCTATAATTCTCCCATATAGCATCAAGTCTTTGTTGTGACTTTTTATCCTTTGGAATGACTGGTTTGATCTTGATCACATCATCTTCATCATCAATGAGTTTCGAAAGTAGGAATGGATAACTCACTTTGACTTCTTTCTCTTTATTTGCTACTTCCTTGATCCTCTGAATTTTATCAACAAGATTGTTGAATGGGGTTTTGCTAAGATATTTTGGTAAACCAACCTTGTTCAGGTTTTTCTCCAAATTTGTTTCGATCCCTGTTCTGGTTTTAGATTTTTCTATTTCTTCGAAGAAAGATGTGATATCATACAGATCACTTTTCTTCATCTCATACACCTCAAGATCCTCTGGAGTTACTTCATTTTCCAAAATCATCAATTCTATATCTGTGGGAAACCATTCCTGGTTTCTATAGTCAATGTAGTCCGCTATCATCTTATCTTTCCTGGTAGAGTGTTCATCATCTATCCATGTATCCATCACTTCTTCTTCTTTGTTTGTGGAGTAGTCGTCATCAAACCACGCATCCATGATTTCACTTCTAAAAAAAATATTTTTTGCTTTTTGTTTTTGTGGATTGTTTGACTATTTTTACAAATCATTTGCTGAAAATTTCACCTCTTCTTTCTGGAAATGCTTTATAGCAACAACAACAAGTTTCAGTGTCATCGGTCTTGTCTTTGTAAACCCACTTCAGGTGAACGATACCATTGACGGTGTCACCTTGCTTGATCTTGTTGGTTTTTGATGGTTTGTTGTCCTCATCAAAGATAGCACAATCAGGAGAAATCTGGAGAAACAGGATTGGGTGGTCACACTTTGCTGTGTTAATCCTGCTTCTAACCGTATTTCCTTTGGACTCTATCTTCTTCTCGATACAACGGATGGATTTACAAATGTCACTGTCAGAAGAAAATTTCAGAGAGTCCTCTTGTCCTTTCTTCACAGCATTCATGATATTTGTCTTATCAGTGAATTTTATGTATGGTTCCTTACCATTGATTGTCAGTGATCCACATTTATTCCCATCCTTGATTGTAATTCGACAATCAATGGAGTCAGTGAGAATAGCAGCTGTGTCAAACGGGGTTGGTTTCTTGCTTGTCATCTTGGAAAGTTTGTGTAGAATCGTTGGTTATACCTATGGCAACCGTTCCTCTAATATAGAATAATTAGGATTCTCATCCAAAGCTGAACCACCCGAAGTTGGCTCAGAAAAACGATCCCACATCAGTCCTCGAAGTGAGCCAAGATTGGGTAAGTGAAAAAGCTCAAGTTGGCTCACTTTCGATTTTCTCAGAGGGAGCAAGTTGACTCACTTTTCTGGAACTAGGTTGAGCCAACATGGGATCAGTGTTTGGAGTGGTAAAATTAGTACTTGGAGGTGTAAAATTAGTACTTGGAGTTGTAATATTAGTACTTGGGGTGTCTATCCTTTACTACAGTAGTATAGGACGAGGGGGGAGACTTTGGAGAGCGGCCCGAAGGGCCGATCGAGAAAGTCGATCTTGGCTCACCTGGAAGGTGAGCCAGAACCCCCTCGTCCTATACTACTTACGTAAATCAGGCATCTTTCGTTCCAGTGGTGATGGCGGCAAGTGGAGGGATGGGGAAGGCGGCATCGGCATTATACGCAAGGGTGGTCGCTCTTCTGGCAGCAAAGAAGTCCGAGCAGTATTGTCACGTCATGGCCCATGTTTTAGCTGTGTTGGAGACCCAAGTTCCGGTATAATGTAATGGATTTCACTGTTTTTTGAAGAAGTTTACGTATTTACTAGTATGCTGTTGCGTCTTGTGTGCTGCGTGTGCGGCTGGTTGGGTTTTTTTCTTTTACTTTGAGTTCTTTTCATTTGCTTTGAGTTCTTTTTAACACACGCGCGCGTACACACACACACACACACGCATTTACATGTGCACAAAACCACACACACACACACACACACACACACACACACACGCATACACATGTGCACAAAACCACACACACACAAACACACACACACGCATACACATGTGCACAAAACCACACACACACTTACCATTGGACCATTGGACGCCCATCGCAGGAGGGGATGATAGCGATGCTACAGCAGAAGCCATAGCAGCTTGTCCTGGGATTGCACTATTCAACAGATTGCAAGGCTGAAGAATTGACCGCCACTATTCAGCCCGGTCTACACGACACAGCTATGAAGTGGCTTTTTCGGGTCAGTGAATCCCTACCTTTTGGTCTTTTTAATTTTTTCCTGCACACACATCAAACCACATACTCTGGCATGCACTGGCTATTGGTAACCACCCGGGAGAATGAAAGAAAAGTCAGGAGGAGTCTGAGAAAGAGAAGAAAGACGTGTGTGACCATAATCGTTTGGAATCGAACCCACACCCTATCGATTGGAAATCGCTGCACATACCACTGCACCATTCGGGATACACACACACACACACACACACACATACACACGAATAAAGATACGCGTGAGTTTTGCGCTCCAAACTTTCTTGCTTGCACTGTTATGCATCTCAACTTCCGTAATTACTTACACCCTATATTTGATTTTCATATTACCCGATATTGCTATTAGTTCGCACAAACTTGAACCTTTTTGCGTACATACCCTCGATATTCCCCGTTGCCTTACACATTTATCTACTGAAGTATATACTAGTAGTTATAGGAAACTAGAGGCCACATGCCACGTACTGCTCTTTTCTCTCCGAAACTCAACACTTGCATGATAGTTTCCTAAAACTTTGAAATTCTCCGTGAAGCCCAAATTTGAAATTGCAAACTAGTAGTTAGTTCTTGCATCACTGAAGTAAAAATCGTTTCAATATTCCCCTTTTTGTTCTTTGTACTTGTACAATGTACATGTACATACACATGTACTTTGATTTTGTTTCTAAATTTCAAAATTCAAATATGGACTCAAACTATTGAATGCTGTTCTCATTTGCAAGCACGGTCCCAACCTATGAATCAAGAAAGAAAATGTGGCTAAATTTAGACCATTCAACGAGCATGCACACATAAATATACACACAATCACACCGTGTACCACACACACGCACGCATACACATGTGCACATATACACACACACGACAAACATGCTCGTCCAGTTTCCGCTCCAAACTCTCTAGCACTGTTATGCATCTCAGATTTCGTGATTCGTGACCCTTACTTTGATTTTTCAGCTGACCTTCCTATTAGTTCGCACAACCCTTTATGATTTTGTACGTTTCCCTCGATATTATCGAGTCTTGATTCCTGTAGCCGATCTCTACCTGTATGCAGAAACGTGAGGAAGTCGGTAGCAAAATCGCAACTACCGGCAGACTTCGCAAAGCCATGTATATGCATTAGTATTCTGCACCCCACATTCACACTAAGCCAGGGCAACAAGAATTTATTATTAATTTTCTTATTACTAGCTCCAACACTTCTCCAAGGCGCAAACCAAAAACCTTCCAACTTGGAAGGCTCAGGTTCGGAAAGTTTCAAGAGGGGAAGGAAAGCGCAACGAAGAAGAGCATGAGCTTTTATTTTCTTCTTTTTTTCTTCTTCTTTTTATTATTGACACAGCTACGCATCACGGCAACAAAGAATGCCGAAACATACTGAACCTGGCGCCTTCCAAGTTGGAAGGTTGTTGGTTTACGCCTTGGAGAAGTGTTGGAGCTAGGTGTCAGGTCACCGAATGTCTCATTACTCCTTGTCAGTTTTGTGCCATTTTGTCGCACTTGCTGACTGTATAAGATCTAGTTCCGTTGGTGGACAGTTTGTCATAACTCGTAACATTTTGTACTTTTCCTTTCTTCATCGTAACTATACTGGCTCACCATCCGAGTCCAAAAGAGAATACTACGCATCATATCAACATAATACTAGCGATCATTCACGTAGTCATGACCATGGTATTTGGTATGGTATTGATATTATGAATTCGGTATTTCAACAGTACAAGGTACAACTTGGGAAGATCCGAATGACATAGATACATAAACATAAAAGTGGAGTAGGTGCTACAGCTGATCATTTTATCGCAGGTTGTAGGACTAAACTAATACCAGTATGCAAGTACACAAGAAATAAAAGCTGAATAAATACCACCATCAGGCAACTGATGATTCCAAAACTGGCAGCGTGAACATAAGAGGATAATTAAGGGAAACCATAGCGTACGAGTTGGGCGCAGGCGGAATAGACTTGGAGATGTGCAGCTACAGCAGTGCTGGTACTGTGATATTTATAAACGGTATTGTACTAAGCACTAAATCTATTTAACCCTAGAACAGCCAACGGTGTCATTTGACACCGCGCGAGTCAAACTTTTGGAATTACCGAAATATAGCTAATCAGAATAAGCTCAAATCTTGTGACTATTCCTAATTTTTCTTCCTCTTTCGTCTGCCATAAACCTTTGATTTGTAAGTTATGAGGTACCATAATGGCGAGTTCTTATACCTAGAACGGCCACCCAGTGTCATTTGACACCTGCACTATAAAAAGCCCTTATTGCAGGTAGATGGAAACAATATGAACACATTTCGAAGGTGTCAGCCATATCGAGTTGCTTGTATGCCAACCAGACAAAAGAAAGGTGCATGGGCAGGAAAATCGCTGTATACAGGACAAAATATATGATCACCATACAACCGTCGGTCGAGAATCGCGAATTCGGGGCGGGTAACCATTAGTGCACAGATTACACAAACACTCTTCCGCTAATGTCCAAGATACTGCTCATTCCCTTTCATTTTCCTGTAAATTGCCCCAGAGGAGACATCACGGTCTGACGGCCAAGGAAATACTAGAACGGATGTAGCCTATTACCATGCATGAATCTGATGACCATGAAAGCGAAATTGCCCACTTTATCTTCATTTGATGGCTGGTCAAGTGTAGTGACCATTGGCAGTGTTGGATCTGTTCTGTCATATGAGGGCGAATCGTACGGTCACAACACCTGAGTGGCACCTGTGGATTTAGAATGTGTTGAGGTTTACGAGCCTCCAGAGAGCGGACGAGGATTGCGGGATAGTCCAGAAAAGGAATTGTCAAAAACAGTTGCAGGAGTGCTGGAGACCCCGAAATGGATAGTGTCGAGGAAGAGGAATCGCAGCTCTTCAACCTGGAGATGGTACACCGCTTTATCGCAAGGATGGTGCTGTGTACTTCGAAGTAGATAATCCTTTCTAACTACTTCACGAGCTAATCAGGCTGTTGAACCAAACCTCTTCCTCCCCCGCTTCAGGCTAAACGGATAGGCAGCCGCTGGGATGCCTCCTCTCTCTTTATTGGTCCCAGATGCTGCAGAAGGTGATTGCTAAGTCTTAACTGATAACTTCATCATCAGTGCATTACTGGTCAAGAAACTGTTGGAGAATAAAGAGTTGCAGTATGAACCACTTTGGTAAATTGAAGTGAACTACCATCTAACTTCATTGCCAATAATCGCGGATTGCATTTTGTTTTTCAAGATTACATTGTAGGATGCAAAGATGGTAGACATAGAAGGTAGAAGTAGCAAGAATTATCAATGGTCCGCCTAGTGTAGAACACCTGGAGCCATATGTTTTACATGGTGAGAGTAGGAAGCCCCACATCGTCCAATTCTAGCAAAAGACGAGACATGTCCTTGATCGTTTCGATGGAATGTGGTGGATCTACTCAACAAAGACTATTCCAGAAGATGTCCCCCTGCAAGGCGGTTACATAAATGAATAGATGTGACAGGAATCAACGCCTTCACAATATCCCAGAATTTTGCTAGTTCATTCACATCCAGAAAACGCTCATTCCTGCACTGGTCAATAAGCTTGTAGATAGTTATGGCATCTGGTTGCTAAGTGCCAGCCAAGGAGAAGAGAAGGGTATACCTCTTTGAAAGAGTCTAAAATGCAATCGTTACTAGCCTAAACCATCTGTAGCAGCATATGTGTCAGCTTGGTGAAACAATGATGCTCATAGTCAGTCCATGTTTGTACTTGTTACTGTGTGTCATTCATCGTGACGATCGAGTAATCCGATTATGCCAAAGCACATATTCCCGAAAAGCAGTTCCTCGTGTGCCCAGTGACGTTGCCACATTGCTTGTTATTGTAACTCTGTGATTATAAGAAATTCCTATGCAAGTAATTGAAGTTTTGCCAGTAATTGAGCTCATCCTTCGCAATTTCCGTTACGCGTACATTGTATTTTAGTTGCGTATAGCCAACAATAGTGTCTGGGAGAATCCTTAATTGTTGTGTACATCATAAATGCCGCTAGTGATTTCCAGCACTGAAAACAAAAACTGTAATAACCTATATCATAGGTCTTAGACATGGAAATGTATGCAGGTGTCAAATGACACCGTTTGGCCGTTCTTGGAGTACTGAAAGTGGTGGCCGTCCTAGGGTTAAGTCAACCTCCTCAGCATACTTTGTAAAATAATCAAACAGATCATTTTGGCTGGCGCAGTTCTCGCTGTGGTCGCGACTCAACACGTTTCTGAGATACTTGCCCAAACCTGAGTAGAATTGTGTCCATCCGAGTTCGGTTGTGATCCCCTGCATATCTCTGAGCTTGCGGTACTTCAGGCAAACCATGAAGTAGTTCTCCAAAGATATATCTAGCTGATTCATGACGTACAGCTGCAATGTGGAATGCCCCGCACTGGCTCTCAATGGCAATGTCAAAAAGACATCAGGACTCTGGCCTCTTGACCAGCACAAACCGAGGTATAGCAGTAATTCAGGGAACTGTTCATTTATCGATGACAATGCACGACCTACTTTAAGAAGTCTCTGAGCGCGATAGTGATACTGAAGGAGGGGAATCACTTTCGAAGTGGCATATGCAATTCTTTCGATAAGAAGTGTCTGATAGACTTCCGGAGAACCACATCGTTGCAACGACAGGTCTCTCAGTCTGTCGAGATGATCATTGCAGCTGTACCCTGAGTTTGATACATGAGGAGTCTGCTGGTGACGTGTTCGCGAAATATCATCTTTCTGCAGCTTGGGCAAGTGTTTAGTTGCGGCTGTTATAACTAACCGAACATCTTCCATGTAGAGATCAGTAAGCCTTTTCCCAGGGAAGCACCTCTCCACTTTGAACGTTCCCATTTTGGAAGACAGAAAGGGCAGAAACGGGATGGGGCAACGAGGTCCATACTGCATAGTATCCAATTCGATAGAAGGAAGACAATGGTTGATTCGTTCACACATAATCGGATCTAATCTAAGAACTGCTGTTGCCACATACAACGTTTTGCTGGTGTCAATGTACTTCAAGTCGGATGAATCCAACAATGGGCTGATTCCGTAGCGACGCTGTGCATGTAACACCAAAAAGAGAATGAAGCATCACAGCAATCATACTTTCAAGGACACTGCATAACATTGATTTGATTTTATAAAAAAGCTTTAAACACTGCGGATCAAGTTGGTGTTCTGGGTTCTCGACGGCTCATCAAATACGCCTTCACAGAACGACCATTCACAGCGCGACGTTTCACGGAAAGACATTTCACAGAGTGTAGATATAGCGACTGTTCACTTTGCCGAATATCAGGTTCACGGAAAACAGGTTCATCGAAAACCCGTCGCCGATGACATCGCTATACATGTAATTATATTGCATTCGAATCATTTATAGAATAAAAAGTTCAACGCATAACAGTTTCACCGAAAACATGCCGCTGATGTCATCGATATACATCATTATTTGAATCATGCGTTCGTTCGGCTGGGCGACGTTGCCGAGTGTATTGAGTCACTCGAAGCACTGGAAGCTGAATTTCCTCCTGAGGTGGAGCAAGTATTGATATACTTTGAAAAACTGTGAAGAGAGTACGATGTAGGACGGGAGCACTTCTGGAGCTCCTGCGCCGGCCTCAAAACGCGTCCGTGAAACCGGGATTCCACGACACAGAATTTGGTAAATGAAAAATCTATGAATATTTGTAGGACTCTGTGAGCAGTCACGTCTCGATGACTGATCACGATCTCCGTGACCAATCATTAAGCCACACACCAGTTTGAATCCCGATGACCAGTCACAAACAGCCGCGACTTTCTCTGTGAACGGTCAAATGATCCGCGTAAAAACATTACGACTCAACTGTGGGCATTCACGTGATCAACAAACTTTTTCCTTCACACTCACAGGCCCAGCAGTGAGCAAGAAAGATTTCGATCAACTCTCGATCTCCGTGTAGTCTACTTGTAGCTCTAGTCTGGTGTGTAGCCTTTTCCAAAAGGTGCTCTTTTAATTCGCACTTAGTGCTTTTCGCGTCCTTCAAAATATGCTGAAAAAGTGCTCTTTTTCAGTGAAAACATGCAAAAGTGCTCTTTTTATAGTGAAGCAAAGCCATGATACATGTTCAGATATGAACCCAAGGTGAGAAATGAATATGCACTCTTCCATTAATTTATGGGTCCACGAAAGGTAAAACAGGAAGTACAGTTCAAAAAACCCACTTTTTACAGCATTGTGTACACCGGGTACAAGCTTCACCACTTTGTTACTTGTTGCCCCCCCCCCCCCAAAAAAAGCGGCGTGCCAAGGCCCATGGAGCACTCGGAAACTATGATCGCATGCATGAGCAAACAGATTTTAGCAGTTTTTCAGCTAAAAAAGCTCTAAAGGGTGATATTCATCAAAAACGCAATAAAGGGCGAAAGAAACGGGCTTTTCTAAAAAGGGCGGAAACTGGCGAGCACCTTTGGGAAAGGGCTACTGGTGTGTGCGTTCCTCTCTAAAACGAAGAGTGATCGAACATCTAGCAGGTTTCTGATGAAATCTCTTTGGAGAGGACGTCCTGGCTAGTCGATTGTGCTATTCATCATCTTTGAAGAACAAACGTCGTCGTTCAGAAAAGCTTTTTTGGATTATTTTCAGTCAGGTAATTTGTTCTATGCCGATCTTGCTAAAACGGAGGCTGATATCAGCTGCTCCAGCATACAAGCAGCACTCGCTTTGTGTAATTGGAGAGGATGGGTGACAAGATTACGAAGTCAGAAGTGGACATCGTCGACGATGCAGAGACGAAAATATAATGAAGATGGAAATGAAAACATGTTCATCTCCAACACGGTACTGAGTACATCAAGCACCTTCGTGTGTGTAGCTCTGTCTTTCTTGTGGAAGACTCCACAGAAATACAATGTCCAGCTTGTTGAAACTGAATCTGTCTCTCAGTTGATGTCGGTCAGGGAAGACATCTATTCAAGACAGCATTGATCCATTCTCAAGAACCATCGCAAGAAAGTAAATCAAGTCATGGTACGGTTAGCAATGAGACTGACCATGTAGACTAGAGACGTGTGAGTGTCTTGTTTTGACTGCAGGAAACTGTATTTCAATATTGCGGCTCAACGTAATGCTTGCACAGTTTATTGCTTCGAACTCATCTCCATTGCTACTCCCAAAATAACTCTAACGGTAAAATTTGTTCATGTAACATTATGGTACATGATCTTTTTCGTTGTGCTGCTCTAGCGTGTATTATAATATTTACAGGCAGGCATAGTGGGATGGTCTAAGACCATGACTGAGAAAGAGAGGGTACCTGGTTCAAGTCCTGTTTGGAAGCGGAAAGAGTTTTTTCCGGCCGTGCTGCGACCCTTAGTTAATTGGGAACTCTGGCCTGGCACGAGGAAAACATGGGTTCAGTGAATGGGATTTTCGGTCTTTGACCACTTGCTGGTGAGCTGATCTACTCATCTCCCACCGCTTGAGGAGCTGCATCTGTGCCTTGATCCTTGAAGGGTGGTGGCGTTCCTATGGATGCGAAAAACTCGGTTTCCGGCCGAATCTCACGCGAACCGTGAAATCCAAAAATATTGCGTGCATACGAGTACTGTGTCCCGTTTAGTGTCTTCTTGTCAGTGTTTTTGGGCGATCCTCCACCTTCATTTGTCCATTGCGTATTTTGCCTTCTACTTATTAATAGAAATATTCACTCACTACAGCTTCTTGTGATGGCTGGTGCAAATGTAGCCTGCTATGCATGCTCGTTAGTGAGAGCAGCACCAGACATGTAAAAGGATAATTATGACTTCAGATTCTTGGCATTTTGTTCATTTTTCGTAATGAGATTTCGTGTCATAATATTATGTAAGCACATTTGCCTTGGCCGTATAAGAGGCTTGTAGCCATAATTATGACTGTAGGTCTGAACAGATGTTCTTGAACTGGCATGTTGCTTTGAAAAGAACTTTGGTTAGATAAGGTTTAGAATTGGGTGCCGAATGGCCTGGGGGAACTAATCAATCATCCTTATTGCCGTCACGCCATCGGGGACTAAATGAATAATAATGTTTGCGATCAGTATCACAACATGAGTACGGTTCTACGGTCTGCGCATCACTTCTTGGCTTGTGAATTGTATGAAAAGAGAAAGAATAATACAGATATACCTACATTCTGCATGTGACTACTCACAGGGAAATAGTGGTCACAACTGTACATTTCGCATGTAACTGTTCGTGTAGAATTATAGTGGTCACACGGCCTGTATTCTGCCTGTGACCCCTCATAGGGATTTATATTTTCCAGAGCAAGTCCTGCAGTACGAAGCACTCCGTGAGCAGTCACGAACTGTGTACTTTACGCATGTACATGTATGGTGATTTATGACTGGTCATGAGGCATTGTAACTGGTAAACTAATTTGTGACTGGTCAGGGAGGGGGGGGGGGGGGTGTGACTGTTTTGCTGGTCACGAGGACCGTGATTGGTCATGAGGCACGACTTGTCACTGAGTCCTCCATAATTATATTTCGTTGAATCGGAATTGGCGGTGAACAGTCCGTCTGTGAATTCCTTTCCGTGAAACGTCGTGCTGTGTACGGTCGTTCTGTGAACGCGTTTTCGTTTTCGGCAGATCCTCGTCTCGTCTTTGCTTCTCGACAATGTGGCCGTATCTTTTTCTTATACAGCTGTAGCGTATAGCGTATCCCCGTACGTTAGCATATCCCCGTACGTTACTGTATTCCCGTACGTTAGCATATCCCCGTACTGTATCCCCATACGTTAGCGTATCCCCGTACATTAGCGTACGGAGTCTGCCTTTGCATAAAAGCTGCTGCTCACGATTCTTTTATTGCCAATCAGTTAATTTAGTTGCCAGTTAGTTAATTTCGTTGCCAGTACATTTCAATTGCCAGTTACAGTGTGTTCACTGAGACCCGTGTGCATTTGCCTCCGAGAGAGACTGCGGCCCGCTACAAATTGGTGGCAGCGGTGGGATTCGAACCCACGCCTCCGGAGAGACTGGCTACACAGCCACTACTCTCCACCACACTTCGTAGTGGCTTTTCCAGAAACAGTGATAAAAAACACCAAGTTACACCGCCAAGAGCGCCAAACAAGAGAGCACTGTAGTCAGTGACATCATTCCATTTTCTTGCAAGTGTACATTTCATCATTCTTTTCACCTCCCCCCCCCCCCCCCCCCCCTCTCCCCATTACTTACCACACAGATAGCCTTGAATGTCTGCTCCGTCAGCAACAGTTTTCGTAGCTTCCGGGACACTCCGCAAAGGCGAAAAATTGACCTGACATCAAGGTAAGGTAGCAATGACTCGGACCACACATCGTAGATGACACTGTCGAGATTGTAGGAGCTTTCATTCACTAACTCGTGACGTTCATCAGGTGCATTCTCTTCCTCGTTACTAGATCCGTCCATGGAGTCCGCCGCATGCGCAGGAGTATGCTCGTTACTATTGGTGACGTCTTCTAACCGTAGATGGCCAGTTTCAGCATCTCTTTCTGACTGCTGAGGTTGTCGGACAGCACGTGACTCACGATGGTAAGGATGAGCATTGGTTTCTTCCAGCTCCGCTTTCGTCCAGCCCTGACTGGTTCTGTACATGCAATAATAAAATAGAAAAACTAAACTTTGGACCTTTACAGTTGAGCATTGAGGTGTTTTTGTTTCGGTTTTGTTTTGGTTTTGTGTTTTTGCCGTCACAATGTACCTGATAGGGTCAGTAAAAGAAAAGTCAGGTATGGCCATGAACATCAGAAAACGTGTTTGAATGTCAGAGCTAAAAAATAATAATAATTGTTTCGCACATGCTTTGTTTTGGTCACACTGAAACATCTCAGTAACATTATTTTACACTCTTGAAAACAATCAAGGGAAAGACAATAATCTCGGATACGGCGAGGGTATGTTCTGTGCACCAAGTCATTTCCTGGGCGATAAGCCTGCTGGCTTGCTTGATCAGTTCAACGTGGACTGGGTACGTTGCTTTTAGGGCACAATATTTTTGGTAGCACGGCAATATGATTTGTCACCATGGCTAGTATCGCTCACCCTAGCCCTGGTGACATCAATTTGATATGTTTCCCATTCTGCTGGAACGACTTCACCTCATTCAACCAGCCAGACAAAAAAATGGTTATACTATGCGGGTACAAAATAGAGGTTGCGACTTTGGCGATGATTTGTTTTAGGAATGGGTTTCCTCCTACACTGGAGCTCGCGCTATTCCGCCGACGGCTTGACACTTGACTGACTCACGACTGCCATCCAGAGAACACGAGAAGTCCATTATGGTATGCGAGGCTTCTTTTATTTATAGGTTTGAAGTCCTTCTTGGTAGAGAAGCCAGTAGCTATCACTAAGTATGACACAAAGACGACTTCTCCCACAAGAGGAGCAACCGCTTTGCATCCACGCAGTGCGCCAAGCTTAGGGCCGAAATTCTGTCCAGATATCTTTGCGTTGCAACTACATGTACTTGATCCAGCTTGTCAGCGTAAGGTAAGATTTTGACGACCTGCGATCGCGACTCCGCACTTGTACTTCATTAGGCGCCCTTGCCGCAACAGTAGAAGCAGTCTGATTTGACCGTTCCACACTGATCATATTCGCAGGTTTCAACTACAAACAATCCTCTTCTCTGAAACAAGAGCAAGAAATAATGCCAAAAAGCCCACCCGCTTCACTCTTCTTTGATGTACTTGCTAAGATGCCTCAGCTTGCATTTCCTCCAACATGGCCGCCTACCGCCTTTGGGTAATCCTGAAATAAAGATTTTACCCTGCGTCATGCGACTCGGGGGTCTGCGCCGCTTTGGCAAGATGTGCAACCACTCTACACTGTACACCCACAATAGGGGTGCAAAGCAATGCAAAGACAGCAATTAATTGCCCGAGTACCATTAGTAAGAGGATACATAAGTGGGTTTTGACTTGTGAGCAACACTGGCTGACACTCAATCACTGGTTTTCAAAAATCTTTTTCAGGAAGGTTGTAAGTTACATGTACTTGTCTGTTTTGGCGCCTGTGGCATATTAAGGGCGCGTTCGAATTGTCACCTTTGAATTTTCGAAAAGTTTCGATTTTCTGAAGAGGTGGCCTTATTATTGGCCTCTTCAGAAAAACGAAGTTCCTCGAAACTCCTCGAAACTCCACAACCTCATCCGATGGGAGAGGTGGATTAGTTCCGAAGAGTTTGGATTAGCTACGTCACGTAGTACGTGGAGATGGTTGATCTGATCGGACGACATCATCGCCTTGACAATTCTCCTGAAAAACTCTAAAATGATAGGCGCAAATGATAGAAACCGTTCTAATGGGACACTTCAACTAATCTCTTTTAAAATTTGTTCGAACAGTTGATGAAGACATTTTGAACGCCCCCTTAGAGTTGTTGGGTATCGTGCTATTTCCGAACATTTTTTTGGGATGTTTTGTGTTTTGTTAACTTCGTTTCTCCCTCGTCATAGTACATGCGTGGGTGAATTATTATCTGCTCGCAACTCTGCTCATTTTTAAACCCAAGTAGCCAGCATACCAAGTTCACTCCTGATGATGGCTATTTTTTATGACCGACACGTTGAAATACGTTTCCTGAAATATATTTGTTAAAAGCCGTCATTGAGTGTCAGCCAGTGTTGCTCACAATCCACTTTTCACGTATCAAGCTGCGTGACACGTCCCACAGGATCATAAAAGAGGACACATGTACTATAAAAGGGATGGATAGTGAAAATTGATGCTAAGACGAGCTTGGAGCAAACAAAACATTTGACTTGGCTGTGAAGCCAACAGAAAGAAACGAAAAGAAACCAAAAAGTCGTGGACATCCAGGAACGACACCATTTTTGGCTACCCGTGACTGTCGTGGAAGATACGTTTGACGTCAAGCTTGTCGTTTGCAAAGCTATAAGCTGGCCATGGGTGTGCAGTGTCGCAAAGAACTCAAGCAGCGGTGCAAATGCACGCAAGCAAACCGGCAAACATTGCAGTGTGATCAGTGGATGTCTCCACGTGATCAGTGGATGTTAGAATGTGATCAGTGGATGTTACCACGTGATCAGTGGATGTTACCACGTGATCAGAGGATGTTACCACGTGATCAGTGGATGTTACCAGACATAAACTACACGAACTCGATTTGTGCCGCATTATGAAGTTTTCGTTAGAGCAGATTTGAGAGCACTCCCTCTTCACGCCTGAGTAATCTGGGTACACTACTGCACAAACATGCAGTTGAAATACAGAACTAACAACAACCCTGGTTTGAGTGCTGGTGGTGACAATCAATGTTTCTTCTGAAATGTTTTCAGTTTGAACTGTTCCCTGAAACATATGACAATTGATAACACTGCATTCATGTTTGTCATGCATATTCTGAGTCTTGGAAGGCATCCAATCACAAGAGTAGAGTTACCCTGACTCACCTGATCTTCATCTTGCAAATTTGAGGCCTTTGATCGCATTAGCTATAGCCCAATCCGCCAGTTGACCAACCTAGAGCAAGGCAAACAACACCGTAATTGGCTGTTTTATGTACATTTCGAATGACTGATTAATTTCGAAAAACTCTTCACGCCAACAATTTTGACAAAGGGTTTAATGCACACACAATCTTAGCAAAGCGATTAATATTATTCTACATACTGATGAACGCTTTAAGTCGACAGTTAAACGGAACTTTGGTTTCTGATGATTGTTTTCTGCATTCAATTCATAGTTCCAGCTGTCTGGAGGGTAAACAGCAGGGTGAGTTTCGAAGTTTGAGCCATTTTTTTGCTTTGTTGTGTGTGGTTTGTAGCTTGTTTATGCACACTGTTCTGTGGCTTGTATTTAGACCTGAAACTCATACTATGATTCTTTGGCAATTTTTGAGATGTATTATTGTTTGAGGTTTCCTTCAAAAGCGTCCCCCCCCCCCTGCCACCCGAAAGGGAACCTACCTACAAAGGATGGGTGAAAATGGAGAGAGAGGGAGAGAGACTTGTACATGAATATATCTGAGATAATTTCTTTCTTTCGCAGAAACTTAGTAAAGGTATAAGTGGAATAAAACCATTTGGGTATAGTTGTCGTCCAAGAAGTGACCGATCTACACTAAATTTCTTATAACTTCAAAACTCAAAAGCTTTCTGTGAAATCGACCAAAAACTAGTACACTAGGAGCCCCCAATGCATCGATAAATCTCTACATTGAGTCCTCCTACATGAGCGTTGTAAGCATTCCCCAGTCATCTTTGAACTACTACATCACATTATGACAATAGCTTTCTTTCCGTGGCCCACTCTTTTGGTTGCTCATTAATATGAGTATAGTAAAATCTGGTATAGGCGACCTCTGGTTTTAGTGACCACCTGCTTATAGCGACCGTGTTTCCATGCATGGATACAGCGACCAACTGGCTTGCGCGACAAGCGAACGACTTTCTATGTACCAAGTGCCATATTGGACCTGCACACGGCACCAAAATTAACCAAAATTATTGGGCCTGGGCCCTCTTGGCTGGCCAGGTTGACTGCAACAGGGTTAAGTGCCCTCTTTTACGGGCAGAAAAGAAGATCGCACCTTCGGATATGTCAGGAAGACTGGGCATTCGAAACTAGCCTCAATCTCCTTGATTCAAACATATACAAAGGCTATAAGGTCCCAATCAGCAGCTAGTGTCGCTTAGCATTTACACTTAGGCCGATCATCTCCTCTAAGCTCAGGTTGAAATACAATCAAGTGGATAGTAAAGATTCAAAAGCGACTCGCTAATTGTTTGGTCCGTCAAACCTCAATTCGTAATACTCGCAAACTCCATTGAAGACACTTGCACATACGGTTCCCTCAACTTCTGTGTTCCAGTCGTATCTTCTCCATCCTTTTTAAAATGTCTTCACGTTTCTTGGTGATTGTCTTGAGCCGAGTTTGTGTCATTAAATTTTGGCAAAAAGAAAAGAGTTTGCTTATGTACAGACAACACATAAACTGCACATCCGATTTTCTTTCCCCACGACTACATGTTTTTGACGAGCCAAGCTGATAGTGTTAGCGCTGGTCGACGAAACATTTAACTGGTGCTTCATTCACCAGCAACTCGACGAACCATTGTTTCGGAGCAGACAATGATTACGAACAATGTGGGAACGCAACAAAAAATGTAAACAGATGTAAGGTCTCCTTACTGTCCGTGGCAGTCAGTCTTCGATCCGTCTGGGTGAGCTTCTGCCGCCTTGTACTTCAGTGTCCGGAGTGATCGCGACTATCAGTTACGACAATAACTGCTGCTGGCCCGCAACAACAACTGTAAATCTAGAAAGGGGGGAGTATAATATTATTGCAATTGGAAAGGAAAGCTCGGCTGTTTGAGCTCTTGTAAGCTAGAAAATACACGTAGCAACTGCGGCAAGACTCTTCGACGGACTCCTGTAAGGACGGACATCCATGTACGATGGTAGCGAATCAACTACAAGACTCGTAGTGACACATCAGCTAAGGACTTGGACCTTTTCAATCACACCACTACTCCAACGCGACTACTACTACTACTAGTACTACTACTACTGTTACTAGTGAGTAGTAGTAGCCACGCAAAATCACTCAATGGGGACCTAGCGGTGTACACAGCACTCGAGCGCGATGATGTCACAACGATAGTACGAACCTGCATGAGTTGCCCGGTGTAGAACAAAGAGACATGGGAAACCCTGCAAACTCCATCCTCAAAGCAAGTGGTCTCTTCGCTGCAAATTCATATCATCTCTATCCACCTCTCGGCTAGAATACGTCACTGTGATAGCTGATGTCTAATGGCTAATCCTGATGATGCAACCTGTCAGTAAAAATACGATTGAGAAAATAGGAATTTGCAGCGAAGAGACCACTTGCTTTGAGGATGATGTGTGTAGGGTTTTCCATTAACCTACCGTCGGTTCTTGGCCTCCTGTCAGTCACTCTAGCACTCTCCCACTCTGAATTGCCAGCATGTTTGCAACCTGATGATCAACTGAACGTTTATGCCCTGTTTACAAATCCTGCCATTGGCTTATTATCTCAATTACTGTCTTGTGGCCATATTTCTTTTGAACTTACAATACTAGCTCTCATCTCACGTACATGTATATTACTTACTCATTAAGGAGCGGAAAGCACCATGGCAACTTCCAAAAGCGGAACCACCGCTCGAGAGGAAGGTCAAATCATTTCCCAATCATCTTTGAATCACTACATCACATCATGACATTAATAGCTTTCTTTCCGTGGCCCACTCTTTTGGTTGCTCATTAATATGAGTATAGTAAAATCTGGTGTAAGCGACCTCTGGTTTTAGTGACCACCTGCCTATAACGACCATTTTTCCATGCACGGATACAGCGACCAACTGGCTTGCGCGACAAGCGAACGACTTTCTATGTACCAAGTACCTTATTTGACGTGCACACGACGACCAAAATTACCCAAATGCGCTCTCTAAAGACTCAAGAGCGACTCGGTAATTGTTTGGTCCGTTAAACCTCAATTTGTAATACTGGCTAACTTCATTGAAGACACGTTCACATACGGTTCCCTCAACTTCTGTGTTCCAGTCGTATCTTCTCCATCCTTTTTAAAATGTCTTCACGTTTCTTGGTAATTGCCTTGAGCCGAGTTTGTGTCATTAAATTTTGCCAAAAAGAAATCAGTTTGCTTAGGACTGTACTGACAACACATAAACTGCACATCCGATTTTCTTTCCCCACAACTACATGTTTTTGACGAGCCAAGCTGATAGTGTTAGCGCTGATCGACGACACATTCAACTGGTGCTTCATTCACCAGCAACTCGACGAACCATTGTTTCGGAGTAGAAAATGATTACGAACAATGTGGGAACGCAACAAAAAATGTAAACAGATGTAAGGTCTCCTTACTGTCCGTGGCAGTCAGTCTTCGATCCGTCTGGGTGAGCTTCTGCCGCCTTGTATTTCAGCGTCCGGAGTGATTGCGACCATCAGTTACGAGAATTACTGCTGCTGGCCCGCAACAACAACTGTAAATCTAGAAAGGGGGAGTATATTGCAATTGGAAAGGAAAGCTCGGCTGTTTGAGCTCTTGTAAGCTAGTAAATACACGTAGCTACTGCGGCAAGACTCTTCGACGGACTCCTGCAAGGACGGACATCCATGTACGATGGTAGCGAATCAACTACAAGACTCGTAGTGACACATCAGCTAAGGACTTGGACCTTTTCAATCACACCACTACTCCAACGCGACTACTACTACTAGTACTACTACTACTGTTACTAGTGAGTAGTAGTAGCCACGCAAAATCACTCAATGGGGACCTAGCGGTGTACACAGCACTTGAGCGCGATGATGTCACAACGATAGTACGAACCTGCATGAGTTGCCTGGTGTAGAACAAAGAGATATGGGAAACCCTGCAAACTCCATATTCAAAGCAAGTGGTCTCTTCGCTGCAAATTCGTATCATTTCTATCCACCTTTCGGCTAGGATACATCACTGTGATAGCTGATGTCTAATGGCTAATCCTAATGATGCAACCTAGCCGAAATTGGGATTGAGGAAATAGGAATTTGCAGCGAAGAGACCACTTGCTTTGAGGATGATGTGTGTAGGGCTTTCCATTAACCTACGATCGGCTCTTGGTCTCCTGTCAGTCACTCCTACATAACAGCATGGCTATTGGCGCGTATAAAAGGCTTTGGGAGAGATTTGTTTCAGTTGTAGCGAGTATCAGTAGCTAACACTACTACTAGTAGTTTCCGAGGCTTGCTTTTCCACTGAACATATTTCTGTTCTTCTCTAGATTTACTGATGTTGTTGCTTTCCCGCTATAGCTAGGCAAATACATTTGAAAGAACATACTGGCATATGCTTCTTTGACCTGGCGAAAGCCTTTGACACTGTTTGGCATAGAGGTCTGATTGCCAAGTTGGGTGCCTAAGGCATTGGTGGTAACCTGCTTTGTTTCTTTGAAAGTTACCTAACTGACAGGTTACAGGCTGTACGCGTCGGCAACACCCTCTCGTCTCCCCAGGCAATTAATTCTGGTGTGCCACAGGGGTCATTCTGGGGCCACTATTCTTTTTAGTCTACGTCAATGATCTACCGATTAGGCCTTGGCGGATAATGCCAGCAGAAAAATTGGCAGAATTCGGTACTTTTCTGGTAAGTTTCATGCATGTTTGGTATGTGGATAAAGAAATGGAGCAGAATTCGATGAATTGCCCGCCATAAGGTTTGTATGGTTCTGCCAATTTTTGTGCAAAAAAAGCAGAATCTGCCACCTTTTCGAGCATTATCCGCCAAGGCCTACTACCGATGTGTGTCCCTAATGTTTCACTGTTCGCCGATGACACCACAGTTTCCGCTTCCAGTAGTTGCAAGCAATTGCTAGTCAATGACCCCCAGAAAAAGATAAACTCCACCATTTCTTGGATGTCGACTTGGAAGCTGAGACCGAACACTAGTAAGACCAAAGTGATGTTCTTCTGTAGCGGTGCTAGTGATCAGTTCTGTAATGTGTCTTTATCATTTTCTGGCAGCTCATCGACCATAGAAATTGTCCATGAACATAAGCACCTTGGTATAATTATTGACGACTGTCTAATATGGGCTCCTCATGTAGACTATATTTGCAAGAAAACTAGTAGTGTTCTCGGCATACTATATCCTCATCGTTCTCATTTGCCAAATACATGCCGTTCTATGTTTTATCGCTCGTATCTATTACCTCTTTTCCAGTATGCATGTCAGTCTTGGTGTAGTCTAAGTCAACATCTTGTGAACAAACTTGAAATCCAACATAAATCTCTTCTTAAAATATTGTATTACGTGCAGCGTTTATTTCCTAGTCTTGAGCTCTATTGTATCAGCAATACTCAGCCACTGCAAGATAATCGCAAACAGCAGCTTTGCGTTTTGATCCACAGAGTTCGCCTAGGTAAAATTCCCATTCATCTCTCCGTATTCGATTGGTTTTCTCTGTCCCGGTCCACTCGTAATAGTCTCTCACTTCCCCGTGCTAATTCAGCCGCATTTACCAACTCTCCCCTGTTTTTGTCCTACAGCCTTTGGCTGCAACTTCCCCAGCATGTTAAGACATCAAAATGTCTTTCCAGCTTTAAAAATGCACTCCGATCGCATAATGTAGTACGATAGGATCTCATTGCTGGATTCTTGTCTATCCTTCTTTCTTCTCTTTTCTATATTCCTTTCTTTTCTTTTCTTGCCGTGGTTGGCTATCACCCCTCTCTCGCACTTTGCGTGCCAATTGGTCATGAACGTATTTCTATTTATCGCCGTGGTTGGCAATCACCCACTCTCGTAACATTGGCCGGTGTTTCCGCCGAGTCTTGAGATGTTGCAATAAATAATAATAATAATAAACCACGAGTTGAGTGAAATAAATAAATAAATAAATAAATAAAATAAATACACTGATTGTCGTAGTTGAAAGTCAAATTCTCTGCTAACTAGTACGAGGCTGCAGAATTCGGCAGAAGCTCACCTAGACGGATCGAAGTCTCTTACTACCACGGACGGTAAGTTGAACTGAAGGCTTGAACATCTGCTTACTAATTTTGCTGAATTATCCCGTGGTTCGCAAATATTTTTTTGCACTTAACATTAGGTGTTGGCGGATAATGCTCCGTAATATGGGATACAATTCTCTCAGTAATGCTCCACAAAAGGCCATATAATCCTCCAAATAATGCTGATAATGCTCCGCCGGATGGAATATAAACTCTGAACCTTGCAGTATCGGGCTAAGAAAAACGCTATAATATTGCACCCGTGCTATGCAACACAGAACGCACAATCTGGATCCGCCGCACACTCGGCTGAACTAACGGCCTCAGTAAGACCGGTGCCGGCTAGAGCCTTCCCAAGTCGTTTCTGATACGCCAAGAAGGACTCCTTGACCCGCTCTCTGCCTCTGAGTTTCCCTCTCCAAACGGGACTTTCCTTGTTTGTGTCTCGCGGTAGCAATATGGGACATGATTATATTCTTCTTCCCTGACAATGTTGTATGGCATGCCAGGCACACTTACTTGCCACAGTCGCTTTTGAGCGGCTCCGCACCCGTGTTTCGGCACTGATGGCCACTTCAGTGCTCTGTCCATGAGCTACTCGCGTCCTTTTGGAAACATTTTCAGACTTGGTAGTAGCTGTTTTCTGAAAAAACCGCTTCCTCGCTATCGCGGCAGGATCTGCAGTTTCCAACTCGACGACGTCACTGTCATCAGAGGATTCCGCCAAAAGCTCATCTGGAGGAGGCCCAGCTTCCTCCCAATCCAAAGAACGGCATCGCGGCGTGTCAGCCATCAGCGTTGGCTGCTAGTCTTACACAATGGTCAATGTCCGGTGAAAGTCCAACGTTACTCTTCGACAAAGACATGGACTCTTGCTTCGATGAAAAATGTTTTTTGTAACATTGTGGATGGTAACCGGGTAAGGTCTGGAATGTGTGCGTGTGTGCACCTCCACCGTTCCATGCTGGCTCACATTTTGTTTCGTTGGTTCGGCGTTGTTACCTGGATCTTCAAAAAGTAAGTAATTAGTTGCTGGCCGAAGATAGACTTCCGGGACCGGAAGTTTCTGCGAGAGTTGCCTCACTGTGCTGGACCAAAGCTAGCTACTAAGCTAGCAGTATACTGCATGCAGTATACTGGGCCTGGCACTGCGTGCCACGATCTGTTTGGTACCATGCATGATGTGTGCGGTGGTCTATCGCTTGTACTACTTTTGTAGTAATCATGGTAATACATCGCGTATAGTAATAAATGTTGCCAATCAAAGACCAACGCTATAGCCGATACGAATCTGTACATGACGATGTGTGTAGATCTACTATGCAGTCATGTAGAACGTCGTATAATGCCATTTGTAGCCTCGTAATGCTTTATAATGCTCGTAATGCTCCGGGTGGTGTATAATGCTCGATATAATGCCGGCATTATCCGCCAACACCTACTTAACATCGTCTTTGCATTGGTTGGAGGTGCAAGTAGTGTGCTGCCTCGAGTACTGTAATTGATCACGTGATGGAACAGTTCAAAAGCCAGCAGAGAGTGAGCGAGAAGGTGAGAGAGTCCCTTTTTTGCGACTCTGGTTTCACGTTTTTTTTTCTACAAAATCCACATATCTCCAGACACTGGGGGGGGACGTTCAAGCACAGTCAACAGCAAGATGTAGGTGCAAACCAGCGACCATGAATATCAGGGGAGCACACTGAGAATAGGAAGACCGCCAAACTCTCAGAGGGTATGATGCTGGGGAATAAACTGAGAACAGCCTGTACTAGGCTGTAGTCTAAAAGAACTTATAAACGCACTCAAGTATGGGGCGGCTCACAAAGGGCGAAAGGCGTAAAGAATTTTTTCAGTCGAGACGTAGCAGGATACAGTAGTGTTATCTTTTCGTTGGCTGAGCGCGTAGCGAATGAAACGAAAAATGTATTTTTTGCTAGCATTTTCACCATAGTTACGGCACCAGGGTTGCGTCAGCTGGTTTTTTTGTCAGTGTTCTCAAACTTTTCTCTTCATCGTGGTCTTTCTCTTTTCGTTGTAGTTTGCATTTTTGTTCGTCCGTGGAAGAGCTTGACGAGAAGTCGAAACTCGCCGGTAGGCATGGGCGGGTCATGCTAGTTATTTGCTGCGATAATGCTAAAGGCAATGCTCATAATATGAGGATATAATGCCACTTATTATGCTCACACTTCCCTATAATGCCAGTTTGAAAGTTGGAAAAGTCGATTTAAGAAGGCCGTCTTGGATCAAGGCCAAAGCGTAGAAGAAAAATACTTAAAGGGGAATTTAATGCAAAAATCAACATTTCACCAGTTGTAGTCTTCGGGATGCTGAGTCGAATGGTCTTGGTCCAAGAAAGCTGAGACGCTCCTTTCCTACTTGAATCCCAATCGAACTCGCGCACTTCCACCGAAACTGGGTGACTGCGCCGTACGAGATGGGGATTTGTATGCAAAATGTCACTAAAAGCGCCATTTCGTTCTTATAAAAGCACGGATGACCGCGATTGGCCCATATGTTGTAGTCTATTGGACGCTGATTCGACTGGTTTCGGTCCGAAAAGGCTGCGATGCAGCGTTCGCCCCTAATTCCCAATCGAACATGGTTGAACAAGCGGTCACGTGCTCCTGGGTGCCAAAATCAAATGGTCACCACGCCAGCAGGCGACAACATTCACACCAAGGTTCAACTCGAGTGACAGGACTGCACCCAAAAAAGGTCAAAACAGGCTGTAAGTTGTACAGAAAAAAGCGGACCCGGTCCGCCTCACCTGGAGCTGTGGGTACGGCCCCAAAGCGTATCCGTGCAGGCAACGTCGAGGAGCAAGGACCTGCTCCGGATCCCTTCATGGTGGATTCCCCGGAGCTTGCGGGCTCCCCGCCAGCTTGGTTCGCGCAGGCCCTCGGACAGCTGTCTTTCTCAGTGCCTTTGACATCCCCTCCGATCACATCGTCGTTGGCTCCCCCCATGTCCCCCGAATCGCCGTCTTCGCCGTCCAACTGACCGTTGAAACTGCAACACCCACAGGACAAGATCCAGGAGTTGAGGATATTGTCTGAAACGGGTCCCGCCCCAAACTCCAGCAAACAAAACCCTCGCTCGTACTCGTAGCAAAAAAATGCTGCGAACAACAGTTTGAACTAAAAATCGAACTGTTCGCAACCAAGGACAGCGCCAAGCCCCAGGTCGGTGCAAGACACCAGGAAGGCGCTATGTCATCTATCGACCATTGCGCGACCCTGATATACACATGAAACAGACTTCTGAGAATTGCGGAGGAAAAGTATGGGATATCGTGTAGATGATTGGATGCTGGTGATGACACACGCAAAAAAGGCAGGACGAAGAACCATGCCATCTCCAGCAAAAGCAGTGACCACTGCAGTGCCTACATTGTACAGTAGCCTACCGCCGCAGCTGTCACTGTGCATTCAGCCGTCGCCAGCCGCGAGATCTCGAGGCCAGCGGACGGATCGTGGCGTGCCGCCAGTGATTATCCAGATATGTTGCTTTTATTGTATGGCAAACTGTGAGCTGGCGGCATAACTGTGTTTTGAAATGAGTGTGCTCCGCATAGTGTGTTGCCGGACAAGTCCTGTTGTATCTGTCTTACTGAACGCATTGTGCGTTATGCTATGTTGGAACGGTCTTGCCTGACGAGTGCATCGTGCACTGAGTGTCGGCGATGATTCCTGGTGTAACTGACAAGCACAATAGGCATTGTGCGCTGTGCTGTAAAGCTGTGTTTCTGGATGAGTAAACTTCTCATACAGTTTGTTGGTGGACAAGTCCTGTTGTATCTGTCTTACTGGATGAACGCATTTTGCGTTGTGCTATGCCAGAACTGTCTGACTTGAGGAGTGCATTGCGTGCTGAGTGTCAGCGTTGATTCCTCCCTTCCTTTTCTTCTTTTAATGCTATTTTCCGTGGTTGGATTCACCCTTCCTTTCTTGTGTTGGCTATGTATTATTATGTGCCATGAAGTGGAGACGATAAAATAAATAAATAAATTGTGGCCAGCAGTTTGTGGCCGGCTGTCTTTGATGGTACGGTACGGTACGGGACAGATACGGGATAATGCCAGACGAAGGTCCGTCCGCCACAAACAAACAAAAACACACCAAGCTGTGTGGACCCTGGCTAGCGCCAGACGTTACTGAAGTAACGTCTTCTGCATAGCTACGGGAATAAATCAATCTGTAGCGGCATTGCACTGGGTGCATTGTAAGGCGGATTGCCAGAAACCGACACAACATAACGTGGTCAGACAATTGCTCACTGCTGCAAGACGTCTTTGTGCCTGACCAATCAGTCGCCGCTCACCCTTGAGGTCGGTGGTGTTCAACAAGGTCGTCGCCACACTGGCTACCCCTACCGCCCCGTTGCAGGACGGGCAAACAGCAGCGTTGTTTGTCCCCGACTTTACTGCTCTGCTTCGCTGGGACGATCTGCAACGCCTCACGCCTCAGGATGTCTCCATTTGCGGCACGCATATGTCCCTCCGCCTGCGACAACTCAAGAATGACCAGTTGCGCCAGGACGATGTGGTCATGGTGAGCCAGCTGGAGCAGCAGGGTACTACACTATGCCCTGTGTCGGTCATAGAGGGTTTCTTGGAGAGAGCACGGCATGTATCCGCTCAACCTCTGTTTGGCAAGGTCTCCGCAGCAACCCACCAGTCATGTCCGCGGGGAAAGATGACATACGCCCGGGCGCGCAAATTGATTCACATGGCTCTCGCCCGCGTAAGTGAAGACCCCGCAGGGTAGGGCACGCACAGTCTCCGCTCGGGGGGAGGGGGGCGGGAGCAACGGCAGCGTCCAATGCTGGCGTGCCAGAGCGCCTTCTTCAGCGGCAGGGGGGTTGGGGGTTGGAAGTCATCCATATGTACATGTACATGTATGTGGAGGATTCCCTCAAGGTCATGCTGTCGGTGTCTCGCGCTATACTGCACCAGTGACTATCGGGTCGGCTATCCTTTCCGTCGTGAATGAACAAAGACCACACTTCTATTGTGATCTGTATCTTGCTGTTGTGTGTGGGTGTGTCTGCGGTGTGCGCAGAGGCCAGCTAGCTGGCAAAAAGTGTTATTTTTCGTTGGCTGAGCGTAGCGAATGAAACGAAAAATGTATTTTTTGCCAGCACTTTCACCATAGTTACAGCACCAGGATTGCGTCAGCTGGATTTTTGTCATAGTTCTCAAACATTTCTCTTCATCGTGGTCTTTTTCGTTTCGTGTAGTTTACCACCCGCCCTCCCCTTTATTCTCACTTCTGGATAGGTCCTGCAGGCTACGTTTTTCATCTATCTGATGGGGATATTCTAACCGGTGTTTCCTCAGGGATGTGCCTCCGCCGGGGTCCTGGTTTTTTTTCCGCCAGCTTCGGGCTGGTTAATTATCCGGCGGCTCCATTCACCTCAGTGGTTCACTTTTTGCATCATGTTGGTCTGGTACCTACGTGCAACGTTACATGTATATGTGTGTGAGGTGGCATGCCCTTCTTCTTGCTCATGTATACACTACGCTAAGTGCTCTTCCATCTTCCACCGTGAGTGAGCAAAGACCACACTACATGTACTAGTACAGTCCGTATCGCCTATAAGGTTGGCGGCTATAGTAATATACCGGATATAGTGATCAATTTCTCAAATTCATTTTCATTTGCCATAACTAAGTATACACAGTTATCGCGTATAGTAATAATCGTCTATAGTAATATATCGCCTATAGTGATCAAATTCATATTTCAAAAGACGTTTATTACACTATCTTTGCATCAGTTATAGTGATTGATGTAAAATCAAGCGATGTCAGAGTAGAACATGGTGTTCCTTGTTCGTGAAGAACTTGTCCAGTGAGTGTGGTTTGGTGAGTTTTGCTTGTACAAGTTGCCAAAATACGCCTCCATCATGAGGAAATCCTGATTTTGTGTGTCATGAGCTACAGCCAGCTACATGTACATGACATTGTACATGTACATGTATGTAGTGCGTACATGTATGTGCACGGCGCGCTGAGTCGTTTGACACCCCACTCGCATACATTGCATGCAGTATCGGTCATAGTGATATATCGCTTATACTGATAAAATGCTCAAAATCAAACACCAACGCTATAGGCGATACTGACTGTACTACTGTGATCTGTATTTTTCTGTTGTGTGTGGGTTATGTCTGCGGTGTACGCAGAGGCCAGCTAGCTGGTAAAAATTACTGGTGCTGTATAGCAGGTACATGTACATGTATCTGCCAGTACGCGTCAAAAAGATATGACTTGAAAATTCAAAAAACAAAAAGAGAATACTGTAAATAATAGCTATGAAAAGTATGAATGCCGCTGACATCACCACGCAACTTGACAATTTGTTCAAGGTTTGGTTTTGTGTGTTTCCAAAATCGATTTTCACGCTCCGATCATCAGTGGAAATACGGAACTAAAGAAATCGTTGTATATGCGCCTCGTTAGAATAATGGCTTTTACAGTACTACGCAACATAACGAGCAACTCTGGTTAGCGATCATTGCCAGACCCCCGTATGATTTGTTTTTCACTCACAAAGCAACTGTTCAGTACATGGGGTAGTGGTCTACCAGAGCAATCACACTCACCACCGTAGTGGTTTTCCAGAAATGAGTAGAAGCAAAAAACACACTCCCAGCCACATAATAGATAAAACGCCGAAAAAATCTAAATCCATCAAAGAACCGCCAGCAAGCGTGAGAAAAGGCCGCAAAATCAAGTGAAACAGCATGGCCAGTGGTGAGCATGGGTGACTGGGCAGCAGGGGAGCGCCTGAAAACAATGACTCCCTACATTCCTAGCCGCGACCCCTCATCCGTGCTAGAGGAGAAACACGCCTTTCGGCCAAAAAACCTTTCTATTTCATTAATTCCTGCCCCGCTGCCAGTCGGACCCAAGAATAGAGACAGCAAGAAATTGTATGTAATAACCGGTGTATGGCATCATCATAAGCCACACACGTTGGCATAGAATGTCAAGAAGAACAGCGGAAGACCCACATAAACACCAGAGAGGGTGGGCGGGCAACTTCAACTACCACGAGGAAAAACAAAGACGGGAAAAGTCTGAAGAAAAAATTGACTGTCACTACCAGGACTCGAACCAGGGACCCTCGCTTGTAGCTAGCGATGCTCTAACCACTGAGCTATGGTGTAGTCGTCATCCCAGCAGAGACTGTCCAACATTCTCTTCAGACTTTGTAGCCCACACTTCCTGTGAATCCACACAGGCGGGTCCATATTATTATTATTATTTTAGCAACATACACCAGGGATCAATGGTATTAAGGACTACACACAGGAGAGAGAAAGGGGAAGTTGGGTTCAATGGCATTCCGAGTTTCACATAGTCATGACCATCAGGCAACGGATGGTTCCAAAACTCCAAAACGGGCAGCCTGAACATAAGAGGATAAAGATGGGGAACCATAGCGTACGAGTTAGGCGCAGGCGGGATGTTGCCAAGTCTTTAGTCTCGGGGATATGCAACAGCAGCAGTTCTGGCACTCTGGTGGTTTGAATACATGGTATGTACTAAGAACTAGATTATAATTTTAACAGTCAATCACCTCAGCATACGTTGTAAAATGTTCCAACAGATCCTTTTGGTTGTCACAGTTGTCGCTGTGGTTGAGACTCAACACGTTTCTGAGATGCTTGCCCAAACCTGAGTAGAATTGTGTCAATCCGAGTTCGGTTGTGATCCCCTGCATATCTCTGAGCTTGCGGTACCTCAGGCAAACCATGAAGTAGTCCTCCAAAGATAACTCTAGCTGATTCATGACGTACAGCTGCAATGTGGAATGCCGCGTACAGGCGCTCAATGACGATGTCAAAAAGAAATCAGGACTCTGGGCATCTGCTCCTGTACACAACAAACCCAGGTATTGCAGTAGTGAAGGGAAATGCTCATTTATCTTTGACAATGCCCGAACTACTTCAAGAAGTCTCTGAGCGCGATAGTGATACTGAAGGAGGGGAATCACTTTCGAAGTGGCATTTGCAATTCTTTTGATAAGAAGTGTCTGATAGACTTCCGGAGAACCACATCGTTTTAACGACAGGTCTCTCAGTCTGTCGAGATGATCATTGCCGCTGTACCCTGAGTCTGATTCATGAGAAATCTGCTGGGGATGTGTTCGCGAAATATCTTCTATCTGCAGCTTGGGTAAGTGTTCAGTTGCGGCTGCTACAACTAACAAACCTTCTAAGTAGGGAGTAAGATGCATTGACATAGGGAAGCAACTCTCCACTTTGAACGTTCCCATTTTGGAAGACAAAAAAGGCAGAAACGGGATCGGGGAAGAAGTTCCATACTGCATAGTATCCAATTTGATAGAAGAAAGACAATGCTTGTTGATTTGTTCACACATAATCGGATCTAGTCTTAGAACTGCGGTGGCCACATACAAAGTTTTGCTGGTGTCAATGTATGACGAATCCAACAATGGGCTGATTCCGTAGCGACGCTGTGCATGTAACACCAAATAGAGAATGAAGCATCACAGCAATCATACTTCAAAGGACACTGTATAACATTGATTTATTTTCATAAAAATCTTAAAACACTGCGGATCAAGTGAATGTTCTGGTTTCTGGACGGTTCATCGAATACGCCTTCGCAGAACGACCATTCATAGTATGTTTCACGGAAAGACATTTCACAAAGTGTCAGATATAGGGTTATGCGACAGTTCACAAAATCCATTTTCGCCGTGTGACGTTTCACAGATTCCCAACTCACAGAATGACACTTCACAGAGTGCCAGTCTCACAGAATGCACTATTCACCGACACCCAATTCAACGAAAACCCAGTTCACAGACGGTGTCCCGACATATCACTGAACGACAATTCACCAAGCGACAGTTCACCGACTGACAGCTCACCGAACGACAGCTCACCGAATACCCAGTTCACAGAATGCCCATTTCACCGAATGCACAACTCACAGAAGGACAGTTCACCGAGCGGCCAATTCGCCGAACAGACATTTCACCGAAAGAAAGAAAAAATAAAGAAGGACGGAGAGAATTTTGAATTTTTAAATATATTTCAAGGAATACCTAGAGGCCATTAAGCCTATCGAGGCGGTCTCCATTTGTGTACAGAGGTGAGCAGATCAATGAAGAACAATAGACAAGCAGCGAACATGTTGCAATTACTCCACAACCAACGTTTAAGAATTTTGAATTTTCAAATGTACTGATATTTTACACCCAAAACGTACTAAATTGAACCCAATACTGTTGATGTTTCAACCAGCTAACACAGTGTTTTACTCTTACCAGTGGTGATGATTGGAATAAGGGATTAATTCAGTAAAAACTCGCTGCTTTTCAGAGCTATTCTTCCATCTTTGCAATTTTTGTGCTTACCATTTTGGTCATTTTGGTCACAACTTAACCGTGGAAATGTAGTAACTTTTGCACGCAAACCTGACACATGCACTGGTTATGCGACGTCTGACTGTACATGTACTGCATTTGCCACATAACGTGCAACCAGCGCCAGTACGTCAGTGCCAGCATTTCAGCCCTGCAAAACTGAGCGCCAGTGAAGTTAGTTAGCCTGACTACAAACCAGTCATTACAATTATTTTAAAGTAGAATTTCGGTGAGCTGTCTTGTCGGTGATATAGCCATTCGGTGAAATATCTTTCTGTGAAGTGTCTTTCGATGAATTGTCCAGTCGGTGGATTGTCCATTCGATGATTTGTCTTTCGGTGAAGTGTCTTTCGGTGAAGTGTCGTTCGGTGAATGGTCGGTAAACCGTCAAAAAGGTAGTCTGTGAAATGTCATTCAGTGAACTGTCGTTCGGTGAACTGTCATTCTGTGAATTGGGTTTTTGTGAACTGTCGGGACACCCAGCTTCAGTGACTGGTCATTTCGTCGAAAATCTGGTTCACAGAAAACAGGCCCTTCCTCTACAGCATGTTGACGGAAATTCGGTCCACAGAATTGCAGTTCCGCCGAATAGCAGTTTCACCGAAAACCTGTCGCCGATGACATCGCTATAGTTACATGTAATTATATCGCATTCGAATCATTTATGGAATAATAAGTTCACCGCATAATCGTTTCACCGAAACCATGCCGCTAATGCTATCGATATACATCATGATTATTTGAATCTTTGCGTTTGTGTGAACCCGTCGAATTTTGGGTTTTTTTTGTTTGTTTTTTGCGTTCATTCGGCTGGGAGACGTTGCCGAGTGTTTCGAGTCACTGGAAGTTGACTTTCCTCCTGAGGCGGAGGAAGTATTGACATACTTTGAAACTTACTACATCGGCGGCCTAAGAGCTAATGAGACCAGTACAAGAGTGGCGAGCAAACATGCCAGCAGGGGTTGCGGTTATGAATTTTTTTAATTGTTTTGATGTTGTCATTGTTGTCCCCCTGCTTACTGTTGCTGTTATGGTTTCACGCGCTTCTGCGTCTTTCTACTGAAATGTACGTGTGGAAATATTGCCTGTGTCGGTGACGGAATCGTTGGGCGTGGCGTACAGTCTGTGAATTGACTTTTAGATTTGACGCTGCACTGTGTAACTGGTTTCGGTGAGACAGGTCTTCTGTGCATCGGTCTGTCGGTGTGGAATGCATGCTGTGAAACGTCTTTCGAAGACACGTCATTCTTCGAACTGTCCTTCTGTGAACTTGTTTTTGGTGAACAGGCGATATCCCATGAGTACAATAATTTATGACAGATTCAGATCGTCCATTTCTATGTGCCGAAAGCCTTGTCTCTCCCTTCATCTTGAAATTCTTAGGTTACTATGGAAACTGCATGACCCAGTTGCTGTATATATAATACAGCTTTGATGGGGGTGAAGTAATGATTTTAAAAACGTACACTACGTAAACGAAATGATATAGCAATTTGCGCCAACCACGAGAGGAATGAAACCAATGACATCATTTCTTGCAAGTGTACATTTCACCATTCTTCAAGTTCTCACCTCCCCCCCCCCCCCCTCTCCCCATTACTTACCACACAGATAGCCTTGAATGTCTGCTCCGTCAGCAACAGTTTTCGTAGCTTCCGGGAAACTCCGCAAAGGCGGAAAATTGACCTGACATCAAGGCAAGGTAGAACTGACTCGAACCACACATCATAGGCGAGATGGTCAAGGTTGTTAGAGCTTTCACTCAATAACTCGTGATATTCACCAAGTGCATTCTTTTCCTGAATGCGAAATCCGTCTCCTGACTGTAGATAGCCAGTTTCATCATCACTTTCTGACTGCTGAGGTTGTCGGACAGAAGGTGCCTGAGAACAGTAGCGTTGAGCATTGGCTTCTTCCAACACCGCCTTCGTCCAGCCCTGACTGGTTCTGTACATGCAACAATACAAAATCAAAACGCTGAACGTTGACAGTTGGGCATTGAGGTTTTACACCACAATGTACCTGATATGGTCAGTAATAGAAAAGTGAGGAATGACCATGAACATCAGAAAACGTGTTTGAATGTCAGAGCTAAAATATTCCTCCTAGTTGTACATCCTTTTTGTCGACCTCAGAAAGGTGTACGACTCAATTCCCCATCATGCGTAGTGGCTGGTTTTGGAGAGAGTTGGTGTGCCGCAGCATATGCCCGGCTTATTCCGGAGTCTCCACGACGGCATGGAGGCCGGGGTGCGGTTGTGTTCGGTTGTCGCCTCGTGGCATTCCCGATCGACTGCGCCTGTTGTAACTCTGCGCTACCGCAACGGACAGAAAGTTGTTGGAGATCGGTGGGACAAATCGAAACTGCTGGAGACCGAGATAACGGAGTCGCAATTTGCAGACGATGCAGCGCTTTGCGCACTGTCTCCGAGTCAGTGATATTCCTTTGACATGTTTCAGATTTTGCTTTAAAAACTTCACCTAGCCAGACAAAAAATGGTTGTACTGTGCGAGGCTTCTTCTATTTATAGCTTTGAAGAAGTGGTTCGCGAATTACCTGACAGATCGCAGGCAGCAAGTTACAGTCGCTTCGGCCACAAGTGGTGCTCTTGACTGCATCTGTGGTATGCCCCAAGGCTCCGTCTTGGGGTCTGTTCTCTTTAACGTCTACACCCGTGATGTGAAATCGGTCTCATCGCCAATACCCAGCGTGCAATTCGCAGACGACATTGCTCTGTAGGATTCAAAAGCTTCCGTTGGGGAAGTCTCCAAATCCGTCTCTTCAGCTGTCACTGATCTCGCCATACGGCTTAAGGTGGCAGACTACCCAAAAATTCGCTGAAAAATCGAATTTGTAAATTCATATTGAGTGCTACGTCAGTTGAAAGACCATGAATAGCTGCAAATTCTCTGAAAATTGTGTCCCGATCTGGCCGGCCGTTCAAGAGTTATGGCCGAAAATGTGCCCTTGCAAGGAAAGATTTTTTTGTTGCACGCTGTCATTTGTTGGCAGCACTGTATTTGAATGTGAGCAGACCGTGCGCAACTTGTCGTATCATGGAAACACGTGAAAGTGTGCAGAATTTTGCTCCAAGTCCAAAAAATCAGGTTTTTGAGCCACGTATTGCGCTGCACGGCGGGGGGCGAAGCCCGCCGCCGTGCAGCAGGACTTTTGCCAGCACCCTCATGACGTTGCAGATATGAGGCTTGATTATTGTAGTTGACGTTGATTTAGTGACTTTGGCAAGTTTGAGTCGTGTCAAGAAGTCAGGTAGGATTCAGTACTAGGCAGTAGTGAAACGTGAGTGGTAGTCTTTGCCGGTTTCTGAGGGTATCCTGGATTTCGTGTCCAGCGCTGTGGAAATGGCTTGCTGTGGACGTCCCAGCACTGGATGTTGTATCAAACATACGACCTCGTAGCACGTGCTAAACCTAAAAAAATTCAAAAATTTACTTGGGTCTGTGGGAGTGTGTGAGAGAACGCCCACTCGTTCCGTTGTGACAGATTCCAGGGCCTCGTTGAGGGGCCCTACCCCATCACCCATGGCTGCTTCTGGTCTTGTTCTAGGTTTGAGTCCCGCGCACGAACAGAATGAGCACGAAAATGTGAAAAAATTGTAAATGCATTTGTTTGGCTCCTGGGTGGCTCGCACACCGTGGCACTATGCCGGAAATTTGAGTTTTTCCGGCCTGGAAAGCCTGTCAGTGAGGCGCAAGAACTTGTGAATCATGTCCTGAGGGCCAGCATAGTGGCAGGAGTGTGTGGTCAAAATTTCACTCAAATCCATTGAGAAACACCAAAGTTACGGTCAATTGAATGCCATATGAAATTTATGGGTAGGCTGCCCCCTTAAGTCACGCGGCCTTATTTTAAATGCCTCCAAAAGCCAGGTAATGACTATCTCACCACAACATGCCGGGCCTGAGGTCTCTATCGTGTGCTGCGATACCTCTCTACCGATAGTGAATTAAGTCAAGCGGCCTAATTTTAAATGCCTCCAAAAGCCAGGTAATGACTATCTCACCACAACATGCCGGGCCTGAGGTCTCTATCGTGTGCTGCGATACCTCTCTACCGATAGTGAAGTCTGCGCGGTATCTTGGTGTCTTTCTTGAAAACCGCCTGAGTTGGGATCTACACGTCAGCGCCATAGTGACCAAAGTTGCAAGGAAGATAGGCGCCTTTTGGCGAGCCCGTCGATGCCTCTCCCGCAGCTCGCGCAAGATATATGTAAAGGCTATTGTCATGCCGGATATGATATATGGTGCCTGCAGCTTCTCTGCAGCCCTCCGCGTGACTCAACTTCAGCGTCTGCAAGCCATGCAAAACCGGGCGATCCGATGCATTGATGGCAGCCCGCCATGTTCCGCGATGCAGCCCCTCCTGGCTGCCAACTCGATTTGCCGCGTCACTGAACTTTTTTAACAAAAGCTCCTGATCTTCATCTGGCGTTGTCTAAATGACTCCACTAGCCTTGCTCTAGCCCAGCTTCTCAAACCAGCAGCATGCAGCGGCAGAAGTACGCGCCATCAGCATGCCAATGGTCTGCTCAGCCAGCCAGCTCGCAGTCGGTGTGGCCAAACGAGATTCGCCACCGCAGGAGCATTGCTGTGGAACAGTTTGCCTAGAGAGGTGCTCACCGTATCCAGATTGCAAGATTTTTAAGCTAGCCTGCCTTCCTTATGTATGCCTGAAATAGGTTGTGTTTCGTCAGGCTTTGACATGTTCCTTTCTTCTCAGTATTCTCGCTCGCATAGTACTCCACTTCTATGATAATATTGCTGTTGCTCATTAGGATTTTGGCAAATTCTACCCTTCGCTTTCATATAACTGGGCCAGGAACCCATTTGAACTTGCGAAGTAAAATAAAATCAATCAATCAATCAAGTCCTTCTTGGGACAGAAGCCAGCATCGATCACTAAGTATGACACAAAGTCGACTTCTTCCAGCAGAGGGGCAACCGCCTTGCATCCACGCAGTGCGCCAAGCATGCTGTTGTAATCTTGTCCAGATAACTTTGTTTCGCAACCTTGTTCTTTAAATTTCGGCCAGCCGGCTACAGGTCGTCCCTCGTTAATACATAATCTCTGGGATTTGACAAATGTTATGTATTAACGGGGTTTATGTACTAAACGAAAGTGTACATAACTTGCTTGTATAGCAGAATTTTTCACTTTTTTCAACTTTTCTGAGTGTTTCTTGCTTCCATGACTAGGCAGCGAGATATTCTTGATTCCCTCGATATAACATAACAATTATGTTATAATGGTCACATTTAGCGAAGATTCTACAGTTGACATTGTACATGCCCCGCCGCGCGCACCTGTACAGTCACTCGAAAAAAAAACAGAGCTTTGTCGGTTTGTGATGTGCGCTCTGATTTCTATGCTAATTGCGTCCACAAGTAGAAACTAGAACATGATGTGCCTCCACTGGAAGGCCAAAAGACCAGTAAATTATGTACTATTGAGGTAGGTGACATGCGGGTACGGAGAAATGTTATGTACTAACGGATTATGTACTAACCGACAAAATTTGTATGGAAGTGACCACGTTTCGTCCGGGACTTGAGATTTCTTATGTACTAACAGGGTTTATGTACTAACCGGACTCGTATTAACGGGGGACGACCTGTACTATCATTTCATCTTGGGGGTTAGACAAGGGGATGTACAAGTAGCCATGCAGGGGCGTGAGCCCGCCTTTCAGCACCGGGAGTTGCAGCTCGCTCGACTTGACTCTACTGAGTGCAGAGGACCCACACCTTGATCTGGTGAGCTGCGTCGTGTAGATTTTGCACTCAGATGTGCGACTGCAGGGCTGGCACTTGATCCAGCTTCTCAGCGTAGGGTGAGAGTTTGACGACCTGCGATCGCGACTCCACACTTGTACCTCATTAGCCGCACTTGCCGTAACAGCAGAAGCAGTCTTATGTGAACGTTCCATACTGATCATACTCGCAGGATTCAACTACAAACAATCCCCGTCGACTTCTCTGAAACAAGAGCAGGGAATAATGCCAAAAGCCACCCGCTTCACTCTTCTTTGATGTAGCTTTGATGTACTTGCTCTGATGCCTCAGCCTGCCTTTGCACCAAAGTGGCCGCCTACACTGCGATTGCGTCATGCGACTCGGGGTCTGCGACTCTGCGCTTGGTGCGTTGCTTTGGCAATGTGTGCAACCACTCTATACCCACAATAGGGGTGCAAAGCAATGCCAAGACAGCAACTGGCTCATGAAGAGCCACAACTGGCATGTGATGAGTCGCACGTACCACACTCAATCTCTGCTTTTCACAAATTCATTTCAGGAAGGTTGTACAATGCCATGTACATGTTATCTGTTTTGGTACCTGTGGCATATTTAAAGTTATTGCGTGTCGTGCTATTTCCATACCATTGTTTGGGATGTTTTGTGAACTTCGTTTCTCTCTTGCCATTGTACATGCGTGGGTGAGTTATTATCTGCTCGCAGCGTTGCTCATTTTTAAACATATCCTAGCCAGTATGCCCCAGTTCACTCCTGAAGATGGTTATTTTATGACCGACACGTTTAAAAACGTTTCCAGAATTTTTTTGTGAAAAGCAGCCATTGAGTGTGAGCCAGTGTTGCTCACAATCCACACTTTACTTATAAAGCTGCGCGATAGGTCCTACAGTATATTAAAAGAGGATACGTTTTTTTATTTTTTTATTTTTATTGAAAAACCACAAACCTTCAGACATGTGAATGTGCACATGATATACAGTGTACATACGCATGTATCGAGAAGGCAGCACAGAAACGTATACGTGTACGATAAAAGGGATCGATGGTGAAAATTGATGCCAGGGCGAGCTTGGAGCAAACAAATGATTTGACTTGGCTGTGAAGCCAACAGCAAGAAACAAAATGAAACCAAACAATCTTGCACATCCAGGAACGACACCATTTTTGGCTACCACTGTCGTGGAAGATACGTTTGACGTCAAGCTTGTCGTTTGCAAAGCTATAAGCTGGCCATGGGTGTGCAGTGTCGCAAAGAACTCAAGCAGCGGTGCAAATGCACGCACAGAAACCTGCAAACATCGCAGCGTGATCAGCGGATGTTACCAGACATGAACTACAGGAACTAGATTTGTGCCGCATAATGAAGTTTTCGTTAGAGCAGATTGGAGAGCACTCCCTCTTCACGCTTGAGTAATCTGGGTACACTACTCCACAAACATGCATTTGAAATGTAGAACTGACAACAACCCTGGTTTGAGTGCTGGCGGTGACCGCCAATTTTTTCTTCAGACTTTTTCAGTTTGAAACATTCCCTCAAACTTATGATCATTAATATTTTGGATAACGCTGTATTCATGTTTGTCATGTTCTGAGTCTTGGAAGACATCAAGTCACATGAGTAGACTCACCTCTCCTTCATCGGACAAATAATCTTCATCTTGCAAATATCAAGCCTCTGACCGTAGTAGATATATTATCCCAATCCGCAGGTTGACCAGCCTAGAGCAAGGCAAACAACACCGAAATTGTCTGTATTATGTACAGGTCGAATGACTGTTAAATTTCGAAAAGCTCCTCACGCCTACATTTGTGACAAAGGGTTTAGTTCACACACAATATTAGCAAAGCGATTCATATTATTCCACATGCTGATGAACGCTTTTAAAAGTGGCATATCAATCACCCAAAAAATTCATATGGCATCCCCCGACCGCAACTTTGGTGTCTCTCAATGGATTTGAGTGAAAGTTTCACCCCACCCTCCTGCCACTGTGCTGACCATCTGGACATGATTTAAAAGTTATTGCGCCTCACGGACAGGCTTCCCTGGCCGGAAAAACTCAGATGTCTGGCAAAGTGCCACGGTGTGCGAGCCACCCAGGAGCCAAAAATGTGCATTTGCAATTTTTTCACATTTTCTTGCCCATTCTGTCAGCGCGCGGGATCCAAACCTAAAAAAGTCCAAAAGCAGCAATGGGTGGTGGAATAGGGCCCCTCAACGTGGCACTGAAATCTATCACAAGGGCACGAGTGGGCGTTCTCTCACAGACTCCCACAGACCCAAGTCAATTTTTGAATTTTTTTAGGTTTAGCACGTGCTACGAGGTCGTATGTTTGATACAACATCCAGTGCTGGGACGTCCACAGCAAGCCATTTCCACAGCGCTGCACAACAAATCCAGGATACCCTCAAAAATCGGCAAAGACTACCACTCACGTTCCACTACTGCCTAGTACTGAATCCTACCTGACTTCTTGACACGACTCAAACTTGCCAAAGTCACTAAATCAACGTCAACTACAATAATCAAGCCACATATCTGCAACGTCACGAGGGTGCTGGCAAAAGTCCTGCTGCACGGCGGCGGGCGAACCGCCTAATACATGGCAAAAACGTGATTTTTTGGACTTGGAGCAAAATTCTGCACACTTTCACGTGTTTCCATGATACGACAAGTTGCAAAAGGTCAGCCCAGATTCAAATACAGTGCTGGCAAAAATGACAGCGTGCAAGAAAAAAATTCTTTCCTTGCAAGGGCACATTTTCGGCCATAACTCTTGAACGGCTGGTCAGATCGAGACAAGATTTTCCGAGATTTTGCAGCTATTCATGCTCTTTCAACTGATGTAGCACTCGACAAGAATTCACAAATTCGATTTTTAGGAAAGTTTTGGGTGAAATGCCACCTTAAATTTGATAGTTACACGGAGTTGTTGTTGTTGTTGTTCTTTTGGCTTCATTTGGAGCTTTGCTTTCTGATGACTGTTCACTTCCTGTAATGCATAGTCACAGCTGTCTGGAGGGTAAACAGCAGGTTTAGTTTCTAAGTTTGAGCTATTTGTTTTGCCTTCATGGTGTTCGGCTTGTAGTTTGTTTATGCGCACTGCTCTGTGGCTTGTAGCCCTTTCCCTAAAGTACTTTTTTAATTCGTACTTAGTGCTTTTCGCGTCCCGCAAAATATGCTAAAAAAGTGCTCTTTTTTCAGTGAAAATCGGCAACAAGTGCTCTTTTTTCAGTGAAGCATAGCCATGATACACGTTCAGATATGAACCCAAGCTGAGAAATGAATACTCACTCTTCCATTTATGGGTCCACGAAAGGCAAAACAGGAAATAAAGTTACAAAAACCCACTTTTTACAGCATTGTGTACACCGGGTACAAGCTTCACCACTTTGTTACTTGTTGCCCCCCCCCCCCAAAACAGCGGCATGCCAAGGCCCATCGAGCACCCGGAAACTGTGATCCCATTCATGAGCAGACAGATTAGCACTTTCTCAGCTAAAAAAGCTCAAAAAGGGCGATATTCACCAAAAAAACACAATAAAGGACGACAGAAACGGGCTTTTCCAAAAAAGGCCAAAAAGGGCGAGCACCTTTGGGAAAGGGCTAGTGGCTTGTATGTAGTCATAAACCCATCATAATTTTATTATGATTCTCTGGCAATTTTTGAAAAGCATTTTTTGGTCTCAGGCTTCCTTCAGAAGAGTTTTCCAGGACTTACTAAGGTAGATTTACCCCTACCAAGAGTACATAACCAAGAGTGTACAACTCAACGATCCTCCAGCCCAGTCTTCGGTGGCTGTTTGGCTCACTGATGCCATCATGGGTAGCCAGAGATCAAAGTAGAAATACTAGTACAGTAGGAATCGGTTATAGCGTGGGTGTTTGAAAAACGACTTTCTATTCTTATTTCCGATATTTCTTACACACGAGAAATCAAGTGTGACATATCATGTGCATGTGCGCAGAGGCAGGAAGAGATAGGAGTTGCACACTCTTGCCACTGCACTCTTTCCCCTACCTAGAAACGATGGGCGAAATTGGAGAGAGAGAGAGAGAGAGAGAGAGAGAGAGAGAGAGAGTAAGTTACATTTTTAAAGACAGGTAAGGCTAACAACTGAGGACTAAGACCTCTACAACAGGGTTTTTACGTCTGAAAGCAGGTGCATGATTTAACAAGCAGGTTGTTAGTCTAGATTTTATGCGCAGATGGAGAAAAAAGCGCATAATTTTTGAAATGAGATGAAAAGCAGAAATGCCATTCCGCCGAATTGACTTGACACTTGACTCCAGTGTGGGAGCAAACCCATTCCTAATATAATTATCGCCAAAGTCTCAACCACTATTTCGTACTGTTGTGCCCAGCGCCGGGTTGCCACTAGCTGGTTTCGGAGGAGACAGCGTTGTGAATGACCGAGGATCCTCAGCGTCTGTTCTCACCGTCCAGGAACGACACTGACTCACGCTGCTATCTGGTGTTCACGAGGTTTTGTCACGCTGGAAACGGAGCGTCTCTGCAAGTTTGTATCCCTGGTGATGTTTGTGCCTGGATAGCAGTATTTAAGTGGTGCTTTTAAGGCACAATCTTCCGCAGCCTACTCAAGCTCAACTGATGAGGGGTGAATTTCCCGAAACACTGTGTATTGAGTAGGTAGTGGTGCTTTCTTGCAGGTTTGCCGAGTCGAAGGTTCAATGGACTTCTCATATTCCCTGGATGGCAGTCGTGAGTCAGTCAAGTGTCATGTCAAGTCGGCGGAATAGCGTCAGCTCCAGTGTGGGAGCAAACCCATTCCTAATCTCTTTCTTTCGCCGAAATAGAGGTAACGTTATAAGTGGAATAAATTCATCTGTGTGTCAGTGTGGTCCAAGAAGAGACCAAACAACACTGATTTCTTTTAAAGACTTCACGGAAAACTTCAGCTTCCTGTGAAATCACCCAGTTTGGTGCGGCACAGCCCTTACGGAATCCATACACTTCACCCACAAACTAGTAAACTAGGATCCCCCGATGCATCAATAAATCTCTACATTGAGTCATCATAAATGAGCGTTGTAAGCATTTCCCAATCATCTTTGAATTACTACAACACATTATGACGTTAATAGATCTCTTTCTATGACCCAGTCTTTCAGTTGCTCATTAATACGAGTACAGTAAAAAGCTGGTGAAAGCGACCTCAGGTTTTAGTGACCACATACACCGACATAACGACATGGACCCTGACAACAGTCTGTTGAACAGAGGCAGGAGCACACAGAGTGAGGGTAGTAGGCCGCAACCAGATGTGACTAAAACACAAACACCTGCCGTTTTTCCATGCACGGATAGTATAGTAGTATAGTATAGTATTTATTCATATTTCTCTCGGGCAGTCCCCACAGACCTATGGTCTACTTACGGGGTACCCTAGCCAATCTAGGGTTGCGATTCGAAATTGACTTTTGCCGGCGACTCCTGAGGTCTGCGAAAATAGACTTTGACAACTTTGAATCAAAATCTAATTTGAATAGATTGTGTCACTTGGAATCCCTGCAATTCCGCCGTATCTTCGTTTTTCTGGTTGTTTTATTTAAGTACGTCAATTTCCACTCAGAATATCTCTCTCGCTTTGCGATTACCATCTCACGTAGTGCTCATAGGCCCAAAAAGCTCATTTTTAACTCACATGGCCGAATTTTCTCATGTCTCTTCCTACAGAAAACTGGTGCACTTTGGAATTGTCTCCCACCCCGATTGACAACTTTAGATTCCCTAACAGAATTCAAGCGTCTTTTACGTATTTACATTGCAAATTATCAGTTGGACTGCACTGGTATCCCTTTGATGTGCAATCATTGATTTACATGTACACTGCTTGTTCTTTCACTGTATCTTTTGTACAGCATCTCTCTGTTTCCGAACTCACTTTGCACATTTTCTCTTTTTCCCAACTCCAATGTTCAGTGTACATACACAAATAGGAGATCCCCCGATAGGCGTCAGCCTTTGGGTTATCCTGAAATAAAGATTATTATTATTATTACTTGGTGAAGCAGCAAGGCGGACCGATGCCGCATTGGAGTTCCAGCTGTCAGCGGCTAAATAAGAAAAAGAGGAATAACCAAATCGAGAGGAGGCTCGTGGCAGTACAAGTCCAATCGAGACTTGAGACCGTGTGCACGTGCGGCTATGTGCCTCAGAATTGGCACAAAGGCAGAAAAGGCGGCACAGAAGTGAACTGGCAGAAGAATGAACGCATCTGAATACAAGAAGATACAGTCTAAGCGAGAAACGGATAGTGATGGGTGTGAGGTTGTTTCGAGACGGAATACACTGGACATCTGCGGTGGATGGGTAGCCAAATACAGTACGCAATGAACGGCGAGAGATGCGGGTGAGAGAACCATATTCATGTCGTCGCAGACTGTGTGCATAAGCATGAGTATTCCATTTTAAACTGGACAAAAGAGAGTTAAGGGGGCAGCCTACCTATAAATTTCATATGGCATTCAATTGACCCTAACTTTGGTGTTTCTCAATGGATTTGAGTGAAATTTTGACCACACACTCCTGCCACTATGCTGGCCCTCAGGACATGATTTACAAGTTCTTGCGCCTCACTGACAGGCTTTCCAGGCCGGAAAAACTCAAATTTCCGGCATAGTGCCACGGTGTGCGAGCCACCCAGGAGCCAAACAAATGCATTTACAATTTTTTCACATTTTTGTGCCCATTCTGTCCGTGCGAGGGACCCAAACCTAAAACAAGTCCAGAAGCAGCCATGGGTGATGGGGTAGGACACCTCAACGAGGCCGTGGGATCTGTCACAACGGAACGAGTGGGCGTTCTCTCACAGACTCACGCAGACCCAAGTCAATTTTTGAATTTTTTAGGTTTAGCACGTGCTACGAGGTCGTACCTTTGATACAACATCCAGTGCTGGGACCTCCACAGCAAGCCATTTCCACAGCGCTGCACACCAAATCCAGGGTACCCTCAGAAACCGGCAAAGACTACCACTCACGTTCCACTACTGCCTAGCACTGAATCCTACCTGACTTCTTGACACGACTCAAACTTGCCAAAGTCACTAAATCAACGTCAACTACAATAATCAAGCCACATATCTGCAACGTCACGAGGGTGCTGGCAAAAGTCCTGCTGCACGGCGGGCGCTTCGCCCGCCGCCGTGCAGCCCAATACATGGCTCAAAAACGTGATTTTTTCGGACTTGGAGCAACATTCTGCACCCTTTCGCGTGTTTCCATGATACGATAAGTTGCGCACGGTCTGCTCACATTCAAATACAGTGCTGTCAACAAATTACAGCGTGCAACAAAAAAATCTTTCCTTGCAAGGGCACATTCTCAGCCATAACTCTTGAACGGCTGGTCAGATCGGGACACAATTTTCAGAGAATGTACAGCTATTCATGCTCTTTCAACTGATGTAGCACTCACTATGAATTTACAAATTAGATTTTTCAGCGAATTTTTGGGTAGTCTGCCACCTTAAGGGGGCAGACTACCCATACATTTCATATGGCATTCAATTGACCGTAACTTTGGTGTTTCTTAATGGATTTGAATGAAATTTTGACCACACACTCCTGCCACTATGCTGGCCCTCAGGACATGATTTACAAGTTCTTGAGCCTCACTGACAGGCTTTCCAGGCCGGAAAAACTCAAATTTCCGGCATAGTGCCACGGTGTGCGAGCCACCCAGGTGCCAAACAAATGCATTTACAATTTTTTCACATTTTCGTGCCCATTCTGTCCGTGCGCGGGACCCAAACCTAAAACAAGTCCAGAAGCAGCCATGGGTGATGGGGTAGGACCCCTCAACGAGGCCCTGGGATCTGTCACAACGGAACGAGTGGGCGTTCTCTCACATAATCACACAGACCCAAGTCAATTTTTGAATTTTTTAGGTTTAGCACGTGCTACGAGGTCGTGCCTTTGATACAACATCCAGTGCTGGGACCTCCACAGCAAGCCATTTCCTCAGCGCTGCACACCAAATCCAGGGTACCCTCAGAAACCGGCAAAGACTACCACTCACGTTCCACCACTGCCTAGTACTGAATCCTACCTGACTTCTTGACACGACTCAAACTTGCCAAAGTCACCAAATCAACGTCAACTACAATAATCAAGCCACATATCTGCAACGTCACAATGGTGCTAGCAAAAGCCGTGCAGCCCAATACGTGGCTAAAAACGTGATTTTTTTGGGACTTGGAGCAACATTCTGCACACTTTCGCGTGTTTCCATGATACAAGTTGCGCACGGTCTGTTCACATTCAAATACAGTGCTGCCAACAAATTACAGCGTGCAGCAAAAAAATCTTTCCTTGCAAGGGCACATTTTCGGCCATAACTCTTGAACGGCTGGGCAGATCGGGACACAATTCTCAGAGAATTTGCAGCTATTCATGCTCTTTCAACTGACGTAGCACTCAATATGAATTTACAAATTAGATTTTCAGCGAATTTTTGGGTAGTCTGCCACCTTATAATATGCGTCTGGCTGTATTGATCAACATGGTGCGGCAGCGCAGAAATGTTTGTTTGTATTTATTTTGATTTGCAAATTCAAACGGGCAATCGGGCATAGAACCCAATAACATGAAAGTGAATATGAAAATTATAATGAGAATGAGAATGAGAATACTTAGATCTTCAACGAATGCATTCACTTTTGCACTAACCTTCTTTCGGAGTGCATTAACTTGCTGACAGATCGTCAAGTGCTCATCATGGATACAGCGAACACCTACCTTGCGCGACCAGCCACCGTTGGGCAGTGTATCAAGGGCCATATTGGACCTGCACAAAGCGACCAAAATTAGCCAAATACACCCTCTTGGCTGGCAGATAGGGTCCAGCGATAATGCCGGCATTATATTCAGCAATGTGAGACTATCCGAGCATCAGAGCATTATGTATGCAATAAATGAGGATGCCGAGGGTTAATGACCAATAAAAACTATTATAAAAACCGAGGTCCCCCCTTGTGAGAGATATTGCAGCAGCTTCAGAGACAGATCGACTAAAATTATGCATCCTTTCCTGGAAGCTTGACAATGTGCAACCTTTCTTCCATTTTTGTTCCAAACCAAGAGCATTATAGCCCTTTCTGAAGCATTTTAATCAGTATTATAAGGTAGTTTTTGGAGCAGTATGATTAGCATTATACGAACATTTCCGGAGCATTATCCGCTGGACCCTACTGGCAGGGTTGAAGTGCGCTCATGTACAGGCAGGAAAGAAGATCGCACTTCCGATAAGTCAGGAAGACGGGGGCATTCGAAACTAGCCTCAATCTACTTGATTCAAACATATACAAAGGCTATGAGGACCCAACCAGCAACTAGTGTCGCTTAGCATTTACACTTAGGCCGATAATCTCCTCTAAGCTCCGGTTGAAATACAATCAAGGGGATAGTAAAGACTCAAAAGCGACTCGCTAATTGTTTATTCCGTCAACCCTCAATTTTTTTATACTGGCAAACTTCATTGAAGACACTTGCAAATACAGTTCCCTCAACTTCTGTATTCCAGTCGTGTCTTCTCCATCCATTTAAGGGAGCAGCCTACCCATAAATTTCATATGGCATTCAATTGACCGTAACTTTGGTGTTTCTCAATGGATTTGAGTGAAATTTTGACCACACACTCCTGCCACTATGCTGGCACTCAGGACATGATTTACAAGTTCTTGCGCCTAACTGACAGGCTTTCCAGGCCGGAAAAACTCAAATTTTCGGCATAGTGCCACGGTGTGCGAGCCACCCAGGAGCCGAACAAATGCATTTACAATTTTTTCACATTTTCGTGCCCATTCTGTCCGTGCGCGGGACCCAAACCTAAAACAAGTCCTGAAGCAGCCATAGGTGGTGGGGTAGGGCCCCTCAACGTGGCCCTGCAATCTGTCACAACGAAACGAGTGGGAGTTCTCTCACAGAATCCCACAGATCCAAGTCAATTTTTGAATTTTTTTAGGTTTAGCACGTGCTACGAGGTCAAACCTTTGATAAAACATCCAGTGCTGGGACGTCCACAGCAAGCCATTTCCACAGCGCTGCACACCAAATCCAGGATACCCTCAGAAACCGGCAAAGATTACCACTCACGTTCCACTAGTGCCTAGTACTGTATCCTACCTGACTCCTTGACACGACTCAAACTTGCCAAAGTCACTAAATCAACGTCAACTACAATAATCAAGCCACATATCTGCAACGTCACGAGGGTGCTGGCAAAAGTCCTGCTGCACGGCTAAAAAACGTGATTTTTGGACTTCTTTGGAATTCTGCACACTTTCGCGTGTTTCCATGATACACAAGTTGCGCACGGTCTGCTCACATTTAAATACAGTGCTGCCAACAAATGACAGCGTGCAACAAAAAATCTTTCTAATTCTTTGTGCCATTTTCAATAGGTCCGTCAAATACAGTAGTAGTAGGTTTTTCATTTTGACCCGACGAGACCATACGACGCTTGCAGATCACTGCACAAACAGTTCATCAGCCACACTCCACGAAAGCAAGTAGTAGTACTCCTGACAAGTCTTGTTTCGTTCCATAGAGATAACAACGGGGAAATCATCAGAGGAGAAGCAGTTGTTGAATGAAGGGGTTTAGCTGAATAATGCTATTTTATAGAAAAGATATTGGCGCACTGAGGTGTAAACACTCAACTAACTCACATATGTGACATATCAACACAAAAGGAATAGTGCAGAATGGAGGTGTTCTGAACCCTACCAGACACAACTATCACAAGTGCTAAATCATTCACAATGAGAAGGAGAGGTACACAGGAATAGGTTGCGCTAGTTTACACGTCACAAATGGTACTGAGGTAGTGACAAAGATAGGTGAAAAGTAAACGCCAAGTGAAAGCCAACAAATCATCACGAACGTCTAACGTCACATCTGAAGATTGCTAGCGGCACAAGACAAATACTTCACAAACCTCGATAATTGAAATTCAGCCAGCGGTATAGTGAAAGGAAGGCTGCTGGGTGTGACACTAGCGCAACCTATTCCTGTGTGCCTCTCCTTCTCATTGTGAATGATTTAGCACTTGTGATAGTTGTGTCTGGTAGGGTTCAGAACACCTCCATTCTGCACTATTCCTTTTGTGTTGATATGTCACATATGTGAGTTAGTTGAGTGTTTACACCTCAGTGCGCCAATATCTTTTCTATAAAATAGCATTATTCAGCTAAACCCCTTCATTCAACAACTGCTTCTCCTCTGATGAGTTCCCCGTTATTATCTCTATGGAACGAAACAAGACTTGTCAGGAGTACTACTACTTGCTTTCGTGGAGTGTGGCTGATGAACTGTTTGTGCTGTGATCTGCAAGCGTCGTATGGTCTCGTCGGGTCAAAATGAAAAACCTACTACTACTGTATTTGACGGACCTATTGAAGATGCCGCTAAGAATTATGACTTCTCCTGGACCAGGAAATCTGCTATTGACCAGAGGATTTGATCTGTTGCTCGGATTTTAGCGTTAGACGCCAACCTTGCAGTCAAGGTCAGGATGGATACGTCGCCTCAGCAGCCCACAGTTCGATGTCACACCCAGCAGCCTTCCTTTCACTATACCGCTGGCTGAATTTCAATTATCGAGGTTTGTGAAGTATTTGTCTTGTGCCGCTAGCAATCTTCAGATGTGACGTTAGACGTTCGTGATGATTTGTTGGCTTTTACTTGGCGTCTACTTTTCACCATCTTTGTCACTACCTCAGTACCATTTGTGACGTGTAAACTAGCGCAACCTATTCCTGTGTACCTCTCCTTCTCATTGTGAATGATTTAGCACTTGTGATAGTTGTGTCTGGTAGGGTTCAGAACACCTCCATTCTGCACTATTCCTTTTGTGTTGATATGTCACATATGTGTGTTAGTTGAGTGTTTACACCTCAGTGCGCCAATATCTTTTCTATAAAATAGCATTATTCAGCTAAACCCCTTCATTCAACAACTGCTTCTCCTCTGATGAGTTCCCCGTTATTATCTCTATGGAACGAAACAAGACTTGTCAGGAGTACTACTACTTGCTTTCGTGGAGTGTGGCTTGTGAACTGTTTGTGCTGTGATCTGCAAGCGTCGTATGGTCTCGTCGGGTCAAAATGAAAAACCTACTACTAAAAAATCTTTCCTTGCAAGGGCACATTTTCGGCCATAACTCTTGAACGCCTGGTCAGGTCGGGACACAATTTTCAGAGCATTTGCAGCTATTCATGCTCTTTCAACTGACGTAGCACTCAATATGAATTTACAGATTCAATTTTTCAGCGAATTTTTTGGTAGTCTGCCACCTTAAATCTTTCTTCAAGTTTCTCGGTGATTGTCTTGCGCCGGGTTTGTGTCATTTTGCAAAAGGAAATAAGTTTGCTTATGTAGTGACAGCACCTAAACTGCACGTCCGATTTTGTTCCCACGACTACATGTTTATGAAGTACTCAATCTGCGGACAGCATGCTGTTTCGTTCTTTTTGAACTCATCAGCGCAGCACAGAGGAAATGAGGCCGAACCTGATAGCAATGGAAATAAAAATTTCCAATCAGGCCCGAACGTACCTTGCCAGAGTGCTCAAACTGACAAGTCAGTGAGCTCTGCATAACGCAAACAGCAAAGGCACTACCCCACGCAAGAGTGCTCAACTGCTACAAGAGCAGGAGCGAAATACTCAATCTGCGGACAGCATGCTGTTTCGTTCTTTTTGAACTCATCAGCGCAGCACAGAGGAAATGAGGCCGAACCTGATAGCAATGGAAATAAAAATTTCCAATCAGGCCCGAACGTACCTTGCCAGAGTGCTCAAACTGACAAGTCAGTGAGCTCTGCATAACGCAAACAGCAAAGGCACTACCCCACGCAAGAGTGCTCAACTGCTACAAGAGCAGGAGCGAAATACTCAATCTGCGGACAGCATGCTGTTTCGTTCTTTTTGAACTCATGAGCGCAGCACAGAGGAAATGAGGCCGAACCTGATAGCAATGGAAATAAAAATTTCCAATCAGGCCCGAACGTACCTTGCCAGAGTGCTCATGAAGTAAATATCTGCCAAGCTGATAGTGTTAGCGCTGATCTACGAAACGGTCAACTGGTGCTTCATTCACCAGCAATGCGACAAACCATTGTTTTGGTTTAGAAAATGACTGCGAACAATGCGGGAACGCAACACAATTTGTAAACAGATGTAAGGTCACCTTACTGTCCGTGGCAGTCAGTCTTCGATCCGTCTGGGTGAGCTTCTGCCGAATCCTGCAGCCTTGTATTTCAGCGTCCGGAGAGATTGCGACTATCAGTTACGACAATAACTGCTGCTGGCCCGCAACAACAACTGTAAATCTAGAAAGGGGGAGTATAATATTGCAATTGGAAAGGAAGGCTCTGTTGTTAGAGCTCTTGTCACGTAACAACTGAGGCAAGACTCTTCGACGGACTACTGTAGGTGCGGACAGCCATGTACGATGGCAGCGAATCAACTACAAGACTCGTAATGTCTAATACTAGTAACAGTAATGACACATTAGCTAAGGACTAGGCCCTTTTTATCCCTTTGCACGCAAGCGTTGCGCATGCGCGACGCTCAGGATGTAGGTCTTTCCTAGCCCTGGATGGCCAGCGTCGAATACGCCGCAATTTTATTACGCGACGCGCCCAAAGTGTACAGTGTACACTACACAGCAAGGACATAATACATTGTAGACGAGTGCTCAAACCTTTCGTAACTCACTCAAACTGCAAGTGATTCTCACCAAAGATCATGATGATGCAACTACACCCTACTTGACCCAGACTAATAGCCACGCAAAATGGGCTTGAAAGTGCTACATCAAAGCATAGAAACAAATAATTCAAAGACCGGATCCACTTGGACCCAGTTTTTGTATTAGTCCATCAGCCAAGAACTCAGAAGTCGTCAAATTCAAGCACCCTGTTGCACTTAGAAATCGAATACTTGATTTTGGCCTCAATGGGGAGTTTAGGTACCCTGTACACCGAATCCGCAAATAAAAAGAGTAAACGACTTGCACGCTCTGCAGGGGGAAGCCGACAAAGTGACCATTTTTGGCATTTCATCGACAGCCATTGTTGTGACCTAAAACCAATCTCCAATCAGTGCCATGCGCGTTTCAGGAATGAACTTTCAGATTTTTGTGAATTACGGGAAAAACCTTGCAAATCGAGAAGATTTGCAGTGTAAACCATTGCAGTTTCCGTATTGCACGTGTGCCTGGATTCAAATTACAATAAAATTGTTGTTCGCCTACTTGTAGAGTGTTGTTCCATTACATATCTCTTTGTAAGAAAGGGTATCTCTCGAGAACATATCTCTTTCACTGTTCTATTTAATTGAGCATCCGAATACATACCTTCAGGAAGATTACAACGAGCTAGTATTGAACATCATCCACCTTCGGGTTTCCGAAGTATGCACCCCGAGTCATGTCAAGCAGGTTTGAAGCGTAGTTTTTGCTGTTTGGCAAAAGTGATCTACGCTTCCACCCTGAATGGAATCGCCCTGGGAAGGTCCTGATCCCTGGAAAATTAAGGAAAGTGGAGAGCTAAAAGTAAGGAATCTGCGGCGATGCATGTTGTACATCGAGTCAATGCCCTGCAGTTCTCTTCTCCATTACGACCAACTAGCAAACGCCATGGCTCTGGATGCTGACAGCAAACAGTCGAAATAAAGGCAAGGCTGCTTTGAACATGTGAAACCAGGTAGTAGTACAGTTACAGTTGTACTACTTCGAAGTACTATCTACCACACTCGAGATCACCCAAAGAATAAAGCGATTGAATTCAAAATCAAAAAAATTGTTGGGGATCGTCTGAAGCATATTCAAGCGAGGTACAGTCGGGCTTGATGACTGATCAAAGCCCTCGGGCTGGTCCCTTGGGCTTTGATCAGCCATCAATCCCTCTGTACCTCGCTTGATTATCTACTTGATACCATTGTAGTTGCAAACAAGTAACTACAACAATTGCAGTACAATAGTCATGTAGTTTTTTGAATTACTTATTTGAAAATGGTGAGCATCTTCATCTTCTTCCCGGTGCGCATGTACACATATTTTTTGAATCTTTACGTGCTCCAAGCCAACTCACCTCTGCTCAAATCGACGGCGATTTATTTCGCGATTTTAGGTCGATCGCCACGGAAAACCACACCAAACGTTGACAAAACTCCACGTTTTTCACTGAAGACGCATTGGATGTCCTGATAAAACGGATGGAAAACCTCGTAATGGCTGATGAAGAAGAAGAAATTTGTCGAACTTCCAAGGCGCACTGCAAAAGGAGTGCAAGAGTTTCGCCAGGGAAAGTAGGCAGGTCGGATTCAGTGATGCTTTTGCTGTCGATTGATGTCAGTTCCAGGTGTTAGATTTGTAAGTGCAACAGGGGACTCACTTTGGCACCACTGGCTGATGGACTATATGGATCCAAGCACATTTCAAGCCGTCTTACTCACAGCAAGATGATGTAGCCAGTGAAACTGACTGATTTGGCTACTGGGGGCGGGGTGACAACTGGTGGCGAAGTAAAAGTCACACCTGCATACGACATGAGTGGGCTGCTAGGCCCCCCCCCCCACATACTGAGGCAAAGTCACACCTGAGTGGATTCAAAATAGAAATCTGATGTCGATTTACTACTGACTGGCAGTTTTTGACGTCATCATTTTCAAGCCCTATGCCTATGGTGACCTGGCCGTCCACACAGCACGTGAGCTTGATGATGCCACAACTATTGTACCAACCTGCATGAGTTGCCTGGAGTAGAATAAAGAAACATGAGAACCCCTGCAAACAGAATCCTCAAAGAAAAGTGGTCTCTTAGTAAGGTCCAGCGGATAATGCTGGCAGTATATTCAGCATTATATATAATGGGAAAACCAGTAAATTTTTGAACCTCAGGGGGTGGTTGACTTTTTTGGTGCTCCTCGGAACAGCTTTCCGGGAGCCCCCCCCCGCAGCAGTTTTACCCTTCTACCTGTCCTTTGTCCTTGCTGAAACTAAGAATGTCCCTGGACCAGAACCTTGATCTTGCCCTGATTGGGTACCAGGAGCTAATCGGCATCGCTGAACGCAAGTCCCTGGACTCCCCTTCGAGCCTCGCCCGGCCAGAGCTGGTGCAGGCACTGCGGAAGCAAGGCGTTGGAGTGAAGCCCGTCACTGACACTGGTACGTCGTGGATTAATGACTCTAAGCTGGATAGCCTTGCTAACACTATCCAGGCCTTGGCGGGGGAGATTGCCTCCATGAGGGAGGACAGGGATAGCATAATTTTGTCCTTGAAGCTGGAAATTTCGGAGCTGAAAGGGGAAGTGCAACAGCTTCACCAGCAGCAGTACAATGGTTCATCCAAACCCGTACACTGCGACACTCCAGACATGCAATCCCGTTATACTCGTACAGTGAGTACGAATAGCACACAGCCAGAAGAGGATGCACGCACTCTACACCGCAGGTCAACTAGCACTACTTATAGCAGGGCCACCGTACCTAACACCAACCACATGGAACGCAGGAACATACCCGTACACACTGGTAGAAATGCAACAACTGGGGGCGCACTTACAACAGCAGGCGCCGGTGGTGCACCAGTACAGCCCACGTGTACTCAGGGTACTCAGGGTGCTGCTGGGAGCACAGAAGGCGATCCCCATCAGAACAACTGGCAAGAACAGCGGCGAAGGAGCAATAAATCAGCGGCCCACAGCGATCCCATTGCCCGGGCAACAAAATCCAATATTGTGTCTGTCTACAGAAAAATGGCCACAGAAAACCCCAACCCCAACGCACTCACTGGCACACATCTTCCCAAGCGATGTGCCTTCTTTGTCGGGAATATTAGTCCTGGAAGTAAGGCACAGTCCATTGTAACCTGGTGCGCTGATAGGGGCGTTGATGTATACGCATGCACAATTGCCGAAACCCAATACTTTGGTACCTGCTATGCACGCGTTTCTGTCGCGGAAGAGTTTGAGCAAACGCTGCTTGACAAGGAATTCTGGCCCGACACCATTGCGCACACCGTCCGCAAATGGCGCTATGCCGACTCCGCTAGCAAGTGATGGGTCCTCGGTCACCTAGCCAACAGCTAAATCCTCTTGCCCAACCCTTTGTGCCCCACGCAAGCTCATCACACCCTTCCCCTCATTACGTTACATATTCTTCTATATCTATTGGTCATATTCCACTTGCACCACCATTCCTTCCTGATTCTGGACGCCAAACTACTAAAACTCCTAATCAACCTGCCCAATTACCTTCATCCTTCTTAGTGCTCTCACTTAACTGCCGCTCCGTAGAAAATAAGTTAGCTGAGCTTAGTCAAGTCTGTGAGCAGTATTCTCCAGATATAATCTGCCTATGTGAAACGTGGCTGACAGCTGCCATAGACGTCTTCATACCGCCTGGACCGCCCACCTACGACCAGCTCTGATAACCTGCCAGCAAGAGGCTATGGCGGTGTTGCTACTCTTGTAGCTGACAGGTCGTTCATGTCCATCAAGCGCCGCTTCGACCTTGAGCGCTGTGGACTGGTTTACCGACCATTCACCGAATGACAACTCACCGAAAGAGACTTCAACGAAAGACACTTCAACGAAAGACAGATCATCTGGAGGCGGTTTGGCTCGAATTGCGGCCAGTGATCCTTCCCTCACTCCCCCTCATTATCAGCTCTGTTTACAGACCCCCTGGAGACAGCATTTCCCTAGTCCAGGAATTTAGTGACCTCCTAGAGGACTGTCTGTCCAACATTAGCCTCCCCAATTCTGCGATTGTACTTGCAGGAGACTTGAATGCTCGCCACTCTGACTGGTCTCCTAGGGACACCACGAATCGTGCTGGAAGGGAGTTCCGCAACCTCTCCTTTTGTTTTGGCCTTGAGCAAATGGTGACATTCCCCTCACACTTTACCTCCCATGGCTCAACATCGTGTATTGACGTTGTGCGCACGGATCATCCTCACCTACTACTCTCTGTTACATCTCTTGCTCCTCTTGGTGCATCTGACCACGCACAGATCCTCAGTCACTTCCTACTGCCTACTGATGCTGTTTATCGTGAGGAACCTGCTGCAAACGGACATCCCGCTGCTGCACCCCAATACCACTTCAGGAATGTTCCTGGAAAGCCGGAATATGACTTTAAATCCGTGCCATCTTCCGCCTGGGATAGAGTGAATGCAGAGCTCGCTGACATTGACTGGAGCTGGAATCTGCGTGCCAGCAACGTCAATGATGCGCTTTCGCACTTTTCTTCCATTCTCAACAGTGCCCTTGAGAAGCACCTCTGGCCATTCGGAAAGCAGCCGTATTCTCACCGCTGCCCATGGCCCAGTCAGCCACCATGGGTTGATGCCCATCTCCGCACAGCAATCAAGTGGAAATATGATCTCTATAGCATTTTTAAGAAGTACCCAACACAACAAAACAAACAAGCATACCAACAGCAGCGAAATATAGTGAAAACCCTGACGCGGACAAAGTACAGAGCTTATATCCGCTCAGTGCAAACTACTTTGCAGGGTAGACACCGTCCATCGCTTCACCAGTTTGTGAGACAAGCAAGAACTCGAAACGTATCACGGGAAATTCCGTCACTCACCACAGGGACTCAGCCGGCGGCTGACCCTTTGGCCAAAGCTACCACATTAAACGCCCAGTTTGCCTCTGTGACTCGGCCAGATGACCCGTTGCTCTCTATTCCCCCTATTTTCACCCCCTCGGAGCCCTCAGCTTGTTTCACGTCCCTCATCACCACAACTGCCACTGTCCGGCGTCATCTGAAGAAGCCTCCGACGTGCAAGGCATCTGGTCCCGACGGCATCCCCAACCGGGTCCTCAAGGCCCTGGCACCATCCATAGCATTCCCTTTTTGTCATATTTTCAACATGTCATTTACCACGGGCATATTCCCTTGCGAACTGGCGAACTGGCGACTGGCGAACGAGCTGGACACAGCAGCTTGTACCTGGGATAAAACAAAGCCATTCGACACGTGCAACAATGTGCTGCAGACGGTGAGCAGCGTGGCCAAGGACGTTTTGGGATACGTCAACCGTAGCAGACACCAGAAACCAGACCCTGCGATACAAGAGCTATCACTCAAGCAAAAGAATATTCGTCTGAGTATCAACAACTCCACCAACCTAGCACTCAAGGCCAATCTGAAGAGACAGCGAAATGACCTTCAACACACCATCAGAGACAAGTGTCGAGCCAACGCTGAGGCGCTTCTGGAGGCCAAAGCAGCAGAGATTGAGAGGCTGAAGGACGGGGCACGCATGTTTAAGGCTGTGCACCTCATGAGACGACGGAAAGCCCAGAAACCGGCTGTGGCGGACGAGACTGGACGGTTTGCGGCAGCGACGGTCAAGCGGCAGCTGTCGTCAGAAGTCACTGCATGAAGCAGTTTCAAGGCGATGTCAGCCATGGCATGGACCCATTTGATGGAGCGCCGAGGCATCTCAACAAGCCCATTACATCTGCAGAAGTGATTACCAGCTTTAAGAAACTCAACAACGGCAGAGCAGTGGGCCCCGATCTGGTCCCGGCGGAGCTGCTCAAGTATGGAGGGGATGCTCTGGCGCCAATATTTGCCACGATCTTGAATGGAATGTTTGAGATGCACGAGCACATCGACCTGGGAAAGGGGACATTATTCCCGCTCCAGAAACCCGGCAATCCAGTTGGACCTCCGAGTAACCTTCGACCAATTGTCCTGCTGACGGCACTGCGCAAAGCCCTCTCCATCATTACTCTTCAGAGAATATCATCACAAGTAGAACAATATCTCTCTTCAACGCACAGCGGTTTCCGCAGAGGCTGGTCAACGGCGGATGTGGTCTGGAGCCACCGTTGGTATGCTGCAGCCTGTCAGAAATACAAGAAGCAATTGGTGGTCCTCGGCATTGATATGTCAAAAGCATTTGACTGCATCCGCAGGGGCCGTCTACTGGCAGTTCTCAATTCCTTCCTGAATGAGGACGACATCCGTCTCATCCGTGTCCTACTAGCCAACACGTCCTTCTGTGTACGCATCGGCACAGCAACATCCGAATCCGCCGACACCACTATCGGGACGCCCCAGGGCGATTCCTAATCCCCTGTTCTATTTGTGGTATATCTCGAGGCAGCTTTGCGGGATGTAAGTAGCCCTGCTACTGCCAGGGCTCGGCCATCATCGGAACTCGGCTTGCCATTTGAAATTGCGTACGCCGACGACGCGGATTTCATCAGCACAGAGTCTGGCTGGTTGGGTGACCTGGAGCCGGTTATCGGTGACGTCCTCAACGGATGGGCTCTGAAGGTAAACCCGGATAAAACTGAAATTACCGTTCTGGGCCGATCCCTGGACAGGGTGGCGGAACAGTGGCGCACCACCAAGAAGCTCGGCTCACTCCTCGGGGATAGCGAGGATGTCTCTCGGAGGAAACAACTAGCCGCTGCAGCGTTTCGATCGCTCTGGTCACTATGGAGCCGGCGCAGTACCGTTGGAGAAGAACTGAGACTTCGTCTCTACAATGCGTTTGTACTACCAGTGCTAGTATACAACGCCAGCACATGGGGACTCACGGCAGCTGCCGAGGGTGGACTCGACGCATTCCACCGCGGCCAGCTCCGTTCACTGATCGGCTTTGTCTGGCCGCAGAAGATCGCAACAACAGCACTCTACGACAGGTGCAAGGCAGAGCCGATCAGCCGGATCATCACCAGAGCTCGGTGGAGGCTATTTGGCCATATCCTTCGACTTCCCAGTGATGCCCCCGCCGTCCTAAGCATGGTCAGCTACTTTCAATGTGATGACCACAAGTGGAGAGGCCGCCCTCGCATCACCCTGCCGGTGAAGCTCGACGACGACCTCCACCGAGCTGCGTGCGGGCGATTGCAGAGTCTGGAAGATCTGGAGCGCCTATCAGACGTAGCTGCAGTTCGAAGCGAATGGAGGCAGCTACTGGATATGACCTGCAAGTAGAGGTTGCGGCGATGAAACCGCGCCGTCACCTTTTTCCCAGACCACGGAAATATCGCTCAATACACTTTAAACATTCTTTACACAAAGGATTTACAGCTACGTTTGTGCTTGTTCTCTTTATGTCTCCTATAAACTGCTTCTCTTACCATGTCCAGCATAAGCGAACGTGTGGACTGTGTTTGTGCATGGGCGACTTGCACTTGCACTGTTGACGCTGCCGCGGAAATGCATACGAGAGAGCTTGGAAGCTCAGGGCCCTACACTATGCTTTTTTGCCTTGATGACCGGGACTGTGACTTTGTTTACTGGGAGATACTGAAGTGCTGTCTGACGAGGGTACGGAATTTGGGCATATCTGGAGCTTGTCTAACACTGGGAGGCAGTTGGAGACACGTAGAGTAGCAGGAAAAGAAATGGAAATTTACGAATAGGGTAGACCTAGCTAGGGGGAGATGAACGCAGCTTCGGGCGGTGCCACCTGAATTGAACCAATTAAGGCACTGTAAATGAGCAGAGTGCTGGTCAAGAAAAATTGAATGTGCCAGGGTGCACTTGGAAGCATCAAGGTAGTGTTGCAGAGTGGTAGTGGATGCAGCAGCATACAAGTCTAGATTTGAGATATAGCGATCAGTACGAAATGTGATGCGCAGTAAACGGCGATGGAGAACTTCTAATTTACCTATGTGGGTTTTGTTAATGGTGGACCAGGCAGGGAAGCCGTACGTGAAGAGGGGAAGAATGTATGATTTATAAAACATATTCCGGCAATTTTGGGGCAAATGGGACAAGTGACTTGACATTATGCCTACAGATCGGCATACTTTGGACGACACATGATCAGCATGGTGAGACCAGGAGAGGGCGGAATCTATGACAATGCCAAGGTGTTTATGGTGGGGCGCTACAGAGATAGGGTGACCGGGATCATCGGGAAAGTGGAAGATGGGCACTGGATCTGTGGGAGGGGGAAAAAGGAGGAGCTTATTTCGCAACAAGTTATTATTTTTGTGGTAGTCTCTAGCTTCTGTTTCTTTTTGCAGTTGTTCTTGTGCAACCCCCCCCCCCCCCCCCCCCACACACACACACATTTTTCGATGCCTAGTTGCAACGCTGACGCCGAGACCTCTGGTCAGTTGAGTTGCCCCCAGCTCTTCAGCACGTCGTCCCTACATCCCCCTAGGGGTTTTGTCCTTTTCCTCGTTTCTTTTTGTTCTCCACCTGTTTTCCAGTAGGGCTGTGTCAATAGTAAAAAATAATATAAAAAAAAGCTCGGTTTTTGTTCACATTTGGCTTAAGGTACCAAGTGCTCAGCCAGTGAACAATGTCGTTGATACAGGTCTTAACTTTGGGCTAGAGGGTGGCGTGAGATGGGGAGGAAGCAAGGACAGTTGTATCATCTGCAAACAAAGAAATATTGGGAATTGCATAGGGGAGGTCTTTAACGCATGTGAGGAAGAGCAGGGGACCTATAATGGAGCCCTGGGGCACTCCGGATGTCACATACTCGGGGTCAGATAAGGTTCCATTCACTGTGACGCACTGATTTCGGTCCAAGAGGTAGCTAGTTATCAAGGCGAGTAGGGAGCCGGAGACACCATGGGCACGAAGTTTGGCGATCAGGCCCTTGTGCCACACGGTGTCGAAGGCCTTGGAGAGGTCGAAGAAACAGATGCAGGAGACCTTCCGCTGGTCTTTTAGGGAGCAGAGGTATTGGATTATGCGGGACAATTGCAAGGATTGCGCACATGTACAGCCTCGACCTGTGTTTGAGCTGGGAGAGCTGTCGGAGTCACCTGAGAGTGTTGCTTCCAGCGTTCGCGTTGGTACTGGTCGAAAGTCGCCGACACGGCTCCCCGCACGGGACTCTGTTGGCATCGTAAATGTGGACCACCTCATGAAACAGTTCCGCACCTGCATCAGCGATCTTTTAGAGGAGCGGATGGAAACGGTCCTAGATTAGTAGAAGGTACGAAGGGGGTTCTAGAACAAAGTTGACCCCGGAAGTGACCTTTCGATGGGTTGACATGACCCTGTCAATTTTTGACGTGACCGTGTCAGAAATGTGACAGGTTATTTCGACATTACTTTATTTTGACATGTTGACGTGTTTCAATCACGTGCTTACCTGAAATGTCACGATTAAACTTCTGGACACTTTCCATCCCGGTTCAAAATTGCCCACATCACCCCGATATTGAAGTCAAAACAAGACCCCCGTAATTGCCCTTCCAATCACCGCCCGGTGTCTCTCACGTCTATTCTCGCCAAACTCCTTGAGCAGCTCGTGTTCTCTCGTCTCCAGGTGTTTTTCCAAGAACGTTGCCCGTTCCATGAAGATCAATTTGGTTTCCGGAAGCACCGGTCGACCGCGCAACTCCTCACGAAGGTAACGAATGATTGGCTGCTAGCCCGCGAAGGGGGTCTGCATACAGCTGTTGTTTGCGTTGACCTGAAGAAGGCATTTGATACCGTGGAACACCAGCAACTTCTCATCGCAATCGCGGCCGTGGGTATTTCTGGCATAGCCCTGGCTTGGTTGCAGTCATACCTCCGTGGACGACAGCAGCGCGTGGTTACCTACATCGGAACGTCTCCTCTGGTACCAGTTACTAGTGGCGTACCTCAAGGCACCATTCTGGGCCCTGTGCTCTTCAATTTATATGTGCAGAAGCTGCCGCTCACAGCTGATGCTCTTTCCTGCAAGCTTCCGATGTTCGCGGATGACATGACGCTGTATGCCAGTAGAAGGTCGCCAAATGAAGCTGTCAACGCCGTCAACAAGGTACTTTCAGTGCTTGCTCTAGATCTTGCGGACCTAGGGTTGTCAGTCAACTCTGCCAAAACTGTCGCCATGGTCATTTCCAAACTCCCCCTGCACCTGTCTGTTCCTGTGATACTCAACGATCAGGTATTGACCCGCGTTACCAGCACCCGAATCCTGGGGGTCATCATTGATGACCGCCTAACGTGGTCGCCTCACATTGACTTTGTAATTCGCAAGACATGTGCTAAGGTTGGCGCTCTTCGTCGGTCCTTTCGGCAATTGAGCAGGAAGGCCAGGAGGCAATTTATTGTATCAGTCATTCTACCTGATCTTTTGTACTGTTGCTCGTGTTTTGTAACGAAGCTGTCCGCTAAGGACCGCCAAAGGCTCTCTACTGTGTTCCGCCGTGCTGTGCGAGCTACCTGTGGTGCTAAGTCACAGGACGACATCACGCCATTATTGACCACATTGGCGATTTATCCATTTGAACACTATGTAATTCTCAACTTTGCCCAGTTTATTCATAGAAATCATGTCATCATCTCACTGTCTACCCTAACGGAATTATTTCCACCGATCACAACAGGCCTTAGAACTAGAAGCCACTCTAATGCTTCCATTGCCACATTATATATATTTATATTTATTACAACATCTCAAGACTCGGTGGAAACACCGGCCAATGTTAAAGAGAGTGGGTGATTGCCAACCACGGCGATAAATAAAAGTAAGGGGAGGGAAAAAGAAAGAGTAGCAAAATGAACAGCAACAACTCCGTAAAGAAAGAGAAAGATAATGTCAAATAAAAACAGTGAAAAACACAGAGACGCAAAGGACATGTGGATAATGAGCTATGCATGTCGTGGTAAATAAGGGGCGGCACCGATCTTAAACAGGCGGAGTGAGGTCACATCTAAGCACCGGACAACTGATGGAGTAAATTCTTTTTCTAATCGTGCCGCAATTTTTTTAATACACTGCCTGCCGAGTGGCGCAGACACCACCGTACCTCTACATTTGCAAACCAACTCAGGGATCTTTTTAAAGACCCAGTGGCGTTTAAGAAGTATTTTGACCTTCTTTTTGGAATCTGTTGAGTTTCTCGATGATCTTGATAGTTCTTGTACTAAGCTTGAAGTTGACTTGGTGTTTGATTACTGTACTGCTTGATGTCTGGATTCCAATTTTTTCTATTTTTTCTTTTCTTTTCTTTTCCTTTCCTTTCCACTTACCCCGTTATTGGCCCTCTTAAGAGTTGTGTGTATCACTGTTGAGGCATCCGATGGTAAATAAAATAAATACTACTACTAACTATTTTTGTGATTAATATGCATGTGGGGTGTTGTGAGAACTCAGTTTTACGATACACGTCATCAGAATAATTATGATGAGCCTTCGTTTTCCTGTAACACCCGCGTTAAGATGATAATAACACCCCTCATGATGTGCTGAGAATGCAACTCATCCATATGACGATCCTCATACATGAAAATCCAGACAAAGACATTATTATCATTGCCCGCATCTGTAAGCACACTCTATGTATGCTGAATTTTTGCTGGTATATACATGTATGTAAGCTCCCCCCCCCCCCGCCCCCCCCCCCCCTGCCTCATGACCCCAGTATTCTCACTACTAAAGCTGCAGATACGTGTACATGTACATGTACCACCACTGCATGATGACTTTTTGTTGGTGTGTAAGCTCCCCCACCTCACTCCTCAGCCTCGAAGCGCATGACCCCAGTGCGCTCGCTAGTACAATAGTAGTAGTAAAGCTCCAGATACCACCACTGCATGGAGCACGTACATGCTGACAGTGGTGCATCAATCTATCAATGACAATGTCACTGAGATGTTGTGGGTGACAGGAGATCCTCAATGGTTGTGCATGCTAACACGGTCAGAGATGACAGGAGACGCTATCTACTCACACATGAAAGAGCAAAGCCGCTCGAATGTTCTATGCTAGCTAGCACACACTATCACGTCCTCAGTCCGAGCATTAGCATTGTTGTGCATGCTGACGCTGTCGGAGCTAACCATGACATAATTATATTGGAAGCGATGATAAAATCATTTCTACATGAAACAACAAGGCCACTCGAATGTTCTGTATGCTAGCACACACTATCACTACCTAACCGATGGCAGGTTGGAGCTAGCTTGGCGAGAGGGATTGGAAGCTATGATAGTACCATCTCCACATGAAACGACAAAGCCGCTGGAATTTTCTAGCACACCATACTCAACCTACACAAGTAGGATGTCCAGTTTAGTACTCTTATTCAGAAGAAACAGTTTTGCACAAATCGAGGTCAATCTCAAAGACGCCGTCCACATCTCCAAGGGGGTGTCTCTAGAGACTTTGCTGTGCAATCGCACAGCCTTTACTCGCATATACCTCGAGTTATACTGAATTTGCTGACATGATGATGATTGTATTCTTAGGTCCTCTCAGGAGACTTTGCAGAGGGGAGACGGGCGCCAGATCTCAAAACAGCCGCAGACTGCAAACAGACTAGGAACATATTGAATTTGTCTTATCTACGTTGGTAGGCATGCAGGTTAACAAGTCTCGGCACTAGCGTTGCAGCTGCCTGCATGCTCGCAGTATACAATTATAATGCCTTTGTATTCTATTAGGGATATTAACTCAGTAGCAAGAGCAGGGTATAAATAGCTATGATCTGCTCACCCGCAGTATCAGTTTTTAGAAACAATTAATTTTACCAGTATCTCTATCTCCAGTGTTTTCGTCCAAAATGCTTTCTAGAACATCAGTAGAATTTGTGATTGATGGCGTAGCCAAAGGGCTACAGACAAGACATAAGTCCAAGGGTTGTTGTTGTTGTTGTTTATTTATTTTACATCGCATAGCAAACGGGCAGTTCTCCCAATATTATGAAAGCGATGACAACCAGTAAGAAAAATCAGAAATGAAGAGAAAAATAAATGAAAAATAAAATACGAAAATGGAAGTAGCAATGAGGGGAGGCAGGGTCAAGACGAGCAGAAAAAATGGATCTCAATGGATGGGCCAGGGGGAGGGGAAGGTTGCGACCCAACTAACCTCGAGTGGTCATGCCGGTTGGCGGGCCTTGCAATACAATTCGGGACGACAACAGCTCACTGGCGATTCCAGAACGGATTCTAAATGTCAGGAGTTGGAGCTTGCATTTCCCTCGTTCCAGCACTGGGCAGACACCCAGCCTGGTGTACAGGAGAAGAGTGTGGGCCAATGGGTGCTCATTGGCCACGCAACAGATGCAACGTTTATCCAGTTTGGCTACTGTGTTCCACTGCTCAGCGGACAGTCCTGGGAGAAACGCATTCGACGCATATAGAATGTCCTGTATGACAAGGGCAAGGGTAAGAAATACCCAGAGTTTTCGCCCGCTAGGAGCTACCACTACACGGAGGGTCCAATCGCCTCTATTAAAGTCAAAGGAGTGGCCCGAAAAGGGAAGTATGGCCAAGTAATTGTCGAACTCACCAAGAAGCTCCGGTGCGTTGTTGCAGCGCTCTACGAGTATCACCCTCCATACGGAGAGCGCTTCAAAGTGAGAGGGTAGACCGAATAGCAACAAACTATTATCCAGCGAAGATTAGCAGCGAAGATGGCACAACCAAACACGGCCGTGACGTGTATATGAAGGGAACATCTACGGTACCCATTGAAGCGTTCAAGGTTCGAACGCTCGAGGATTACTATGTCTATCCAGCGACAATTTCATGGAAGAAAGAGAGCAGGGTGTACAAATGTACCCTGGGGGTCATCCCCTGCAACCATGTCGGGGAGGCTAGAACTACCCAGCGTACATGCAAACCCAACGAGGCCAACATCCTCATTGCTTCGTGTGATACTATGGATCAACTGATGAAGGCATTTGAAGAGAATTGGACATCAGCCTCATCCACAGGAGAAGAGCAATAGGAGGAGGACGATACGCTTGCCGAGCTGTTCGCCTGAATGCTGGTAAGCAATGTATTTTAATACAATAATTGCACAACACAACCCAGACATTCAAACACCTCCCCGTACTATACTCACACATACACTTACACACTTATCACTTCTCGCTGAAAACGCTTCTTTATTCTGGTTTCTAGTAGTAGTAGTATAAGACGTACGAAAAAGATGTGTAGGTAGTTAGAAGAAACACTTGTATGATAGATGTGGAACTAGTAAGAACGAAACAGATATGAAAGAACTCCACTTGGAGTGTGGGTATAAATTATTATTCATTCGGTCTTACGATTTGTGCTTTGTATGCTACACTCTTTATCTTGATCTCTCGTCCTGAATTGAAAATGTATCGACTTCGCTTTCGTATCTTGCTAATTCTCACTTTCATCCGTCCATCATCGAATGGGATTTCTTGAAATGTAATGGTCTCACTGTTCTTGACGCGAACGATTTCATCTCCTTCTTGCTGCTCTTGGGGAGGGTTATCAACTTGATTCTCCATCTGAAAGTCACAATGTAAAAAGCAAACAAAACAAAAACCAAAAAATGTATAATAATTTACTTTTTCCTACTCTGCTGTATACAGCAGCCCTGGGCGAGTTGTTTATTGAAATGTGGCATTTTTTTCTTGGTGTACTTCCGGATGTCCAGCTATACAACAAAATCAGGGTGGCTATGGTCAGTTCTTGAGCTTGATCCGGAAACCTTGCACGTTAACTAGCTGTAAAATGGTTCAAAGCGCAAACTTGAGTGACACGACTGGATTTTATTGAGTAGCGTTGTACGTTTTGGTGGGGTGGGGGGGGGGGAGGAGGGGGCTCTCTTCCTGCTACTTAACATGCAAGGTTTCCGGATCAAGCTCAAGAACTGACCATTGCCACCGTGATCTTGTTGTATAGCTGGACATAGGGTAGTACACCAAGTAAAAAATGCCACATTTCAATAAACAACTCGCCCAGGGCTGCTGTATACAGCAGAGTAGGATAAAGTAAATTATTATACATTTTTTGGTTTTTGTTTTGTTTCCTTTTTACATTGTGACTTTCAGATGGAGAATCAAGTTGATAACCCTCCCCAAGAGCAGCAAGAAGGAGATGAAATCGTTCGCGTCAAGAACAGTGAGACCATTACATTTCAAGAAATCCCATTCGATGATGGACGGATGAAAGTGAGAATTAGCAAGATACGAAAACGAAGTCGATTCATTTTCAATTCAGGACGAGAGATCAAGATAAAGAGTGTAGCATACAAAGCACAAATCGTAAGAACAAATGAATAATAATTTATACCCACACTCCAAGTGGAGTTCTTTCATATCTGTTTCTTTCTTACTAGTTCCACATCTATCATACAAGTGTTTCTTCTAACTACCTACACATCTTTTTCGTACGTCTTATACTACTACTACTAGAAACCAGAATAAAGAAGAGTTTTCAGCGAGAAGTGATAAGTGTGTAAGTGTATGTGTGAGTACAGTGCGGGGAGGTGCTTGCATGTCTGGGTTGGGTTGTACAATTATTGTATTGAAAAACACATTGCTTACCAGCATTCAGGCGAACAGCTCGGCAAGCGTATCATCCTCCTCCTCATGCTCTTCTCCTGTGGATGAGGCTGATGTCCACTTCTCTTCAAATGCCTTCATCGGTTGATCCATCGTATCACACGGAACAATTAGGATGCAGGCCTCGTTGGGTTTGCATGTACGCTGGGTAGTTCTAGCCTCCCCGACATGGTTGCAGAGGATGACCCCCAGGGTACATTTGTACACCCTGCTCTCTTTCTTCCATGAAATTGTCGCTGGATAGACATAGTAATCCTCGAGCGTTCGAACCTTGAACGCTTCAATGGGTACCGTAGATGTTCCCTTCATATACACGTCACAGCCTTGTTTGGTTGTGCCATCTTCGCTGCTAATCTTCGCTGGATAATAGTTTGTTGCTATTCGGTCTAGCCTCTCACTTTGAAGCGCTCTCCGTATGGAGGGTGATACTCGTAAGAGCGCTGCAACAACGCACTGGAGCTCCTTGGTGAGTTCGACAATTACTTGGCCATACTTCCCTTTTCGGGCCACTCCTTTGACTTTAGTAGACGCCATTGGACCCTCCGTGTAGTGGTCGCTCCAACCGGGCGAAAGCTCTGGATATGTCCTACCCTTGGACTTACGTCTTGTCTGTAGCCCTTTGGCTACGCCATCAATCACAAATTCTACTGATGTTCTAGAAAGCATTTTGGAGGAAAAAACTGGAGAGAGGATTACTGGTAAATTGTTTCTAAAAACTGATATTGCGGGTGAGCAGATCATAGCTATTAATACCCTGCTCTTGCTACTGAGTTAGTATCCCTATTAGAATACAAAGGCATTATAATTGTATACTGCGAGCATGCAGGCAGCTGCAGCGCTAATGGATCTCTTGCCATTTTTTCCAATTATTTACTCCTCAGGTTAACACTGTCTATCGCTTTTCTGGACCTATCGCTTTTTTCTTTGCCCAAGAAGAAGTAGTTGCAGCCAAAGCTCATGCGTATCGGCTCATCAAGGCCACCCCGGGAACGTCGCTCATTGGCTACAACCATAGAAACGGCACTGTAAAAACCTGAACTGGGATTCATACTTGGCACGCGCACAATGGCAGTCGACCTTGCAGGTATAGCTTTTTTATGTGTTGGATCAGATTAGTTGAGGGTAACGTAATGCAATTTCTGTGGAAGAGAGGAGAGGGCGTATGTGGCAAATGGTGTGTACATGTGCAGGATTCAGGATTGTGGCCATCACCTCATGATCAGTTTTGGTCCTGACTTCCATGTACCTGTGTTACATGCGCGATGCGACCACGGTAACACAGAACATAAAATACAATGAGAATGATGTCAGCTGGCATCGACATAATATAACCTGCATGCATGTGCAGTATGCAGTCCAGTACATGGCTGTGGGTTTAAAAGAAGCATGAACTCATGTGTGCGGTAGTCTTGGAAGGCGTGTGGCCGAACAGCGATGTAAATGTCGATAAGACCGACGCAATGTGTGTATCGACCGTAGGAAGAGCATAGGAGACACAACGTACAAGGAAAGACTCCGTCATGCACAAGTTTAGGGAAGTGATAAGATCAGCTGTGTAGGCTTTCGACAGTGTAGCTACAAGTCAAGAGCCATGCGATGCGTGTACGTGTACGCGTCCGTGTGCATGTTACATAACTGGAGTGGAAATAGATGTACTAGCACTATTGTGTGTTGGTGAGTTTCATGACATTGAATTGCTGCATGAAGTTGATTGTTCCAACTAGGAACACACGCTTCTTGCCGAACTTGACACTTGACTGACTCACGACTGCCATCCGGAGCACACGAGGAGCACGTCCCATCTTCCACTCGGCAAACCTGCAAGAAAGCACCACTCCCTGCTCAATACACGGTGATTCGGGGAATTCACCCCTCATCAGTTGAGCTTGAGTAGGCTGAGGAAGATTGTGCCTGAAAAGCACCACTTATAATAATACTGCTCTCCAGGCCAAACCATCACCAGGGATACAAACTTACAGAGACGCTTTGTTTCCAGCGCAGCGCGACAAACACCTCGTGAAGCTCCAGGCAGCAGCGTGAGTCAGAGTCGCTCATGGAGTTGTGATAAACAGACGTTGAGAGCCAGTATAGCTATTCGCAACGCTGTCACCTCCAACAACTAGTCGCACGTCCGCGTGAGGGACAACAATACGAACTTAGAAGTTGCGACTTCGGCGGTAATAGTCATGAAGTTGATTGTTCCAACTAGGAACACACGCTTCTTGCCGAACTTGACACTTGACTGACTCACGACTGCCATCCGGAGCACACGAGGAGCACGTCGCACCTTCCACTCGGCAAACCTGCAAGAAAGCACAACTCCCTGCTCAATACACCGTGTTTCGGGGAATTCACCCCTCATCACAACTCCATGAGCGACTCTGACTCACGCTGCTACCTGGAGCTTCACGAGGTGTTTGTCGCGCTGGAAACAAAGCGTCTCTGTAAGTTTGTATCCCTGGTGATGGTTTGGCCTGGAGAGCAGTATTATTATAAGTGGTGCTTTTCAGGCACAATCTTCCTCAGCCTACTCAAGCTCAACTGATGAGGGGTGAATTCCCCGAAACACCGTGTATTGAGCAGGGAGTGGTGCTTTCTTGCAGGTTTGCCGAGTGGAAGGTGGGACGTGCTCCTCGTGTGCTCCGGATGGCAGTCGTGAGTCAGTCAAGTGTCAAGTTCGGCAAGAAGCGTGTGTTCCTAGTTGGAACAATCAACTTCATGACTATTACCGCCGAAGTCGCAACTTCTAAGTTGAATTGCTGCATTGCATTCTTCTTCCATGTACATGTACGTACTTTCCACATGTTCAATCGAACTTTCTCCAGCACTACCAGGTACATGCAGGTCAGCATCGGTTGTAGCAAGGGATGAATAGTACACAGACGATACTGCTTTCCGTCTTTCTCCTCACCTACGTCGCTGTATTCCGTTTATAAAGGAAACGACACATTTTTCATCTTCTACGATCAACAAGTGCTTCAAATACATCTCTCATCTATTTTTCCCTGTCCCGAAATGGCTGAACCCGCCCCTAAACGTTTAGCTTCCGTGACCGATGCCGATGTAGACTCCGTGGTAGCGGGTCGTTCGCCGAAAAGTACAAAGAACAGTACGAAAATCTGGGTGTCTGTGTTAGAAACATTCATGAAGAAATCTAGTTTGACGTTGGACCTAAAAACATGCTTCAAAGATGACCTCTGCCATGTGCTTTGTAAGTGTTACGTCAGAATGAGGACGAACAAGGGTGACCTATCATAATTTCCAGTTCATGGTGAAATAAATATTACCGGCCACTTTGAACTCGATCTTTCCTGGACCGAGCGCTGTTGTTCGTCGGTTGTGCCGTAGTAAATTGCCGAGTGAAGTAACAAAAATTTAGTTGTTAGGGAGGTGGGCCATGTATGAACCACGATCCTACACAGTTGCGTCGGGCATGCCGCTCTGATCTTGACCTCGGTCATGCGAGTGATCTTGCCCTCGGTCGAGACGCCCTCGGGGCTGCGCCCCTTGGCCGTCTCGACCTCGGGCAAGATCACTCACAGACCTCGGTCAAGATCAGAGCGTCTTGCCCTCGCAAATGTGTAGGATTGTGTATTTCATATCCTACACAGTTGCGAGGGCAAGACGCTCTGATCTTGACCGAGGTCTGTGAGTGATCTTGCCCGAGGTCGAGACGGCCAAGGGGCACAGCCCCGAGGGCGTCTCGACCAAGGGCAAGATCACTCGCATGACCGAGGGCCAGATCAGAGCGGTATGCCCGACGCAACTATGTAGGATCGTGGTTCATACATGGCCCACCTCCCGAACAACTAAATTTTTGTTACTTCACTCGGCAATTTACTACGGCACAACCGACGAACAACAGCGCTCGGTCCAGGAAAGATCAAGTTCAAAGTGGCCGGTAATATAATCACCATGAACTGGAAATTATGATAGGTCACCCTTGTTCGTCCTCATTCCGACGTAAACGTTTTGCTTCCGTGACCGATGCCGATGTAGACTCCGTGGTAGCGGGTCGTACGCCGAAGAGTACAAAGAACAGTACGAAAATCTGGGTGTCTGTGTTAAAAACATTCATAAAGAAATCTAGTTTGGCGTTGGACCTAAAAAGATGCTCCAAAGATGACCTCTGCCATGTGTGTGTGTTAGGGGCGGTTTTAATCATTTCGGGACAGGGAAAAATAGATGAGAGAATGGGAAAAATAGATGAGAGAATCTCTCATCTATTTTTCCTCAGATGTATTTGAAGCACTTGTTGATCGTAGAAGATGAAAAATGTGTCGCTTCCTTGTATAAACGGAATACAGCGACGTAGGTGAGGAGATGGACGGAAAGCAGTATCGTCTGTGTACTAGTATTTCATCTCTTGCTACAACCAATGCTGACCTGCATATACATGTACCTGGTAGTGCTGGAGAAAGTTTCAATGAACATGTGCCATGATGTGGAAATTACGCACGTGCAGGAAGAATGCAGTGCAATTGCAATTCAATGTCATGAAACTCACCAACACACAATAGTGCTAGTACATCTATTTCCACTCCAGTTATGTAACATGCACACGGACGCGTACACGTACACGCATCGCATGGCTCTTGACTTGTAACTACACTGTCGAAAGCCTACACAGCTGATCTTATCACTTCCCTTAACTTGTGCATGACGGAGTCTTTCCTTGTGTCTCCTATGCTCTTCCTACGGTCGGTACACACACGGCGTCGGTCTTATCGACATTTACATCGCTGTAGCTTCCACTTTCCAATCTCTCTCGCCAAGCTAGCTCCATCCTGTCATCGTTTAGGTAGTGATAGTGTGTGCTAGCATACAGAACAAACGAGCGCCTTTGCTGTTTCATGTTCACATTAATTTTGTTCCTTTTTTCAGTCGTTGCATGTTATAGACTAGTGGACCTACAGCAGACTGTTCATCTGTTTGGTGATATTTTCTTCCTCTGTTTGTGAGTCCCTTTCCATCAATATGGCAGCTTGTTTTGATTTCCTTTTTTTCAATTCATTTTGCTCTACTTCCTGTTTTGTTTCCGCCACTGCCCCTCACCTTGCGCTCAGTTCTCTGAGTGGAGGGCGGCGTGACCCCAAGGGGTAGCTGATTGATAGTAGTAGTAGTAGTAGTAGTGTGTGTGTGTGTGTGTGTGTGTGTGTGTGTGTGTGTGTGTGTGTGTGTGTGTGTGTGTGTGTGTGTGTGTGTGTGTGTGTGTGTGTGTGTGTGTGTGTGTGTGTGTGTGTGTGTGTGTGTGTGTGTGTGTGTGTGTGTACTTCAAACAGCTGTGTGGTGGATACCAGGCTAAAAATAGTGGCGGTTAATTCATCAGCCTTGCAAGCTGTTGGATGGTGTAATCCCTGCACAAGTTGCTATGTCCAACATAGCTGTTCGCTATCATCGCTTCCGCGATGGACATGTCTTAGTAGTAGAAGGAGGGTGTGTGTGTGTGTGTGTGTATGTGTGTGTGTGTGTGGTGTGTGTGTGTGTGCATGCTCATTGAATAGTCTAAGTTAAACGACATTTTCTTCTTTGATTCATAAGTAGGGACTGTGCTTGCGAATGAGAACACCATTCCTTACTTTGAGTTCTTTTTTGAAAATTAGACACAAAAGAAGAGTATTATGTACATGTGTACATGTATGCACAAATAACAAAAACGGGAATATTGAAACGATTTTTACTTCTGTGATGGAACTACTAAGTACTCAATAGATTCATGTGCTGTATTGAGTAAAACTCAACCAAATTCGAGTAAAACTCAACCAAATTCCAAAAATTAAAGCATGTTGTGGACAGACATGCTAATGCAATCGATCGTTACATGTAATTCAAAATGTACTAATTATGATAGACTGAGAACAATCATGTCAAAAACTAGAACTGACAAAATAATAAAAAAGACGATAAGAAGGGTCTAGTCAATCATTATCATCATTGAATACTTGAAACGGTAACAACTAGCCGTGACTAACACTGTTAGTGTTAACAAGGGCGGGTGAAGTGGACTATCAAAATAAGGAGGTATACAATCACGAAGTTCGAGATGAATAACATTGCAATATACAATGTAGTGTGGGGTGTCAAATGAACGTCCATGTTTATACGTGTCTTCGTGTGTCTGCGTGCGCGTGTGTGTCGGTGTGATCGCCGCGGCCATCGGTTGTTGACACGGGACGCTGTTTAGATGATAATTGGACTATTCTTCGCGTTCTTCGTCTTCTTTCTTTTCGTCTTCTTGCACACATTCTGGTCTTCTTTGCTTCTCTGAAAGCGGTAGCTTTTCTGGCCGCAAAGGAAACTAGTTTTTTTCCATAATTCTTCATGGCGTTCACTAGCTCCGGTTTCATCCATAGCTTCTGATCAGGCGATCCTGATATTGATGAAAGTAGATGGCTTCCCAAGCCGCTGCATAGAATTTCACGACTGGGGCGAATTGACTTAGCCAAACTCTTCCAGAATTCTTCATATTCGTTGAGAGCCATGAAGTAATTCTCGGGATTCAATGTCTTAAGCCTACCCATCATCAGCAGCTTCAGAACTGAGTGCTTTTCTGAGAGCTTTGCGGCCATGTCGACCAATGTTCGGGACTTATCCATATCTTCGCCCAGATCATAGTTGTCGCAATAGTTGATATCACAATGGTAGTACTTGTAAGGGTTATACGAGTCCGTCCACTCATCATCATCGTCGATAAGGGGAAATGCGTTGAGATCTTCAAGTTCCAGAGCTGATAACAATGTCCTGTCTTTCTGGGCTAAATTGTGCAGGGAATGCGCAATTTTCTCAAGCCTCCGCGAGCGGTTAACGTAAGGTACCGGTATGTATTTGGTCATCCTTGAAACAAGTGGTTCCATCGAGTTGATAATCACTCCTTGACGCGTTTTCTTCGATCCGAAACGCTTGAACAAATCTGCCACATTTCTAAACAGGTACTGCAATGGTTCAAACCGAAGGGAACTCAAGTCTTTGGTCGACTTAACGTTTCGGTCGACATCCTTCAGCAAAAGGTTTGGTAGGAACTCTCGATCTTCTTGTGCATGTAGTAAATGGCGTTCGGCGAGTGACTTGAACAGGCCAGCGCTGTCCCAGCTTGTGGTATGACTCAACTGCTGGCAGTATCCACTCTAGGCACGACAGTGTGATAATCGACTGCTTCTTTTCTCTGCCGACCAAACCAACATCCACATCGCTGCCGTAAATGCAATGCATGGTATCTATGCACCGGCTATGATACAGGCCGGCCACACCGGTGACAATTTCCAGGTTTCTGGCAACGTCTATATATGACATGTCCAAACCAGGACTGAGTTGATAGCGTTGCTGCACGCATGGGACAAAGAATACACAAATTGATAGTGAAAACAACTTATTTGTGCATTCGTGAGGCATATCGGTTGACAATTGGACCTGATCATTATGATAGTACAGCCAGTTTTCCTTAGACGCTTCCGTCTGTGATTTTCTCAATCTAAATAATAGAATGGAAGTGGAAGATTCATTGGACTTCTCGTGTGCTCTGGATGGTTGTCGTGAGTCAGTCAAGTGAGAATTCCAGTCGGCAGGAATAGCGCAAGCTCACACGTAGGGAGCAACACACAATTCCCCGGAAATAGTAAAGTATAATTGCAACGAGACGTATACGGACAAAACGGCTGCATTTCGAGTGTGAACAGGAGACGGCGTTGTGTGCCGACTCCTCCCCCCCCCCCCCCAACAACAAAACTGCATACTAGAGTTCTTTAGCATTTCAAACACTAAGCTCCCCATGATAATTCACCGAATTTCTAACATGATTCATTCTCGCCATTGAACTTGCAAAATGCAAGCTCCGTTTCCTTATGCACCATGTTCACACCACCAGCATTAGCTCTATTCTCAAACAGTAACTCCAACATCCCAGGAACACCCGTAGTAATGACAATTGCAAATACGTTGTGCCCCTCTAACGCTGGGAACACCTGGCAACAGCTGACCATTGGTTTCCGCCGTGAAGCTTTGGAACACCCTGCCACAGGAGATCACCTCCACTTGTCGCCATAATTCGTTAGAACTAATGCTGAAAGTGTTCGTTCATGGTTAACCTAGCCGAACATTACCTCCCTTGAGCATTTGCCCTCATTTCCCCGTTCTTGTCTGATTGTAAAGTTTGTCAGAAATTGGCTTATAATTACCAGTACATGTATTTTCCCTATATTTCTCTCATTTTCTCGAGACACTTTTCATTTTTTATTCTATCGCCATTATAATATTGGACATCAATGCCCGATTGTTTTGCAATCTAAATTAGAACTTCAAGTAAACAAACTACTTACCCGACATAGATGTCTAAACGTGTGTTCCTTGAACAGCATCGACGGAACCTGCCTGGAGGTTCAAAGCAGCTGAAAGATGTCCCGGATGGACAACAAGGGCAGTGTATTTTCTAGCCACACGTCGAATACAATGCTGTCCATTCCACACGCGGTTGACGTTAATTCCCTTGACGTGGTATCAATAGTCAATAGGTTGTTGACCCTCCGTTGCCAAGGTTTGCTCAGAGGCCTGGTCTTGTATTCCCCGTTCTCAACGGAATGACCTGGAGGTCCGCACAACCAACAAACACACACATACCCACACACACACACACACACACACACACACACACACACACACACACACACACACAAACACACACGCACACGCACACACACACACACACACGAAGAGGAACACATGCACAAAAGCAATCATACAAGCAGCCAGGCATATAGAAACATACTTCACCAATACAGAATTGTTGGTCGATAGTGTCATAGAGTTGCATAAACAAGGCATCATTACAACTCCTTGCACTATTTGTTTGGATGGAATCATTCCTGGATGACGACCCTATATGGCTATAGCCGCCATCGTCATAAAGAATTCAGTTTTTGGAGTTTGGAGTTGAGAAGTGAAGTTTCCTGAATGTGCAAGTGGCTGCGTTGGAGTTTGTGGACAATTAGAATTTTTTTCACCAATTGGAGATCATGACATGGGTAAAGTGTGAAGATATACTTTCGGGTAGTCTTAGGTAGATCACTACCTTGGGTAAGTCAAGTAACGTCAGAAAGCGGCATCAAGAAATAACGATTTCCTTGCGTCAAGCATAAACAGATGCTGGGAATTCAATTGCAGTAGTCGGTGTTTCTTGGCGTGCAGACTCAAAAAACACCAGCAGATACTGAAGAAGAATATTATTTTGAAGGATCAATTGGGGAAGTGAACTGCCTGAAAAGAGAAAAAATTCAGGCAGTTCACTTCCCCAATTGATCCTTTGAATTTGAAGTTTTCCCAATCCTTTCAAAACATTATATTGACTAGCACTATTCTTTTAACCCTTTAGGGGTCGAATTGTTTTGAGGATTGTTCGTCAAACTTGAGGCGGCATTAAAAAGTATCAAATATCTGAACAACCGTTCACAATTACTAACATAACACCTATATTTTTCCGAACAAGGACAGAAAAAGGAATCCAATAGAGAAAATCAGAGCTCAATCTGACAATGTGAGGTTGCCAGCCGTTGCTCTAAATGTAGGAAATGCTTGCAAAATGGTCGGAAACCCAAAACCAAGGTCAGAGTGGACCAACCAGATTGCCCATAGTCTCTGGTAATGTGATCTGGTGTGACAGAGTTGATCGTAGGTTCCTACAAAGAGTGACAAACTGATCCAAATCTAAAATATTACTGCACTCATGAGCTTTTTGCATATTCAGACAGTTGAACGTCAACTTTTTCTTCGTGCCTGTAGTTCAAAACTTTTAGTTGCAACCTAGAAACCTAGAAAGCACAGGTTTCAAGTAGAAAATTGTCTTGAGAATCGAATTGCCAAAAATCCAATAAAAAAAGTCAAAGAATTGGCGAAAATTGGTGATCAAAGCACTGCATGTTTGACATACGGATTAATCCGTACTATGACCCCTAAAGGGTTAATATAGCTATGAATAGGATGAAGGCCGCAGACACTATTCTTTGTGAATAATAATATTATTCCTTGGCCCAGTGTCAGCGAGAATCGACCTATGGGTGAAAATATTTCTTGACAGAAAAAGTGATTTTCTGCAACGGCAAAAATCTCTTGCTTCGCGCTGTGCACATCCAAACAAAAATTACTTCATTGCGATAATGAAAGCTTTTGATTGTCCTAAAAGTGTAGTAGGAACGTTCGCTCACGATGGCCAACTGCTGTCCATCTCTGCCAGAAGTCATTGGACTTCCTAGTTTGGAATCGTCGCGTCTGGTAGAGAACAACAACAGTTCTCACAAGATGTTTTTGTCGACACCCAATTCCTATTTTAGCAACGAGAAATTCAACTTTATTTATGCGCTCCGCCAAAGGAGCTCTTTGCTGGTGGAAGTACTTTCTGACATCTTGAAATCCTCGTAGGGCCCTTCTGATTTTAGGACAGATCCTGTCAGGGGAAATACCCAACGAGGAGACACTAGTGAGGCGACGGCGACAGAAGCGGTTCAACTGAAATGTCCTGGATCAACTCGAGTTAGGACGAAAGACCTCTGCCGCTTATGACATGATCTGTCACCCTGAACTCCGTGCTGTACACCAAAATTCTAGCATGGTGCCAGAGCTGAACTAACCTGTGTCTGTTGTGATCTATGAACTCTCTGCGCTCAGCGCTGGAATCATGGCACACTGACGCGTATGCTACCACTGAGTTTCCCACAGAGATCAAATTTGCAGCAGAACCATGATGGACTCCATATACCACAGAATCATGTACAAGATGAAGTCCATGCTGTTAGAATGTTGTGTCTGTGCCATATTCCCTGTGGCATGCACAGATTGGGACTCCAGGTGTAGTTGTAGCTACTCTCCCTCCTGTTCTGGACTTCTGTGGGTTTTCAGCAGACTTGGGAGGGTGCAAGCAATTTTCATTGGTCCGCAGTGATGAGGATCAAGACCATCCATGCTCTACGCCAGAGGTTGCGCGAGAGTTGTTGTGCAACAACAACTGGATGGCTGATTTATTCACTGCCTTTTGTAACACACAGTATTCTGATGTGGAAAACGCTGTGATAAATTGTTGTATTTCCTGATATGTACCTATGCTTGTTTAAAAAAATTTGAACACTCTACGATGAAGGAGACGGCTATGGCGGAGTTTTGAACTTGTCATTTGCATGCCTGACGTTGCGACGACGTCGCTGCGTTCCAGCACGGGTTGTTTGACTGCTGAGGCAAAGAATGTGGTATCATCGTGCTGGTCTCGTCCAGAGCTTTCCAACGAGCCCAAGATTATAAAAATCGAATGAGTACAACTAAAGTTATGACCTGGCAAAGCTGAAATTTCGTTCGACGTTTCAATGGGTGAAATTTATATGACGGTTAAAGGGTTAAGAAGCTTCTGGGTCATTGATATTGATTTGTTCCATCTAATACTTTGCCACGTGATCACTAGATATAGGGAGTTGAATCACGTGACCGGGCACTTACATTGGGTCTCTACACGCGGATGTACGCATGGCCAGGTGGGCAGCGTCGCGTTTTTTTTTTTAATGTTTTGCTGCAAGCTCAAATTTTTGAGCAAGAAGACAGCCATTTCCTGGTTCGTGAAAACAGTAGCTTTTGTTTGGTGTGTCGCTTGCCGTCATAGAACCGTTTTCCGACGTCCAAAGTTCATTTCGATCGTGTTTTTCAGTGCTTTCTTCTGGTTGCTCGCCGAGGAAACGCTCATATTCGTGTAGAGCACCCTCGAATTTAGTAAGATCGAGTCGTCCTGCAACTTCAGGAATTAGCAAAAGTCTGCCAAATTACCTGATCGATGGCAAGTCATACAGAAAAGGAGACAGATGACAGCACCAAGGGCGTCGTTGGAGATATGTGTAAAGTGCTGGGTTTGACTCGGACGTCGCTGCTAAATTCAGTGGAAAACAACGATGCATTTACGTCTCTGAAGCGTAGTGCTGAGAGCTTGTCCAATGGTCTTGTGTTGGAGCTTTTCCGATTAAAAGAAACGGAGAAACTGACGTTCAAGGCTTTCACAACATGGCTGGAAGGAATATCTGGGAGAGAACGTTCAACTTTAAATTCGAAGGCAGTGTCTGTCAAAATGAACAGACTGAAAGACAGACGTACTTACGTCCTGAAAGCAAACAAAGAGCAGTAGCATTTGCTTTCTGAGCAGGTATTTGAGCTTCCAGCTGGAGAGGCAGCAGGCTCTGGGTCCAGAGCTGGATCAAGCAGTGAAGCTGAGAGCAAATCCGCCGTGTCCAGTTCTGATCAGGCCACTGTAGAGATGATGGCTGCTGAACTTCTGTCCATGGAAGGAGAACTTGCTACTGTGAACAAAAGGAAAGATGCTCTGGAGGAGACTGTAAAGAGGCAGCGGGATAAGATCAGGAATGCGACAAAGAAGATGAAGCGCCAAGACAGTGCCCTTGCGGAGGCCCAGGATAGCGAGGAGAACACAGAGGTTTCGTATCTGGAGCGCAAGCTTACAAACGAGCAGCACCGTGTTTATTACTACCAAAAGCAGCTGTCAGTCAAGGACGAGAATATGAGGGAGCTTGAATGTAGCCTGGCGGAAGTTCGCCGATTGCTCTCTGCGGCTCAGAGCGAGATTTCTTCTCTTGAGGCTGGCCTGATGGATGCGCATGAAGAAACGGAATACTGTGACACAGATGTGAAGACGATGGATGTTGGAAAATATCGAGATGCTGTGAGGGGGTGCTGTCTAGGCTTACTGGCGATGAATGTGGGAGTAAGGCATGTCGGTCCAGTTATCCGAACCGTACTGAAAATGGTTGGTAAATCAGCTGATCCCCTTCCAAGTGCCGGGCTGCTCTCCAAAATGCTTGTAGTTGTAGAGCTCAAGCAAATCAGTTCAATGCAAGTTGGCGAGTCCCTAATGGAAGCATCTAGCACCACCCTCCACAGCGATGGCACAAGTAAGGGTGGCTTCAAGTTCGGCAGCCACCAGGTGGCACGAACTGCCACAGAAGTGCTGACTCTGGGAATTGTGAACATGAAGTGTGGTAGTGCAGACCATGTGTTGGACAAGCTGAAGCAAGTACTGGGAGATGTCGCGAGTGCTTGCAGTGGCGACGGCAAAGAACAAATTGCGGAGATCTTGAAAGGCATCACCAATACCATGAGTGACCGCTCCATAGTGCAGAAGAAATTCAGCGAACTGCTGCAGGAATACCGTGCTGACGTATTGCCAAGTGTTGTTGGCGGATGGGAGGATTTGACATCGGAGCAGCAGAGCAAGTTAACAACAACGAACAACTATTTCTGCGGACTCCACTACATATTCGGATTAGCAGACCAAGCCCAAGAGTGCCTGAAAAAGTGGGAAGAGGTCCATTTCGAAGGCAAGGCATTTGGGGCCACAGAGCTGCCACGGGTGTTTGACACGACTGAGTCCAGAGTGATCCGCATGCTTTGCACCACTGCCAATGCCTTTGAAAAGCATGGCAACGAACAGGCCGGCTGCATGGCTGACTTCAATGTCTACATGGAGGAGACTGGCATTCCTGTCCCACTTGCCGAGCTACGTGGTAACCGCAGCTATGTTTGCTTTTACAACGGCGCCGGTGTCTCCTATTTGCGAGAGACCCTTCTCCAGTAGATACCTCCAGATGACAAAAGCAGAAAAACGTCATTTTGTGAAAAATCACCCTAACTAAGGGTGCGTTCTTAAATCCTCTCGGAAAAGTTGGACACTCTCCGAAAAGCTCGAGAGCTGTTCTTATTCTCTCCGACTTTAAGGAGGCTCTCCAAAGCTCTCCAAGCTTCAGAGGTGGTTGAAACTCGGAGATTCCTGCGGTTTGGGATCAGCGCTTGCAACTACGACTAAAAGCCACGTGTTAATCATGAGTGTACCCATTTCCCTTTTCGCATACGCACACGTGCATATTACATTCATCACTCAAGATCGCTTCCTTTGGCGCTTCATTTTGCTTGACATGTGCAAAATATCTCCGAATTCTTCGAGACCCGTTCTTGAATTATCCCGATTCAGCGGTTTCTTTGACTTCTCTTTTCTTCTTCTCCGAGAAGCTAGGGAATATAAGAACGCACCCTAAGGTCCATTTTTGCAGATACTGGGCCATATCATAAGCCTTGACGGACAAATTTGCTTTGGGGGTGCACACAGAAAACTGAGCATACGATTTTTATTCATATCCCACAACTGCGTGCACATGCATTTGAAGTGAACATCTGCGCACGCTAGTGCTAGGGATGATGGACAAAACCTAGTGTGATAGTCCCGACCAGGGAGTAGTAAAATACAGCGAGGTGACACGCCACTAATCGTGATTTTTGATGGGTGCCTCGCGCTTGTATTTTTTCTTTCGCAAAAAAAGATGATCTGCTTAATCAATCTTGAGTATTTGTCGAAGAACTAATTCCGTGAAAAGGTCTATCCATCTCATGGAACAGCATTTGTTTTGCTCTTGTGATGCATCTGTGTCATCGTCATATGGAAAGGTATCACCCTTCCGAAATTCGTCCCGATCGACGGCATGGAGCAATAGAACGAAGGTGATTTCCTTGAGAACAATATGTGTATGATTGGAGATGAAAAGCGAGTGCACCGATTTCGAAGCCGAAAAAAATCTCTACGACACCACACGATCGGCACTAATTTCTCCTCAGTTGTGATCAACCAGTACTTCTCTACCTTCTTTGTGAAGATGAGCATTTCATATTATCGTATGCTAGAGATTCGGGAGTTCACTTTTCGGAATGAAATGTTCCTAAGTTTGTGAAGGATTGAAATGCGGCCTACATCGTCGTAAACAGCTTGTATCGACACAGGAAAAATCTACGGCGTGCAGGGATATCTCCCAAAGTGATACCACTCTTGCCGGACTTCTATCCTGACATAGTGGTAGTTTGGTCGACTACCAAACTTTGTGAAGGCAGACAATTGTTGGAAATTCTCAGCGCTGAGTTTCTACGGGCTGCAGTAGGAGTCTCTTTGGCGGTAGGTATTTTACTACTCCCTGATCGAGAGAATCCTCATCCGCGCGCGTGTCTACACACTTCGGTTCCCATAGTACCCCAATCTCACCCGCCGGGTGAAAACGGTGCTGAGGCAATCGTCAAACTGGCCGTATATGCTCGTGTCACCTCCCTGTATTTTACTACTCCCTGGTCCCGACACGAGCAACGCAACGAAACTTTGCTTTAGTGCGAAAAAATAATTGTCAACAACGGGATAATGCAGAAAAATTAGTAAGCTGATGTTCAAGCCTTCAGTTCACCTTACCGTCCGTGGTAGTGAGAGTCTTCGATCCGTCTAGCTGAGCTTCTGCCGAATTCTGCAGCCTCGTACTAGTTAGCAGAGAATTTGACTTTCAACTACGACAATCAGTGTATTCGCCTAGCTACAGCGGGACAGCAACACCATCAGTAAATCTAGAGAAGAACGGAAATATGTTCAGTAGGATGGCAAGCCTCGGGTACTCAGTCAGTATTAGAAGTAGTGTTAGCTACTGATACTCCGCTACAACTGAAACAAATCTCTCCCAAAGCCTTTAAGTTTTATCCCCATGCTGTTATGTAGGCGAATCCACAACCACTGATTTTTTACACACAGCTGGTAGTGACCATGTGAACCGCTGGGGACACGTACACGCCAGCTAGCTAAAGACTAAGTCACGTGATCGAACACAATGCGCGTTTATTTATTCTTATTCTTACGTGTGCAACACTGCCAAGGCCAAGTACATGTATAATGACTATGTACTAGCCCCACGTAGATGAACACGTGATGTCATTCATAATGACTATGTTGTTATGTACTAGCCGCACGTAGATGAACACGTGATGTAGGTCTTCGGCCCCTTTGCCTTTGGCTTCCTCTACGTGGCCACGTAGACGAAGTTCGAAGCCAAAGAGTGGCCACGTAGACATGGTAGACGAAGCCGAAGCCTGTAACCGAAGACCGACATCACGTGTACTCTTTATTCATTAATCACATGTAGTCGGTCTCGACTCTCGATCGAGTCGATGAGAGGCTCGCAGTTGGCGCCCACGTCATTATTTGGACACGCCAGCTAAAGACTTGGACTTGATCGAACAACGGCGTTACGCTTTATTGTTAGGTGTGCAGCACAGTTACACTACCAAGCCAACAGGCACCCTACGATCCGTGATCAGGCAGTCGATTCAGCTTGAATTTCGGGGCCTATTAGTATTACAACATGTATTACGTGCAGACTGCACGTCATTATTATAAGTACGTACAATGATTTGAAGAAGGGCTGAGGCTTCCTGCAGCTTCATCTGTGAAAAGAATTCGGGTGGACACACCCATTCCCATAGCGCTGCATATCACATCTGAACCAGTTCCGTTATTTTACAACGTTTCGGCACTTGGCCATCGTCAGGTAATAACAATGAATACCGTGGAAGCCACACAAGAGCAGTACATACGCAGAGTGTAGCGCCAAAAAAGATGCGAATTATGTCACCTAGTATGACACAGAGAGAGAAAAGGCGCAACTAGCACATCACGGAGGAGAAGCAGCAGAAGGTAGCGCGCATTGTGCTCTGTGAATGGCGTTACGCAGCGTGTAGCGCCAAAAAATAAAATGATGCGAGTTATGTCACCTCTATACAGAGGCAGGATTGTCACCTCTATACAGAGGCAGGATTCTCCGTTAGTACCGCTCCTCTACAAACGCTACATCGACGATATCCTGCTGCTATGGACCCACGGCAGAGAGAGCTTGATGCGGTTTGTGCAGCATTTCAACTCTGCACACCCAAGTATCAACTTCACATAATTATGAGCTCAGCGAGGTGAGTGGCTCCATAAATTATATGGATATCACAATTATGATCCAGGAAGGCAAGCTGGCATACAAGCTGTACCAGAAGGCATGTGCTAGTGGTCTACTCATTGATTATACTTCGGCAGTTCCCCACCATATCAAATTGGCAGTTGCTTCGTCACAATTCCTAAGAGCTCAGAGGCTCTCATCGAATACCAGAATGCGTGCAGAAAGTGAAGCGATGGTTCATGAGCAATTAAAATTGAACAATTACCCAGAGAAAATCATTGAAGAGGCACGCACTGCCTCCATAAGGCCAAAGCGTCGTCGCCATGCCAACCCATGCTGCGCATTTCTAAAGCTTCCATATAAGTCAGATAAAGTACATCAAGCAGTGAATAAAGCAATCAGAAAGTATAAAATTCCGGTTAGAGTCGTATATGGGCACACTGGTAGCCTGAGGCGCACATTGTGTCGCTCCGCCCTCGTTCCTCCTCTATGTGTCAAGGCTGCAAATCCGCTACAACCGAAAAAGAGAGGTCGCCCAAAGGGGCCGTGTATCTCGTGTATATCCGGGGGACCGGATGTATGTATGCAGAAGAATGTTGTATATCAGCTGAAGTGCAAAGAATGTCCGGAACAATATGTTGGTGAGACTGGCCGCTTTCTGGAAACTCGCCTGGAAGAACATAATGGTGAGGCAAGACGCCAGGAACTCGACAAGCCATGGGGCCAACATTTTCGCACCACTCACCCTGGATGTAAGCTTAACTATGGGCAAAGTGCATTCTCTGCAGTTGAAGTAATAGGAAGAGAGCCTGATCGAGCCCGTCGCAAACTGCGCGAGGCGATTGAGATTCGTGATGCCAAGCCCCATGTGAACATAAGCACCGGATGGGATTTGTTGTGAATTTTCTCAGCTTCCCCTGCTGCTACTTCAATATCACTGAATAATTATAATATGAGGCGGGTCACTCAAAACCATTCTATTCCTGATGCCTCGTCGCGTCCCTGGTGGTAACAGTTTGGCATGGAAGTTTTAACCTCATAGTGCATTGACTCATGGGGCTCCGTGCTCCCCTCCTAGATCCTGTGCTAGAATTAACACCATAATTATTTGGCATGTGCCCTCACTTCGTAGAGCACAACGGTGCGCTCTTCTTCTCCGTGATGTGCACAGTTGCACCTTCTCTCCCCCCCCCCCCCCCTCTGTATCTAGGTGACATAACTCGCATCATTAAATTTTTATTTTTTGGCGCTACACGCTGCGTAACGCCATTCACAGAGCACAATGCGCGCTACCTTCTGCTGCTTCTCCTCCGTGATGTGCTAGTTGCGCCTTTTCTCTCTCTGTGTCATACTAGGTGACATAATTCGCATCTTTTTTGGCGCTACACTCTGCGTATATACTGCTCTTGTGTGGCTTCCACGGTATTCATTGTTATTACCTGACGATGGCCAAGTGCCGAAACGTTGTAAAATAACGGAACTGGTTCAGATGTGATATGCAGCGCTATGGGAATGGGTGTGTCCACCCGAATTCTTTTTACGTACAATGACTACTGTATAATAATAGGGGAGCTAGAAGCGCAAGGAGCTGAAACTCACAAGCTGAGTCCACCACGTCCCCGACCACCACCCCGGCTATACTATGCTATGCTATCCGTGTCTTGCTTTGTATACCTTCATTGGCTTCAATAATGAATTCATGCCCCCGGCTGATGCTGTGCGTGTACAGGTGTACATGTGACATAACTAGAGCAAAAATACCGGTAGATGACATGGGCCTTGTCTGAACCATACTCCTACACAGTTGCGTGACGTGTTTTTCACGTCATTAGACTCCCACACTCATTCAGAGCGCGCAAGAAGCAGTACACCTAGATCTACTGCGGCGGGTGCACTCCGAGTCTAGTCAGTGCTCTCAACTTAAGGGGGCACATCACCCAAAAATTTCATATGGCATTCAATTGACCGTAACTTTGGTGTTTCTCAGTGGATTAGAGTGAAATTTTGACCACACACTCCTGCCACTATGCTGGCCCTCAGGACATGATTGACAAGTTCTTGCGTCTCACTGACAGGCTTTCCAGGCCGGAAAAACTCAAATTTCCGGCATAGTGCTACGGTGTGCGAGCCACCCAGGAGCCAAACAAATGCATTTACATTTTTTTCACATTTTCGTGCCCATTCTGTCCGTGCGCGGGACCCAAACCTAAAACAAGTCCAGAAGCAGCCATGGGTGGTGGGGTAGGGCCCCTCAACGTGGCCCTGGAATCTGTCACAACGGAACGAGTGGGCGTTCTTTCACGGACTCCCACAGACCCAAGGCAATTTTTGAATTTTTTTAGGTTTGGCACGTGCTACGAGGTCGTACCTTTGATACAACATCCAGTGCTGGGACCTCCACAGCAAGCCATTTCCACAGCGCTGCAAACCAAATCCAGGATGCCCTCAGAAACCGGCAAAGACTGCCACTCACGTTTCACTACTGCCTAGTACTGAATCCTACCTGACTTCTTGACACGACTCAAACTTGCCAAAGTCACTAAATCAACGTCAACTACAATAATCAAGCCACATATCTGCAACGTCACGAGGGTGCTGGCAAAAGTCCTGCTGCACGGCGGCGGGCTTCGCCCGCCGCCGTGCAGCCCAATACGTGGTTTTTTAACGTGATTTTTTGGACTTTTTTGGACTTGGGGCAAAATTCTGCACACTTTCGCGTGTTTCCATAATACGACAAGTTGCGCACGGTCTGCTCACATTCAAATACAGTGCTGCCAACAAATGACAGCATGCAACAAAAAAATCTTTCCTTGCAAGGGCACATTTTCTGCCCTAACTCTTGAACGGCTGGTCAGATAGGGACACAGTTTTCAGAGAATTTGCAGCTATTCATGCTCTTTCAACTGACGTAGCACTCAATATGAATTTACAAATTCGATTTTTCAGCGAATTTTTGGGTGATGTGCCCCCTTAACTTGTAATGTCTTTTTCCTTTCTACATATAAATAGAATTAATAAAAATACAAAGCCAACAAAGAGTACCATACAATTGTCATCATTCATGTGCTGTATTGAGTAAAACTCAACCAAATTCCAAAAATTTAAAACATGTGGACAGACATGCTAATGCAATCGATCGTTATATGTAATTCCAAATGCACTAATTATGATAGACTGAGAACAATCATGTCCAAAACTAGAACTGACAAAATAAATAAAAAAGAGGATAAGGAGGATCTAGTCAATCATCATCATCATTGAATACTTGAAACGGTAACAACTAGCCGTGTGTTAACAAGGGCGGGTGAAGTGGACTATCAAAATAAGGAGGTATACAATCACGAAGTTCGAGATGCATAACATTGCAATATACAATGTAATGTGGGGTGTCAAATGTACCTCCATGTGTATACGTGTCTTGGTGTGTCTGCGTGCGCGTGTGTGTCGGTGTGATCGCCATGGGAATCGGTTGTTGACACGGGGCGCTGTTTAGATGATAATAGGACTATTCTTCGCGTTTTTCGTCTTCTTTCTTTTCGTCTTCTTGCACACATTCTGGTCTTCTTTGCTTCTCTGAAAGCGGTAGCTTTTCTGGCCGCAAAGAAAACTAGTTTTTTTCCATAATTCTTCATGGCGTTCACTAGCTCCGCTTTCGTCCATAGCTTCTGATCAGGCGATCGTGACACGGGGCGCTGTTTAGATGATAATTGGACTATTCTTCGCGTTCTTCGTCTTCTTTCTTTTCGTCTTCTTGCACACATTCTGGTCTTCTTTGCTTCTCTGAAAGCGGTAGCTTTTCTGGCCGCAAAGGAAACTAGTTTTTTCCAAAATTCTTCATGGCGTTCACTAGCTCCGGTATCGTCCATAGCTTCTGATCAGGCGATCCTGATATTGATGAAAGTAGATGGCTTCCCAAGCCGCTGCATAGAACTTCACGACTGGGGCGACTTGACTTAGCCAAACTCTTCCAGAATTCTTCATATTCGTTGAGAGCCATGAAGTAATTCTCGGGATTCAATGTCTTAAGCCTACCCATTATCAGCAGCTTCAGAACTGAGTGCTTTTCTGAGAGCTTGGCGGCCATGTCGACCAATGTTCGGGACATATCCATATCTTCGCCCAGATCATAATTGTCGTAATAGTTGATATCACAATGGTAGTAAGGGTTATACGAGTCCGTCCACTCATCATCATCGTCGATAAGGGGAAATGCGTTGAGATCTTCAAGTTCCAGAGCTGATAACAATTTTCTGTCTTTCTGGGCTAAATTGTGCAGGGAATGCGCAATTTTCATAAGCCTCCGCGAGCGGTTAAAGTAAGGTATGTATTTGGTCATCCTTGAAACAAGTGGTTCCATCGAGTTGATAATCACTGCTTGACGCGATTTCTTCGATGCGAAACGCTTAAACAAATCTGCCACATCTCTAAACAGGTACTGCAATGGTTCAAAGCAAAGGGAACTCAAGTCTTTGGTCGACTTAACGTTTCGGTCGATTTCCCTCAGCAAAAGGTTTGGTAGGAACTCTCGATCTTCTTGTGCATGTAGTAAATGGCGTTCGGCGAGTGACTTGAACAGGCCAGCGCTGTCCCAGCTCGTGGTATGACTCAACTGTGCTGGCAGCATCAACTCTAGGCACGACAGTGTGATAATCGACTGCTTCTTTTCTCTGCCGACCAAACCAACATCCACATCGCTGCCGTAAATGCAATGCATGGTATCGATGCACCGGCTATGATACAGGCCAGCCACACCGGTGACAATTTCCAGGTTTCTGGCAACGTCTATATATGACACGTCCAAAGCAGGACTGAGTTGATAGCGTTGCTGCACGCATGGGACAAAGAATACACAAATTGATAGTGAAAACAACTTATTTGTGCATTCGTGAGGCATATCGGTTGACAATTGGACCTGATCATTATGATAGTACAGCCAGTTTTCCTTAGACGCTTCCGTCTGTGATTTTCTCAATTTAAATAATAGAATGGAATAGGAAGATTCAATGGACTTCTCGTGTGCTCTGGATGGTTGTCGTGAGTCAGTCAAGTGAGAATTCCAGTCGGCAGGAATAGCGCAAGCTCACACGTAGGGAGAAACACACAATTCCCCGGGAATAGTAAAGTAGAATTGCAACGAGACGTATACGGATAAAACGGCTGCATTTCGAGTGTGAACAGGAGACGGCGTTGTGTGCCGACTCCCCCCCCCCCCCCCACAACAAAACTGCATACTAGAGTTCTTTAGCATTTCAAACACTTAGCTCCCATGATAATTCACCGAATGTCTAACATGATTCATTCTCGCCATTGAACTTGCAAAATGCAAGCTCCGTTTCCTTATGCACCATGTTCACACCACCAGCATTAGCTCTATTCTAAAACAGTAACTCCAACATCCCAGGAACACCCGTAGTAATGACAATTGCAAATACGTTGTGCCCCTCTAACGCTGGGAACACCTGGCAACAGCTGACCATTGGTTTCCGCCGTGAAGCTTTGGAACACCCTGCCACAGGAGATCACCTCCACTTGTCGCCATAATTCGTTAGAACTAATGCTGAAAGTGTTCGTCCATGGTTAACCTAGCCTAACATTACCTCCCTTGAGCATCTGCCCTCATTTCCCCGTTCTTGTCTGATTGTAAAGTTTGTCAAAAATTGGCTTGTAATTCCCAGTACATGTATTTTCCCTTTATTTCTCTCATTTTCTCGAGACACTTTTCATTTTTTATTCTATTGCCATTATAATATTGGACATCAATGCCCGATTGTTTTGCAATCTAAATTAGAACTTCAAGTAAACAAACTACTTACCCGACATAGATGTCTAAACGTGTCTTCCCAGAACAGCAGCGACGGAACCTGCCTGGAGGTTCCACACAGCCGAAAGATGTCCCGGATGGACAACAAGGGCAGTACATGTTCTACCCACACGTCGAATACAATGCTGTCCATTCCACACGCGGTTGACGTTAATTCCCTTGACATGGTATCAATAGTCAATAGGTTGTTGACCCTCCGTTGCCAAGGTTCGCTCAGAGGCCTAGTCTTGTATTCCCCGTCCTCGACGGAATGACCTGGACGTCCGCACAACCAACAAACACACGCACACACACACACACATATGAAGAGGAACACATGCACAAAAGCAAACATACAAGCAGTCAGGCATATAGAAACATACTTTACCAATACAGAATTGTTGGTCGATAGTGTCATAGAGTTGCATCAACAAGCCATCATTACAACTCCTTGCACTATTTTTTTGGATGGAATCATTCCTGGATCACGACCCTATAGCCGCCATCATCATATATCTATACTATAGAAAAGAAAAAGGACAAGGGAACTACACGTTTCGCTATTATGTCCACTTTTCTTTTCCTTTCTATACATTTATCCTTGGCTCTCCATCCGAGTTCATCATAAATGGTCTCAAATTACAAAACAAAACTGGACTCATCAACCATACAGACATCTCTCTTTTTCTATCTCTCTATCTACCTATCTCTCTCTCTCTCTCTCTCTCTCTCTCTCTCTCTTTATCTCTCTCTATCTCTCCCTCTCTCTCTCTATCTCCCTCCCTCCCTCTCTCTTTCTCTCTCTTTCTTCTCTCTCTCTCTCTCTCTCTCTCTCTCTCTCTCTCTCTCTCTCTCTCTCTCTCTCTCTCTCTCTCTCTCTCTCTCGTTGCTGCTGCTGCTCATGATCTTGATATTTACAGCCAGATATTTAATCATCCCAGTCTTATTTGTATCTTTTCTTGCCGCCTTAGAACACAATTGGCAACCATAACACCAGAATGGTTATGTACAGATATACAATAATAAATGCTGCTGTCTGATGATCGCTAAAATGGCTGATCATTTGTAGCTGTAAAGTTAATTTAGGTACGTTCGGGCCTGGTTTAAATCTGGCTTTGGAAATTCTATTGTTCATTGCTGTCAGGGTCGATCTCATTTTCTTTATGCTACGCTGACGAGTCCACAAAGAACGAAACATTTAGTATTTCACTCCTGCTCTTCTAGTAGTTGAGCACTCTCGTGGTGGGTAGTGCCTTTGCTGTTTGCGTTATGCAGAGCTCACTGACTTGTCGGTTTGAGCACTCTGGCATAGTGGCAAGGTGTGTTCGGGTCTGGTTTAAATCTGGCTTTTAAAAATTATTTTCAATTCAAATCAGGTTCGGCCTCATTTTCTCTGTGCTGCGCTGATGAGTCAACGAAGGACAAAGCAGTTCTGTCCCCGGATTGAGTACTCTAATTTCAGAAATTTTCGGTGCTCAATATTTTCGGTATGAGGGCAACAGGCCAGGTTAGGTGAACAGAAATTTTCGGTACAGAGAAGCAGTTCCCTATTGGATTATGTGTGTTAGTGTTTGTTCGGTGTATTGAAATTTTAGGTATGAAACAGACGCACCGAAAGTACCGAAAATAAAAGTACACCGAAAATTTGTGAAATTACAGTATTTCGCTCCTGTTCATAGAAGTTGAGCACTCTCGTGGTGGGTAGTGCCTTTGCTGTTTGCGTTATGCAGAGCTCACTGAGTTGTCGGTTGGAGCACTCTGGCAAGGTACATTCGCGCCTGGTTTAAATCTGGCTTTGGAAAATTTATTTCTCACTGCTATCAGGTCCATTTTCTCTATGTTGCGCTGATGAGTCCACAAAGGGCAAAACAGTTCTGTCCGCAGATCGAGTACTGTAGCTGTAAATTTGAAAAATGTACATGCCAGTTCCAAGGATTCCTTCAGAAGAAGTCATTGGAAATATGTCATATTTTCAAGGATTTTGTAAAGTTGATCTACACCCCGGAAAGAAACCTGGCTGAGGGATTTCAACATTCAACAGCCAGCAAGGCTGATGGATTTACCGCTACGGCCTAATCTCATAGCTTAAAAATGGGTCGAGTGGCTTTTAGCCTTTTTCTGACCGATTAAAGCCAGTTGTGGATTTTCCATTGTTTTCCCTAAACAAGTCAGTTTTTGGAGTTTGGAGTTGAGAAGTGAAGTTTCCCGAATGTGCAAGTGGCTGCATTGGAGTTTGTGGACAATTAGAATTTTTTTAATCAATTGGAGGTCATGACATGGGTAAAGTGTGAAGATATACTTTCGGGTAGTCTTAGGTAGATCACTACCTTGGGTAAGTTAAGTAAAGTTAGAAAGCGGCATCAAGAAATAACGATTTCCTTGCGTCAAGCATAAACAGATGCTGGGAATACAATTGCAGTAGCCGGTGTTTCTTGGCGTGCAGACTCAAAAAACACCAGCAGATAAAGAAGAAGAATATTTTTTGAAGGATCAATTGGGGAAGTCAACTGCCTGAAAAGAGAAAAAATTCAGGCAGTTCACTTCCCCAATTGATCCTTTGAATTTGAAGTTCTCCCAATCCTTTCAAAATATTATTTTGACTAGTACTATTCTTTTAATATACCCATGAATAGGATGAAGGCCGCAGACATTATTCTTTGTGAATAATAATATTATTCCTTGGCCCAGTAGCAGCGAGAATCGACCTACGGGTGAAAATATGTTTTGGCAGAAAAAGTCATTTTCTGCAACGGCAAAAATCTCTTGCTTCGCGATGTGCATATCCAAACAAAAATTAGTTCATTGCGACAATGAAAGCTTTTGATTGTCCTAAAAGTGTAGTAGGAGCGTTGGCTCATGATGGCCAACTGCTGTCCATCTCTGCAAGAAGTCATTGGACTTCCTAGGTAGGAATCGTCGCGTCTGGTAGAGAACGACAACAGTTCTCACAAGATGTTTTTGTCGACACCCAATTCCTATTTTAGCAACGAGAAATTCAACTTTATTTATGCGCTCCGCCAAAGAGGCTCTTTGCTGGTGGAAGTACTTTCTGACGTCTTGAAATCCTCGTAGGGCCCTTCTGATTTTAGGACAGCTCCCGTCAGGGGAAATACCCACCGAGGAGACACTAGTGAGGCGACGGCGACAGAAGCGGTTCAACTGAAATGTCCTGGATCAACTCGAGTTAGGACGAAAGAGCTCTGCCGCGTATGACATGATCTGTCACCCTGAACTCCATGCTGTACACCAAAATCCTAGCATGGCTGTTCTTATTCTTTCCGACTTTTAGGAGGGTCTCCAAGCTTCAGAGGTGGTTGAAACTTGCAATGGAGATTCCCGCAGTTTGGGATCAGCGCTTGCGAATTACGACTAAAAGCCACGTGTTCATCATGAGTGTACCCATTTCCCTTTTCGCATACGCACACATGCATATTACATTCATCACTCAAGATCGCTTCCTTAGGCGCTTCATTTTGCTTGACATGTGCAAAATATCTCCGAATTTTTCGAGACCCGTTCTTGAATTATCCCGGTTTCTTTGACTTCTCTTTTCTTCTTCTCCTAGAAGCTAGAGAATATAAGAACGCACCCTAAGGTCCAGTTTTGTAGATACTGGGCCATATTTGAAGCCTTGACGGACAAAATTGCTCTGGGGGTGCACACAGAAAACTGAACATACGATTTTTATTCATATCCCAGAAATGCATGCACATGCATTTGAAGTGAACACCTGCGCAGTGCTAGTGCTAGGAATGATGGACAAAACCTAGTGTGAAGCCTAGTTCACATTCGACGCAACGCCGACGGTACGGGACGTAAGGGCTTGTCGGTAGGGCTGGGGTGAGCTGTAAAATCCTGTACGATTCGTACGACACGACATGCAGCCTTCGTTGCAACGTTCAACGTCGAACGGCGCGAGTCAAGAGGCACGGTCCGTGACGGGGTGACTTTCGACCTAATTTCTCATTTTTCGGGACTTCTTTTCAATTTCTCCTTGAAAGAAGCGGAATTGATTGATTTGATTGATTTGTATTTCACGGATCCTCCAGAGGCAAATAGATGCCTATCGAAGGGAGTCTCCTAAGTAAGTATGGAAACTGAGAAAGTATGTTCGTAAGGGAGAAGAGGTAGAAGATACATTAGTACAAAAGAAGTAAATTCAGTACTTCGGGTAGTACATTGCATGCTAATCATAGTGAGAATTAGAAAAGCAGCATTGCGGACTACTATAAGTGACATGGAATCAAGTTCACAATACCAGTTTTTCATGAAGATCAAAAAATTAGCCCAGAAAGTTGTGGCATTCAAATAATAGCCCCAGGAAATGATAGAATAGTTCGTCTGTCACTCTTTTGAACTATCTAAACTTATAACGAAGAGGCACCTGTGACGTGTGTTTGTCTGTGTGTTACGCAGAAGCGCTGCGGAGCAGCGCTGCCCTGAGCATGCGAAGCGTGCGAACAGTGTAGCTAGCGGCCGCAGAAGCACTGAGCACGCGAAGCGTGCGAATCGTGTAGCTAGCAGAAGCAGCCACAGAAGCACTGAGCACGCGAAGCATGCGAATCGTGTAGCCACCACCACGTGCTGAGCACGCGAAGCGTGCGAATAGTGTAGCTAGCAGACACGATCAGTACGAGTAGCATGCAGTAGCAGCCGCGCGCAGAAGCACTGAGCATGCGAAGCGTGCGAATCCTGTAGCCACCTAGTCTACGCCATAGGTAGCACTAGCAGCCGCACAAGCGCTGCGGACCACGTGAACCGTTCTCTGAAAATAGAAACATCTGCAAAAAAAGGATACAAAAGATCTACACTGACTGCACTCTGCATCTGATCTGCAGTGAAGAGCGCATCGTGCAGCTACCTTTTCCACGGACCACGTGAACCGTTCTCTGCAAATAGAAAGATCTCCAAAAAAAGGATACAAAAGTTCTACAGCTTCCTTTTCCACCTGAACCTTTCTCTGCAAATACAAAAAAACTTTAAGACTTGACCTAGGCGACGCTTTGCACTTTTTCATGTTTTGAGCCGCTTCATCCGCCACCAGGTGATGGACAACCCTGACCAGCCTCCCGAAGGCGTAACAGACGTCCCTCCTTCTCCTTCCAACGATGAAGAACCTTCCTCACCAGGACTTCAGCGGTCTGGGAAAAGACGCCGCCGGTCCTCATCAATAACGTCGTCCGACGATGAAGAGGCCATTGCCCGCAGACGCGAACAAGCCAGGGTTCGAATGCAGAGGGCAAGGTCACAGGAAACTGAAGAACAGGCTGATCGCCACAGACTTCTAAATCGTCGACAAACTGCTGCGACACGCTCTCAGGAGACGCATGAACGAACTCTGGAACGTAGAGACTGTGACTGCCGCCGAACTGCTGAGGCACGTTCGCATGAGACACCTGAGCAGGCAGACCATCGCCGAAGTCAAAGCCGTATGCAAGTTGCCAGAGCGAGGTCACTCGAGACGCAAGGGGACACGGAGGTACGAAGAAGCCAAAATGCTCAGCGGGTGGGAGCACCCCCGGATGAAAATGCATCCGCCACAGGGCCAGATCCCCACGAACAGCCTATGGCCACTACGAGAGCAGGTGAGCGTACTGGTAATTTCACCCGTAACATACAGACCATTAAACCAGATATCTGGGGTAAACTGGGCTTCCATTACGACAGCAACTTGGACTATCCCACTCACAGGTCCATCACATTAGGTGGCATGAACGTCCTGTGTAAGCATTGCAAGGCCAGAACGTGGAAAAATGAGCCGCCAGGTATATGTTGCTCAAGTGGAAAAACTTTGTTGATCTCCCAGACTATGCAGAGCCACCTCAGCCGCTCAAAAGCCTGCTTTCTGGCCTTTCAACTCAGGAATCCAAGCACTTCCTCCAGAGCATTCGCAAATACAACAGTGCATTCCAAATGACATCATTTGGTGCGAATGAGCAGTACATGGACGGCTTCATGCCAACGTTCAAGGTGAAAGGGCAAATCTACCACAGACTTGGGTCAATCCTTCCCCTGGCAGGCGAAGAGCACAAGTTCTTGCAAATTTATTTCATGGGCGACAGCGAGCGAGAAACTAGCAGGCGGTGCGAAGTTATTCACAACCTCCACCACGTCACTGTTGCTGACCTGCAGGCGATGCTCCATGCGCACAATCCGCACATCGTCAACATCAAGACGCGATTGGATGTTGGCAATGTCCCAGACTTGCGACTGAAGTTGAGCGCAGACCGAGCACCACAAGGTGAACACCCCGGTCGCTTCAATGCACCCACGGTCAATGAAGTTGCCGTTCTGATAGCAGGCGATGCGCATGAAAAGAGGGACATTGTACTGCGTTTGAGAGACGAGTCTGTGAACAGGATAGCGGACACACACAGGTCATACGATTCCTTGCAATACCCTTTGCTGCTGCCGTATGGCGAAGATGGCTATCACTTCCTACATAGGCAGGTCAATGCGCAGACCCGTGTTCCGACGAGCAAGAAAGTGACAGCGAGTGACTTCTACGCGTACAAACTGATGGTCCGCAATGACTCCTTCAACACAATCCTCAGAGGTGCTCAGTTATTCCACCAGTACATTGTTGACATGTATGTGAAGATCGAATCTGAACGTCTATCCTTCATTCGCTTCAATCAGGCCAGTCTCCGAGCAGATAACTACGTTCATTTACGTGACGCCATCAGCAATGACGGAAATCCTGCAAACGTCCGTCGGCAAGTCATTTTGCCCGCAACTTTCACTGGCGGCCCACGATACATGAAAGAAAAGACACAAGATGCAATGACGTATGTTCGAGAGCGCGGCAGGCCACAGCTTTTCATTACCGCCACATGCAATCCTAAGTGGCCCGAGATAGCTGCAGAGCTTTTTGACGCCCAGTCACCGCATGACAGAAACGACCTCATCGCACGTGTCTTCCGTTTGAAATCAAAGTTGTTCATGGATGTCCTGACAAAAGGCGAATTGTTCGGCCTGAGCACTTGCAACATGCACACGATAGAGTGGCAAAAGAGAGGCCTGCCGCACATGCATGCACTACTGTGGCTCCAGCATTCAATTCAATCTGCTGATGTGGATGATGTTGTTTGTGCGGAAATTCCCTCGGCGGAGGATGACCCTGTCCTCCATGACTTGGTCAAAAAGCATATGATCCATGGACCTTGCGGTGCACTAAACACAAGCGCGCCATGCATGAAAGATGGGAAGTGCAGCAAAGGGTACCCCAAACCAATGGTGAAACACACCCAGACGGACAGGGATGGATACCCTCTTTACCGCAGGCGCTCCCGGGAAGATGGCGGGTCATTCACGGTGTTGAAAATTAGAAACGAAGAAGTCGAAGTCGACAACAGATGGGTTGTGCCTTACAACCCAGTCCTCCTTCGATTGTTCAGTGCGCACATCAATGTGGAGGTGTGCAACTCTGTAAAGGCCATCAAGTACATCACAAAGTACATCAACAAAGGTTCGGATCAGGCAGTCTTCGGTGTCCAGAATGAGAACGATGAGGTCAGCAGGTACCAGACAGGTCGGTATGTTTCCAGTAGCGAGGCAGTCTGGCCCATTTTTGGCTTCCCGATTCATGGCAGGTATCCAACAGTCACCCACCTTGCGGTTCACTTGGAGAATGGCCAGCGAGTCTACTTCACAGAAGAGACCGCCCATACGGTAAGTGAGAGTCCGCCAGAGACTACTCTCACTGCTTTTTTCAAGCTTTGTGCCACTGATGCCTTCGCGAGAACTCTTCTGTACAACAGCGTGCCTTCCTACTTCGTGTGGGATGCCCAACGGAAGAAATTCAAGAGGCGCAAAGTCGGCACTCCTGTCCCAGGCTACGAGGGGGTCAGGAAAAGTGATGCTCTCGGCCGAGTGTACGCCGTGCACCCAAGGCAGGCAGAGTGCTATTACTTGCGGCTCCTTCTGCACACTGTTCACGGGCCGACTTCGTTCGATGATGTCAGGACAGTAGATGACCAAGTTTGCGAAACGTACAGGCAAGCCTGTCAGCTTCGGGGTCTGCTGCAGGACGACGAGCATTGGCTCGGTGCCTTGCTTCAGGCTGCCGAGTCCAGCCATCCAGCTGCGATCAGGCACCTCTTTTCCATCATGTCCTTCTGCGAAGTTAGTGATCCTTTGCGACTATGGAATGAATTCCGTGAGGCAATGTCAGAAGATTATTTGCAGGCGGCGCGTCGACAGGAAGGGAATGAGGCGCGAACATTTTCTCAGATGGAGTTCGATCAGTGCCTTTGCGCCATCCAGACACACCTTCTCACCATGTGCGGTAGAACCTTGGTAAGTGCAGGCCTTCCAGACCCATCACAGGCAAGTTCAACTCTGTCCGACCAGCCTCTTGCAAGGGAGACCAACTACGACCGTGCCGCGTTGCTTGAGCAAGTACGACAACAAGAACCGACACTAACCGACGATCAACGTTTGGCGTATGACGCAATTTGTGACCAGGTACAGACAAGTGACGATGGGTTGATTTTCCTCGACGCACCCGGTGGTACAGGTAAGACATACGTCACAAACTTACTTCTTGCAAAGGTTAGATCAGGTGGACACGTTGCCTTGGCTGTTGCCTCTTCCGCAATAGCAGCCACACTCTTGGCTGGTGGTCGGACTGCTCACTCCACATTCGCTTTGCCCTTAGATCTGCACCGCCTTGAGGAGCCAACCTGCTCGATCGCCAAAGATTCTGAGAAAGCAGCGCTCCTTCGTGAGGCTGTGCTGATCGTGTGGGACGAATGCACGATGTCACACAAGCATGCTTTCGAGGCTGTCGACAGGACTTTGCGAGACCTGCGCAGCTCTAATTCCTTGATGGGTGGTGTGACGGTTGTGATGTCCGGTGACTTTCGCCAAACGTTGCCTATTGTTCCTAGAGGCACTTCTGCTGATGAGATCAATGCCTGCATCAAGTCTTCGGCGCTCTGGCGTTCCGTGGTGGAGTACACACTTACCACAAACATGCGAGTTCTGCGTAGCAGTGATACCAATGCGGGTCAATTCTCTGCGCAGCTCCTTAAAGTCGGCAACGGTGCAATACCCGTTCTGCCTTCAGGCGAAATTGCGGTTCCGGGTGATCTCGCACAGATTGCTGCTTCCCAAGAAGACATTGTACGAATAATCTACCCTGATGTCGCGGACAATTTTGTAGATCCCACTTGGTTGAAAGAAAGAGCTATCCTTGCACCTTTGAATGACACTGTCACTGACATGAATGGGATACTCATGCACAAACTGCCAGGTGACTTGGTCCAGTACGAGTCTGTTGACACTGTCGAAGATGACGACTCTGGTGATTACCCTGTTGAATTCCTGAACTCCTGTAACCCCTCAGGCTTACCAAGTCACCTGCTTCAGCTCAAAGTGGGTGTGCCGGTCATGCTTCTCAGGAACCTGGATGCGCCGAAGTTGTGCAATGGAACAAGATTGTGAAGCGCATCCAGCGACATGTAATTGAAGCTGAGATTTTGACTGGCTCGGGTGCAGGAGAACCGGTGTACATACCGAAAATACCCACGACATCCACCAATCTGCCATTCCAACTTCGACGTGTCCAGTTCCCACTCCGTGTCTGCTTTTGCATGACCATAAACAAGTCCCAAGGGCAGTCCCTGAAGGTTGTTGGTTTGGACCTAACAACACCATGCTTTGCTCATGGACAGTTTTATGTGGGTTGCTCACGGGTAGGTAATCCAGACAACCTTCACATTTTGTGCAATGACGGCAAAACGAGAAATGTAGTTTACCCGGCTGCACTACAGTGACTGCACGTCATGCCCACAGGCCTCTAGCAGAAGAAGGTGCCACATACCGCATGGTGTGTGGGGGAGGGGGGAAGGGGGAGGGGGGGAGAAGGGGGGATGGGTGCATGGGGGGGGGGTGCGGGGGAGGGGGGAGGGGGAGGGGGGAGGGGAGGGGGAGTCTCCATAACCATTGCATTTGTCCCTGTAAGATCTCTGTTACCTGCAGCTTCCTCTGATCCAACTGCCTACCGAACCTCCTTCCCTTGCGTCTCCAGTGACCTATGGCTTCCTTGCATTGGGTTTCCACTTTGCCTTTGTTCTGCCTCTTCTGGGGTCTCTTGAGGCCACGCTTTAGCAGTTTCGTGCAGGGCATTGTGTCTCCTGCCTTGAATTTTTTTTGGTGTCTCCTGCGGGTGTGCCGCAGTACTTTGCCGACGATTTGTTGTCATGGCTGACTAATCCCAATAACTGAGAACTCTATACGTGATTCCATTCACTCACCATGCTGCGCATTACTGTTCGCATTATTGTTCGAGGATGAAGCATCCCATCATCCCATATGCTGAACACAAGTACACTCTCTATGTCCAAGCTGCCACATGTACATGTACGTACATGTCTCAACATGCCTAAGGCACAATTTCCCAATAATTGGATGAGCCTTCACTATTTGTATACTTTATTTATAGTGGAAATCAAAACAGGCAAAATGCCTAATAACATTGGACCCACTGTGAATAACATGTTAAAGGATATTGTGGGGAAAAAAAAAAACTATTGTGAATCTCAGTTCTATAACTGCTCATAAACAACTACCCGGTCATGCGGTGTTACACAGCAATGTGCTGTTCATGTACTTGCTTCACCCGCATGCCACGTTCGGCCAGGCAACGCTGGCCGGGTGCTGCTAGTCCCTAAATACAATAAGTGACATGAGATCTTATGTTGCTAAAATTCAACTCAAGTCGTGCTAGCCATTCTGTGAGTTATCAGGGGAAGCGCAGTGTTCGAAATGCTAAAAATGTCCAAGTACGAATCGGGAGTAGTCGGCGCACGACGCCGTCGTCTGTTCACAATCGAATTGCAGCCGTTTTGTACGCTTGCGTCCCCGTCTACGCCCGTCTACGGTACGAAAAGTTGGAACGATCCAACTCTTCCCGTCGCTTCCCGATCTGTACGGTAATACGGTTGCGTTCCCGTTCCTGGTGTTCACATTGGACTCCGGACTCCGTCAAACCGTCCCGTCGCTTCCCGTCGATCCTTACGTCGCGTCCCGTCGAATGTGAACTAGGCTTCAAATGATAGTCCCGACACAAGCAATGCAACGAAACTTTGCTTTAGTGCGAAAAATAATTGCGAACAACGGGAATTTCAGCAAATTGAGTAAGCAGATGTTCAAGCCTTCAGTTCACCTTACCGTCCGTGGTCTGAGTGAGAGTCTTCGATCCGTCTAGGTGAGCTTCTGCCGAATTCTGCAGGATCGTACTAGTCAGCAGAGAATTTGAGTTTCAACTACGACAATCAGTGTATTCGCCTAGCTACAGCGGGACAGCAACACCATCAGTAAATCTAGAGAAGAATTGAAATCTGTTCAGTAGGAAAGCAAGCCTCGGGAACTAATAATAGTAGTAGTAGTAGTGTTAGCTACTGATACTCGCTACAACTGAAACAAATCTCTCCCAAAGCCTTTTATACGCGCCATGCTGTCATGTAGGCGAATCCACAACCACTGATCTTTTACACACAGCTGGTAGTGACCATGCATGCGAACCGCTGGGGACACGTACACGCCAGCTAAGGACTAAGTCACGTAATTGACGTCTAGTTCTTGGAATTGATCGAACGACGCATACGCGGTATTCTTACGTGGGCAACACTGCCAAGGCCAAGTAGTTAAGTACAATTACAATGACTATGTAGTAGCTCCACGTACACGTGATGTCGGTCTTTGGCCCCTTGCCTTTGGCTTCGTCTACGTGGCCACGTATAGTAGACGAAGTTCGAAGCCAAAGCTAAAGCCTGCCGAAGACCGACATCACGTGTACTCATTATGCATTAATCACTGTAGTTGGTCTCGACTCTCGATCGAGTCGATGAGATGAGAGGCTCGCAGTTGGCGCCCACGTCATTATTGGGACACTCCAGCTAAAGACTTGGACTTGATCGAACAAAGGCGTTACGCGTTAGGTGTGCAACGCAGTTACACTACCAAGCCAACAGGCACCCTACGATCCGTGATCAGCAAGTCGACTCAGCTTGAATTTCGAGGCCTATTACAACATGTATTACGTGCAGACTGCAGGTCATTATTATAAGTACGTACAATGACTATTTAGTAGCCCCACGTACGTAGAGAGTCGTAGACGAAGCCAAAGAGGCCGAATACCGACGTCACGTGTACTCTTTATGCATTAATCACTGTAGTCGTACTCGAGTCGAGACGATGAAACGTTCGCAGTTGGCGCCCACGTCATTATTGCAATATTGGATCCTTCTCTTAGTCTTAGCCTGTCAAACCCTACAAATTACAATATTAATAACAATAATTATTATTACATGTATTGGGTTGTACACCGGCTCGCAGTTTTTGATCAAGAATCGTAGCGAAAGCTCGCGGCCTCGCTGCTCCAGCTCGAGCCGCGGACCCCGGTCACTATGGTAATGATGACGTTTCAAGTCGCGGATGACCACCAGCGGAGTAGCGGAGCCGCATTGGAGCCCGGCCCTAAGCGGGATACCACATAGCACACAGGGATGGAGGTCAGGGACGTGGTGGCTAGACCTACTGCATTGTTCCTTTGCTCAAGAAGTACAAGTAGGTTTAGAATTGTTTTCAGGTTGTCTTAGAGGTGAAGGTCGGGGACGTGGTGGCTGCACTTTCATTTCTACTAGACTACACTCGAGCACGCGTACCTGGAAAACTTGATGAAGGCGAAAAGTCCTGCCCGACCGCCATGATCGTGTTTCAGGTTTCCACTTTCTTTGGCCCGCGTATATGGTACACCAGCTACATGTATATATTAAAGCTAAAGATTACTAGTAATTATTTTGACTGATCATACTCGAACTCGAGTACACGTACCTTGTTAGTACTGAACTGTAGCTGACTACTAAAAAATTAACAATAATCTCGTACTCGTACGATCGTAGTCCTTAAAGTTGATTGTCCCAACTAGGAACACAGTGACACACGCTTCTTGCCGAACTTGACACTTGACTGACTCACGACTGCCATCCAGAGCACACGAGGAGCACGTCGCACCTTCCACTCTGCAACCCTGCAGGAAAGCACCACTCCCTACTCAATACACAGTGTTTCGGGGAATTCATCCCTCATCAGTTTAGCTTGAGTAGGCTGAGGAAGATTGTGCGACTAGTTGTTGGAGGTGACAGCGTTGCGAACAGCTATACTGGCTCTCAACGTCTGTTTAGCACAACTCCATGAGCGAGTCTGACTCACGCTGCTACCTGGAGCTTCACGAGGTGTTCGTCGCGCTGGAAACAAAGTGTCTCTGTAAGTTTGTATCCCTGGTGATGGTTTGGCCTGGAGAGCAGTATAAGTGGTGCTTTTCAGGCACAATCTTCCTCAGCCTACTCAAGCTAAACTGATGAGGGATGAATTCCCCGAAACACTGTTTATTGAGTAGGGAGTGGTGCTTTCTTGCAGGTTTGCCGAGTGGAAGGTGCGACGTGCTCCTCGTGTGCTCTGGATGGCAGTCGTGAGTCATTCAAGGGAAGCAGATCTCAACAAGTACAACGCTGTGGTGTGAAGTGACACTGATAAAATCAGCTGTAGCGGAGCTGAAGCGCACGGAGCTGAAACTCACACGCTTTGAGAAGCGAGACAAAATCAGCTGTATAGACTGTGAGCCAAGTGCATGAATTCATGATTTTCGTTCCCACTTTGGGTGTACCGCGATTTTGTTCTTTTAGCATGTGGAGAGACCTAATAGAAGATCATTTTTGATTGTTGTCAGTTTGGGAAGCTTGCAGGGAAGTCAAAATAAGCAATTACCTTAACATACCCCGTTTCCATAGCAACTACATAGCAACTGACATAGCAACATGCTATTTTGAAGGTGTTTCTTACTTTTTTCAGCAGGCAACGGCACTGGACGAAGAAATGTATATCAAGCGTCATTGCAGCTGGGTTAAAATAACTATACGAGCCAAAAATTATAGAATTACGCATAAGTGCATTGTATAAAGTACGTGCACATTTTAAATATTACTCGAAGTGACGATGCACTGGTAGGTAAGTGCACATGAAATGGTGCCGACAACCACGAAATGCATTTCAGGAATGATAATGTACAGAACAAACAGGTGGCATTCAATATACAAAGCCCAGCAGCAGCGAATTCTCCAGACAACGGTTGGAAAAGACCATCAACAACAGCCAGGAGAATCTGGTTTAATCCGGTGCAATGCTCATTTCACCCTCTACATCTCTATAATATATACATGTACAGTATGGCAGAACAATGTTAAAGAAGTTGCTGGATACAGGATTTGTATATTTGCACTCATATAACTGATCAATGTAACGTTACTTCGTAAGTACTGCTGTATTGCTTCCTAACTTATAAGTGCAAAGGGTAGAGCAATGACCGTAACCAGTAACGTTAGAGGACCACAGGGGTATACCGGCAGATACAGATCTGTAGTTTATTTGAACTATAATAATTATTATTTTGAAACATTACCCATTGTATGTACAGAACACAAGCGGAAAGATACATGCATATTCATGTTAATCATAGTCTGAAGCACTTCAGTATAAAAGATCGAAACAGTTATTAGCTCTCCGGAGATAAGGTACATTGTACGTTCTACATGTATTTCTGCTCCAACACTGATTACAAAAACCTTTAGTTTAGCTTGACTGATCAGCAGCAAGCATGCTAGCACACTGATATGATGGACATGATGATGTTCGTACTGCCACTGCGCTGCACTAGCACTGCACACAATACTATAGTCGTATAGAAACCACGAAAAAACATCGTCATGATGCGGCTGGGTTTGCACCACCGTACATTTTTGCGAGGTCAGTGGTGCAACAGAAGTCCGCTCCAGCTCTTGTGACCTTGGTTCTTGTCGATGGCGGCTATTGATTTGGCCAAAGTAGTTTCTCCCTTCTATTTGGGCATGTTCGTGCCTGATTTGGAAGTGACAACAAGCTGAATTCGTATCTAGTCGAGTAGATGAAACGAACTGGGGAAAAAAATTGCGGTACGCTCAAGGTCGGAACGAAAAAAAATTCTAACAGGATTTTTGGTGCCTGGCTCACAGTCTAGTATAATTATTAGGGGAGCTAGCTCAAGAAGCGCAAGGAGCTGAAACTCACAAGCTGAGTCCACCACGTCCCCGACTCCCCGCCCACCACCCCTATTAGTATGCTATAGCCTAGGCTATAGGCTATACCGTATTAGCCCCATCCCTCACACAAACAAGTCAACAAAGAGGCATCTTTGGATTGAGGAGTGCTGGTTTCGAAACAACTGGTTTGAAGCTCGAAGTAGAGCTGGTGTTAGCTCAGAGCAGAGCTGCTGTTAGCTCAGAGCAGAGCTGCTGTTAACTCAAAGTAGAGCTGCTGTTAGCTCAAAGTAGAGCTGCGGTTAGCTCAAAGTAGAGCTGCGGTTAGCTCAAAGTAGAGCTGCTGTTAGCTCAAAGTAGAGCTGCTGTTAGCTCAAAGTAGAGCTGCAGTTAGCTCAAAGTAGAGCTGCGGTTAGCTCAAAGTAGAGCTGCTGTTAGCTCAAAGTAGAGCTGCTGTTAGCTCAAAGTAGAGCTGCTGTTAGCTCAAAGTAGAGCTGCTGTTAGCTCAAGGTAGAGCTGCTGTTAGCTCAAAGTAGAGCTGCTGTTAGCTCAAAGTAGAGCTGCGGTTAGCTCAAAGTAGAGCTGCTGTTAGCTCAAAGAAGAGCTGCTGTTAGCTCAAAGAAGAGCTGCTGTTAGCTCAAAGTAGAGCTGCTGTTAGCTCAACGTAGAGCTGCAATGCTAAATGGATGTAATATAGCGCAAGGCAGAGCCGCAGCAAATAGCTAGATAACACCAGTTGTGAGAGTGGACCCGATTAGTGGGTACGATAATATGATGGTGTGAATAAGTTGGATAGGGAGGGATGGTGGGAAAAGAAACACTGCTGAAGCACGATCCGTTGTCTGGACGAGCACAACAGGGCAAGCAAGATTTGTTTTTCTTTTCCGCAAAATGGGCTGGTGCCATTTGTGATAACGCAGCAAAACAAAGCGCATGACGTCAGTCTTGAATGCAGTACAAAGCAATGCAGTGCAGTGTGTGCGCTAGTTCGGATTGTTGCTAACAAGTACTAGCACAGCTAGTACACCATTAGCCCCATCCCTCACACAAACAAGTCAACAAAGAGGCATCTTTGGATTGAGGAGTGCTGGTTTCGAAACAACTGGTTTGAAGCTCGAAGTAGAGCTGGTGTTAGCTCAGAGCAGAGCTGTTGTTAGCTCAGAGCAGAGCTGCTGTTAGCTCAAAGTAGAGCTGCTGTTAGCTCAAAGTAGAGCTGCGGTTAGCTCAAAGTAGAGCTGCGGTTAGCTCAAAGTAGAGCTGCTGTTAGCTCAAAGTAGAGCTGCTGTTAGCTCAAAGTAGAGCTGCAGTTAGCTCAAAGTAGAGCTGCGGTTAGCTCAAAGTAGAGCTGCTGTTAGCTCAAAGTAGAGCTGCTGTTAGCTCAAAGTAGAGCTGCTGTTAGCTCAAAGTAGAGCTGCTGTTAGCTCAAGGTAGAGCTGCTGTTAGCTCAAAGTAGAGCTGCTGTTAGGTCAAAGTAGAGCTGCGGTTAGCTCAAAGTAGAGCTGCTGTTAGCTCAAAGAAGAGCTGCTGTTAGCTCAAAGAAGAGCTGCGGTTAGCTCAAAGTCGAGCTGCTGTTAGCTCAAAGTAGAGCTGCTGTTAGCTCAACGTAGAGCTGCAATGCTAAATGGATGTAATATAGCGCAAGGCAGAGCCGCAGCAAATAGCTAGATAACACCAGTTGTGAGAGTGGACCCATGAAACCAGCACTCCGTTAGCTAAGCACTATTGACGCACAGCAAGGGTCAATTAATGTCAGCACAGGCAAGCATTGCGCAGCTAGAGTTCAGTAGCTCATTACTCACCCGAGTTGGGGATCATGGCATCCATGGCACGGCAGCAAGCCGGGATGATAGCTGGCGCTTAGCGCTTGTTGTAGTCCGGATGTAGCATAGACACGCATCGCTCTTTCCACTGACCTGCCACTCGGAAGAAGGAGTTGGGGGCACTAGCCACAGCAGCGGTGGTGGCTGCACCAATGTGGACCGAATGCCCGGAGTAGTTCGACTGGGATGGTACACCGGCCGCAGCGACACGAGACCATACTGTTACTGTGAATGACTGCCTGGTCAGCTGCTGTCTGTTCGAGAGTACGAACAAGAGTTGCTCCAGTCACTCGCGACGAGTGACAAATGGGTAGCTTACAATGGCACGGACCGGGTAGTACGACGGTACAGACGGGCCAATGTCACTAGTAACGCCTTTACCGAATGGGTCCGTCTTGGATGAAAGCAGGAAGAATTGCAGGCGTCCGTCACCAGGGGAGCTAGTACAGCCCCGTGTGATGCCATTAGTGAATTCAGCACAACGAAGAAATCCAAAGAAGCAGCATGGCGGCTTGGTAGAGCAGCTTGTCATGGCCATTCAGGATACTACTTTTCCGGCGTGCATCCGTCATGTGTCGTAGGATTGGCATAGTTATAGGAAGGCGAGGGGTGAGTACAGCCGTACCATGGCATCGCTGGATGCCCTTCAACACCCTCTTCAGAAGCCACGCATCTACTAAGGGGCCGGCAAACCCATTCTCAAGGTGGGCTTTATGCACTGCACTCGCATACACAGATACAGTTCAGGGCACGCTGATCATAGTTCACGCATGAATGTGTGTCCAGGAACGATGACTCGGGCAGCAAAAGTGAGCTTCCCCAGGAGGGACTCGAGTTGACGCTGGCCGATGCTGCGCTCGCTGATAGTAGCCATGGGTGGCGCACGGCTCTCGGACAGCTTGTCCTCTGGTAGCCGAGCTTCGTGGCGCTCGCAGTCTAGGACAATACCAAGGAAAGTCAATGATGGTGATGGCCCTTCGAGCTGGGATGGAGCAAAGAGGAGTGCCGAGATACGTGAATGCCCAGAGGGGGATGGTGAGTTGCTGGTTGGCTGCAGCCAAACCAGTGGAGATATCGAGAAAGTCATCGAGGTAATGAAGACGGTGATCTATAGCAAACTCGTGCTGCATGATCCAGTTGACTGCTGTGGCTACTGAGTCAAAGACGGCTGGGCTGGAGCGGAGGCCGAAAGACAGAAAGCGCTCGTAGTAGTAGGAGCCTTCCCAGCGAAGTCCTGACGGCGGACTGGGATCTGCCGAAATGCACTGCGTACATCGAGCGTGGACAAATACACAGGCTGTGGGCATGACATGATGATGTTGATCGCGTTGTCAGTGCTCGCGTAGTGCAGAGAGAGCGGCTCGGCAGGAATGCTGTCGTTCGCGCCGGTGCCTTCCGGACTAGACAGATGGTGGATCATTCGCAGCTTGCCGTTCGTTTTGGGGATGGCACCAATACCAGAGCGGCGCATGAACTGAAATGGAGGTGACGGAAATGGGCCTGTGGTCTCGCTGCGGGCGCAGGAAGCAGCTAATTGCTCGGATATAAATGCCGCGTGAGTGAAAGCCAAGGGTAGATTATTAGAGAAAACCGAAATGTCGTGTTGGCCGGCAGATCCAAGAGTAAAGCCACGGCGCAGGCCATGGAGAACATACGCAACACATGATTGATCTGAGTGGTTACGTAACAGGCGGGCAAAGTGGTCAGCTAGCGGTGTGGTGTCTGCAGAGTGTATAGGAAAGAAGCTACGTACCGAGTCAAGCGATTCAGTAGCCATTCTGCTAGGAGCGGCGGGGTGGCCGATTGGCTCCGCGCTGCTGCTGGTTTTACATGATGCATGGGTGGTCCTTGCCACACTGGCTGCAGGTGTGGGAGAAGCGGCACGACGACGAAAAACAGCGACCTCCATTGAAGTTGCGGCAGATTTCTTGGCCGTCGCTGGTATGGTTGCGACCCCTGGAGGTAAATGCTGCTGGCTTGGGGACGAAACGGACACAAACCGCCCCTGGATGGACCGTCTTACATTGAGCGCATTTTGGGTGTGCATGGCCTGTGACAGCTACATGTATCTGCCATAGGTTCACGTCGATGGTGTCCAACCTCTTCGTGCATGGTTACTGGGCCACGAGCATCCGCAGCTGGCGGTCGTACTCTAGCCCCGCGCTTGGGAAGAACTGGCGGTTAGCGGTCAGGATCAACTGCTGGTACGCAATCAGTTCAGCAGTTCAGCAGTGCGGTGTAGGGCAGCAGCAATGATAACAGACATGTATGTGGTCCATGCCTTGAGCCGAGTAGCTGATGATAATTATCGTGAACCTTGCGACGCACCTGCTTCGCGTCATCCGACTCAACGACATTTAGCTGGCTATCGTCATTCGGGCTGTGCACCAGCCGGAATGTTGGGCCGGAAGTGTGCAAGAATTTCAAGCAACAAACTTGAAAAATCTACGAACTCCCCTCGCAAGATACGTTCTTGCGCAGCCTTGGGCACAGCTGGTGCAGGTGGCTGATCGAGTGGGTTACAGGAGCTTGGCCTGGCGTAGTGGCGGCAGCAGCCGCATTGCCTTGGCCTTGGGTGAGGAGCGGCACAATGCTCTCCGATAATAATAATGTCGGCCGACAAAGCCGACTACACCTCGTCCCGTACGAGAGCGCAGAGATCCGTTGAGCCCGCGTCAACTGAGCTGGCGGAGGAGGCATTGGGGCAAGTCGGGCTTCTGGGCTCGCGAGCCGTGTCCACACTGTCATGTTGCTGGTTCTCCTGGCCGGAGCAGACCTCACTACTAAGGGCTAGTTGTGCCAGCAAACGGTCCTGTAAAATACTTTTACTAAGTTTCCTTTCGGATTCAAGCCGCACTGAGAAGGCTCGCCGCGGAGGGCTTGGCAAGGCATAGCCTTGACAGTGTCGACAGTTAGGTCAGCTCAGACATACTGGAGAAATACAGTGTCGAGGTGACACTCGGGCTGGCAGCAAAGCTACGAAAGGAAAAAAGAAACACTGCTGAAGCACGATCCGTTGTCTGGACGAGCACAACAGGGCAAGCAAGATTTGTTTTTCTTTTCCGCAAAATGGGCTGGTGCCATTTGTGATTACGCAGCAAAACAAAGCGCATGACGTCAGTCTTGAATGCAGTACAAAGCAATGCAGTGCAGTGTGTGCGCTAGTTCGGATTGTTGCTAACAAGTACTAGCACAGCTAGTACACCATACTATGGTATACCAGGTATACGTGTCTCGCTTTGTACCTTCATGTGACGTCGGCTGATGCTGTGCGTGTAAGAAGATCTACGTGTACATGTGACATAACTAGCCTCTTCAGCACGGCAGGGGTTTGTACCTGGCCCGCGGGCCGTTTTTCATTAAATTTCACTTTTTTCTAAAATTCGATTCTAGCTTGTGAATTTCACCTAACAATGTGCATTTATCATTGTGATGACTTATTTCAGCAGTAAAGTCGGTGTGAACATACCCTACTGCACAGATTTCAATGCAAATCAGCGCAGCAAATTTACGTATTTCCAGCACATCTATAAAAGTAGGACAGCTATTACAGGGTTTACTGCATGCAGTATCGCTTCTAGCTACAGGTATCAACAACTGCTAGTCAGAATGATAAAATATAAAATGTATACTCATGGTTCACCCTCTATATGTACATATTTACAGCGGTTTAGGACACGCTACATGTCCGCAAACTCGAACAAATTTGCGTTTAGGAACCACTCGGCAATTGTGGAACAGCTACTTTCCTCGGTGCGATGTCTCGAAGCACTCAAGGCAATACCCTGGGTTCTTCGGGCAATCAGCACACATCTGCCGCACATCTCGGCGTTTCCCGTTGGCATAGCAGAACACACACATCTTCTGCGGCTTCTCCTTCTTGGCAGTCGCTGGGATGAGCCGTAGAAAGTGAGTGTCGAGTGGCTTTGCGGTACCGGCTGCAGCAGCCACAGCTGTGGTGTGCTCTGTGATCTCCAACTTGCCCTCTGCTATCAAACTCTTGATGGCTGCCTTCACGAAGTCATAATGCGACATCTTCACCTTCATCTTGTGCAGATAGTATGCGTTTAGCAGGGCCTGCTCCATCAGGTGCGTGGCCAGTTTTTTATACCATTTTCTGGTTTTCCGAGCAGCAGTGTACACCGAAATCATCCCGTCGTTTTTGTCCACACCACCCATCTTCTTATTGTAATCCTGCACCAAATCAAGCTTCCGTACCGGCCGGCGCTGGAGATCGCGCTTGCCAGTTGCACTGACCGTGGCTGTGTGGAGCGTGGAGAGGAAATGTACCTCTTTCGTGTCATGTAGCTTGATGAAAATCATGCCACCGCCACAGCGATACAGGAACTGGCCTTTCTGGAGGCCCTTGTGCTTTGCCACCTGCTTTGGAAGGCCAGTCCTGTTCTTGCGAACAGTGCCGCAGACGCCGGTGTTGTGCTCAGCCAAGTGAGTAGCGAGTGGCACGCTGGAGTACCAGTTGTCGACGAAGAGCTTGTAGCACTTGCCGAGTAGCGGGTCCATCAGCTTGTCGACAACGGCACCAGGCACTCCAAGCTTCTTCACCGTGTCCGGGCTGAAAGTGTCGTTGTCTTTGCCCGTGTAAATGATGAAATTGTGGAGATAACCGCTGTCCTCACACAGGGCGTATATCTTCATTCCGAACCGTGCTCGTTTCGATGGAATGTACTGGCGGAATGAAATACGGCCCTTCCATGCCACCAGCTCCTCGTCAATGCACACCCACTCCTTCGGCACATACACTTGCTGAAAACGGTTTTGGAGGAAAGTCACCAAGGGCCGGATCTTGGTCAATTTGTCAGATTCGTCAACTTCATCGTTGTTGGCAAAGTGAAGGAAATTGAGAATTGATGTAAAACGCTCGCGGCTCATGGTGCGGTTGTAGAATGGTGTGGCTATCACAGGGTCAGTTGCCCAGTACTGGTCAATCTCCGGCTTGTTGACAATGCCCATGTTGAGGTAGAGTCCCAGGAAAACTTTCATCTCTCCAACAACAACTGGCTTCCACGAGCGGGCAAAACTGCGAGCCGGCAGAGTATGTAGGTTGGCATCGATAAATGCGCGTGCATAGCGATTGGTTTCCGTCACAAGATACTCAAAGAAATCTTCGTGGAAGAACAATTTCAGGTAGTCAAGTGGAGTTGGATGGTCTGGAAGCGGCATTTGGAGACCGGAGTTGCCAGTGAATGGCAGTGCGGTAGGTGCAATACTCTGCTTCACCCATATGCCTGGATGCATGTAATCACAATGTGCAGAAAATGTGTATTTCAGTATCAATTCACATATCTGTTGCATATTTATTTGTACTTCAGTACTTGGTGTCCATAACATCAACAGTGACATGCTAGAACGGGCACAAAATATCTGCAATTCAAAATACCACTAAGTTAGCCCACCTTTGCAAAAATATAGTCAACAGCATGCAACAATGCATGAATATTTGAAATTTCAAAATTCAAAATTAGTGAAATTTTCAAATTGTAAATGCACCCAACTCACCTTCGCTTCCATCGTCACCTGCAGCTAGAACCTCGACAGCTTCCACATGCGACTTCAAGGACATGGCCTCGTCGCCAGCACTGGTGTCCTCCGTACCACCTGTTGCTGCTGCTTCCGTGCTCTCCATCCCCTCAACATCGTCAGCAGCATCGCCAATTTCTGGCGACGCACTTCGTTCAGGAGATGAAGACACAGACTCATCTGCCGACGAAAAATCGCTCTCAGAGACAGTTGGCTCATTATCGCTATCCAAACTCAGCGTGACCTGCTCTAAAACTTGGTCGATCTCCTCTGCGCTGTATCTACGTCGTGCCATGGTTGAAAATGTCAACAAATTGTCAACAAATTTATTTCTGATTTATTTCCGCACTGCGCGACCTACTCTTGCCGTGATACGTGGCGAACTCCACGTGTACTTGTCGTGATACGTCTCCTGAACAGGCCTAGCTCCGCGGGACCACGGTAGATCTACAGTACAGGCCTGGTAGATCTACTACTAGTACTACACGGAAGCCAAAACAACTGAACTGTACGACGTGATGTAGATCGTATCACGTATATGTACGTGATCCGTGGACCGGTAGCATCCAGGATCACGTACATTTACGTGATGCGTGCTAAAGAGGCTAGAGCAAAAATAGGTGAGGTGGGCCTTGTCTGAACCATAATCCACAACATGTATTACGTGCAGACTGCAGGTCATTATCATAAGTACGTACAATGACTACTGTATAATAATAGGGGAGCTAGAAGCGCAAGGAGCTGAAACTCACAAGCTGAGAACAACACGTCCCCGACCACCACCTCCCCTATACTATGCTATGCTATACGTGTCTTGCTTTGTATACCTTCAATTCATGCCGCCGGCTGATGCTGTGCGTGTAAGTGTACATGTGACATAACTAGAGCAAAAATAGATGACGTGGGCCTTGTCTGAACCATACTCCTACACAGTTGCGTGACGTGTTTTTCACGTCATTAGACTCCCACACTCATTCAGAGCGCGCAAGAAGCAGTACACCTAGATCTACTGCGGCGGGTGCACTCCGAGTCAGTGCTCTCAACTCAAGGCAAGCTTGCATTCGAACTGACACGCATAATAATGTTCGAAGGCTAGCTATGTATAAAATCTAGCCTTCGATTAATAATATGTTTCAGTTGCTTCGCGTAATTCGTGTCGCGCTAGCTAACACTACAATGGTCTAGTACTAGTATCCGAGGTTTGCTTTGCCAGTGGACATATTTCTTCGCTTCTTCTCTAGATATGCTGATGGTGTTGTGCTTGTGGTCACAAAGTAGCTAGGTGAATACAGCTGTTGTCGTAGCTGAAAGCCAAATTCTTGTCGAGCTACAAGGCTGCATATACTCGGCAGAAGCTCACCTAGACGGATCGAAGACTCTCACTACCACAGACGGTAAGGTGGACCTTCCTTTAACATTTGCTTCTACTTATTTTGCTGCATTTTCCCGTTGTTGGTACTTTTTTTCGCATGAAGGCAAAGTTGCGATAGACTTATTTTTTGACGGAGTTACGAATGTTTGTACACTGATCTTAGGCCCTCTTCAGACTAGGTACAAAACAGCCTATAAGTCACATTTACATACTTCCTCCGTATAAAAACGTCGTGACTTTCTTTAAAGCTGCGCACAGCTCTGGAATTACTCCGTTTGACTTGGAATAACACCCGTGGCATTGTCTGACCTGTTTACAAGCTATACAAAGAAAAAAAGCAATTATTAATTGGACCTTATTTATAAGTTGATAACCGCAATCAATAAAACTAGCTGAACCGACATTTATGTACTTTATTCATGCAATGTAAAAACGGTGGAGACGATGTGCAATAAAACGATGAAAATATGAAGAAATGGTGTAGAGAAAAAGTATGGATTCAAACAAGTTTTCGTACAACACTCATCAGGAATCGTCGTTGTACTAAAGGACACTGAAACAAAAATTGAACTATTATAGAAAATCTAAGTTAGAGAAATAACACTAAGAGCAACAGGAGTGAAATTTACAAGTGTGAATTTTAACAATCAAAGCGCACAACGACGATTCCTGATGAGTGTTGTACGAAAACTTGTTTGAATCCATATTTTTTCTCTACACCATTTCTTCATATTTTCATCGTTTTACTGCACATCGTCTCCACCGTTTTTACATTGCATGAATAAAGTACACAAATGTCGGTTCAGCTAGTTTTATTGATTGTGGACCAATAAGATTGAGTTTATTCTGAGTCTTCGTCGCTCGTGTCATTGTCACCTGACGACGCTGACTCCGCATCGCCAACAGTCGCTGCTTCCGCTCCCATGTCGTTCAGCTTCTTGTCAGCTGCAGTGATGATCAGATGCAGGACTTTGGCTACCTCATCTTCATCTCCAGAGCTGTGAACAAATCGGTGTCGACTATATCCAGTCGTTCCACCCCGCGACCTCCATTATGCCGTGAAACGAGTCGTACAAGCACATCCAAGCCTTTCGCATTTTCTCGGCAGGATAATCCTCCCAGCATTCTACGATGGCTTCGCAGAGGTCCCTGCGATTCCCCTTGGCAACAAAGGAGACGTCTGACTGGAGAGAGGTGAAGAAAGGTCGTTGACATTCCGATCAGTCTGCGCTGGTTGCACGACGACTGAAATGCTTCATCTAGCAGTGCAGGGATCAACCAAACTAAATATACTTTCCTCGATATGAATGTGAGTTGTCGATGACAGGCTTTGGCGCGGTTCGTTGAGTAGGTTCTTGCTCCAAAACAACGTTGAAGAAAAGTCACGAAGTTTTTGTATACGGAGGAAGTAGAAGGTTCCAAGACAACAACAATAATCTGGCGGGAAGCCTAAAAAGCTGCCCAATCCTTTCAGGCAGGGTGCGAACCCTTGAAGGCTTGAACTAGGCACTTAAGCGGGGTTTTCAGAATGTGAAAACCAGCTGTTTCACTTGGGAATCCGACAAAGCCGTTCGTTTTGACCATGCACCAAAAATGTCGGTAGGAAATTCCCCTCCATACCGAAGATATAAACGATCAAAGACAGACAGTTTCATAAGGTGAATTTAGTACAATTCGTGGTATTTTTGGGTACCCCTGAAGTATTTCAGTGGACATAGTTGCAAAAAGTAAAGTGCAAGATATACTTGTAAACAGCACTCTAAAGCAGAGCGAATGTCTCACTTACACATCATACCAACGGAAAATGGAAATGAACAATGTTTTGGCGACCCCGATCACGGTTGCCATGGACACCGCATAGCAACCACATTGCAACAGCTTCAAAGCATTGTAGAAGTGCTGTGTATGGCTTCCAGACGAACATTAGACATTATAAAATACATCTGGGTGGAACTTGCATTCAACATGCAGGCAAACAAGTGTAATTGCAGCAACAGACTACGAAGTTCCAAGAAAATGGATGTACTGAAGAAGGCTGAAATCATGAGAACAAGGTCACCAGGTTGTCCAGCATCTCATCAATTGACAACTGTTTTCCGCCTGTGGAGAGTGCGTATATAGACGTTGAGGCTTTCTGGAGCAACACGTACTTGCGAAAGTACAGCTGCTGACGTAGGGCCTGGAGCTTGTCCGTAAGGGTGACACTTTCGACAGTTCTTCCGTAACCATTTCCTTAGATGTCCACATCCCTCCAAGAGCAGTGATTTCGGTTGTCAGCGTTTCTTTTCGTTTCCTCTCTTGTTCTCTCTTCTTGGTAATGTCTGCCTCCTTCTCTTTCAAGCGCTGAAGCCGAACTTTCTGGATTTCCTTCTGGCGTATCTTGAACTGCTGCCGAAACTCTGGTGCTGCACGACGGGCCGTCTCCGCCATTGCATCTCTTTCCCGTGCTGTTTTCTGCTGAAGCCAGGCTGCTGTCTTGTTGTTGCTGAACATGAGCAAGCCTTCCAGAGCAACGGTGTCGATGTTCGGCTTCTCACGCAGATACTGGTCCAGTTTGCCGAAATCGCTCTCCGAAATTGCATTCGTCTTACGAACTGAAGCGGTTTCGGTGAGCAAAGCGCTGTGGGTTGGTGAAAGTTGCCGCCAGGCAGGTGCTCAGCGAGTAGACGGGTTGAGTAGATGTGAAAGCATGCGAAGAGCATCTGCAGTATTTCTCAGGTCACGCCATCTGTGTCCACGGGCTCCAGCAGCTTACTCAGCACTGGGTCCATCCTGTCCACCTTGGCTGCTGAGAAGGCTTTGCAAGAGCCCTCAAGGACAGGTTCCGCATCCACACTCCATGTCTGCATGTTGTCTACAAGCTCAGTGTAGATAGTGCTCATGTCGAAAATGCTCCTGTCTTTATCTTCCAGGGCAACCCGAGAGGTGAGATGACAAATTTGCTGATCAAGCCAAGAGCTCGGCAGCCAGCAATAAGCTCAGGTACGCAGAGGTCTGCCTTGACGTCTTTCAGCAAGCGGTTCGTCTCGCCATACACGTCGACCAGGAATTCCAACATGATCTCGTGAAGATATAAAACTCCTGCACCATTGTGGAAGATCACGCAGTTGCGGTTGCCACGGAAATCAGATAGCGGAGCTTTGAGATCCACACTCTCAAGGAAGGCCTTAAAATCCGCAATGCAACCTGCTGCCTCGTCACCATGCTCTGCAAAAGCCTTGGTTGCAGAGTAGATTAGGCGGTTGGTAGAACTGTGGCTTGAATCCCAAGCACCAGACAGCACACCAGCTCCAACTTTCTCTCCATCAAAGTGGACTTCCTCCCACTTCTTCTGCAAGGCATCTGCCTGGTCTGCGAGACCAACAATGTAGTGCAAAACCACAAAAGAAAAAGTCATGACGGAAAGCTGCTTTTGCTGAGCATCCGACATGAAGACCAGCTGGCATGCACGTCTGGCAATACCTCGGCCCGGTACGCCTGAAGCAGCTCCTTGAAGTTTTTCTGCACGATGCTTCTGTCGCTCATGGTGTTCTTAATGTTAGACACGATACGTTCGCCAATACCTTCTGAGTCGCTAGATACTTTGGCAACATCTGCCCCGCCAATACCTTCTGAGTCGCTAAATACTTTGGCAACATCTGCCAGCACAGCTTTCAGCATTTCCAAGGTATGGACGGCCGTGCCTCTCTCCATGTCGACCATACCAAGGCTGTAGACTCGTTGGCTGGTGGCGATCTGGAACGAGCCATACTTCCGACCATGTCTGCTAGTCCCGTCGCTATGGAGGGTGGTGTTCTCCTCTCCTTCCAACTCCTCAGCTAACTGGAGACTGGCCACACCATTCAGCATAAAGGGGAAGTTAAGGCAAAAATTAAAATTTCACCAGTTGTAGTCTTCAGGGTGCTGAGTCGAATGGTCTTGGTCCGAGAAAGCTGAGACGCTCCCTTCCTACTTGAATCCCAATCGAACTTCGAACTTCAATCGACATTTTGCATACAAATCCCCATCTAGTAGGGCGCAGTCACCCAGTTTCGGTGGAAGTGCGCGAGTTCGATTGGGATTCAAGTAGGAAGGGAGCGTCTCAGCTTCCTCGGACCACGACCATTCGACTCAGCACCCCGAAGACTACAACTGGTGAAATTTTAATTTTTGCCTTAACTTCCCCTTTAACATAAAGCTGAGAGAGTGTTCCATGCGATGGAAGATGGTCTGCCCGTTTGCCAGCCAGGGCGAGAACGCTGTTAATCACTTTCCTGACATTGAAAATGCCAACATTACTGGCCAGCAACTCCAGGCAGCATTGCCGGTCATGTGGCAAGTATGTTCCGCCTGCCATCGTTTCAATGTCTCCATCGGATGAATCGGCATGCAGAGATGACACCTCACTGCGCAGTGCAACATTCTCCTTCTCCGACGCAGATAGTCGTTTGTTTAGGAGTTCCACCTCATCTTGCAAGCAAGCGATCGCAGAGTCAGCATCCACAAGTTTCTTTCTCATTTGGTGCTCCTTCTGGTAATGCTTATTCAGGAGCGCCTGTTGGCTTTCTTTCAACTCGTGTAGCTCTACATCTGCTTCTTCTTCCAACACCTCTGATTTGCTTTCCTCGCGGTGTAAACGTCTACGGACGTTATGCAGTCTGGACTTGTTGGCTCGAAGCTTCTCGACAGTGTCCGACAGACTGGACACTTCAGCAGCAAGTTGAAAATTGACAGAAGATGTGACAGGGTCAGAGGTACGTGAGATCACTGATGTTGCAACACCAACCAAAGGCACACTCGATGCTGACGTCACACTGCCACTGGCCTCTCCTGGCTGCTCACCAGACTCTTCCTCTTCCTGCGCAGCACTTGTTGCAGCTCCAGAATGCAGACTAAATACACTATTTAGGTACGCATCAAGGGATTCTGGCGAACGCTTCGCTGACCTTACGGAGCTTCGTCTTCGTTTCCTTCAAGCGGTGGAGATGGAGATGGAATGTTTTTACACTGACGACTGCTCCCCGCTGAGGAAACAGCCGCAGCACTAGTGTGTGCATTACATCGGTGCTCAGCTTCTCTGTACTTTGGAATGCAAGAAGCTCCGACAGCAGTCCGTTGGTGCAGAACGAAGCATCCCGAACACAATCGTAAGATGAGTCCCTTTATGCTTCTGATTGATAAGTTGCTTTCGCTAATCTACGGAGCAAGGACTTTTCAGTAAATGTACGCGTTATGGCACCAAGGCACGCCAAGCAATCACCAGCCCTATCAAATAGAGGGATGCCTAGATGAAGACAATGTCGAAAAATAATCTATTTGTCAACGTACTCCTTTAGTGTGTAACCCAAACTCTACTGGCTACATTTTTAATATGAATTTGTGTGTTGTTTGGCTTGCTCTAGGTTGATCAGGTTTGCGGATTGGGGTACAACTGCTGCCGCCAAAGGCCTGATATTTGGAAGATGAAGAAGAGGTGAGTCTTGTTAACTCTATTTGTGTAACTGGCTGTCTGCCTAAATTCAGCTCGTGACAAACATAAATATTGTGTTATCATTTAAGGAAACAATTGAAGGCGTATCTGATGTCCACTCAACTCGACTGATCACACAGCATGGAGGCCGAGGGGTTGTGTTCCCAAATTTAAGTTAAAGAAAATGGACCAAACAGATTGAATACAGACAAGAACACGATAAGCAACAAACGCACAGGAGTGAAGCGAGAAATGGCAACTAATCTCGCGAGATGTGGGCTTCGACACTGCCAGAGTGTGGGATTCCTCATTAGCAGCAGCACGATGCCTAAGACAAGAGACACACAAACAAAACAATGCAAGAACGCAGCAGAGTAAATGAAATCCTGCACCGAATGAAAGGTGTGTCCAATGTGGAAAGAAGTGTCAGAGCCGACGCAATCCACACAGTCAAGTAAAGCCGATTTAGTAACTGAGCGTTGTTCGTTCCCTTCTCACCATGGAATAATTATTGGAATATGTCGAATACAGCAACTTAAAGAGCTAGAAGCCAAAGGAGAGATCGGACCTAACACTATACGTCACAGGGAATTGAAAACGTTCGGTTACTAAAGTGCCTATACTTGACTGCGGATGTGTGTGTGAGGGGGGGGGGTGGGGGTGGGTGGGGGTTGTGTAGATTAATACAAGAGTAAAGATGCAATTGCACTGACCACGACTGGCAAACACGGAGGCCTAGGTTGAAATTTTCTTGGTATTGTTGGCCACTGTCAGAGAGTGGTGACTTAACGCTCAACTGTCAACTCTATGTTCATCCTTTTTTACTCTTGTTTTCATGGCATGTTTAGAACCGTTCAAAGTTCCTGGGAAGAACAGGTGGAAGAAGACAATGTTCACCTGCCCTACAGTCTTCGGGGGCGTCCTGTTGGTCTACGTCAGTTCTCAGAAAGCCACACCGAGACGGATTGTCATCAGCCTGGGCCCGTTTCAGATAGCAATGATCAGGGTGATGTAGTACGCTCCACGGTCGTGTCCGATCTGGAAGATGAGAACACAGCAGATATGCATCACGAGTTAGTGTGCCAAAGCTCGGGCAATCTCCACAGTCTCTTGTACGATGTGTGGATCTCATCACTTCTACCTCTCCTTGATGTCAGGTCAATGTTTCGCCTTTGCGGCGTGTCGCGGAACCTACGAGAACGGTTGATGACGGAGCAGACATTCAAGCTTCTCTGTGTGGTGAGTACGAGTACTGTGTGTGAGAGGAATGACAGCACGTACACTAGCCAGAAATGATGGCATCAGTTACAGCGCTCTCGAATTTGGTGTTGCTTGCAATACAAATTATTAGAATCACATCCAGCTAGCCTACGTTTCATTATTACGTCACCGCCAACAAAGCTGTACAAATTCACAGTAACCCTGCTTCACACTTTCCATAGTAGGCTTAAGGGTTTAATGAAAGGTGATATGCAAATATGTTCACCACCTATATATGAACGATTTGATTTTTAAGGATAAGTAGCAGGCTTTGGCCTTCTAAAGTTTATTCTCTATCAACCATCCCTCCAAATCTGCGCGCACAAAGCTGATATCGACACGTTGCCACAGCACCCCATCAGCAATGCGACACATTGGTTGTTACTGAGTTCCCACATTGTGCATACAGCTGTTTCGAATGATAAACTCTCGTCGATGAGAGTTTGATATTGTTGAATGGCTATAAAATAGCCATCACGCTTTTGTAGCGAAAAGGAAAGCATCATGCGCACCTGAGGTGCAAAGATCAGGGCTAGGCAAATTGTCAAAGTTGAAAATACTTGTAAAATAGAGTTAACTGGACATGTGAAGTGGTAGTGCAAATAGTAGGCTGGTGTGAATCAATTATTTGAACCTGCCATAACATCTTCTCTTGATCTACATTTACATGTACTGTAGGTAGAATAGGCGAAAGAAATCACATGAACGACTCTTTGCACAACAAATCCTGTAAGGGAATTTAGGTAATGTTATTGCTGGGCGAAATACCATTATTTATTTATTTTTAATTTCGGCCAGTCGGCTACTATCATTTTTGTCTTGGGGGCTAGACAAGGGGAAGTAGCCATGTCAGGGCATGAGCCCGCCTTTCGGCACCGGGAGTTAAATACCATTATGTATATTCTCGCAACATGGTATGTTGGATAGACTGATAATTTACCTGACATATTCCTGTGAATAAACTGCTACAAAAGAGTCGATGTCTGTAATGACCACAATTTCATATCACCGAACCTGGCCAAATTTTCGACTTCATTTGAAGTCAGCGAGGCTTCTTTCATCTCTGGGTGGACCTCATTCACCGTACATTACAAAGTTGGATGGCCAAATATTACAAGGGAAATGGGATTGGTGTGCGAACACAGTTGGTTTGGCTGCGCTGTACAGTTGTTGTTGAATCTTGTTTCAGTGAGTAGTTTAGTCGATTTCTTGACTTTGACTGGTATTCAAGAAACGATGGACTTTGGGACCAAACTGTCAAAGTGGGCTAAAAATGTCCATCCCCGGAAATGTGGACATGTCCGCTGATATTTAGTCTATAAAGACATTAATGAAACATCCAAACACGGAAACATCCGACTCTACCACATCTGACCATGTCCTGCACATCAATATTGTATGCATACACAAAAGAAAATGATGATTTTCAGTGTTACAGTTATGGCTACATTAGTTAGACCCGACTGTAAAATGAGCACTATGTTTCAATATGGTGTTTGGTGGATTATGATTGCTATGGTTCATCTCTCTCCTGTTTATCTTACATGCACAGCGTCGCTATGGCATCAGCCCATTGTTGGATTTATCGTACATCGATATCAGCAAAACATTGTTTGCGGTCACAACAACCATGAGATTAGATATCTCCACGTGCAGCCGAATCTACCACCTTCTACCTCCAAGGAAATATAATCACATGCCGCGTCCAAAAAAAGTCCTGGACCTGGCTCTTCCATTGCTCTCTGCCAAAATGGAATCGTTGAAAAAGCAAGGGGAGGACTACGCCAGAATTATCTGTAATCACGACTCTCTGGACTGCTCTATTCTAAATATTGTAGTGGAAGGCCTGCCAAAACTGGAGAAGATTGACATAGAGCAAGAGTACCCCCCGCCCCGTTCTGATGTGACAGGTAATGCACGGATCTGCTACGATTGGTGTCATCTCAGCAACCTGAAAAACTTATCAGTTCAGCGCTGTGGTTCCGTGGAAGCCTATCAGACGGAGGTAATCGAAAAGATGATGAGTTTCACTTGGCGGGTCCTTCCAATGCTTCGATACCACTATCGCGAACAAAGATTAGTGGAAGTAGCCAACGTATTGTCCGCGACTGTTGGAAAATTCCCCGAAGCACTGGGATGCCTGGGCGTGGCGTTTCCAGGAAGTAATGACCCTGTTGATGTTCGCATGGCATGTAAAGTGAGTCAGTGGCATTCCGCCTTGCAGCTTTACATTGTTAATCAGCTAGATATGTCTCTTGAGGACTACTTCGAGGTTTGCCTGGAGTACCGCAAAGTCAGTGATGCCCAGGTGTTCACAACGGAAAAGGGTTGGAGGTATTTTTACTCAGGTTTGGGCGAGCATCTGAGAACCGTGTTGAGTCCTGACCACAGCGAGAACAGAGCCAGCCAAAAGGATCTATTGGATTATTTTGCAGAGTATGCCGAGCTAGTTGACTGGGATTTGGTCATTAATATCACTGATCACTTGTGTTGCTATGATGTACATCTGCCCCTCGAAACATTTAACGCATTATTTCTGTAAAGTTATATTTCTCTCCGGTCGAGCGGAGCGAGTAAGCCAAGAAATGATTTCTCACGCAACAAAATTATTTCTTTTGCGAATATGGAATCTGATGTTTTCTCTTTTTGTTGCTGTTCTTTTTGCTCGACTTCTTCAGTCAGTTGTTTGTGTCTCAACAGTGTCCCCACCCTCCCACCCTTCATATCTGCCCATCTTCTTCCCTTCCTTTCTTGGCTGTAGATATGTTGTGCCTGTTTTTATGCTGCCATGTTGCCACTTGGGGTTATACACCCGGTTTTTTCCTTCATTCGTGCGTCCGTCGGCGCGAGGGTTTTTTCCCGGCTGGGTCGGTCCAGAAAAATTAATCTGACGGTCCCAAGTGGTCGTTGTCCTGGCCTATTATTTTATGTTATGTTTTCTTCTGCATTCCGGTTCACATCTGGCTGCGGCCTACTACCCTCACTCTGTGTGCTCCTGCCTCTGTTGTCTGGGTCCATGTCGTTATGTCGGTGTACGTGGAGCGAGAATGTTAGCTGCTCTATGTATTTCGCTGTCTTCTGTTTGCTTGACTCCTGCTCACCATCTCAGTTCATATCGTGGGTGAAGTCCAGTAGCAATACCCTGTTTAGACAGCCTGTTCCAAGGAAATCTATTCTACACATTTGCCTGTTTGTTCTTCGAGTCTAAATAAACAACAAACAACAACAACACCTAGTAGTAGTATAGTAGTATTCTTTTATTTATAGTGGAGAAACCAAAACAGGCAGATGCCTAATAATAATGCACCCACTGTGTAGGGTGGTGGAGGAGGGGGGGGGGGAGACATGGCTAATTGTAAATAGTGGCGGCGAAATAGAGCAGTTCCAGCACAGCTACAGAAACATAGGCGTAAAGCTAAAAGCAAGCAAGAATGTGTTGCAAAGCACTTGACTTGAAGGCGAAATAGAGCAGTTCCGGCACAGCTACAGAAACATGGGCGTAAAGCTAAAAGGTAAAAGTAGGCAAGGATGTGTTGCAAAGCACTTGACTTGAAGGCGGCCAGTTTGGTGACGCCTTGGATATCCGCATGGAGGGAATTCCAGAGAACTGCGCCAGCATGTGTCACCAATTTGGTAGAATGTGCAGAAGCAGCGGCATGGACGATAAGCAGGTTACTGTTGCCTCCTCGACTTCTTCGTGACGAAAGAGGTCGAAAAAAAGTTTCAAACAATCCACTTCCTGAAGAATTTAGACAACGCCATATAAAGCAGAGCAAGTTAAGTAGAATGGTAGCGCGCAAGGGAGAGACATGTACACGCTCAAGCAGCGTAACGGTGGGAGTCCATGGGGGCACTTTACATACAGAACGCAGTGCGCGCTTGAAGAGCCTTTCCAGACGGAGCTCCTGGTGAACAGATAGATATGGGACATAAGCATTGGATGTATACAAAAACTCAGGCAGCACAAAGCATTTGAAGTAGCAGATACGACATGAGAGGGGTAAAGATGCAGCATGGCGGACTAAGACAGCTATTTTAGCAGAAACCCTGATAGCAAAACGTTGAACCATTGTCTGCCAGCACATTGACGTGTCAAAATGTAAGCCTAGATACTTGGCCGATGGTACCACCGGCAGATCTTAACTATTGCATGTCACGCGTAGGGCAAAGGGTGGTGATCTGTGAGGAGGGATTGGTAGGATTTGTGTTTTCGTTTCATTCAGAATTAAGCCAAGCTGTCGTAGCCAGTCAGACAGGTGTTGTACTGCACCGGACAGTCGCTGAGCAACAATTGCCGGTGTCTCGGCACTGGCTCGTAATGAGATGTCATCTGCAAACTGTGTTGGGGTAACACCGTATGGCCTCACCATATGAGGCATATCTCGAACATACACAACCAAGAGCAATTGACCCAGCACTGATCCTTGCGGAACACCACAGCTACTTGCGTAGGCAGCACTTTTGCTTGGGCCAACTAGAGTCTGATGCGGCACTTTGTCGAAGGCTTTCGACATGTCTACAAAAGCGACTCCAGTGTAGAGGCGTGCCACTTGTGCCTGTTGAATTTGCTCTACCGTTAACACTAGGGCATCAGAGGTGGAGTGGTGGCTACGAATACCAAATTGTTCCATTGGTAGAAGATCTTGGCTCTCCAGAAAATCAGACAGTTGCTCATGAACAATCCGTTCAAGGATCTTGGAGACCACAGGGAGTAGGGAAACTGGTCTATAGTTATTAGGTTGGCTGGGGTCACCGGCTTTGAACAGTGGGCGGATGCATGCCCTTTTCATTGATTCTGGGAATTTCCCCTCCCTCAGTGATCTGTTGAACAGCAAAGTCAGCGATGGGGCCAGGGTATCCCCACACAAACGGAGAAGGACAGTTGGTATACCATCGCTTCCAGTTGCTTTAGTTGAATTCACTGATTGCAGCAGCGTAGTACTAGTACTAACATCACGTAGTTGGGTCTGTGAAGAGAGAGGTGAATGCGTCAGGTAGTAGGTGGTGTTTCTTTGGCTTCCCTAACGCGTGTGAATGCTAGGCTTCGGCGGATTTTGCACGTGAAATCATGGAATTATGCTTTCATGGGGGGGGGGGGGTTGCTCGCAAGGTCCTCCTATTATGCTTTGGGATGCGGGGATTCATATTCACTTTGTTGTACTTATGCAAGTTATGGAGCCTCAAAGTTCGGAAAATTGTGCCTTTTTCGTACTTGCAAGTGGCCATAAGTGCAACAACATGTTACATGAGTATTCCCATATCAAGGTGTCCATGCATGCTAGCCTAGAGATCAACATAGAAAAGATAAAACATTACTTATGGTTGATAAATATGGTGGTAAAGACACACCTGGCAATATGGCGGTAAACACACGCCTGCCCACACACGCTCTCTAGGCTGCAAAGTTCTGGCACAGAGCTCTCCTTCTCACCACCACCACCACCATCAGTTCGCGCCTGGCGCCTGGTCGATGCATGGCTGGAGGTATCCGGCATAGCAGGCTGGTACATCAAGTAGCGCATGGCACATAGATGATGACACAGCAACGACATAGCTCGATTGCGACGTACGTTTCGTCCCCGCTGGACTCATCAGGCAATCTTCTTCTTGGATGTCTTCATACGGAGCTTAACTCGGGAGAATGAAATTGAAGACACCACTGCAGCTGTACTTATGGTTGATTAATATGGTGGTAAAGACACACCTAGCAATATGGCGGTAAACACACGCCTGCCCGCACACGCTCTCTAGGCTGCAAAGTTCTGGCACAGAGCTCTCCTTCTCACCACCACCACCATCAGTTCGCGCCTGGCGCCTGGTCGATGCATGGCTGGCGGTATCCGGCATAGCAGGCTGGAGTCCAGCGGGGACGAAACGTACGTCGCAATCGAGCTATGTCGTTGCTGTGTCATCATCTATGTGCCATGCGCTACTTGATGTACCAGCCTGCTATGCCGGATACCGCCAGCCATGCATCGGCCAGGCACCAGGCGCGAACTGATGGTGGTGGTGGTGAGAAGGAGAGCTCTGTGCCAGAACTTTGCAGCCTAGAGAGCGTGTGTGGGCAGGTGTGTGTTTACCGCCATATTGCCAGGTGTGTCTTTACCACCATATTTATCAACCATAAGTACAGCTTATCGATTATCGTAAAGCCTTTGACACAGTTAACCACTCATATCTTTTCGGTTGCCTTTTGGAATTTGGTTTCCCTCGCCACATAGTTTGTTTGCTTCAGAATCTTTACACAGGGATGAGCGGAGTTATCAGATGGAATGGCTCGCATTCGCCGGAGCTCGCCATCAAGAAGGGTGTTCGGCAGGGCTGTATTTTGTCCCCACATCTATTTAGCCTGTACACTGAGAGTGTTATGCGTGTTGCTGATGTGGACAGTATCGGTGTGAGAATCGGAGGACGCCGGCTATCGAACCTACGATATGCAGATGACACGGGGTTGTGTGCACATCCATCAGAAGTGTCTACCCTCACCAATGCTGTTAATGACGCTGGAAGAGAGAAGGGCCTGTCGCTGAATCTGTCCAAAACCAAGATCATGCATATCGGAACCTGTACTGCTGGTGCAAACGATACTGCTCCAACGCCCCTTGTGGTCGACGGAGAACGAATTTCAGAGGTGAGCAGTTTCAAGTATCTGGGATCCTGGAAGACAACAAACGGTGATTGCAGCCTCGATATTCGGTCAAGAATTGCCATGGCGAAAGAGCGTATGCTGCAGTTAATTGACATCTGGAAAGACCACAACATCTCCAGACAGCTGAAAATCCGGATAATGCATGCCTTAGTGTGGTCTGTCCTGCTGTATGGAGCTGAGAGTTGGACTCTGCGGAAGACAGATGAACGACGAATACAGGCAGCAGAAATGTGGTGCTACCGACGTCTGCTCAGAGTATCCTGGATGGAGAAGCGCACAAATGACAGTATCCTGGTGGAGTTGGGAGTACAGAGACAGCTGCTAGCCAGGGTCAAGATACGCAAATTGACCTATTTCGGGCACACATGCCGCCCATCTGGCTGCGAGCTTGTACGTGACGTGATGTTTGGTGTCGTGGATGGTAAGAGAAAGCGTGGTCGTCCGAAGATTTCCTTTGCTGACAACATCGTTTCGTGGACTGGTATGTCTCTGCATGAGAATTGCCAGTTGGCATCTGACAGAGATGCCTGGCAGTCGCACTGTGCATCTACTGCTTACACAGCTGCATAATGCCGTTTATTATTATTTTTAAAATTTTACTTTTATTATTTTTTCGGCAACGCAGATGATGATGATGATGATGAAGTACAGCTGCAGTGGTGTCTTCAATTTCATTCTCCCAAAACATTACTTCTTATAATTATTCTTGCGATGACTTCTTTTTTAAAGAGATGTTTTCATTGCCGAATTAGTTTGAGTTACCTTCGAAAGTTATCATGTTCAACTGTCTTCGTAATTGTCATACTCGTCCAACCGATGTCACCTTCACCCTGCGAATAATCAGCTCATCTCTCCCGTAGCTCCACCTCTCCTTCCATCATGACCGAACATCAAAATTTAATGTACCTCTATTTATTCCCGTAGCTATGCAGAAGACGTTACTTCAGTAACGTCTGGCGCTAGCCAGGGTCCACACAGCTTTAACCCTTTAAGAGCCACAGGAAAATTTCAAAATTCTGCATTTTTTCGTGTTCCTTGGATCATAGCTTCAGTTCTACTCACTCAATCCTCACAATCTAGGGCTTCCTGGAAAGGTCTCCGCGAGAGGAAGAGAATGAGGTCGATCATGATCGCCAGCACACCATCTATCCAGCGCTAGATCGCAGCGACAGTACGAAAAATGCCCCAAATGCGTCCAATTGCGTCCCGCTCCAGATATTTCATTTTGCTCGATCGTGGAGTTCCAATTTTTTCGCTGTGTACTCTTGACAATATCAACAGTGAAACCTGTGCAAATTCGAGTAAACCAGCGTGACGAAAAGTCTCAAAATTGTCAATACTAAAGTCGCACTGCGCGCTTTTGAAATTGCCGCGATCGCGGCTCAACTTACGAGTGATTTATCTCAGGAACCGTAGCTCGCAGCGTTTCGCGGATTGTTTCTCCCGACAGGTGAGAGTTTTCTCTTCGCCCTGGATATTTCGATCACTGGATTTGAGCGAGATTGGACTGAGTTACGATCTTTTGAAGTTTTGCATTTGAATGCGTCGTTTACGACGCATTCAAGTATGGGGCGGCTCTTAAAGGGTTAATTTGGTATTTGTGTGTTTGTTTGTGTGTTTGTGTCACGCCTGGCGCTATCCCGTATCTGTCCCGTACCGTACCCTACCATCAAACACAGCTGGCCACATACAGCTGGCCGCAATATTCAAATAGGGCTTTCAAACGCAAGATCATAACGTGAAGCAACTTGGAAGCATGGGTATGAATGCGAAGTGTATGGGGGAATGCATGTAGGGCGATAATGCGGGTTCGAATCCCAGGATATGCCTGAAAAAAAAAGAAGGAGAATTGAAAAATGTATAACATCCCTATGAAGTCTTGCAATACGTCTTCTGCATTTAACGCCCATCTTGCCTGCCTTCTTAATGACGGGCCACAATGTACCCGGTTAAAACAGCTCCTTTTTGAAAATGTTTTCGATGAGTGATGTGTCGCTTTGTTTTGCTCTAATTGGTGCTTTTCTCCAATGTCATGCAGTCGTATTTATTCAGCTTTTATTTCTTGTGTACTTGCATACTGGTATTAGTTTAGTCCCACAATCTGCGATAAAATGATCAGCTGTAGCACCTACTCCACTTTTATGTTTATGTATCTATGTCATTCGGATCTTCCCGAGTTGTACAATGTACTGTTGAGATACCGAATTCAAATAAATCAATACCATACCATACCATACCATCCCTAGGCTTTTTTGGCCGTCATCAAGTCGTATTACCCTCGATCGTACCTGTCCCGTACCTATCCCGTATCGTACTGTACCATCAAAGACGGCTGGCCACAATGCAGATTTCAAATGCAAGATCATAACGTGAAGCAACTTGGAAGAATTACATGTAGTATGTATGCGAAGTGTATCGGGGCTGCATGCAGGGCGCGCGATAGTGACTTTCTCTCTCTCTCTCTCTCTCTCTCTCTCTCTCTCTCTCTCTCTCTCTCACTCACTCCTTTCGTCCCGGTTGCCGTGCTTGTGACTTTTTTTCCCCTGCTGCCGTGCTCATATTAGTTATCTAACTACAGCTGTATCTTCTTCTTGGTTCTGTTTGTCCGCTTATTATTATATTTTCTTTTCTCTTATTATCAGTGGGACCATTGTCATTAGGTTTAGGCCTGTTTTGGAACTCCACTTTAAATAAAGCCAAACAACAAACAACAACAACATAGTGCGGGTTCGAATCCCAGGTTATGTCTAAGACTCTTAAAAAATAGCTATGCCTTGAAAAGTATCAAGAGTGCATTTATGGACTCTTGAAAGTATGAATGCCGCAGACATCACCACGCAACATGACAATTAATATTTTGTTCAAAGTTTGGTTTTGTGTGTTTCCAAAATCGATTTTCACGCTCCGATCATCAGTGGAAATACGGAACTAAAGAGATCAAGGGAAAAACAAAGGTTAAAAATCCAAAGAAGTGTGACACATGACGGGTAACTTGTGGTAAGTATTACAAAAAGTGAGAACTAAAATAAAGAGTAAGTGTGACAACCGGGCATGAACAGTGCAGAAACAACTCATGAACACGGGGTGCAAACTCACGAAAATAACCTAAGTGCTAAAACACTCAATCTGCGGACAGAACTGTTTCGTCCTTTGTGGACTCGTCAGCGCAGCACAGAGGAAATGAGGCCGAACCTGATAGCAATGGAAATAAAAATTTCCAATCAGGCCCGAACGTACCTTGCCAGAGTGCTCAAACTGACAAGTCCGAGTGAGCTCTGCATAACGCAAACAGCAAAGGCACTACCCCACGCAAGAGTGCTCAACTGCTACAAGAGCAGGAGCGAAATACTCAATCTGCGGACAGAACTGTTTCGTCCTTTGTGGACTCGTCAGCGCAGCACAAAGTGCTAAAACATGTTCTTTTTGCTTACACAAATCGGGCTTATGCGTACGAGTTCATGAGTTGTTTCTGCACTGTTCATGCCCGGTTGTCACACTTACTCTTTATTTTAGTTCTCACTTTTTGTAATACTTACCACAAGTTACCCGTCATGTGTCACACTTCTTTGGATTTTTAACCTTTATTTTTCCCTTGATCTCTTTAGTTCCGTATTTCCACTGATGATCGGAGCGTGAAAATCGATTTTGGAAACACACAAAACCAAACTTTGAACAAATTGTCATGTTGCGTGGTGATTGATGTCTGCGGCATTCATACTTTTCATAGGTATTATTAAACTTTTATCTCCTCGTAGACTCTTAAAAAAAAGATTTTTTTTAAAGAATTTATAACATCCCTATGCTTTTTTTGTCTAGGTCATCAAGGCAAAAAAAGCATAGCGTAGGGCCCTGAGCTTCCAAGCTCTCTCGTTTAGAGCAATATCCATAGCCTGCACAGTCATGGCTGCTAAATTCCATGACTTCGTAACATGCATCATAATGTACATGCATCATTATGGACATAATCATAGTGTACTTTGAAGTATATGTACGGTACATGTACGCGGAGTTTTGCGGACTACCCGTCACTATTTCGTCCGCCCCGTGCACAGGATACCTGATAAAGGCTCATTCACTCGCATATTCTGCTACATGTACTGTATCAGTGTGAGAAAGGACTTTGAAGAAGACGAGTTTGAGCATACAATAATGTACTGCCATGATTTCTACCGTGCGTTGCATTGAAAACACTATTATATTTGCATGACGTCTGAACCATTTACCATGCAGACCACCAGCACTGATCAGGTGCATTGCACACGCCTACATACAAGAACTGTGGTGCAATCATGTAGTTATGCTCCTACCTACGAAAGGATGCCAAATTATGCTCCAAATTTTCAACCACCAAATTATGCCACTAATTATGCCGGCATAATCCGCCGGTGCCTAGTGAATGCCTAGACAATGGAGAGGTTACGACGCACGTTATTTCTGACGTGACGCGCAATTTCATGTCACATTTAGTGTAAAATTCCAAATTTCGACGTGCGCTGCAGGTCACTCGCGTTGTTTTCCAACGCCCCAGCCAAAAACGCAATCCGAATTTTCGCGGCACGTCACAAATAACGTGCGTATCATTAGACATGGTTAGCATTTTTACCGTTCACGCTATTTTCGACGGTCGGCCTGTACGTATTAATTTTGTGTGTGTGTGTGTGTGTGTGTGTGTGTGTGTGTGTGTGTGTGTGTGTGTGTGTGTGTGTGTGTGTGTGTGTGTGTGTGTGTGTGTGTGTGTGTGTGTGTGTGTGTGTGTGTGTGTGTGTGTGTGTGTGTGTGTGTGTGTGTGTGTGTGTGTGTGTGTGTGTGTGTGTGTGTGTGTGTGTGTGTGTGTGTGTGTGTGTGTGTGTGTGTGTGTGTGTGTGTGTGTGTGTGTGTGTGTGTGTGTGTGTGTGTGTGTGTGTGTGTGTGTGTGTGTGTGTGTGTGTGTGTGTGTGTGTGTGTGTGTGTGTGTGTGTGTGTGTGTGTGTGTGTGTGTGTGTGTGTGTGTGTGTGTGTGTGTGTGTGTGTGTGTGTGTGTGTGTGTGTGTGTGTGTGTGTGTGTGTGTGTGTGTGTGTGTGTGTGTGTGTGTGTGTGTGTGTGTGTGTGTGTGTGTGTGTGTGTGTGTGTGTGTGTGTGTGTGTGTGTGTGTGTGTGTGTGTGTGTGTGTGTGTGTGTGTGTGTGTGTGTGTGTGTGTGTGTGTGTGTGTGTGTGTGTGTGTGTGTGTGTGTGTGTGTGTGTGTGTGTGTGTGTGTGTGTGTGTGTGTGTGTGTGTGTGTGTGTGTGTGTGTGTGTGTGTGTGTGTGTGTGTGTGTGTGTGTGTGTGTGTGTGTGTGTGTGTGTGTGTGTGTGTGTGTGTGTGTGTGTGTGTGTGTGTGTGTGTGTGTGTGTGTGTGTGTGTGTGTGTGTGTGTGTGTGTGTGTGTGTGTGTGTGTGTGTGTGTGTGTGTGTGTGTGTGTGTGTGTGTGTGTGTGTGTGTGTGTGTGTGTGTGTGTGTGTGTGTGTGTGTGTGTGTGTGTGTGTGTGTGTGTGTGTGTGTGTGTGTGTGTGTGTGTGTGTGTGTGTGTGTGTGTGTGTGTGTGTGTGTGTGTGTGTGTGTGTGTGTGTGTGTGTGTGTGTGTGTGTGTGTGTGTGTGTGTGTGTGTGTGTGTGTGTGTGTGTGTGTGTGTGTGTGTGTGTGTGTGTGTGTGTGTGTGTGTGTGTGTGTGTGTGTGTGTGTGTGTGTGTGTGTGTGTGTGTGTGTGTGTGTGTGTGTGTGTGTGTGTGTGTGTGTGTGTGTGTGTGTGTGTGTGTGTGTGTGTGTGTGTAGAGCTGACATTTTACCGTTTACACTAGATGCAACGGTGCTCGTACCCAACACCCAAAATACCGTCGGTTTGGTACAGGGAGTCGTAAAAGCACGGGATGCGCACACGCGGGCGATGTTTGACTCGGCCAGAAAGTGAAGCACGCATGGCATATATGCCGGCGCGGCCGGATCTGCTCGATCAATGGCGCTGTGCTCGTCTTGAGGGCAGGGAGTCGTAAAATACCAATATTTTACAACTCCTGGTTGAGCCTACTTTTGTGTTTTAATAGGGGGAGGGGGGGGGGGGGAGGGCCACTGTGACGAATTCCCATGTTATTTTGCACAGAACCATCATAATAGATTAGCAGCATATGTGAGCATAATGGGACATGATTATTATGATAACTTTTAGCATAAAAATAGCAAACGTCCCCCCCCCTTCTGCATACTAGGTGATAATTCGCATCTTTTTTGGCGCTAAACTCTGCGTATATACTGCTCTTGTGTGGCTTCCACGGTATTCATTGTTATTACCTGACGATGGCCAAGTGCCGAAACGTTGTAAAAATAACGGAACTGGTTCGGATGTGATGTGCAGCGCTATGGGAATGGGTGTGTCCACCTGAATTCTTTTCGCAGATGAAGCTGCAGGAAGCCTCAGCCCTTCTTCAAATACAAATACCAGTTCTGCAATTTTTTCAGCAATGTGAAAAGTATAATTTCACGAAAATATTAGCATAATCCGTCAAGGCCTATTGTGTTCACATGTGTATGCGTGCGTGTGTGTGTACATGGTGTGTGTGTATGTGTGTGTGTATGTGTGTTTGTGTGTGTGTGTGTATGTGTGTTTGTGTGTGTGTGTGTATGTGTGTGTGTGTGTGTATGTGTGTGTATGTGTGTGTGTATGTGTGTGTGTGTGTGTGTATAGCTGTATGGTGTAGACCAGGCTGAATAGTGACGGTCAATTCTTCAGCCCTGCAAGCTGTTGAATGGTGCAATCCCGGCACAAGTTGCTATGGCTTCTGCCGTAGCATTGCTATCATCGCCTCCGGCGATGGGCGTCAAAGGTCAAAGGTCAAAGGTGTATGTGTGTGTATGTGTGTGTGTATGTGTGTGTGTGTGTATGTGTGTGTGTGTGTGCGAACACATCACCAACGAAGAGCTGCTGGTGCGCTGGGGAGACTCCGAGACGATTAAAGCCAAAATTGCACATCGGCGGTTGGAGTGGTTGGGGCATGTGGCGCGGATGCCGGACAACCGCATCCCAAAACAGGTACTGTTTGGCTCCTTCTTGCAGCGTCGCCCAGCACATGGCCCACGCCGCAGATGGAAGGATTGTGCTGTCCGGGATCTACGTGCCCGTGGCGTGGAGGCATCATGGTATGATGTTGCATGTGAGTCTCGCGCGGAGTGGCGCAGCACCTACCAAGAGCCTGACAATGTGCCTGAGCCTCCGCCCCGAGTGGTATGTACGGTATGCGGACGGGATTTTGCACGGAAAGGAGACATGGCTCGGCATAAGTGTCTGGAGGAGCGTGCGCGGCCTGTGTCTGAGCAGCGGGGCGCCAGTCAGTGCGGGCGGTGTGGGCGGTGGCTGAGAAGCCGCCGTGGCTTGGTCCGGCATGTGTGTGCCTCAACGGTGGATGCCGCAGTGCCACCTGGAACTACCGGAACGTCGGCACCGGCGGAGGGATGTTGTGCCGCGCATTGTAAACAGGTGTGGTCGCTGCTTTCGCGATGTCCGGGGACGGGGAAGGCATCGCTGTTCAAGGGTGGCGCATAGACCAACAGCAGAGGAGCGCTCAGCCTTCCAGCACGTGTGCATATGCGGCAAGCGGATGCGACTACCCGTGCACCTGGAGCGTCATCGAGCGTCGTGTCCTCTCTCTCTCTCTTCTCAAGTTTCCCAGTGATGGGATCACGTGACCCTTTTGCGGCAGTGACTCTACAGGACAGGACAGGTGTGTGTGTGTGTGTGTATGTGTATGGGTGTGTGTATGTGTATGTGTGCGTGTGTATGTGTATGTGTGCGTGTGTATGTGTGTGTGTATGTGTGTGTGTATGTGTGTGTGTATGTGTGTGTGTGTGTATGTGTGTATGTGTGTGTGTATGTGTGTGTGTGTGTGTGTGTGCGTGTGTATGTGCGTGTGTATGTGCATGCCCATTGAATAGTCTAAGTTAAACGACATTTTCTTTTTTGATTCATAAGTAGGGACTGTGCTTGCGAATGAGAACACCATTCATTACTTTGAGTTCTTTTTTGAAATTTAGACACAAAAGCAGAGTATAATATACATGTCTACATGTATGCACAAAGAACAAAAAGGGGAATATTGAAACGATTTTTACTTCTGTGATGGAAGTACTAAGTACTCAATAGATTCCGCGGTACTGCCCTCGTACTCGTGCAGGAACCTGTTCTTAACTCGGATACTGCGCCAGTAATAAATGTAAAAAAGGACTGTGTTTTCTTCTCTTTTTTTGCAAGAAAATAAATAAAGGAAAAGTGTGTAAATAAATACTTCAAGTAGAATTAAAAAAATACAAAGCAAACAAAGAGTACCATACAATTGTCATCATTCATGTGCTGTATTGAGTAAAACTCAACCAAATTCCAAAAATTTAAAACATGTTGTGGACAGACATGCTAATGCAATCGATCGTTACATGTAATTCCAAATGTACTAATTATGATAGACTGAGAACAATCGTGTCAAAAACTAGAGCTGACAAAATAAATAAAGAAGAGGATAAGAAGGATCTAGTCAATCATCATCATCATTGAATACTTGAAACGGTAACAACTAGCCGTGACTAACACTGTTAGTGTTAACAAGGGCGGGTGAAGTGGACTATCAAAATAAGGAGGTATACAATCACGAAGTTCGACATGCATAACATTGCAATATACAATGTAGTGTGGGGTGTCAAATGTACGTCCATGTGTATACGTGTCTTGGTGTGTCTGCGTGCGCGTGTGTGTCGGTGTGATCGCCGCGGCCATCGGTTGTTGACACGGGACGCTGTTTAGATGATAATTGGACTATTCTTCGCGTTCTTCGTCTTCTTTCTTTTCGTCTTCTTGCACACATTCTGGTCTTCTTTGCTTCTCTGAAAGCGGTAGCTTTTCTGGCCGCAAAGAAAACTAGTTTTTTTCCATAATCCTTCATGGCGTTCACTAGCTCCGGTTTCGTCCATAGCTTCTGATCAGGCGATCCTGACACGGGGCGCTGGTTAGATGATAATTGGACTATTCTTCGCGTTCTTCGTCTTCTTTCTTTTCGTCTTCTTGCACACATTCTGGTCTTCTTTGCTTCTCTGAAAGCGGTAGCTTTTCTGGCCGCAAAGAAAACTAGTTTTTTTCCATAATTCTTCATGGCGTTCACTAGCTCCGGTTTCGTCCATAGCTTCTGACCAGGCGATCCTGATATTGATGAAAGTAGATGGCTTCCCAAGCCGCTGCATAGAACTTCACGACTGGGGCGACTTGACTTAGCCAAACTCTTCCAGAATTCTTCATATTCGTTGAGAGCCATGGAGTAAATCTCGGGATTCAATGTCGTAAAGGGGAAGTCCGGTGAAAAATTTAAATTTCACAGTCCGTAGAGTTCGGGTCGCTGAGTCGAATGGTCTTTGTCTGAGGAGGCTGCGGCTTATGGTTCGTCAGATACGCCCAATCGAACATGTGCGAATTTGAGCGCGCATCACCCAGATCCAGGTGATGACGTCACAGCGTGCAGCCATGTAGCCACACCATCTAGTTGTGTACAAAAATGGCCATATTCGGAACGCGTTCGATTGGGGAACCGTTTGTCGCAGCTTCTTCGGACCAAGACCATTTGATTCAGTGGTACAAACACTAAGTAACCTGTGATTTTCAGCTCGGTAAACCTGGAGGTTATACCATATTTTAGCCGTTTCCGAGTTGGACTTTTCCGTCAGCCCGTCTTAGCCGTCTACGCGCTCTGCGCTGCGTGCATGCAGTGCGTGCAGTGTGTTATCTAGCTGTAGTGCAGTCAACAAACTCATGTCACAACTGACACAAGACTCAGAAAACTAGTCAACACACGGACTTGTCATGTACACTGTACTACACTCGTATCAGTCGTATTGTACAGTCATGTAGTCAGAGAACGTGCGATTCTCCTTGCCGGTGCGTGGCGCTCGGTGGTTGTGCTTTGAGAAAGAAAATTTTAGTTTTCCGCACCCGCCTCATTATTTTATGCTACAGCGATGAGTGCACAACCAGACAAGTGACAAAACAGCGAACAGCTCCCGGACCTAGAACTTTCAGATTCCATAGCGTTGCGAGCGAAGAGTCGTGCCCGTGGTTCAAAGAGCCTGCACTGTTCTCCAATTGAGTAGTCCGAAATATTCCAAGTTCGCACCAAAACATACCATGTGGCAGGCTACTGGAGTCTAAGCGAATCTAATCGGTATGGAACAACATTTAGAGCACTCGCATCACTCTTCTCCATTTTGGCGACCCTGCTCTCCAGCGATCTGATAATTACATCAGCCTCGTCTGCAATAGCTGCTGCTTCTTCATCAGTCGGAAACTCAGTAGCGCTCACTCTTGACCGGCCCGCGTGGCCATTTCTTCAGCTGAATACCGAGGTTCTCAGCCCCAGACTGAACTCATGAAGGTCAGCCATGGCTGCATCCTCACTCTCACAAGGAGTTACAGGTCTTCGGGGTCGCTTGCACCACCTAATATCAGTCGCCAAATCATTTGAAATAGCACTGACACTATTGCTTTCACGCACTCCTTTTGACCTAGCTGCACGCTATGACGTTGCAGAGGGTGTGGCGCGGCCGCATGACGTCATGGCGCAGCCCCCGAAACTCAGTTTTTCGAACGGAAATATCTCGAGAACGCTTTGTCGGAGACACGTGGGACCAACACCATTCGACTCAGCGCCCGAAACTCTACCGACGCTGAAATTTAAATTTTTCACCGGACTTCCCTTAAGCCTACCCATTATCAGCAGCTTCAGAACTGAGTGCTTTTCTGAGAGCTTTGCGGCCATGTCGACCAATGTTCGGGACTTATCCATATCTTCGCCCAGATCATAGTTGTCGCAATAGTTGATATCACAATGGTCGTAAGGGTTATAATAGTCCGTCCACTCATCATCATCGTCGATAAGGGGAAATGCGTTGAGATCTTCAAGTTCCAGAGCTGATAACAATTTTCTGTCTTTCTGGGCTAAATTGTGCAGGGAATGCGCAATTTTCACAAGCCTCCGCGAGCGGTTAACGTAAGGCATGTATTTGGTCATCCTTGAAACAAGTGGTTCCATCGAGTTGATAATCACTGCTTGACGCGTTTTCTTCGATCTGAAACGCTTGAACAAATCTGCCACATCTCTAAACAGGTACTGCAATGGTTCAAAGCGAAGGGAACTCAAGTCTTTGGTCGACTTAACGTTTCGGTCTTCTCGATCTTCTTCTGCATGAAGTAAATGGCGTTCAGCGAGTGACTTGAACAGGCCAGCGCTGTCCCAGCTAGTGGTATGACTCAACTGTGCTGGCAGCATCAACTCTAGGCACGACAGTGTGATAATCGACCGCTTCTTTTCTCTGCCGACCAAACCAACATCCACATCGCTGCCGTAAATGCAATGCATGGTATCGATGCACCGGCTATGATACAGGCCGGCCACACCGGTGACAATTTCCAGGTTTCTGGCAACGTCTATATATGACATGTCCAAACCAGGACTGAGTTGATAGCGTTGCTGCACGCATGGGACAAAGAATACAAAAATTGATAGTGAAAACAACTTATTTGTGCATTCGTGAGGCATATCGGTTGACAATTGGACCTGATCATTATGATAGTACAGCCAGTTTTCCTTAGACGCTTCCGTCTGTGATTTTCTCAATCTAAATAATAGAATGGAAGTGGAAGATTCAATGGACTTCTCGTGTGCTCTGGATGGTTGTCGTGAGTCAGTCAAGTGAGAATTCAAGTCGGCAGGAATAGCTCAAGCTCACACGTAGGGAGCAACACACAATTCCCCGGGAATAGTAAAGTAGAATTGCAACGAGACGTATATGGACAAAACGGCTGCATTTCGAGTGTGAACAGGAGACGGTGTTGTGTGCCGACTCCCCCCCCCCCCCCCCCCCACAACAAAACTACATACTAGAGTTCTTTAGCATTTCAAACACTAAGCTCCCCATGTTAATTCACCGAATGTCTAACATGATTCATTCTCTCCATTGAACTTGCAAAATGCAAGCTCCGTTTCCTTACCATGTTCACACCACCAGCATTAGCTCTATTCTCAAACAGTAACTCCAACATCCCAGGAACACCGGTAGTAATGACAATTGCAAATACGTTGTGCCCCTCTAAAGCTGGGAACACCTGGCAACAGCTGACCATTGGTTTCCGCCGTGAAGCTTTGGAACACCCTGCCACAGGAGATCACCTCCACTTGTCGCCATAATTCGTAAGAACTATTGCTGAAAGTGTTCGTCCATGGTTAATCTAGCCGAACATTTTACAACCAGATATTTAATCATCCCAGTCATGTTTGTATCTTTTCTTGCCGCCTTAGATCACAATTGGCAACCATACCACCAGAATGGTAATGTACAGATATACAATAGTAAATGCTGCTGTCTGATGATCGC